>NC_143420.1:17169088-17865111 GCF_059467195.1 Physcomitrium patens | reverse complement strand
CCCTAAACCCTAAACCCTAAACCCTAAACCCTAAACCCTAAACCCTAAACCCTAAACCCTAAACCCTAAACCCTAAACCCTAAACCCTAAACCCTAAACCCTAAACCCTAAACCCTAAACCCTAAACCCTAAACCCTAAACCCTAAACCCTAAACCCTAAACCCTAAACCCTAAACCCTAAACCCTAAACCCTAAACCCTAAACCCTAAACCCTAAACCCTAAACCCTAAACCCTAAACCCTAAACCCTAAACCCTAAACCCTAAACCCTAAACCCTAAACCCTAAACCCTAAACCCTAAACCCTAAACCCTAAACCCTAAACCCTAAACCCTAAACCCTAAACCCTAAACCCTAAACCCTAAACCCTAAACCCTAAACCCTAAACCCTAAACCCTAAACCCTAAACCCTAAACCCTAAACCCTAAACCCTAAACCCTAAACCCTAAACCCTAAACCCTAAACCCTAAACCCTAAACCCTAAACCCTAAACCCTAAACCCTAAACCCTAAACCCTAAACCCTAAACCCTAAACCCTAAACCCTAAACCCTAAACCCTAAACCCTAAACCCTAAACCCTAAACCCTAAACCCTAAACCCTAAACCCTAAACCCTAAACCCTAAACCCTAAACCCTAAACCCTAAACCCTAAACCCTAAACCCTAAACCCTAAACCCTAAACCCTAAACCCTAAACCCTAAACCCTAAACCCTAAACCCTAAACCCTAAACCCTAAACCCTAAACCCTAAACCCTAAACCCTAAACCCTAAACCCTAAACCCTAAACCCTAAACCCTAAACCCTAAACCCTAAACCCTAAACCCTAAACCCTAAACCCTAAACCCTAAACCCTAAACCCTAAACCCTAAACCCTAAACCCTAAACCCTAAACCCTAAACCCTAAACCCTAAACCCTAAACCCTAAACCCTAAACCCTAAACCCTAAACCCTAAACCCTAAACCCTAAACCCTAAACCCTAAACCCTAAACCCTAAACCCTAAACCCTAAACCCTAAACCCTAAACCCTAAACCCTAAACCCTAAACCCTAAACCCTAAACCCTAAACCCTAAACCCTAAACCCTAAACCCTAAACCCTAAACCCTAAAACCCTAAAACCCTAAACCCTAAAACCCTAAACCCTAAAACCCTAAACCCTAAAACCCTAAACCCTAAACCCTAAACCCTAAACCCTAAAACCCTAAAACCCTAACCCTAAACCCTAAACCCTAAACCCTAAACCCTAAACCCTAAACCCTAAACCCTAAACCCTAACCATTTGCTAGACAAGCAATAGGATGGAGTGGCAAGCATATGGAGCGACAACTTCAACAAGCAAGAGAGTGGAGAAGTGCCCAAGCAAGTCAACAAGCATTGATACAAGTGGGGCAATTCCTCTACGATGGTTGGGAGCAAGATGATCCAAGTATTCGTCCTCTCATCTTTGAATTTCTTCACAATGCACATTGGTTTGTTCATAGTAGGGTCGTAGATAGACGTGTAGATGGCTTGATGTTAAAGAAGACCAATAGTGGTGCATATTGGAAAAAGGATGGAGTGTATGAAGATCATGTTGGAGGAGCTTGCCACTTCATTCAAGAATATGGTGCAAATTGGCGGAATCATGTTCAATCCATTGCATAGGCTTAGAACACATATAATATAAAGTTAAATCATATGTATATATAGTATAAATATGATATTTTCCAAAAAAAAAAAGACATTTACCTATATAAATTATCCAATATATTATTATAATGTCCAAAAGTCTCTATGTATTTATTTCATATTTTTATAATATTTTTTTCATATATTAATGAAAGGCAAATTTTGCTATTTTGAAAATCTCATAGCTCCTAAACTATAAACTTGCTGAAAATTTTAAACATACCATTGGAATCAGAAGCATGACAAATAGGGGGGTAGGTCAAATCAAAAATTCAAAACAATAAAGTACACAAAAAGTCAACAGAAAATTGTATCAAGTCAAATGCCTTATATCTCAAAATTGAAAAACATGTATAGGATTTCAAGACCATCACTAGATTCCTAGACCCTTAAAATAGGGGGGTAGCTCAAATCAAAACTTCAAAATTCCTATTCATATGCAAAGTCAACTCAAAAGTCAAAATAGTCAAACCCTTAATAACTATAAATATATGCACCTTTTCAAAACTTCAAGCCTATATTTAGAATTGGCAACCCTCAAACAAATCCAATGGACTTTTCAAAAATTTCA
Organism: Physcomitrium patens; assembly: GCF_059467195.1. Lineage (NCBI taxonomy): Eukaryota > Viridiplantae > Streptophyta > Bryopsida > Funariales > Funariaceae > Physcomitrium > Physcomitrium patens. The sequence continues at coordinate 17,862,875 of NC_143420.1, read as the reverse complement.
AAAAACCTTGTATGACAAAAGTCAAAACCCTAAACTCCAAGTCAAAGTAGCTAAATCTTCCAAACTATAAACTTGTATAGGAAAAGAATTATACCATTGACATCCTAGACACCATAAATAGGGGGGTAGGTCAAGTCAAAATCCAAAAATAATGATGCCCAAAAACCGGGGACACCCTTGTAACCCTAAACCCTAAACCCTAAACCCCTAACCCCTAAACCCTAACCCCTAACCCCTAACCCCTAAACCCTAAACCTGGAAGAGCTTGCCACTTCATTCAAGAATATGGTGCAAATTGGCGGAATCATGTTCAATCCATTGCATAGGCTTAGAACACATATAATATAAAGTTAAATCATATGTACATATAGTATAAATATGATATTTTTCAAAAAAAAAAAGACATTTACCTATATAAATTATCCAATATATTATTATAATGTCCAAAAGTCTCTATGTATTTATTTCATATTTTTATAATATTTTTTTCATATATTAATGAAAGGCAAATTTTACTATTTTGAAAATCTCATATCTCCTAAACTATAAACTTGCTGAAAATTTTAAACATACCATTGGAATCAGAAGCATGATAAATAGGGGGGTAGGTCAAATCAAAAATTCAAAACAATAAAGTATACAAAAAGTCAACAGAAAATTGTATCAAGTCAAACGCCTTATATCTCAAAATTGAAAAACATGTATAGGATTTCAAGACTATCACTAGATTCCTAGACCCTTAAAATAGGGGGGTAGCTCAAATCAAAACTTCAAAATTCCTATTCATATGCAAAGTCAACTCAAAAGTCAAAATAGTCAAATACTTAATACCTACAATTATATGCACCTTTTCAAAACTTCAAGCTTATATTTAGAATTGGCAACCCTCAAACAAATCCAATGGACTTTTCAAAAATTTCAAAAAACCTTGTATGACAAAAGTCAAAACCCTAAACTCCAAGTCAAAGTAGCTAAATCTTCCAAACTATAAACTTGTATAGGAAAAGAATTATACCATTGACATCCTAGACACCATAAATGGGGGGGTAGGTCAAGTCAAAATCCAAAAATAATGATGCCCGAAAATCGGGGACACCCTTGTAACCCTAAACCCTAAACCCTAAATCCTAAACCTGGTCGCAACCCTAAACCCTAAACCCTAAACCCTAAATTCTTGATCAACTAGCGTGTCAATGTCTGATTTTACTGAATCTATAATGTGACTACAGGCGACGTTGCAGTAAGCGACGTAGTCTCGAAGGCTGCACTCATGGATGCATCGGGGGTAGGTACCAACGTCGCCCGCGGGAGTATTGTAGAAGTCGAAGATGGAGCTGATATTGACTCCGTTAACGATGATCCTGATGGAAGGAGAGCCGGTGGCACAACAGGTGGAGAGCGGGCAAAGACATACGGAGGAGCAGCCTGAAGGACTCTCTGGACCTGGACTAGGTGAACCACGTATCTATGGGAGATTGCTTTGAGTAAGTAGAGTTCTGTAGGCATTTAGACTCCATACACAGTTCTCTCATGAGAAGAAATATAGAAGTCAGAACTCTAATCAGTGTCTGAAGACCCTAATTAGGATTTTCAAACTTTAAATTATAAAAAACAAAACACATCTTTTTGGAAAACAAAAACATTTATAGAGGTCTTTCGATCATTCTAAGCCTTGGCAAAATTTTACAACAGAAAAAACTATGATACATTGAGAGATATTGAGGATCAAAAATTTCTAGAACACCCATGTAACCGTAAACCCTTAAACCCTAAAATCCTAAATCGTAAACCCTAATTCCTAACCTCTAAATCCTAAACCATAAACCCTAAACCCGTAGGTCTTCTTGGAATTGGTTGTCATGACTTGAACCTCCACTATGACAACGACGAGCAAGATGAACTTGCAAAGCATGGGGAGAATGAGCGATCGGAGGGCAGTTCGAGGTTGGGAGAGATGGAAGTGTGGCCAATGAGATGCAATCGAGGGAAGGGGGTGGAGAAAGACGTGGAGTGAAGAGGAACAGGGGCTTGCAAGAGAGACAATGGCAGTTTTGTAAACGCAGCAGGTTTAGGATTTCGTGGGGGGAGGAAAAAAGTCACCGTTTATGAGCGGCGGAGCGGGGAGACTGGCATCGCTAGATGGGGGAGTTGGTCGTCGCCATCGTTATATGAATCGATGGGTGACTACATGCCTATGTCGCAGGATGTGCAAGTGTAGCATGCAATTTGGTGGTGGACCTCATTCTTGCCCGCGGCGATGCACAATGCAGAGGTGCCTCAAGATGACGCGTTGGGTGGGATGTACTAGAGGAGCCACAGCTTTTGAGGGTAGGATTTAGGATTGCACGTATTCAACAATTTCTTTTGGAGCCCGCCGAGATTGTCGATGTCCAAGGGTGAGTTTTCGGGGTTTTCGATGGCAAACGAGGAGTCGTGGATCGAGGCGGGGAGCAATGAAGGGGGCTTTTATGAGGAGGCAAGAAGAGAGCAAGTCAAACGGACATGCGAAGATTAAACTTGGGATCGACGTCACTGGTGGGGGCCGAGGGACCTGGTCGCTAGGATTACAGATATTTTTTGATGCGTCATTCAAAAATTTTCTGTCATCGAATAACGAGGACAAGGAGGCGTGGCCAATGATAGACATGTACGAGTGCAATCAGTTCCAGATGTTGGAATTCTAGGTGAGGCGATGTACGAGAGGGAGGAGCCATGATTAGACGGAGGGTACATTTGCTCACCCGGGTAAGAAAGCTAGACGTTGCAATCCACGGTGGTATGACTACTCGAGGATAGCGTGTAGGGACTTTCGTAAAAAAAAGCTCTCGAGGAGGCGATGCATGCAAGTTTGGATGCATTTAAGTATTTGAGTATTGGCTACATTCAGCTCGGTACTTGGATGTAGCTGCGCAAGGATGGACAGAATTACCATCGTCGAGTGTGGTTTTTGGTGCGTACGTCGGAGCAGCTGCGGTGGATGCCTGCAGCGGCACAAGAAGCGACGACGAGAGATCGAAGTACAGGGTGTCACGAAAGGTTGCCACGAGCCGGTACCTTGAGGAGCTACGATCAGGCGTTGAGGTATGAGGACTTGTCTTATGATGGACCATCGAGACGTGACGATCTGAGCCAGTCGTTGGAGCACTAGAGCTCCACCCATTGGAGTGTAGGATGTGTGACATTGTAGAATTCATTGCCTAGGTCAATGCTGGTCAGGCTCGCATAGTACCCGCTATCGTTGAGTCCTCTACTATCTTGGTCGGGGTTGGTTGAGGAATGGGCGTGACTGCAGGGTGATCAACAAACATGTTAATGTCTGATTTTACTGAATCTATAATGTGACTACAGGCGACGTTGCAGTAAGCGACGTAGTCTCGAAGGCTGCACTCACAGATGCATCGGGGGTAGGTACCAACGTCGCCTCTGGGAGTATTGCAAAAGTCGAAGATGGAGTTGATATTGACTCCGTCAACGATGATCTTGATGGAAGGAGAGCTGGTGGCACAGTAGGTAGAGAGCGGGCAAAGACATACGGGCGAGCAGCCTGAAGGACTCTCTACACTTGGACTAGGTGAACCACGTATCTATGGGGGATTACTTTGAGTAAGTAGAGTTGTGTACGCATTTAGACTCCATACACAGTTCTTTCATGAGAAGAAATATGTAAGTCAGAACTCTAATCAGGATCTGAAGACCCTAATTAGGATTTTCAAACCCTAAATTACAGAAAACAAAACACATCTTTTTGAAAAACAAAAACATTTATAGAGGTCTTAAAAAAAGCCCATATATATCATCGTCTAGTTCAGTCTAAGAGAAGTGGGCGACTATGCATGTCACGTCCAGTTCAATGTTGTCTCCTTTTTTTACATCGTCCAGTTTAGTGTGAAAGAATTAGACAACTATGCAAGTGACGTCCAATTCATAGTAGTCTTCCTTTCTCGCAGTTGATCCTTATCTTGCGTGTCGTCCTCATGGTCAAGATTCACATCATACAAAGGAAAGGAGTATGAATCAGTGGTCTGGGTGAAGGAAAAGAGGAGGGGGGGATGGAGGGGAAAGAAACCCAACAAATCATGGACGGAGAGGCGGAAGGAAACTAACACAATAGGGTAGTGTAAAGAAGAGAGACGCGTGGCATGGTGCTATTTCATGCATTATGCACGAAGAGTTGGATTGAAAGAGCCGTTGTAGGATATTTATCCTAGATCGTGATGCACGCATGCACCCCATGCTATGAGTGACTACAGTTGTCTAAGGAGGGAAGAGGTGTGACATGGCTTTATTTCATATCAATTTGAGGCAGAAGGAGATGGGCACCGTAGGGCATTTGTCTTGGATTGTGGAAATTGGCCACAGGAAGAGTGATTGCAGTCTAAGTAAAGTCGGTTATTTTGACAGTTGCAAGTAGTAGAGGATTGAGGTAAATACAATAGTAAGGAGTCGAGGGAGGCAACTATGAAATTAAAGGAGACAAGGTACAACATGGCACTATTCTATGCCAATTCCATGCACCATGGATGGAGAGACGAAAAAAGACAAGTATCGTGGATCTTTTATCCTAGATTGCAGTACACATATGTGCTCTACGTAAGGAGTGATGCAAGATCGAGGTTTAGGTCATGAGAGTAGAAAGAATACAAATTAAACAGGTACCGCGAGGTATCTATCTTGAATCACAGAACATGCGTGTGCTCCTTAAGAAAAATGACTACAATAATTTGAGGAGGAGAGAGGCGTAGAGAGAGAAGGGGAGGGGAGAAAGAAGCTCGATGTATCATGGACGGGGAGGCAAAAGTGGACGAGCACCAGAGGGCATTTTTCTTGGAACTTGGTGCATGCATGTGCCTTGTGCAAGGAATGATTGCAACGGCCTGAGCAGGAGAGAGGCACGGTATAGCATTATTCTATGCTAATTTCACGTACCATGGATGGAGACCCGGATTAGAATGGTCTTTGTGGGGTATTTTATCTTGGATCGTGAGAACGCCATGTGGGAGAGGAGTAACTACGCAAGGAAGAAGTGATTGCATATTGAGTATAGTCGGTTGTGTTGGCGATTGAAGGAATGATTGCATATTGAGTATAGCTAGTTGCATTGGTAGTTGTGAGCAATAAGGGATTGAGATGAATAGCACAACACTAAGGAGTTGGAAGAGGACGAGGATTGAGATGAATAGTACATCACTAGGGAGTTGGAGGAGGATGAATGGCTTATACCTTAGACACTTGGTATGCATTCTTCCTTGAAATGTTCACAATTTCTTTTGTCTTATATTATATTTTCAATAATCATGATTCTTGAGATCTTATTTGTGTTCATTCTATTGTGTGAATTGAGTGGAGTTATACATTGACTGATCATTCTACATGAGTGTTTATAAGTCACCTTTTTCTTTTTTTTTCGAGGGTGAGAGTTTACATTTATTTTGAGTATGAATTGAAGTTTGTGAGGGAAATATAGATTAGACGAAGAAAAAAGAATAATGAAAAAGGAAGGGTATTAAGGAAGGCGGGGTACATATGGAGGTAGGATATTGAAGGAGGCAGGGTATCAAGAGATGCAAGATATCTTATAAGACAAGGTATCAAAGGATGCAAGGTACGATGGAGAGTATTGAAAGAGACAGGGTATCAAGGGATGCATGATATGATGGAGGGTATTGAAAGAGATAGGATATTATTAAGACTTTTGGATCAAGAATTATTGGAGAGGCGATGCATACAAGTTTGCGCATGGAGTGTTTGAGTATTGATTGCATCTGGCTCGGTATCAAGCACAATCATACAAAGATGGATAAAATGACCATTGTTGGGTGTATTCTTTTGTAAACATACCGGTGTCGTGTTGTAACACGAGTATACAGTGAAAATAAAAAGAAAGGGGAATTTTATTAATATTCAGTTACCTCGAATATTGGGAGCATCGACCAACTCCAGTACAAATACTGAGTGGTCAGGTTCAGTGACTCCGTTACAGTTAGCCGGGGCATATTGAAATGCCACGTTCGATTCCAATAACGGGAGTCAACAGGAAGAGAAGGACCAATTCACACGACGGGTTCGAGGAGCCAATTGGATCCAATTTCGATAATCCAATCCGGGTCCTCTTAACCAATATGAGACCTGTATTGGTGGGGCAACCCAATGCAGTCTAGTTACGGGAAATCCAAGTCTTACTACGGGTCTTAGCCAATCTGACGCGAGGACCAATTTGACCCAATTACGGGAACATCCAGATTACTACGGGCATCTTTCCCAATATAGGACTTGAATTGGTCGGGCGACTCAATGTAGTCCCGATTACGGGGTTCGATTCAGTTTCAGGCTGTCCTATTCTCTGTGCCGTTTCAGGAAACGTTGTTTTCGGTAAATGGATTTCGTAAAGGTGAAAACAGAGGAGAAAGCTTGACGGCGAGAGCCAATTTCGGATCCAAGCTTGAGGTGGGAGCCAATTCTGGATCTAAGACGGAAGATAAAAGAAATTCAGAGGATAAGGTTAGGTGGGATATAGTTTTGGGTGGAGTTTTTTTTTGAGGGAAATCGAGGGGGGAGCTAGTTTTCAAGCTTTTGGAAGGTTACCAGTTCGGTTTTCATTGGAGGTTTTTTTGAAGATCAAGGGAATTAGAGAGAGGAGCTTCATGCTTCGAGTCGGGGAAGGAAAGACATAGAATTTGGATTTTTCTTCTTCGTAGAGTTTTGAGAAGACTAAGGCAATCGCTGCTGAAGTTAGTGTTGTAATGGTGAATCGGGATTTTTAAATGAAGTGGGTTTGAATACTCTTGACTGTTTTGTGAAATCGAGTTACGTCTGTGATTGAAGGATTAAAAGGGTGTCTATAGGATTGAGTATGCGGAGTGAATGAAATTTATTGGGTTAATCTAACAAGACAGTCAGTGGATACAAGATCGTAAGTACAAAGCAGTATTGAAGGTTAACAGTTTGGGTTGTACGGGGTTCTTTGTAACGTCTAGAGACCTATCGGCTGGGGCAAAAAGGACTTCGACAAGCAGTCGAAGAGCACCCGTATAGATTTACGGTACATTATTGCAATCGTTTATATTCCAGCAGTCAAAAACTGATAGACTGCTTGACTATCGGCGAATCTCCATACTACCTTCTACAGCCAGACGTCCGGCGCGTTCTCGAGCAGGAAAGCACGTAATACGACATAAGTGGTGAACCCGACGTGAAAGCTTGAGGTGGAAGGTATTGGATTTCGGTTGATTTTATCTTTATTTTTATGAAAAACGAAAATAAAAATTTTGAAGGATTTTTGGGAGAAGTTTCTGGTGGAGAGTCTTCTAAAGGACAAGGTATGCACATGGATCCGTCTATTGCTAGTTTGTTTCAAGCCTTCTCATTGTCAATGCAGCAACAGCAAAGCAATGATCGAAAGGAAGCTTTGGCAACCAAAGCATTGCAAGCAGTGGTCAATAAAATTGATCAATTTGATGGGAGGAATATTTCAAGGTATTTAAGATGTTATGTTCGTGAAATGGAATTAAATCGGGTTTCTGAGAAAAAAATGGTTGCACTATTTGGACTTGCTACGATACCGGAGATAAGGGACCACATTACATCGATTACGGATCGTTGTGGGAATTCATGGGAGGATTTTTCACATGCATTGAAAGACGAATATTTCTTGGAAGATGCTGATCGCGTTACTAAGAAGCTGTTTCTGGGATGGATTGAACGGCCCAATAAGAATTTGCAAGCAACAGAGCTACTAAGGGAATTTGAGAGGCAGTACTCTCAATTATCGAAGGTAGAAAAATTGACATTGGAGCCGAACAAAGTTGATCTATTTCTTCAAGCTGCTGATGGAAAATTGCAAGAGAAATTAGAACCCCTTCCTGAAGACAAAGAAGAAGATGAAGGATTGACAACGAAGTGGAAGAACGTTGAAGATGCGGTGGGGTTGCTTACAAAAAAAGAAAGGAGGAAGGATAGGAATAATATTCCGAAAATAGTACAAGCACCCAAAGCTCCAGTACGTACAACACCACCGACAATGCCTACAATTCAACCTTCGACATCCTTGTCAAAGAAAGCAGATATGGATATGGAAGAAATTATACGAGGAATGCGAGATCTTCAAATCAAATTGGCAAGACTTGAAGAAAATACTTCTATAAACAATTCGAAGAATGTTTCAAAACAAGGATATGTACAAAGATGCATTTGGTGTGATGATGCTTCACACACTAGAAAAGATTGCAATGAATTTAATAATATGATACGGCAGGGAATTATTTGCTGGAAAGATGGGAAGATAGCATTGAAAGATAGGGAGGATCTTCTTCAAACCAATTTTGGCAAGGGAGGAATGAGAGCATTGGTTCAAGATTACTTAAAAGAGCATGAAACAGTAGTACGAGAAAGTGCAAGTTATGGTGCTAGAGTAGATGATGAAATTGGTGGAAGTACGGAAACTAGTGAGTTTTGGACTTCTGCCGTTTCTACAATGCAAGAAGGGAAATTACCTCGAGAAGCATTATTGAGAACTGCAGCTACAATACGAGGAAGAACAAGTTGGGAGGATCCCGTTGAGTCTCTTTCAGTTCATGCATATATTGCTAAGAGCCAACATGAAGCTTTGATGGAAGAAAAAAGACGAGGAAATTTTGATGATACTAGAGAAGGAAATTCTTTTAAGAGGCAAACTCGAGGAGACAAGGCTCGGGAGGCAGCTTCACAAGAATTGCCTGTAAAGGATACCTCAGCATCATTGGGAGAAAAAACAACGGAGACAAAAGATAAGGGCAAATCAATTGCTTATAAGCTACTTTCTGACATTGAAGCGGCAACAAATTTGAAAGGGGTGTTGGAAGAACGTATATTAAACGCTAAGGTGGAATTCACATTGAAAGAAGTCTTGGGAATTGCAAAGAAGGAGTTTCATGATGTTATCATTGACAACATTAAGCGAAAGAGGCAATTAATGAGCGAAACTGGAATGAGTCATGCTATTGACGCAAGAATATGTAGAGATGAAGAAGAGGTTGATATTGGTTACAAGCAACCAACAAATGAAAAGAATGGGTATAATCAGCGAGTACATTTCGAAGATTCTAGTGACAAGGAAATGGAAACTTTGAGCCATTATACTCGAAAGCATTGGGCAAGGGCAACTACTGAGGTATTGGTGAAGGTAGGAGATATAGAAGAACCAATAGTTGCTTTGGTGGACCATGGTTCTGAAATAAATCTCATGTCTAAAGATCTTTATAAGAAGCAAAAATGGCCAATTGATATGGAACATGGATGGGCAATACGAGCAGCTAATAACACACGAGGCGAATTATATGGAGCTTGTCCAGATGTCAAAATTCAGATTGGGGATGTTGCTACGGAGCAACATTTCTTCGTTCAAGATACAACGTCTTATCCGTTGATTTTAGGACAACCTTATATCACGGCAACACGGATAGAAACAAAGGTACTTGACGATGGTTCTGCTTATGCAAGGGTACGGAGCGAAGATGGGAGGAAAGCTGTACAATTTCTAACAGTACCTCCTAACCATGAACGGAATCGAGATAGGTTGAGGGAGAAACCATTGCCAAAGATTGTTGAAGGATTTAAGGATTTTGGGGAGGTACCACTGTAAAGCGAGATTATGGAGGTACAAAAGAGGAGGTACTCTCGCGAGATGAAGGTGCCTTTGATGCGAGTTTTATTGGTATATTGGATAATGGAAATATTATGTATAAGAAAGTTGATGATTTTAAAAGAAAAGAAAGAAAAAGATTATATGATATTGAAGGACAGTTACGCAAGATAGGTACATTGGAAGATGATGAGAGGATTTTGGGTGTTTATAAAGAAAATGGGCTAGAAGATTCATTGGAATTGATTACATCTATTGGGTTAGGGGATAATGATAAGATTGTTGAGATTCATTCGAGAGAGGTTTATACCATGCTTGAATCTTTTCAAGCACCAGAAGTCATAGTAGAGACGAGATATAAAACGGCAGATAAGAAGGTAAAGCCTGTTGCCGGACCATTACCAGAGGATTCTAAAGAACAAATGGGAGAAGCATCAAAAGAAGCAGGTTTAAGAGATCCAATGAGTATTGGACATCAGTTTACTGAAGAAACTTTTGAAGAATTGAAGATTGGTTCTGATGGTTCTTTATTGCCGGAGGAAATTACTTGCTTCAAAAAGATGTTGGCTAAACAAGGTAGATCGATTGCCTTCGAATCTCATGAAATTGGGTGTGTGGATCCAAATATTATAACACCTATGGTTATCTTCACTGTACCGCATGTACCTTGGAATCTAAGACCGATTCCAGTACTGAGGGCACATTTACCTAAATTGGTGGAACTATTGAAAGAAAAGATAAAGATGAAAATATTAGAACCTTCATTTACGCCGTATTCTAGTCGATGGTTTACGGTACCTAAGAAGAATGGGTCACTGTGGTTTATTCAAGATATGCAGCCGGTGAATGCTGTAACTGTCAGGAATGCAGGAATTGGACCTATTGTGGATGAATTTGCTGAGGCGTTTGCTGGAAGGGCGATCTATTCAATGGGTGATTTGTATTCAGGTTATGATCAATTTCAACTTGCCGAAGGAAGTAGAGATATGACAACGATGAGGACACCGCTTGGGTTGGTTAGAATGTGCACTCTTCCTCAAAGCGCGACCAACTCAGTTGCGCATATGATGAATGGGATGAATAAGGTATTGAGAGATTTTATCCCGGAAAAGACTATGCCTTTTCTGGATGATGTTCCTATAAAGGGGTGCAGAGAAGGAGACAAGGATGAAACTTTAGATACGAGGGGGTGTCACAGATATGTTGTTGATCATATACAAGATTGTGAAAAGATTTTAACTCGGCTTGGAGAAGTTCATCTTACATTATCAGATATGAAGTCCGTATTTAGAGTGCGAGAGGTTGTAATTGTTGGACATTTATGCGGATCTTACGGAAGAAAACCAGATCCGACTAAAGTTGATGCAATTGGAAGGATGAAAGAGGATTGTGGTTCTTTAACAGAGGTTCGCAGGTTTTTGGGTGCATGTGTATTTTATCGAATCTGGATCCCTCATTTTGCTCACATAGCGGATCCATTATATGAACTGTTACGCAAGGGTTACCGATTTGAATGGAAAGAAAGGCATATTCAGGCAATGCAAAGATTGAAGAAATTATTGATGTCACCTCCAATATTGAGGAAGGTTGATTATAAGTGCAATAGACCAGTGATTCTTACTATAAACGCTAGTCCAATTGCCGTTGGATGGGCGGTGGGTCAAGATGATTCGAATGGGAGTAGATTTGCAGTTCGATTTGGGGCTAAAGTTTTAAGTATTCGTCAGCGTGCATATTCGCAAGTCAAAAGAGAACTTTGGGGAGTCGTTTCGGCTATGAAAGCTGAAAAGGACTATTTGATTGGGGCAGTAGTAGTAATTGAAACAGATTGCTTGCCATTGCTTGGAATGATTATTAACTGTTCAACGCCAGATATTACAATGTTGAGATGGATTGCTTATATTAAGTCACTAAATCCAGAATTTAAGCATATCACTGGAAAGGACAATTTAGTAGCAGACATGCTATCTCGAGCAAGATACGAGAGGGAGGACGAAATGGTTGAAGACATTGATGATGTCGGATTGAAATTTTATTCAATATCAAATCTCAACAGAGAAGACAAGCTATTTCTTGAAGAATCTTATGAAGGAGAATTATTGGATATTGGTCATTATTTGAATACCTTGTCTAAGCAGGGGAATTGGTCTACAGAAAAATTCAAACAAATAAGAAAAAAAGCATATGGATTTTTACTTCGAGATGGATTCTTATGGAAGAGACCGAAGAAAGGAATTGGGATGCCACAACGAGTGATAGGCAAAAGGGAAGAAAAACTAAAATTATTAAAGGAGTTTCATGATAGTTTATGGGCAGGGCATAGAGGAATCTGGGCTACTTTTGCTAAACTCAAGGAACGATATTGGTGGAAAAATATGTATCGAGATGTGCTCTCATTTGTAGAGTCATGTGAAATCTGTCAATCGTATTCTAATATCCGACATCGAGATGGTCTTCATCCTACGTATCCTCTGGCTATTCATTTTAAATGGGTTGTTGATTTGGTTATTATGCCGGTTGGGTTATGGCAGATGAGATATTTGGTTTTAGCTCGTGAAGATTTATCAAATCAAGTAGAAGGAAGAGCATTGAGGACAAAATCTACAGAGGGGATTTGTAGGTTTTTGGTTGAAGATGTCATTTGCCGTTACGGGTGCGTAGGAAAAATCACTGCAGATCATGGAGAATTAAATGCACAAGAAGCTCGTAAGTTCTTTGAAAAATGTGGAGTTAAACTATCACTGACTACTGCTTATAATCCGGAAGGGAATGCGAAAAGCGAACGCGGTCACCCGCCGATTGTGAAAGCATTGGTTAAAGCTTGTAATGGGAAGGTTAAAGAGTGGCCACGACTTTTGTCATTTGCATTATGGGCTGATCGAACAACACATAGTTCGGTGACAGGATATATACCAGTAGAACTTATGACAGGTCAAAAACTAATTATGCCAATTGAAAAAAAGGTACTTACTTGGAATATGCTACCATGGGAAGATGGATTGACAAGAGAAGAACTTCTGGCTATTAGGATTCGACAATTGGAGCAAAGAACGGAAGATGTCCAGATAGCATTGGAAAGGTTAAAAATATCAAGGTTACAAAACAAGGCACGATTCGATAAGCAACATCGATTGAGACCAAAAGTAATCGAGGAAGGTGACTGGGTACTTGTTTATGACAATAGTCTGGATAATCAACATAGTACTTTGCGGAAATTTTCAAAACGTTGGTTTGGACCATATGTTGTAACAACTGTTCATGATAATGCGACTTACTCATTACGGGAGTTAGATGGTACAAAATTGAAAATACCAATTGCAGGGAAGAGAGTAAAAATATTTAAACGAAGATACGCAGAGATGAATATGGAAGACCTTAATGAAGGTACAGAGATTCCGCAGCAAGAAGATGAAAGTGATATGGATAATGAAGGTGACGAAGACGAACTGGACAAAGACGTAGGGGATATATTCTGAATCAAACAGCAATTGGGTAAATTGGTGCATACCGGAGGATGCACAGGTTCAGAGGGGGTGGATGTCGTGTTGTAACACGAGTATACAGTGAAAATAAAAAGAAAGGGGAATTTTATTAATATTCAGTTACCTCGAATATTGGGAGCATCGACCAACTCCAGTACAAATACTGAGTGGTCAGGTTCAGTGACTCCGTTACAGTTAGCCGGGGCATACTGAAATGCCACGTTCGATTCCAATAACGGGAGTCAACAGGAAGAGAAGGACCAATTCACACGACGGGTTCGAGGAGCCAATTGGATCTAATTTCGATAATCCAATCCGGGTCCTCTTAACCAATATGAGACCTGTATTGGTGGGGCAACCCAATGCAGTCTAGTTACGGGAAATCCAAGTCTTATTACGGGTCTTAGCCAATCTGACGCGAGGACCAATTTGACCCAATTACGGGAACATCCAGGTTACTATGGGCATCTTTCCCAATATAGGACCTGAATTGGTCGGGCGACTCAATGTAGTCCCGATTACGGGGTTCGATTCTGTTTCAGGCTGTCCTGTTCTCTGTGCCGTTTCAGGAAACGTTGTTTTCGGTAAATGGATTTCGTAAAGGTGAAAATGGAGGAGAAAGCTTGACGGCAAGAGCCAATTTCGGATCCAAGCTTGAGGTGGGAGCCAATTCCGGATCTAAGACGGAAGATAGAAGAAATTCAGAGGATAAGGTTAGGTGGGATATAGTTTTGGGTGGGGTTTTTTTTTGAGGGAAATCGAGGGGGGAGCTAGTTTTCAAGCTTTTGGAAGGTTACCAGTTCGGTTTTCATTGGAGGTTTTTTTGAAGATCAAGGGAATTAGAGAGAGGAGCTTCATGCTTCGGGTCGGGGAAGGAAAGACATAGAATTTGGATTTTTCTTCTTCGTAGAGTTTTGGGAAGACTAAGGCAATCGCTGCTGAAGTCAGTGTTGTAATGGTGAATCGGGATTTTTAAATGAAGTGGGTTTGAATACTCTTGACTGTTTTGTGAAATCGAGTTACGTCTGTGATTGAAGGATTAAAAGGGTGTCTATAGGATTGAGTATGCGGAGTGAATGAAATTTATTGGGTTAATCTAACAAGACAGTCAGTGGATACAAGATCGTAAGTACAAAGCAGTATTGAAGGTTAACAGTTTGGGTTGTACGGGGTTCTTTGTAACGTCTAGAGACCTATCGGCTGGGGCAAAAAGGACTTCGACAAGCAGTCGAAGAGCACCCGTATAGATTTATGGTACATTGTTGCAATCGTTTATATTCCAGCAGTCAAAAACTGATAGACTGCTTGACTATCGGCGAATCTCCATACTACCTTCTACAGCCAGACGCCCGACGCGTTCTCGAGCAGGAGAGCACGTAATACGACACCGGAGCAGCTACAAATACTGTGCATGATAACACAAGCAGCGAGGATGGCAGGTCAAAGTGGAAGGAGTTATGTGAGGTCGTCGCAAGCTGGTTCAGCGACAAGCTACAATGGAGCGTTTGAATTTGAGAGCTCATCTTACAAAAGAGCATTGAGAGGTCACGATCTAAGCGACTTATCAAGATATTTGAGCTTAGTCTATTCAAGTGTATGGTGTGTGGCATTACAAAATTTGTCATCCAATTTCATACTTGTCAGGTACGTGCAATATCTATCACCGCTGAGCCTTCTACTGTCTCTATCGAAGTCACCTTTGCCATTGCCCAGAACAATAGAAGAATAGAAAAAAAATGCAAAGTCATTTACGAGCAAGTCGATGTTAGGAGCGCAATCTGGGATGTCGCTGCAAGCAACGCTACAGCAAGCAATGCAGGTCCGAGGGCTGGGCGGACACGAACAATCATCAATGCTGTTAGCACATTAATGGCATTTGGATTGTTTGAACTCAATGCCAATGTTGTCGATACTTAGTGTGAGAGAGCATTGGAAGCTATACTTAGAGATGCATCCGAGGTCAGTACGAATGTCGCTAGCAGGAGTACCCTCAAAAGTTGATGATCGAGATTTGAGGTGCACATCTAGCATTGGCTGTACAATAGGTGTAGCAACAGTACACAGTGGCATCATCGCCGCTGCGTCAGCGCTCATAAAGCTTGCTCAGAGTTTGGTACGCATTTTGATTCTATACATAGTTCTCACATGATAACAAATATGAAACTTAGATCCCGAATTGGGATCTTAAAATCCTAATTAGGATTTATAAGCCCTAAATTACAAAAAATGAAACACAAATTTTTGAAAAAATAATAATTTATAGGGGTCTTTGAGACAATATAAGCTTTAGCAAAATTTCAAAACGGAAAAAATTGTAATACATTGAGAGATGTTTAGGATCAAAAATCTCTAAGATACTCTTGTAATCCTAAATCCTAAATCCTAAACCTTATTGTCCACGTCGTCACTCTTAATTGCCCTTGTTCTTGCCTCTATTCTTGTCTTTAAGACCTCTTTCATGACTGTTTGATGGATCGCCTTTGTGCTCATTTGTAAGGCTACATCTTCTCTCTTGCCTCCAATTGCCTTTGTATTCTTGTCCTTCCTGTTGCCTTTACTCTAATCAATGGTTATCAATTCTTGCTATTGCCTTCATCTTTATTCATAGTTGGCCTTATCTATGGTGCCACCCTTTTCTTCATTGCCGAACTTATTCTAATGCTTGTCTCCACTTCTTCTCCTTGTCCCTATTATCTCTTTCCTTATTTTAACTCCCTTTCTCCTTATTTTAATTTTTTTTCTCCATATGTTATAAATCAAACATGCAAGTTCAAGTTCATTATAACTCTTTTAATTTCTTTTATTTTCTTTTACTTTAGCTCTTTTATTTTTTTTAACTTCAATTTATTTTTATAATTAGACTTCTTTTACTTTAGAGCCTTATGGCTATAAGTATATAAGGCCATGCTTCCTCTTTTATTATTTATTCTTTTTTCTTTTTATCTCCTTCCAATTTGGGCTAATAAATATATAGTTTTTATTCATATTTTGGTCTTCTTATATTTTTGTTGAATTTGAGTTACTTGTCTTTTGTTCTAATATTATTTTTGTTCCAATTTTGTATTAGCCTCCAAGTTCTCTTGTATATCAAGAAGTCTACTTATTTGTTGGCAAGTCTTCTTGTCTACATGTAAGTTTGTATGCACACTTGTTTGTAAACTTGTTTGTGAACCTGACTTCAAGCTTACTTTTATATTTGCTTTAGAACCTCCTTATAAATTTTCTTTTATATCCACCTCTAAGTCCACTTTTGTATTTGCCACAAAAATTACTTTCATATCTGCCTTAAAACCTAAAATTTCAAATCCTAAATCTTAGAATCCTAAATCCTAAACCCTAAAATCCCAAATCCTAACCCTAAACCGAAAATCTTAAATTCTTAATCCTAAAATCCTAAATCCTTATCCTAAACCTAAAATCCTAAAGCCTAAAAAAAATCCTAATCTTAAATCCTAATATTTTAGACCTAGTAGCTTATTCAAACAACCACTAAGTACATTTATTGACTCAAAGGTAATTTTACCACAAAGAGGGGATAAACGAATGAGAGTTATAGAGATAGCAAGAAAGAATGGTGATATAAAGATGATAAATCTAGACCACAAGAATAGACAACCACAAGTTTTGATAGAACAAGCATACTTATATGCAAGAAATTTAGACATAAAGGATGGAAGTGACATCCAAGAGAGCAATGATAGTGCAATCAAATAACCATCAATTAAAAGTTTTAGGTAGCTATCAATTGGCATTAAAGCAAGCAATGCACTAGTCATGGCGTGTTATGCATTACAACTTGCTACCAACCATTATATCATGGTATTATGCCATTTCTGCAAGAGTTGGAGAGGTGTAGCAATTTATGATATGATAGATGACACACTCCAGAGTAGACAAATTGTGGAAGTTGTAAAATTATTGGAAAGAATTGAGCAAATGACAACATAAGTATAAAAAAATAATAAAAAGTTACAAGAATAATTTGGATTAGTATTTAGATTTGAGTATGAAAGGCGAGCAAAAGATGTTTAAGCGGGTGCTATCTTTGAAGAGTTGAGCAAAATTCTACAAACTCCACCGTAAAAAGACATAATGACAAATAGATGTTTGACTAGAAGCACAAAGTTGAGGTGCTTGCCAAGGCTTATTAAGCCCACAAAGAAGAAGTAGCAAAATTCAATTCAAGAAAGGAGTCAAAGAAAGATAATCTCAATGTAATCATAGACTTCTACTTTCATGTGAATCAAATAGAACCTGAAGAAGACATTATCTTTATAACTTTTGCTATGCAAATTATTCAAGCAATGGCAAAAATTAGAGGATTGGAATTAGCCAAGTCGAGTTGGATTAGAAGAGTTGTATGACATTAGGTAGCTACCAATATGCATAGAACTTGTATGAATTTTTATCAAAGGCCTTGTACAAAGAGATTCATGGAGAGGAGACAAGGAGCCCATTTGCTCCTCAATTACATGATGAAAAATGATTACCATCAATGCTAGCACAATTCAATACACCTTAGAAATTAAGAATTAAATGAATGTCATCAATAGTAAGATCATTCAAATCATTAAAACTACATTAAAAATAAAAAAAAATGATATAAGGTAAAAAAGTATATTGAGGCTTATAAACCTTGTGTTGCTACACTAAAAAATATGCTATGTAAAAAGAAGCAATCCAGGTTTAGGGTTTAGCAATTCTGGATCTAAGACGGAAGATAGAAGAAATTCAGAGGATAAGGTTAGGTGGGATATAGTTTTGGGTGGAGTTTTTTTTTGAGGGAAATCGAGGGGGGAGCTAGTTTTCAAGCTTTTGGAAGGTTACCAGTTCGGTTTTCATTGGAGGTTTTTTTGAAGATCAAGGGAATTAGAGAGAGGAGCTTCATGCTTCGAGTCGGGGAAGGAAAGACATAGAATTTGGATTTTTCTTCTTCGTAGAGTTTTGAGAAGACTAAGGCAATCGCTGCTGAAGTTAGTGTTGTAATGGTGAATCGGGATTTTTAAATGAAGTGGGTTTGAATACTCTTGACTGTTTTGTGAAATCGAGTTACGTCTGTGATTGAAGGATTAAAAGGGTGTCTATAGGATTGAGTATGCGGAGTGAATGAAATTTATTGGGTTAATCTAACAAGACAGTCAGTGGATACAAGATCGTAAGTACAAAGCAGTATTGAAGGTTAACAGTTTGGGTTGTACGGGGTTCTTTGTAACGTCTAGAGACCTATCGGCTGGGGCAAAAAGGACTTCGACAAGCAGTCGAAGAGCACCTGTATAGATTTACGGTACATTATTGCAATCGTTTATATTCCAGCAGTCAAAAACTGATAGACTGCTTGACTATCGGCGAATCTCCATACTACCTTCTACAGCCAGACGTCCGGCGCGTTCTCGAGCAGGAAAGCACGTAATACGACATAAGTGGTGAACCCGACGTGAAAGCTTGAGGTGGAAGGTATTGGATTTCGGTTGATTTTATCTTTATTTTTATGAAAAACGAAAATAAAAATTTTGAAGGATTTTTGGGAGAAGTTTCTGGTGGAGAGTCTTCTAAAGGACAAGGTATGCACATGGATCCGTCTATTGCTAGTTTGTTTCAAGCCTTCTCATTGTCAATGCAGCAACAGCAAAGCAATGATCGAAAGGAAGCTTTGGCAACCAAAGCATTGCAAGCAGTGGTCAATAAAATTGATCAATTTGATGGGAGGAATATTTCAAGGTATTTAAGATGTTATGTTCGTGAAATGGAATTAAATCGGGTTTCTGAGAAAAAAATGGTTGCACTATTTGGACTTGCTACGATACCGGAGATAAGGGACCACATTACATCGATTACGGATCGTTGTGGGAATTCATGGGAGGATTTTTCACATGCATTGAAAGACGAATATTTCTTGGAAGATGCTGATCGCGTTACTAAGAAGCTGTTTCTGGGATGGATTGAACGGCCCAATAAGAATTTGCAAGCAACAGAGCTACTAAGGGAATTTGAGAGGCAGTACTCTCAATTATCGAAGGTAGAAAAATTGACATTGGAGCCGAACAAAGTTGATCTATTTCTTCAAGCTGCTGATGGAAAATTGCAAGAGAAATTAGAACCCCTTCCTGAAGACAAAGAAGAAGATGAAGGATTGACAACGAAGTGGAAGAACGTTGAAGATGCGGTGGGGTTGCTTACAAAAAAAGAAAGGAGGAAGGATAGGAATAATATTCCGAAAATAGTACAAGCACCCAAAGCTCCAGTACGTACAACACCACCGACAATGCCTACAATTCAACCTTCGACATCCTTGTCAAAGAAAGCAGATATGGATATGGAAGAAATTATACGAGGAATGCGAGATCTTCAAATCAAATTGGCAAGACTTGAAGAAAATACTTCTATAAACAATTCGAAGAATGTTTCAAAACAAGGATATGTACAAAGATGCATTTGGTGTGATGATGCTTCACACACTAGAAAAGATTGCAATGAATTTAATAATATGATACGGCAGGGAATTATTTGCTGGAAAGATGGGAAGATAGCATTGAAAGATAGGGAGGATCTTCTTCAAACCAATTTTGGCAAGGGAGGAATGAGAGCATTGGTTCAAGATTACTTAAAAGAGCATGAAACAGTAGTACGAGAAAGTGCAAGTTATGGTGCTAGAGTAGATGATGAAATTGGTGGAAGTACGGAAACTAGTGAGTTTTGGACTTCTGCCGTTTCTACAATGCAAGAAGGGAAATTACCTCGAGAAGCATTATTGAGAACTGCAGCTACAATACGAGGAAGAACAGGTTGGGAGGATCCCGTTGAGTCTCTTTCAGTTCATGCATATATTGCTAAGAGCCAACATGAAGCTTTGATGGAAGAAAAAAGACGAGGAAATTTTGATGATACTAGAGAAGGAAATTCTTTTAAGAGGCAAACTCGAGGAGACAAGGCTCGGGAGGCAGCTTCACAAGAATTGCCTGTAAAGGATACCTCAGCATCATTGGGAGAAAAAACAACGGAGACAAAAGATAAGGGCAAATCAATTGCTTATAAGCTACTTTCTGACATTGAAGCGGCAACAAATTTGAAAGGGGTGTTGGAAGAACGTATATTAAACGCTAAGGTGGAATTCACATTGAAAGAAGTCTTGGGAATTGCAAAGAAGGAGTTTCATGATGTTATCATTGACAACATTAAGCGAAAGAGGCAATTAATGAGCGAAACTGGAATGAGTCATGCTATTGACGCAAGAATATGTAGAGATGAAGAAGAGGTTGATATTGGTTACAAGCAACCAACAAATGAAAAGAATGGGTATAATCAGCGAGTACATTTCGAAGATTCTAGTGACAAGGAAATGGAAACTTTGAGCCATTATACTCGAAAGCATTGGGCAAGGGCAACTACTGAGGTATTGGTGAAGGTAGGAGATATAGAAGAACCAATAGTTGCTTTGGTGGACCATGGTTCTGAAATAAATCTCATGTCTAAAGATCTTTATAAGAAGCAAAAATGGCCAATTGATATGGAACATGGATGGGCAATACGAGCAGCTAATAACACACGAGGCGAATTATATGGAGCTTGTCCAGATGTCAAAATTCAGATTGGGGATGTTGCTACGGAGCAACATTTCTTCGTTCAAGATACAACGTCTTATCCGTTGATTTTAGGACAACCTTATATCACGGCAACACGGATAGAAACAAAGGTACTTGACGATGGTTCTGCTTATGCAAGGGTACGGAGCGAAGATGGGAGGAAAGCTGTACAATTTCTAACAGTACCTCCTAACCATGAACGGAATCGAGATAGGTTGAGGGAGAAACCATTGCCAAAGATTGTTGAAGGATTTAAGGATTTTGGGGAGGTACCACTGTAAAGCGAGATTATGGAGGTACAAAAGAGGAGGTACTCTCGCGAGATGAAGGTGCCTTTGATGCGAGTTTTATTGGTATATTGGATAATGGAAATATTATGTATAAGAAAGTTGATGATTTTAAAAGAAAAGAAAGAAAAAGATTATATGATATTGAAGGACAGTTACGCAAGATAGGTACATTGGAAGATGATGAGAGGATTTTGGGTGTTTATAAAGAAAATGGGCTAGAAGATTCATTGGAATTGATTACATCTATTGGGTTAGGGGATAATGATAAGATTGTTGAGATTCATTCGAGAGAGGTTTATACCATGCTTGAATCTTTTCAAGCACCAGAAGTCATAGTAGAGACGAGATATAAAACGGCAGATAAGAAGGTAAAGCCTGTTGCCGGACCATTACCAGAGGATTCTAAAGAACAAATGGGAGAAGCATCAAAAGAAGCAGGTTTAAGAGATCCAATGAGTATTGGACATCAGTTTACTGAAGAAACTTTTGAAGAATTGAAGATTGGTTCTGATGGTTCTTTATTGCCGGAGGAAATTACTTGCTTCAAAAAGATGTTGGCTAAACAAGGTAGATCGATTGCCTTCGAATCTCATGAAATTGGGTGTGTGGATCCAAATATTATAACACCTATGGTTATCTTCACTGTACCGCATGTACCTTGGAATCTAAGACCGATTCCAGTACTGAGGGCACATTTACCTAAATTGGTGGAACTATTGAAAGAAAAGATAAAGATGAAAATATTAGAACCTTCATTTGCGCCGTATTCTAGTCGATGGTTTACGGTACCTAAGAAGAATGGGTCACTGTGGTTTATTCAAGATATGCAGCCGGTGAATGCTGTAACTGTCAGGAATGCAGGAATTGGACCTATTGTGGATGAATTTGCTGAGGCGTTTGCTGGAAGGGCGATCTATTCAATGGGTGATTTGTATTCAGGTTATGATCAATTTCAACTTGCCGAAGGAAGTAGAGATATGACAACGATGAGGACACCGCTTGGGTTGGTTAGAATGTGCACTCTTCCTCAAAGCGCGACCAACTCAGTTGCGCATATGATGAATGGGATGAATAAGGTATTGAGAGATTTTATCCCGGAAAAGACTATGCCTTTTCTGGATGATGTTCCTATAAAGGGGTGCAGAGAAGGAGACAAGGATGAAACTTTAGATACGAGGGGGTGTCACAGATATGTTGTTGATCATATACAAGATTGTGAAAAGATTTTAACTCGGCTTGGAGAAGTTCATCTTACATTATCAGATATGAAGTCCGTATTTAGAGTGCGAGAGGTTGTAATTGTTGGACATTTATGCGGATCTTACGGAAGAAAACCAGATCCGACTAAAGTTGATGCAATTGGAAGGATGAAAGAGGATTGTGGTTCTTTAACAGAGGTTCGCAGGTTTTTGGGTGCATGTGTATTTTATCGAATCTGGATCCCTCATTTTGCTCACATAGCGGATCCATTATATGAACTGTTACGCAAGGGTTACCGATTTGAATGGAAAGAAAGGCATATTCAGGCAATGCAAAGATTGAAGAAATTATTGATGTCACCTCCAATATTGAGGAAGGTTGATTATAAGTGCAATAGACCAGTGATTCTTACTATAGACGCTAGTCCAATTGCCGTTGGATGGGCGGTGGATCAAGATGATTCGAATGGGAGTAGATTTGCAGTTCGATTTGGGGCTAAAGTTTTAAGTATTCGTCAGCGTGCATATTCGCAAGTCAAAAGAGAACTTTGGGGAGTCGTTTCGGCTATGAAAGCTGAAAAGGACTATTTGATTGGGGCAGTAGTAGTAATTGAAACAGATTGCTTGCCATTGCTTGGAATGATTATTAACTGTTCAACGCCAGATATTACAATGTTGAGATGGATTGCTTATATTAAGTCACTAAATCCAGAATTTAAGCATATCACTGGAAAGGACAATTTAGTAGCAGACATGCTATCTCGAGCAAGATACGAGAGGGAGGACGAAATGGTTGAAGACATTGATGATGTCGGATTGAAATTTTATTCAATATCAAATCTCAACAGAGAAGACAAGCTATTTCTTGAAGAATCTTATGAAGGAGAATTATTGGATATTGGTCATTATTTGAATACCTTGTCTAAGCAGGGGAATTGGTCTACAGAAAAATTCAAACAAATAAGAAAAAAAGCATATGGATTTTTACTTCGAGATGGATTCTTATGGAAGAGACCGAAGAAAGGAATTGGGATGCCACAACGAGTGATAGGCAAAAGGGAAGAAAAACTAAAATTATTAAAGGAGTTTCATGATAGTTTATGGGCAGGGCATAGAGGAATCTGGGCTACTTTTGCTAAACTCAAGGAACGATATTGGTGGAAAAATATGTATCGAGATGTGCTCTCATTTGTAGAGTCATGTGAAATCTGTCAATCGTATTCTAATATCCGACATCGAGATGGTCTTCATCCTACGTATCCTCTGGCTATTCATTTTAAATGGGTTGTTGATTTGGTTATTATGCCGGTTGGGTTATGGCAGATGAGATATTTGGTTTTAGCTCGTGAAGATTTATCAAATCAAGTAGAAGGAAGAGCATTGAGGACAAAATCTACAGAGGGGATTTGTAGGTTTTTGGTTGAAGATGTCATTTGCCGTTACGGGTGCGTAGGAAAAATCACTGCAGATCATGAAGAATTAAATGCACAAGAAGCTCGTAAGTTCTTTGAAAAATGTGGAGTTAAACTATCACTGACTACTGCTTATAATCCGGAAGGGAATGCGAAAAGCGAACGCGGTCACCCGCCGATTGTGAAAGCATTGGTTAAAGCTTGTAATGGGAAGGTTAAAGAGTGGCCACGACTTTTGTCATTTGCATTATGGGCTGATCGAACAACACATAGTTCGGTGACAGGATATATACCAGTAGAACTTATGACAGGTCAAAAACTAATTATGCCAATTGAAAAAAAGGTACTTACTTGGAATATGCTACCATGGGAAGATGGATTGACAAGAGAAGAACTTCTGGCTATTAGGATTCGACAATTGGAGCAAAGAACGGAAGATGTCCAGATAGCATTGGAAAGGTTAAAAATATCAAGGTTACAAAACAAGGCACGATTCGATAAGCAACATCGATTGAGACCAAAAGTAATCGAGGAAGGTGACTGGGTACTTGTTTATGACAATAGTCTGGATAATCAACATAGTACTTTGCGGAAATTTTCAAAACGTTGGTTTGGACCATATGTTGTAACAACTGTTCATGATAATGCGACTTACTCATTACGGGAGTTAGATGGTACAAAATTGAAAATACCAATTGCAGGGAAGAGAGTAAAAATATTTAAACGAAGATACGCAGAGATGAATATGGAAGACCTTAATGAAGGTACAGAGATTCCGCAGCAAGAAGATGAAAGTGATATGGATAATGAAGGTGACGAAGACGAACTGGACAAAGACGTAGGGGATATATTCTGAATCAAACAGCAATTGGGTAAATTGGTGCATACCGGAGGATGCACAGGTTCAGAGGGGGTGGATGTCGTGTTGTAACACGAGTATACAGTGAAAATAAAAAGAAAGGGGAATTTTATTAATATTCAGTTACCTCGAATATTGGGAGCATCGACCAACTCCAGTACAAATACTGAGTGGTCAGGTTCAGTGACTCCGTTACAGTTAGCCGGGGCATACTGAAATGCCACGTTCGATTCCAATAACGGGAGTCAACAGGAAGAGAAGGACCAATTCACACGACGGGTTCGAGGAGCCAATTGGATCTAATTTCGATAATCCAATCCGGGTCCTCTTAACCAATATGAGACCTGTATTGGTGGGGCAACCCAATGCAGTCTAGTTACGGGAAATCCAAGTCTTATTACGGGTCTTAGCCAATCTGACGCGAGGACCAATTTGACCCAATTACGGGAACATCCAGGTTACTATGGGCATCTTTCCCAATATAGGACCTGAATTGGTCGGGCGACTCAATGTAGTCCCGATTACGGGGTTCGATTCTGTTTCAGGCTGTCCTGTTCTCTGTGCCGTTTCAGGAAACGTTGTTTTCGGTAAATGGATTTCGTAAAGGTAAAAATGGAGGAGAAAGCTTGACGGCAAGAGCCAATTTCGGATCCAAGCTTGAGGTGGGAGCCAATTCCGGATCTAAGACGGAAGATAGAAGAAATTCAGAGGATAAGGTTAGGTGGGATATAGTTTTGGGTGGGGTTTTTTTTTGAGGGAAATCGAGGGGGGAGCTAGTTTTCAAGCTTTTGGAAGGTTACCAGTTCGGTTTTCATTGGAGGTTTTTTTGAAGATCAAGGGAATTAGAGAGAGGAGCTTCATGCTTCGGGTCGGGGAAGGAAAGACATAGAATTTGGATTTTTCTTCTTCGTAGATTTTTGGGAAGACTAAGGCAATCGCTGCTGAAGTTAGTGTTGTAATGGTGAATCGGGATTTTTAAATGAAGTGGGTTTGAATACTCTTGACTGTTTTGTGAAATCGAGTTACGTCTGTGATTGAAGGATTAAAAGGGTGTCTATAGGATTGAGTATGCGGAGTGAATGAAATTTATTGGGTTAATCTAACAAGACAGTCAGTGGATACAAGATCGTAAGTACAAAGCAGTATTGAAGGTTAACAGTTTGGGTTGTACGGGGTTCTTTGTAACGTCTAGAGACCTATCGGCTGGGGCAAAAAGGACTTCGACAAGCAGTCGAAGAGCACCCGTATAGATTTATGGTACATTGTTGCAATCGTTTATATTCCAGCAGTCAAAAACTGATAGACTGCTTGACTATCGGCGAATCTCCATACTACCTTCTACAGCCAGACGCCCGACGCGTTCTCGAGCAGGAGAGCACGTAATACGACACCGGAGCAGCTACAAATACTGTGCATGATAACACAAGCAGCGAGGATGGCAGGTCAAAGTGGAAGGAGTTATGTGAGGTCGTCGCAAGCTGGTTCAGCGACAAGCTACAATGGAGCGTTTGAATTTGAGAGCTCATCTTACAAAAGAGCATTGAGAGGTCACGATCTAAGCGACTTATCAAGATATTTGAGCTTAGTCTATTCAAGTGTATGGTGTGTGGCATTACAAAATTTGTCATCCAATTTCATACTTGTCAGGTACGTGCAATATCTATCACCGCTGAGCCTTCTACTGTCTCTATCGAAGTCACCTTTGCCATTGCCCAGAACAATAGAAGAATAGAAAAAAAATGCAAAGTCATTTACGAGCAAGTCGATGTTAGGAGCGCAATCTGGGATGTCGCTGCAAGCAACGCTACAGCAAGCAATGCAGGTCCGAGGGCTGGGCGGACACGAACAATCATCAATGCTGTTAGCACATTAATGGCATTTGGATTGTTTGAACTCAATGCCAATGTTGTCGATACTTAGTGTGAGAGAGCATTGGAAGCTATACTTAGAGATGCATCCGAGGTCAGTACGAATGTCGCTAGCAGGAGTACCCTCAAAAGTTGATGATCGAGATTTGAGGTGCACATCTAGCATTGGCTGTACAATAGGTGTAGCAACAGTACACAGTGGCATCATCGCCGCTGCGTCAGCGCTCATAAAGCTTGCTCAGAGTTTGGTACGCATTTTGATTCTATACATAGTTCTCACATGATAACAAATATGAAACTTAGATCCCGAATTGGGATCTTAAAATCCTAATTAGGATTTATAAGCCCTAAATTACAAAAAATGAAACACAAATTTTTGAAAAAATAATAATTTATAGGGGTCTTTGAGACAATATAAGCTTTAGCAAAATTTCAAAACGGAAAAAATTGTAATACATTGAGAGATGTTTAGGATCAAAAATCTCTAAGATACTCTTGTAATCCTAAATCCTAAATCCTAAACCTTATTGTCCACGTCGTCACTCTTAATTGCCCTTGTTCTTGCCTCTATTCTTGTCTTTAAGACCTCTTTCATGACTGTTTGATGGATCGCCTTTGTGCTCATTTGTAAGGCTACATCTTCTCTCTTGCCTCCAATTGCCTTTGTATTCTTGTCCTTCCTGTTGCCTTTACTCTAATCAATGGTTATCAATTCTTGCTATTGCCTTCATCTTTATTCATAGTTGGCCTTATCTATGGTGCCACCCTTTTCTTCATTGCCGAACTTATTCTAATGCTTGTCTCCACTTCTTCTCCTTGTCCCTATTATCTCTTTCCTTATTTTAACTCCCTTTCTCCTTATTTTAATTTTTTTTCTCCATATGTTATAAATCAAACATGCAAGTTCAAGTTCATTATAACTCTTTTAATTTCTTTTATTTTCTTTTACTTTAGCTCTTTTATTTTTTTTAACTTCAATTTATTTTTATAATTAGACTTCTTTTACTTTAGAGCCTTATGGCTATAAGTATATAAGGCCATGCTTCCTCTTTTATTATTTATTCTTTTTTCTTTTTATCTCCTTCCAATTTGGGCTAATAAATATATAGTTTTTATTCATATTTTGGTCTTCTTATATTTTTGTTGAATTTGAGTTACTTGTCTTTTGTTCTAATATTATTTTTGTTCCAATTTTGTATTAGCCTCCAAGTTCTCTTGTATATCAAGAAGTCTACTTATTTGTTGGCAAGTCTTCTTGTCTACATGTAAGTTTGTATGCACACTTGTTTGTAAACTTGTTTGTGAACCTGACTTCAAGCTTACTTTTATATTTGCTTTAGAACCTCCTTATAAATTTTCTTTTATATCCACCTCTAAGTCCACTTTTGTATTTGCCACAAAAATTACTTTCATATCTGCCTTAAAACCTAAAATTTCAAATCCTAAATCTTAGAATCCTAAATCCTAAACCCTAAAATCCCAAATCCTAACCCTAAACCGAAAATCTTAAATTCTTAATCCTAAAATCCTAAATCCTTATCCTAAACCTAAAATCCTAAAGCCTAAAAAAAATCCTAATCTTAAATCCTAATATTTTAGACCTAGTAGCTTATTCAAACAACCACTAAGTACATTTATTGACTCAAAGGTAATTTTACCACAAAGAGGGGATAAACGAATGAGAGTTATAGAGATAGCAAGAAAGAATGGTGATATAAAGATGATAAATCTAGACCACAAGAATAGACAACCACAAGTTTTGATAGAACAAGCATACTTATATGAAAGAAATTTAGACATAAAGGATGGAAGTGACATCCAAGAGAGCAATGATAGTGCAATCAAATAACCATCAATTAAAAGTTTTAGGTAGCTATCAATTGGCATTAAAGCAAGCAATGCACTAGTCATGGCGTGTTATGCATTACAACTTGCTACCAACCATTATATCATGGTATTATGCCATTTCTGCAAGAGTTGGAGAGGTGTAGCAATTTATGATATGATAGATGACACACTCCAGAGTAGACAAATTGTGGAAGTTGTAAAATTATTGGAAAGAATTGAGCAAATGACAACATAAGTATAAAAAAATAATAAAAAGTTACAAGAATAATTTGGATTAGTATTTAGATTTGAGTATGAAAGGCGAGCAAAAGATGTTTAAGCGGGTGCTATCTTTGAAGAGTTGAGCAAAATTCTACAAACTCCACCGTAAAAAGACATAATGACAAATAGATGTTTGACTAGAAGCACAAAGTTGAGGTGCTTGCCAAGGCTTATTAAGCCCACAAAGAAGAAGTAGCAAAATTCAATTCAAGAAAGGAGTCAAAGAAAGATAATCTCAATGTAATCATAGACTTCTACTTTCATGTGAATCAAATAGAACCTGAAGAAGACATTATCTTTTTAACTTTTGCTATGCAAATTATTCAAGCAATGGCAAAAATTAGAGGATTGGAATTAACCAAGTCGAGTTGGATTAGAAGAGTTGTATGACATTAGGTAGCTACCAATATGCATAGAACTTGTATGAATTTTTATCAAAGGCCTTGTACAAAGAGATTCATGGAGAGGAGACAAGGAGCCCATTTGCTCCTCAATTACATGATGAAAAATGATTACCATCAATGCTAGCACAATTCAATACACCTTAGAAATTAAGAATTAAATGAATGTCATCAATAGTAAGATCATTCAAATCATTAAAACTACATTAAAAATAAAAAAAAATGATATAAGGTAAAAAAGTATATTGAGGCTTATAAACCTTGTGTTGCTACACTAATAAAAATGCTATGTAAAAAGAAGCAATCCTTCAATACAAGTGATTGACTCATCTACACAATTTTGGTAGCAAAATAAGCATGAAAAAATTTCAATTAGTTAGCATTCATAGTTGAACATCTAAAACATGAACTAACAACAATCTACACAATAATATCCAAAGTTGTTAAGGACATTGAATTGATAGATTGAATTTTGTAGAAATTGTTCTATTAGAATAAGCTAGTATATGACAAGGATGAGCCAAGTTGAACAAGACAAGGATGAACCAAGTTGTTTAAGGCAAGGATCTAAGAAAAAAAATAATCCAAAAATTGGATAGCTAAGATATAGTCGATCAAAGCATAGTACTTGACATAGCCATCACTCCAAGCCAACATCCAAGCAATATCATTAGGAGGTACAATGGAGCTTAATTAAGGCTATCTTAGACAATAAAAAAGATAAAATATCAATAGTTTGTTCAGCATCAATACCACGTGACTTGACTCAAAGTTGAGTCAAACAATTCTAGACCATTACCAAACAACTATTCCACATTAGTAAACGACAAGCATAATGGGATTAAAGAAAAGTATTTACAATCAATCTACCCTACAAGCTCACTTGGAAGTAGGAGCGGAAAGCCACGGAAAAACAATAGCACCTCTTAAAAAACTGCCTACTAGTACTTATTCTTAAACCTATTTTCACCTTTTAATGTCCTTGTTATGCTCCTCCAACTCTTCAATTTGACACTGAGTTGTAACACTTATTAAATTTGACATGTGGCAACAAAAGTTAGCATACTTTAGATTGTAACCCTAGAAGTAGATGGTATTCTTAAGTTTTTGTTTTTCAAATTACATGCATTGATTTGTGGCTTTGCCCAAGTTTCTATAGACTTTCATTTAATCTAGCAAGAGCTACTATACATGCCTCTACTTATTAACTATAATAAAAAAAATGAATGAAAATACAATGAATTGAATACAAAATGGCATAGTAGAAAGAAGTCCAATAGAAAAAAAATTACACAAATGTAAAATATTTACTACCAAATGATAGAAATGATGACTAAAAGTATAGTGAAGACAATAATAGTCAAGTAGCAAAAGGATGTAATTGAAAATAAATTGAAAAAAATGATAGAAAATTTCTGATTGATATTAAAGAAGACAATCAAGGACACATAGGCATCGGAGTTAGAAAAGAATTGATTGCAATAGGAAAGTAAGGCAATAACTACAATATTAAAGATGGCTTCTATTCAAAAGATAAGAATTAATGACAATAGAATCAAATTAAGTGCAAAAGGCCAAAAACACCTTTGTAGAATTTTCCAACATTCGTATCAAGGTTGAGGCTATTAAAGCCAATTCTTTAGCTCAAGTAAGATAAAATATTGAAGCTTACTTAAATGATTGAAAGGATGATGTTTTAAAATATATGGCTAGATTTTACAAAGATTTAATAGTAGCCAATCAAAAATTAGATTGTATAATCTAGCTACATATGTAGCTATACTATAAAAATTTATTGTATAAATAAAAATATATTGTATAAAGAAATTTATTGTATAAAGAAAATCAAGTATTAATTTAGCTTCAAATTAAAGAAACTCAATTCCAAGCCAATTTAAAAGATATAAGACTAAATTTTCTTTATACAATAAATTTTTATTTTAGACTTGATTGATTTTTTTGATTTTGTATGTACCTACTCAAATAAAGTTTTTAGAATAGAACTCAAAGAAAAAATAAGATAATGTTAGTGATAAAATCATCTATTCAAAAAAATATAAGCTAATTGATCAAATAAGATAATTGTTAGAGTTGTCAATGATTAAAAGGAGGCAAATGACATATAAAATTATTAGATTTCATTCAATGGATAATAGAAATAAGGGCATCTAAAAGAAATTGGGGCCAATGTATGGATGGTGCCAATTCAAGTAGAAGATAATTGTTAGACAGTAAAGCATATGTATATGAGTGTATCAAAAGTTGAATAGTGAATGGAGAGTAGTTCAAATTGCATATTATAATAATATTTGAAGAAATAAAGATTAGAAGGTATTTTTATTTGAAAAAAAATATTTATTACATATATACTTGATGGAGAGTTAATATTTAATTGAATAAATAATAGAAGTACATATAAAGAAAAAAAATCTATATTTTAATAATATCTTATTTAGTTTTTTTATAATAATTTATTGAGATTACCTTCAAGCAACATTAAAGCTTTGTTTTATGAATAAATCATGGATTATCCTTCTATTTGAGAGCCTTAAAGTATTTATAGGTTACAAATTATCATCTTCTAATTCATTTTATTTTTTGATTTTTTGTTCATTCTTTTTATAATTTCTATCTAAAAAAAATGTGAATTTCATGAATTTAAATAGGCTTTCAATTTTGAACTCAATTGAGGATTAGATCTTTATATTTATAATAGATACAAATAAGATACTAGAAATATTATATTATGCCAATTTGGAGAAGCAAAATTTAAAGTATAGTTGAACCAACCTACTTCATGCATTATTCTTTTTATTTGTAATCTAGTTGTCTTCATCTATATATTTTATTAGCTTTACTACAATGGTTAGAGGTGGAGAAGCTATTATGACAAAGCCCAAATCAATGATGAAAATTTTGAGTGCAGTAAAATTGAAGATTAAAAGATTGGCTCAAGAAAATCAAGAATTATGTAGCTAATTTATAAATAGGTCTCAAGTACAAGCTTATCTTTCACCTTAAGTATCTTCACTAGTTTTTCTACAACCAATTCTTTTACTTGTTAATGATGTATTTATCAAAGAATTAATGATGGATCTTCTGAAGAAGTTTGAAAGTAAATGCTCAAAATATTATAGATTTGTATATTAAATAAAATTCCTTACTTCTTTTTAACAAGAGCAATATTCTACAAAAGAAGTTCATATAGGATTATTATGAAGTTTATTCATTAGACAAGCTTTGGCATGATTTGCATCACTTTTTTAAAAAAAAAAAAAAAAAAAAAAAAAAATCTAATACCAAAAGACTTTAAAGAACTTTTAGAAGTATTTGATGAAGTCTTTAAAAAATATGATAGTATTTTTTATGCTACAAGTAAGATTTGTAACTTATAGCAAGACTCATAATTTATATTTATATATGTATTAGAATTTTAAGTGTTAGCATGAAATATTGATAAGAATGATAAAGCATTGAAGTAAAGTTTTTATTGAAGATTATGCCATAATATAAAAAATTTATTGTTGATTTTATTAAATCCTTCAATTTTGAATGAAGTTATTAGTCAAGCAATTAAATATGATAGTTATTTGTTTGAACATAGACGAAATAAATAAAAATTAAAACTTTTTTATATATTATATAGTTATTTCAACTATAAATACCAATAAAATATCAAAATTTGAAGATATGCAAATTAATCCTATTCAAATTAAGTCATTAATAAAAGAAAAAAAAAAGCATTAATAGAAAAGTGGCTTGTGTCTCTATTATAGAAAGCCAAGTTGTAAAATTGCTAAATGTTCAAAAAAACAATCTTGTCTATTTCAAATGAGAAGTATCAATGTCCAATAGAAAAACAAAGCCAACTAGCTACAATAGAAACCATATAATTGGATCCAATAACCTTGCAGTCCTCCAAAGGTCTAATATTATTTACAAATCTATTTCATTATATTACTATAGAAGTTCTTTTAGATGCTAAAAAGAATAAAATTGATGTATTGATTGACTTTAGGGCCTTAAGTTTGCTTCATTGATAAAAAATATAAAAATTCATAAAAAATCTTGTTAGTCAATTGATGTAAAGGTCATTGATAAATAATCTTTATCATTAAAAGATATTACATAAGAAATCAATCTACTAAAATTAAACCTATATGATCAAAATAGTTTAGTAATTTTTAATGTGATTTGCTTCCCATTAAATTCAATTATTTTAAGACTATTTAAAAAGTATAATCCTAAAAATGTTTAGAAAATAAGATTGATAATATTTTCTTCAAAATTTAATACCTTAGAAAAATTAGAAATGAGCCTATAGCACCACAAATTAGAAAAACTTTGTTGATTGAAGTATGTGCCTTTATAAAAGCTATCAAGATAGACAACTCTTTTATTGCATATATAAATTCTATGTCGATAGCAATCATTTCTTCAATCACATTTCTAAAGGATTCTAAGGATTATTAAGATGTATTTAAGAAAAAGAATGCAAACACGTTTTTTAAATCATTGACCTTATAATTGTACAATTAGTCTTCAAAAAGATGCGCAACCTTCATTTGAATCCATCTATAACTTATTACAAAATAAAATTTTTATATTAAAGGACTATTTTGAGAAATACTTGAATAAAATTTTTATTTAAGATTCTAAGTTGTTAGCGGATGTTCTTATCATTTTTATTTAAGAAAAAAAAAAAAAAAAAATCTTTATATATGTATATGGATAGTTAAGGCTTGAATAAAATTATTAAAAAAATTTATATTTTTTATTATTTATATTTAATTTGCTTGACTAACTTGATCAAATTCAAATCTATATGAAGATTGACTTGTAAATAGCATATAATTTGGTACAAAATAAAGAAAGAGATGAATAGAAGACACCATATTGGACATTCTAATTATAATATTATGCCATTTGGATTTACAAATGCTTTTGTAATCTTCCAACATCTTAAGAATTATATCTTTTAAGAGTATTTAGACAATTTTATAATTCATAATTAAATGATATCCTTGTGTATTTCAAAAATAAAGAGCAATATGAGAAATATATGAAATTGATTCTTTAAAAACTATAAAATACTAGACTTTATACAAAGTTAAAGAAGTGTAAGTTTTACAAGCCTTAGGTAGAATTCTTTGGATATAGTATTTCTAAAAAAAGACTATCTATATATTAGAAGAAAATTTAAGCTATTTTTATTTGAATAACTTTAAAGATAATATGTAATATCCAATGTTTTTTTGAATTTAATAACTTCTACTAAATATTCATCAAAAATTATTCTAAGATAGCCACCTCAATCATTCATTTAACTTGCAAGAAGAAACTCCAATGGAATATCAAAGCAGCAAAAGTCTTTAAATTTTTTAAAAAAAGCCTTCTCCATAGTTTTAGTCTTAATTCATTCAAATTTTCTCGAGGCAATTTTTCTTAGAATATAATGCCTCAAATTTTCTTCTAGGAGGAATTTTAATCTAGCCAAGAGATAATAGAAGATTTCATCTAATTTCCTTCCATTCTAAAAAGTTTATAGCCACAAAAATTAACTATAAGATTTATAATAAAGAACTTCTTAATAATGTGGATTCTTTATTAATAGAATAGTGTCATCTATTTGAAGGTGCCACCTTTCAAATGATATATATTGATCAAAAGAATCCAAAATATTTTATATTAACTTATTTTTTAAATCCTCGTCAAGCACATTGGAATATATTTCTATCCCAATTTATCTTCAATAATATACAACATCTTCAAATTTAGCAAGGACTATTAGATATCTTATTCAAGCAATCTTATCTTGTGCCAATAGAGGAGGTAGTAGTTTATGATCTATATTGTATAATTATCTTAAAGCCTAAGCATCTATACATTCAAACAATTTATATTTCAATTCTAGAAGATTCTTCTTCTTTGGATTAAGTTTGTATATTATCTACCAAAAAGTATCTTGTACTTAATATTAAAAAATATTATAGCACCACTTTAGAGAATCTTAAAAAGTTCAAATTTAAAACAACTTTCTTTACTTTGAATAATGGTTGTATATTTTTAAAGAACCAAAACACCTTTGTCCTTTGCAAATTCATCATGACTTCTTATAGCTAAACATTTTGGTTTTGATAAATTATTAGAATTCATCTCTTGAAATTTTTGATGGCCTCAAATATAAACAACCATCAAAGATTTTGTGACATTTTGTGATATTTGCTTGGTCAAAGAATCTAAACCATCATCTATATAGATTAATTCAATCACTTCTTATATCCAAGCAATTATGGTCATTCATTTCTATGGATTTCATTACAAATCTTCTAGCATTAGGTTCTTTTTACTCTATCTTTATTATGGTAGATCAATTTTTAAAGATGGCTCATTTTATTCTTTATAAGAAGAAAATTATAAGTAAAAATAAAATAAAATAAAATAAAATAAATTAGGCTTCTTATTGATAAAATTTATCAATACCATGATCTTTTTAATGACATCATATCAAATCAAAAGGCATAGTTTATATCTAAGTTTTGAAAATCATTATTTGAGATTTTTAAGATAGTAATCAAATTGTCATCAACATTTCATCCTTAAATAAATGGACAAATGGAGTGTATAAATTAAATTTTAGAATAGTATTTGAGGTGTACAATCAACTATCAACAAAATAATTAGATATCATATTTATTACTAGTGAAGTTTTTTTACAACAATAACATATATGCTTCAACTCAATAAACTCTATTTTTCATCAATTACAATCATCATCTAAAACTAAACATGATAAGATTTTAGAAAGGGAAGAGCCTTTCCATAGAAGACTTCAAAAATTGGTTGGCTAAACTTTAAGTAGCAACAAAAGTGCATTTGGAAGAAGCTCAATAATACTACAAAGAATCAGCAAATAAACAAAGGAAGGAACAACTTACCTTTCAACTTCAAGATAAGATTTGGCTATTGAAATACAATATTAAAATTATCCATCCATATAACAAGTTGGACTATAAAAGAATTAGGCCTTATAGTATTGAAAAATAATTCAATTGTGTGGCATATCACTTGACATTAGTAACATCAATGAGGGTACATTTTGATTTTTACATGTCTCTTTTGGAGCTTTATAAGGATTCAACTTATCCAAGATATGTTTGACTTTTACCTCTTTGTGTGAAATTGAATAATCATGAAGAGTTTGAAATTAAAGAAATTTTAGATTTAAAAGTATATAAGAATAAATTAAAATATTTTATACATTTACAAAGATATTCAATTAGTAAGCAAACTTGAAAACTGGCTACACAATTGAATAATATATCAATAAAGATCAAAGAATTTTATCAACATCATCTATCAAAGCCTAAATAAGTTAAATGCCAAAGATAAACTTTTGGAAGAGAAATTTAGAGTTAGAAAAAGAAGTAATGTCATTGTTTAAATGAATTCACTTCTTTTAGAATTGATTTTGATTAATAATTAGTTATTATTAAGTCTTAGGAGAGTTTTTAGAAAAGATTTGTGATTTTTTTCTTATTTGGAAGAATGTTTGAGAAACTTTGAAGATTGTGGAAGGAGCTCAAGAAGATTTCAAAGTTGTAGAAGAAGCTCAAGAAGCTTCCAAGATTATGGAAGGTGCTCAAAAAGCTTTCATGGCTATTATTTCTTTATAATATATATATAGAAGTCAAGGCTAAGAACAATCTTAGTTTTAATAACTCATTCTAGTATTTTAATTCATAGATTTTGTTTTAGTTTGAGCCTTATTTCTTTTTAGTTCTTGGAATTTCATATTAATTACCTCTTTGAGATTCAAGCTTTATCTTAATTTTTATTTTAGTCCTTACATTGTTTCTTGATTTCTCAAAGTATGTCTTATCTAATTGCTTTGTAACATAAGGGCATGCATGATAGATCGTCATCAAGAGAAATTTATCATATTAAAAAGTTGGAATTGAAAGCAAAAAGTTGAGAGAGGACAAAATACAAAGAACTTATTCTAAGACAAGTTATTGAAGTCAGATAGTTTGTATGACGTCTTTGATTGGTTTTTGAACTATTACTTGCAAATTAAGAGGTAGAAGAAATTTTGCAAGCTAGAGAATTTGTACCGAATAGAAAATTTGTTTAAGATGGAGGATTTGTGCAAAGCAAAGGATTTGTATAAGATAGACAATTTATACAAGTTGGAGGATTTGAGCAAGGTAGTGGTTGATTTTTGAATCTTTAGTTGCAAATAGAGCAGCTCAATTTATGTGAGGTAGTTATAAGACTTTAATTTGAATTTTAAATGGAAGAAAAAATTGTATGTACAATAGGGAAATAAAAGAGGAGACCTAGATAGGTAGCACCATTGAAATAAGAAATTGAGACTAGGTTGTAATAAGACATGGCTAAAATAAACTTTGTCATTTATTTTTTCAGTATAAATGCAACTTGGTTCTTGAAAATGGACTTGGCCTGTACAAAAAGAGATTCTTTGCTGAAATCAAAACCCTAATCTCAAAATTGGAATCCTAATACTACCATGATGATCAATGGCCTCAAAAATAGGGGTTATACAAAATTTCAAGTTAAAACAAAGGGGTCAAAAACCTCTAGACTAGCCATGTAATTCTAGGTCCTGAACCTTAAGCCCTAATTTCCAACCGGAATCCCTAAATTATAGATCATAAGCCCAAAATCCTAAACGCTCAAACCATAATAGTGAAAAGCCATTAATATATGATTCGATTCTCATGCGCTGCATCTCGCAGAGTATACCATACAATTGGCACAAAAGTCTTTGCCTCATGCTTTTGTGATTCCTCTTGGAAGCAACAGCGTTCATTGGATTGCTGTGGGTAAACGCACGCTGACGATTCCGTAGCATGCAGTGCATACAGATTCTTTGAGCATTTGCTGATACTCTACCAATTGATGATTCTGCTGCCATCCATCAAAATTGCATGAATATATGGACCGATTGCCAAGCACTGCACCTCGCACAGTATACCATACAAGTGGGCACAAAAGTCTTTGTCTCACGGGGCGCACATCATTTTTTCTGAGCTTCCTTTTGGAAGCAATGGCGTTCGCTGGACTGTAGAGGATAAACGCACGCTGACGATTCCGCAGCGTGCAGTACCTACAGATTCTTCATGAATTTTCTGATTTTTACCAATTGTTCACGATGCTGCCATCCACCAGATTTGCACAAACAAATGAACCCATCTCCAACGTCTGCACCTGGCTTCTCCGACTAGGTCACAAGTGGCCTCTTGCTTTGACTACTTACCGATGACTAGCAACAACCGAGGTCCATAACGCGGTTGTGACGCCATTGTTTTTTAAAATATGAGAGACAATGTCGAGTAGCATCCCGACTTCTCATGCCAGCTCTCTAGTCTACAATGAATGGATTAGGTCAATTCTTGTTTATTATTCAAAATCATTTCAAAGCATACTCTTGCAGCAATAAAGCCACGCAATGTGCAAACAGTAATTCAAGGACCAAGTTGTTGTCTACAGCCATTCACAAAGCAAGACTTGGTCATGTATCATGCTCAGGATAACTCAAACTTCTAATCCTCTATTTTCCAAAATACAAGAATATTTTCATTGCAAACTGGACGCTCTTGTGCTTGACGACATCTACGCATATTTGGCCAGTGGTGCATCGAGTACGAATTCAACGCTACAATTCTAAAGTTATAAAAACAATTGATAGAGAACTTCCTGGGTGCTCACCGATAGGCAAGGTGGGAAACGCTGAATGGTTTGACTCAGCATTCAAGATTGGAGACTTCAATGCCCTTCAGTACACACCTCCTTCAAAGTAGTATGTTGCAACAAAAATCAGAGCGTCACAAGAAGTGCTATACTGAGTCAGAGTGTCTTTCAATTGTTGCTCATTGACTTCATTATTATATTAGTGAATTAGATAAAAGAACTTCCTATCGCTTTGAGATAGAGCATGCACATCTGTGATCCGGGAGATCTGGAAGTGTAAACCAGTCGAGTGAAATTGCCAAATTACCAAATAAGTGTTACAAATTTAAGTTGTATAACTCAAGGAAAAACGAATCTAGCATAGAAATGAACTGGTTAGAGAAATAAATGGCGGAAAAGTATCTTCTCCACCTCAAAGGAGGATGGAAATAGGCTGCACCCTTAAGGACAGGGCTAGGTTTTAGCCGGATCTCATAGGATAAAATCAGATATGGTCCAAGTCTACATTTGAAAACTGATCCCAAGCACATATGTCTTGGAAATGGTGGGAAGAGCTTCATATGAAGAAGTTAACAAGAAGACTTCTTGACATAAGCTGACTTAGAATTCTATATACTGTTATCAATTTTTAGAATTTATAATTCAAATTTGAATAATGTCTTTGTTCACACAAGCAAAAGAAAATATTTTGGAACCAAATTAGGTTCATATGAGTTGAACATGTTAGAATCAAGTTGAATTCACATAGCCTTGATTTTTTTATTATCTTTGCTTCTAATTCTCTACACCTCTTTATGTAAGTATTTTCAAAAAGCCACATTATATAAATAATTAGGGTTTAGAGGCAGGATTAGAGTTTTGAGGTGCAATTTACTTGTGACCAAGTTTTTTTAAGGTTTTGAAATCAAGGTTTTAAAGTAGACAAAAGTAAGAATTAAAAAAATAAATAAACCACAACAATTTCCATAACAA
This sequence comes from Physcomitrium patens, assembly GCF_059467195.1. Lineage (NCBI taxonomy): Eukaryota > Viridiplantae > Streptophyta > Bryopsida > Funariales > Funariaceae > Physcomitrium > Physcomitrium patens. Next base: position 17,823,373 of record NC_143420.1, on the reverse strand, counting down.
CATGGATGAACATGATTACTTTGCAAAATCAAACATAAACACGAGAAACTAAAAAAAAAAAAGTTATTTGCCTCTTTTTTTCTTGCTTCAACACTTTATCTTGTTGCTTTCAATTGCGATCATTTTCTTCTTTATGGTTTTTCTTATCTTCATCTTTTGTTGCCTACGTCCTCACTCTTAATTGCCCTTGTTCTCTCTTCTATTCTTGTCTTTAAGACCTCTTTCATGACCATTTGATGGATCACTTTTGTGCTCACTTGTAAGGCTGCATCCTCACTCTTGACTCTAATTGCCTTTGTATTCTTGTCCTTCCTGTTGCCTTTACTCAAATCAATGGTTATTAATTCTTGCTATTGCCTTCATCTTTATTCACAGTTGGCCTTGTCTATGGTGCCACCTTTGTCTTCATTGCCGACCTTATTCTAATGCTTGTCCCTACTTCTTCTCCTTGTATCTATTATCTCTTTCCTTATTTTAACTCCCTTTCTCTTTATTTTAATTTTTTTCTCCATATGTTATAAATCAAACATGCAAGTTCAAGTTTACTATAACTCTTTTAATTTCTTTCATTTTATATTACTTTAGCTCTTTTATTTTTTTAACTTCAATTTATTTTTATAATTAGATTTCTTTTACTTTAGAGTCTTATGGCTATAAGTATATAAGGCCATGCTTCCTCTTTTATTATTTATTCTTTTTTCTTTTTATCTCTTCTCAATTTGGGCTAGTAAATATATAGTTTTTATTCATATTTTAGTCTTCCTATATTTTTGTTGAATTTGACTCACTTGTCTTTTGTTCTAATATTATTTTTGTTCCAATTTTGCATTAGCCTCCAAGTCCACTTGTATATCAACAAGTCTACTTATTTGTTGGCAAGTCTTCTCATATACATACAAGTTTATATGCTCATTTATTTGTAAACCTACCTTCAAGCTTACTTATATATTTGTTTTAGAACCTCCTTATAAATTTTCCTTTGTATTCACCTCTAAGTCCACTTTTGTATTTGCTACCAAAATTACTTTCATATCTATCTTAAATCCAACAGTTAAGCTTGTACAATCACTTCTTACCTTGAATCTTTTACTTACGTTGCCTTCAAGTCAATTTGTACATTTGTTTGTACATTCGTCTTTGAGCTTGCATATATAGTCATCTTTAAGTTGCTTCAACTAGGTTTAAGATTTAGAAGTTAAGATTTAGGATTTAGAGATTTAAGATTTAGGATTTTAGGATTTATGAATTAGGTTTAGGATTTAGGGGTTTAGGATTTAGGATTTTAGGGTTTATGAATTAGGTTTAGGATGTAGGATTTAGAGTTAAAAGAGTATCTTAGAGGTTTTTGATCCTAAATATCTTTCAATGTATCACAATTTTTTCCATTCTGAAACTTTGCCAAGGCTTATATTGTACCAAATACCTCTCTTAATATTTTTATTTTTCAAAAATATGTATTTCATTTTTTATAATTTAGGGTTTATAAATCCTAATTAGGATTTGAATACCCTAATTCAGGATTTGAGTTTTATATTTGTTATCATATAAGAATTGTGTATAGATTTGAAATGTGTATCAAACTCTACTTAGCCAAAACAATCCCAAAAAGACAAGTCGTTCAACCTAGTCTAGGTCCGGCTTTCTTCCTTGATTTGTCCGCTTTCTACCTATTACACCATCAGCTCCTTGTCTTTGTTCTCTCCTATCTGTTGTCGCTCTTCTTGATCCCATTATCAAAGACACCTTTGTCGGCATCTCGGACATGCTCTATGATCACTGACGCAACAACGATGATGCCGTCGTGTACTGTTGCTATAGCCACTATGCAGTCAATGTCGGACGTGCGCCTCAAATCTCCATCATCGACTTTTGAAGGCACTTCCACTAGCAACATCCGTGTCGACCCTAAATCCTAAACCCTAAAACCTGCATCTCCGAGTATAGCCTCCAATGCTCTCTTGTGTTCAGTATCAATGGCGTTGGCATCGAGTTTAAATGATCCAAATATTGCCAATGTGTCGACATTGCCAACGATTGCCCGTGTCTGTCCAACCCTCGAGCTTACACCGCTTGTTGTAGTATTGCTTGCAGCAACATCCCAAATTGCACTCTTGACATCGATCTACTCGCAAATGACTCCACATTTTTCTCCCATGTCTCTGCCAACTTGGGTGATGGCAAAGGCGACCTTGACGGAGATAACAGAAGGCTCAGCCATGAGAAGTACTGCGTATTCCCGATGAGCATCAACTTGGATGATAAATTTTGTAATGCCGTACACCTTCTACCCAAGTAGGCCAAACTCGAGTACCTTCACAAGTGGCTTAGACTATGACCTCCCAATGCTCTTTTGTAAGATGAGCTCTCGTACCCAAACGTCCTATTGTAGCTTGTTGTTGCACCAGTTTGTAGCAACCCAACGTAACCCCTTTTGCTCCGACCTCTCGTCTTCGCTGCTTATGCCATTGTGGATAACAATTACAGCTGCTCTAGTGTGTGTTTGCAAAAAAGTATACCCAACAATAGCGGTTTTGCCTATCCTTGCATGGCTATACTTGATACCGAGCTGGATGCAACCAACACTCAAACACTCCATGCACAAACTTGCATACATTGCCACTTTAACAGTTCTTGTTCTGAAAGTCCAAACAATATCCTATCTCTTTCAATACCTTCTATCATACCCTGCATCCCTTGATACCTTGCCTAAGCTACTAAAAAGAGATTGGTAGTCGCAAAGAGACATTTTATGTTTAAGACATTCTCTGCATTCTCTAGACAGCTTCATATATTAGAAAAGTAAATTCAAGATAACAAGTACGATGGTCAAATATACACACACTCTCAATCTTATCTTGATCTCGTCACGAGATGAAAATCTCAAAAGATTATTGATCTATTATATCAAGAAAAGATCTTAATGGCATATAACAAAAAAGAAAGTATAGACTCTAGGCTCAAGATATCATAAAACAGTATAGAACCAAAAGAAAATATTATCTCAAAATTTATTATAAACTCCAATAGAACTACAATACTATTAAGACAAAGAGAAGATAAGATGTATCTGAATTCTATTGCAGTAGTAGAAAGGATCAAAAAGATAACAAGAGAAGAAAAGAATATGTATAATGTCTTCAAAGGATTAACGGTTTCCATAATGAGATCCTATCTCAATGAAGTTAAAAGAAATCTTCTAAAAAAAGGAGCTCGTCATCTGCTAGATGTTGGATTAGGATTTGAAAGAGACATTACAAAGTGAGATCATTATAAAAGCGTTACATGCATGGATCCATCTTATAATAATATCAAGGAGCTTAAGAAAAGGTTTGGTACTAATAAGAAGGTAAGAGTGATACAAACAAGAATAGAACACTTAAGGGGATTTGAAAAGTACATAATAACATTATTGTGCTTCTTTTGTATTGCTCTTATCGACATTGACAAGCTTATTAGAGTTGCTCAAAGGACATTCTTTGATAAACATAAATGCATATTCTTATGTATTGCTATGTCTAAAAAGTACATAATGGAATTCTTTGAAGGAAGAGGGATACAGAATATTCATGTGAAGCATATTCTATTATTGTTTAAATAGACAGGGTATTGAGTGGCATGTTATCAAGAAAGAATGTATGGACAATAACATGATATCAAAAAGATAGGGTATTAAGGAAGACATAATATTGAGGGAGAATAGTAATCAGGTTTAGGGTATGTAATGGCATGGTATGGAGAGGGCAAAATATTGAAAGTACATGGTATTGAGGGAGACAAGGTATTCTGGAGCATGGTATCTAGGGACAAGGTATTGAATGGTATGATATCAAGAAGGCAAGGTATCCATGGAAACATAGTATCGAGAGGTCAGTGTATAGAAGGATACAAGGTATTGAAGTCAACATGGTATTGTGGGTGGGATATTCAAAAGAAAAAATATTAATGGGACAAGGTATATGAGGTAGGATATATGAAGCAGGGTATAGTAAAAGAAGGATATAAACAGGTATAAGGTATCAAGGACAATGTATTAAGTGTGAGATATTGAGGACATGGTATAAGGGCAAGGTATTGAAAGTAAGGTATTCAAAGTGAAGGATATCGACAAAAATATGGTATTGAAGGCATGGTATTGAGAAGGAAGGATATCAATGAAGACATAGTATGGACGGACAGGGTATTGATGAAGACAGGGTATCGGGAAGAAATTGTATCTAGGTATCACGATATCAATGAAGGTAAGGCAATCAAGGACAAAATATCAAGAATTTAGGATACTAAAGGGAAGAAGCACAATTTGGAATCTAGAGAAGAATATCGACAGATTTAGTTTCATTTCCTATAAAATTCTCTTACTTTCACGTTACTTAGCATCCATAATGAAGGTATGTTTCTATTCAAATGCAATCCTAATTCTATTTCTAACCCTAATTCTAAACCCTAAATCTAAATTAGGCTTTATAAATCCTAAACTTATAAAAATAAAACACATATTTTTCAAAAACAAAAACATTTATAGAGATCTTTGAGATAATATAAGCGTTGGCAAAATTTCAAAAAAAAAAAACTGTGATACATTGAAAGATATTTAAGATCAAAAACCTCTAAAATATCTTTGTAATCCTAAATCCTAAATCCTAAACCTTTAAACCCTAAGCCCTAAAACCTGGCCATGGGAGGAGTGATTATAGATTAAGTAAAGTCAGTTGTTTTGGCAGTCGTAAGCAATAGGAAATTCAAGTAAACACATCAATAAGGAGTCGAAGGAGGACACCATGGTATTAAGAGGGAAGAGGTGCGGCATGACAATAATCCACGTCAATTCCATGTACTACGGATGGAGACGCGAGAAAAGGTGAGCACCGCAAGTCATTTATCATAGATTGTGGTGCAGACATGTACCGTACGTAAGGAATGATGTAGGATCAAGGTTCAGGTCATGAAGAGAAAAGCAGTGCAAACTAAATAAGTTCTACGAGGTATCTATCTTGAATCACAGTATATCCATGTGCCCCAAGCAAGGAATGACTACAATGATTTGAGCAGAAGAGAGGCGTCGAGAGGAGAGGAGAAAAGGAGGCCTAACGTATCATGGATGGAGAGGTGGAAAGAAACGAGCGGCATGGGACATTTCTCTTGGAACTTAGTGTACACATGTACCTTGAGTAAGGAGTGACTGCAATGGCCTGAGGAGGAAAGAGGCACGGCATGGCATTATTCCATGCTAATCCCATGCAACATGGACGGAGAGGCGGATTAAAATGATTATTGTGGGGCATTTTGTCTCGGATCAAGGGAACGCCCTATGAGAGAGGAGTAACTATGCTAGGAAGGAGTGATTGCATATTAAGTATAGCCAATTGCATTAGTGGTTGTGAGCAATAAGGGATTGAGATGAATAGCACAGTACTAGGGAGTTGGAGGAGGATGAATGGCTCATATCTTGGATATTAGGTAAGCATTCTCTCTTGAAATGTTCACAATTTCTTTTGTCTTATATTATATTTTCAATATTGGTGATTCTTGAGATCTTGTTTGTGTTCATTCTACTGTGTGACCTAAGTAGGGCTATACATTGACTGATCATTCTACATGTTTGTTTGTGATCATTCTACATGAGTGTTGACGAGTCACCTTCTTCTTTCTTTTTCGAGGGTGAGAGTTTACATTTGTTTTGAATACGAATTGTAGTCTATGAGGGGAATATAGATTTTATGAAAAAAAAAGAATATCAAAAGAGGTAGGATATTGAAGAAGGCGAGGCATATATGGAGACATGGAATTGACATATGCTGAATATCAAGAGATGCAAGATATCTTATGAGGTGGGATATTAAAGAATGCAGGGTATAAAAGAGGGTATTCTGAGAGATAAGGTATTATAGGACGTAAGGTATCACGGAGGATATTGAAAGAGGTAGGGTATCAAAAGACGTAAGATACGAGAGAAGATATCGTAAGAGGCAGGGTATCAAGGGATGCAAGGTATGATAGAGGATATTGAAAGAGATAAGGTATTTTCTAGACTTTCAAAATAAGAATTATGAAAGAAGAGATGCGTGCAAGTTTGCGCATGGAGTATTTGGGTATTGGCTACATCCGGCTTGGTATCAAGTATAGTCATGCAAAGATAGGTAAAACTGCTATTGTTGGATATATTTTTTTATAGACATACACCGGAGCAGCTACGGTTGCTGTCTACAACGGCAGAAGCAATGAGGATGGGAGGTCAGAGCAAAAAGGATTATGTCAGATCGCTGTAAGTTGGTGCAGCGACGAGCTACAATTGGACGTTTAGATACGAGAGCTCATCTTACAAAAGAGTATTGAGAGGTCATAGTCTAAGCCATTTATCAAGATACTCGAGTTTGGCCTATTCAGATACAAGGTGTGGGACGTCACAAAATTTACGTCTAATTTGATGTTCATCGAGCATGCACAGTACTTCTTATGGCTGAGCCTTCCATTATCTCACTCAAAGTTGCCTTTACCATCGCCCAGGTTGATAGAAAAATGGGAGAAAAATGCGAGATCATTTGCGAGCAGATCGATGTCAAGAGCATAATTTGGGATGTTGCTGCAAGCAACGCTACAGCAAGTGGTGTAGGCTCGAGGATTGGATAGACATGGGCAGTCATTGGCGGTGCTGATACATTGACGATATTTGGATCATTTGAACTCAATGCCAATGCTATTGATACTAAGTATAAAAGAGCATTGGAGGCTGTACTTGGGGATGTATCCGAGGTCAACACGGACGTCGGCAGCGGAAGTACCTTCAGAAGTCAATGATGGAGATTCAAAGTACACATCCTGTATTGACTATGTAGTGGCTATAGCAACAGTATATGACACCATCATCGCTGTTGCGTAGGTGCTCATAGAGCATGTCCAAGACGTTGACAAAGGTATCTTGATAATGGGATCAAAAGGAGTGACAACAAATGGAAGAAAACAAGGACAAGGAGTTGATGATGTCGTAAGTGGAGAGCGGGCAAATCAAGGGAGAAAGCCGGACCCAGACTAGGTTGAACGACTTGTCTTTTTGGGATTATTTTGGCTGAGTAGAGTTTGATACACATTTCAAATCTATATACAGTTCTCACATGATAACAAATATACAACTCAGATTCCAAATTAGGATATTTAAATCCTAATTAGGGTTTATAAATCCTAAATTATAAAAAATAAAATACATATTTTTGAAAAATAAAAAGATTAAGAGAGGTCTTTGGGACAATGTAAGCCTTGGCAAAGTTTCAGAATGGAAAAAATTGTGATACATTGAGAGATATTTAGGATCAAAAACCGCAAGGACACTCTTTTAATTCTAAATCCTAAACCCTAAATCTAATTTATAAATCCTAAAATCCTAAATCTTAAATCCTAAATCCTAAACCCTAAACCTAGATGATAAATTTTGTGATGCCACACACTCAAGATTTCTTTTAGCACAGCAAAATTTAGAATGCATTCCAACTCTATACACATTTTTTACATGATAAGAAATATAAAACTTAGATTCCAAATTAGGGTCTTCAAACCCTAATCTGGATTCCTAAACTCTAAATTATAAAAAATAAAACACATATTTTTGAGAAAAAAAATATATATTTATAGAGGTCTTTGGAATAATGTAAAGCTTGGTAAAATTTCAGAATAGAAAAAAAACTGTGATACATTGACAGATATATAGGATCAAAAACCTCTAAGACACTCTTGTAACTCTAAACCCTAAATCCTAAACCCTAAACCCTAAACCCCTAAAATCTTGTGCAATCAGTTTCGGATGTTGGAATTCTAGGTGAGGCGATGTATGAGAGGGAGGAGCCATAATTGGATGAAGGGCCCATTTGCCCACTTGGACGAGAAAGCTAGGCGTTGCAATCTATGGCGGTACAACTACTCGAGGACAACGTCTATGAACATTCAAAAAAAGGAGATCTCGGAGAGGTAATGCATGCCAGTTTGGTTGCATTTTACTATTTGAGTATAGGCTGCATTCGGCTCAAAACTGAGATGCAGCCGTCTAAGGATGGACAGAATTACTATCATCGAGTGTGGTTTTTCATACATATGTTGGAGCAGCTACAGTAGATGCCTATGGTGGTACAAGAAGCGATGACGAGAGATCGAAGCACAAGGCATGACGAAAGGTTACTGCGAGTTAGAGCACTAAGGAGCTACAATCGGCCGTTGAGATGCGAGGACTTGTCTTACGACGGACCATCGAGACGTGACAGTTTGTGCTAGTCGTTGGGGCACTCGAGCTCGATCCACTAGAGTGCAGGGTGTGCGATATTGTAGAATTCATTGCCTAGGTCGATGCTGATCGGACTCGCATAGTACCGGTTGCCGCTGAGCCCTCTGTTGTCTTGATCAGAGTCAGTTGAAAAATGAACGTGATTGCAGGGTGATTAACGAGCATGTCGATGTCTAATTTTGTAGAATCTGTAATATGACTACAAGCGACGCTGCAGTAGCAACGTAGTCTCGAAGGCTGCACTCACGGATGCATGGGGAGTAGGCGCCAACGTCACCTGCGGGAGTACTGCAGAAGTTGAAGATGGAGCTGATATTGACTCCGTCAATGATGATCCTGATGGAAGGAGAGCCGGTGGTACAGCAGGTGGAGAGCGGGCAAAGACATACGGACAAGCAGCCTGAAGGATTCTCTAGACCTGGACTAGGTGAACCACCTATCTATGGGGGATTGCTTTGGATAATCAAAGTTTTGTACGCATTTAGACTCCATACACAGTTCTCACATGAGAAAAAATATGCAAGTCAAATCTCTAATCACGGTCTGAAGATCCTAATTAGGATTTATAAATCCTAAATTACAGAAAAAAAAAAAAAAAAAAAATAGATATTTTTAAAAAATAAAAACATTTATAGAGATCTTTGGGTCACTCTAAGCCTTGGCAAAATTTTACAATAAAAAAAATTGTGATATATTGAGAGATATTGAGGATCAAAAACCTCTAGGACACCCATGTAACCCTAAACCCTAAATCCTAAATCCTAAACCGGGGACACCCTTATAACCCTAAACTCTAAACCCTAAACCTGCTCAACTACAAAGTCAAAGGATTATAGAAAGTCAAGTATACAAAATGTGTAATGTAGAAGGATACGGATTATTGTCTTTTAAGCCAAAGATAGACAATCATATAGTCAAAGTCAAGCTCTATCAAGAGTTATGCCATACAATATTGGTTGTCATATAAAAGCAATATTATGCCTAGGACAATTCGTACTATGCGTATTAGACTAAATCAAATGCGAGACCTACTAGCAAGGTGGGAAGGAATATCTAAAGATATATTAAAAAATTATCTTTTAGGCATGAGATTTGAACTTAGTGTTCGTATAGAAAAAATAATAGATGGATGTAAATTTTGTAGCAATCTTGACCTTTTTGAATATTCAGGCTTAGAAAGAGCTATATGAGGTCATTTTGATATACAAAAAGGATCTTTATAAATATTATTTTAAATATGCCATAGTCATTTAGCGACGTTGGCCAATGAGATTCATGAAAGAAATTCATATGCACTTTCTATTCAAGTCAAAAGTGCCTTAATATTTGCTAGACAAGCAATAGGATGGAGTGGCAAGCATATAGAGCGACAACTTCAACAAGCAAGAGAGTGGAGAAGTGCCCAAGAAAGTCAACAAGCATTGATACAAGTGGGACAATTCCTCTACGATGGTTGGGAGCAAGATGATGCAAGTATTCATCCACTCATCTTTGAATTTCTTCACAATGCACATTGGTTTATTCATAGTAGGGTCATAGATAGACGTGTAGATGACTTGATGTTAAAGAAGACCAATAGTGGTGCATATTGGAAAAAGGATGAAGTGTATGAAGATCATGTTGGAAGAGCTTGCCACTTCATTCAAGAATATGGTGCAAATTGGTGGAATCATGTTCAATCCATTGCATAGGCTTAAAACACATATAATATAAAGTTAAATCATATGTACATATAATATAAATAAAAAGTAGTATATATATATGATATTTTCCAAAAAAAAAATACATTTATCTATATAAATTATTCAATATACTATTATAATGTCCAAAAGTTTCTATGTATTTATTTCTTATTTTTATAATATTTTTTTCATAAATTAATGAAAGGCAAATTTTGTTATTTTGAAAATCTCATATCTCCTAAACTGTAAACTTGCTGAAAATTTTAAACATACCATTGGAATCAAAAGCATGACAAATAAGGGAGTAGGTCAAATTAAAAAATCAAAACAACAAAGTACACAAAAAGTCAACAAAAATTTGTATCAAGACAAATGCCTTAAATCTCAAAATTAAAAAATATGTATAGGATTTCAAGACCATCACTAGATTCCTAGACCCTTAAAATAAGAGGGTAGGTCGAATCAAAACTTCAAAATTCCTATTCATATACAAAGTCAACTCAAAAGTTAAAATAGTCAAACACTTAATAACTACAAATATATATAATTTTTGAAAACTTTAAGTACATATTTAGAATTGGCAACCCTCAAATAAATCCAATGGACTTTTCAAAAATTTCAAAAAGCCTCATATAACAAAAGTAAAAATCCTAAACTCCAAGTCAAAGTAGCTAAATCTTCCAAACTATAAACTTGTATAGGAAAAGAATTATACCATTGAAATCCAAGACACCATAAATGGGGGGATAGGTCAAGTCAAAAATCAAAAATAATGATGCCCAAAAATCAGGGACATCCTTATAACCCTAAACCCTAAATCCTAAACCCCTAAACTCTAAACCCTTAATTACCTAAACCCTAAATCCAAAACCCTTAACCTGTGTCTCGAGCTCGTTCCATTGTGATTTCACTCTTGGGATGTGATTATTAGTGTCGCAATCACCTTTCTGTATTTCTTATTTTCATCATTCAAATGTGATTAGAGCTTGTCTCCTAAACTACCATGGTTGGCATGGATTCTTTCTTCAATACACTTGGTGGCAACCATGGTATTCGTCGCGTATATTACAAAGGTCGACAAGGCAACTACTATGTCATGGTGAGTCACCTATTGAATTGTTGTAGTCCAAGCAGACCTTCAGTTTTCATGTAGTTGTCTTCTTTTCAAACTTGTTTCATGATTTATTTATTTATTTATGTATTTATTTATTTATTTATTTTAATCCAATTTTGACTTTGTTCATATGCTGTAGGTTATGGATATGCTTGGACCAAGTCTTTGGGATGTTTGGAACTCTTCAAGTCAAGCGCAAGTATTTAGGGTAGTTCGTTCTGACTGAGCAGGTATGTACATGGAGACATGAAGCCCGAGAATTTTCTCTTGGGATAATATAATATACCTGAAGAGAAGAAGCTTTTTCTTGTATATCTCGAGCTTGGTGAGTTTTCAATATTGTTGTGCTGCAATTCGTTCTCTGTTCACACATTAACAACTTTCTTCGCTCCAATTTGGCATTACATCAGTTTTTTTTTTTTTTTTTTTAACATCTATTAACTGTTACATGAAGAGCATCTGGACTGAGAATTGGATGAGTTTATTACTGTTACGTCCATGCACAAGTCAATTTCACACCAAGATTAACATCTTTCTCTCATATATGCAGCTATTCAATGGGGGGATGGTACAACCGGTCAGCATGTAGAATATCACCAAAGGCCTGATGTTTTTTGGTGAGGCTCTCTCCCCCCCCCCCTCCTTGTCCTGATCTGTAGTTGCCATTCATATTTTGGCGATTGAGAGCGATTATTTTGCTTTTGAGCTATATTTTGATTCTGTGTAATTTCCATACATGCAGTGGAACTGTTCGCTATGCAAGTGTGCATGCACATATGAGAAGGACTAGGAGTAGGAAGGACGACTTGGGATCACTAGCTTACACTTTGATATTCCTTCTGTAGGGTAGTCTTCCTTCGCAAGGTTATTAGGTACCGATCAACTTTGTAGCTAGTAGCTAATGAAGAAGTAATCAATGCAATATATATATATTTTTATTTATTTATTTATTATTTTTTTTTTTCTTCCTTCCTTCCTTCCTTCCTTCCTTTTCACTATTTTTCATTTGGACGTACTCTATATATTTGGTTTTGTAAGGCAACAACAAAGGTTTTCTGGTGTGGAAGAAGAAAATGGCAACATCTCCTGAAATGTTGCGCTGTTTTTGCCCAATTCCGTTTTTAAACAGACATTTTGGAGATAGTCGCAAACATAAAGTTCAATGAAGAGTCAAATCACGGCAAGCTCGTTCTACTCTTCGATTCCATCTTGGGTCCTAATCCTACTGTGAGACCCATAAACACAGATAGTATTGAAAAGGTGCATTCTATGACCTTCTTTTGCTTCGTTTTTCCTGTCCCTACACTGAGGATTCTTTTTTTGAACCTACTCTTCATTTGATCATCATATTAATAAAGCCTTTTGTTTCTAGTATTCCATACAGGTTGGTCAGAAGAGAGGGCGAATCAGATGTTGAAGAAGATAAGGTTGACCAACCTAAGAAAAAGATCTGATTATGAATGCCTACAATTCAATGGATTACAATGTTTACAACCCTCAGTGGCCAAATAAAGCAGAGGTAAGGGGGTGCAAGCTTTCATCATTGATGTTGTGTGATGTTGCTCAGTTAGGCATGAACCCGATCATGTGTGTATCATCGATTTTGACTTTGTTTTCCTGGATGTCGATCAGTAATTCTGATTTCTACGACATGCGTTTACTTTCAGCAAGCAGCCTGGATTCGAACAGATCCATTTACTGAATTTTTATTCCTATTTTTGTTTCAACGTGCAGGTATCACTACGATGCAGTTGATTCTCGGCTTATGGAGCACGTAGAAAAGGATAATGAAGACGGTTTGTATATAAGTAGTGTGGCTTCTTGTACAAATCTATGGGCTCTTGTTATGGATGCGAGGACAAGATTTATTGCTCAAGTTCATGAGCTGTCGCATGTATTCGCCGTCCTCGAATGCATGTGGGTTTATTTAGAAATATATTTAAAAATTGGTACCTGCGGTCTCTCGGAAGGTATAACAAGTTTTTTTTTTTTTTTTTTTTTTTTGTTGTTGTTGTTGTTGTTGTTGTTGGGATTTTTGTGTTGATGGAGAATGTGGACTTTTTGTTCATTTCTAGGTTTTCAAGTTTTTTATGACACATTTATTTTATATATTTTGTTGCTTTGTTCGGGCTGTTGGTCCATTTTGTGTATTTGGCTTTGTTTGTATTTTTTTATTTTGTGTTGTATAGAATGTGTCGGTTATTTGTGAAGGAGTGCTGCTTCCCTTGGCTCACATGAAATGATGAAAGCTATTGCAGTCTGAGGTATGCAGCAGTCAGTAATCTTGAATTGAGGACTTGAGAATGAGTGGAGGCATGAAAGCAATTGTGAACTGAGCTTCACAATTTGTGAGTGTTGTAAAACCCCTTAATCCTAAAATCCTAAAACCCTAAACCAAGTTTATCTAGTCCAGTCAAAGATGAAGTTGTGATATAAGGTGAGGTGAGTCAGACTCCAAGCTCGAATTCCAAACATTGGAGGTAATCTTATGCTGGATCAAAATTCGGCTGCCCAGTGTTGATCTGTTTTTTCTTTTGAAGTGAAGTTGAGGCAGTCTTTGGACGATTTGCATTGTTTTTGTTTTTTGTTTTTTGTTTTTTTTTTTTTTTGTTTCTATTTTTTTTTTTTTTTTTTTTTTGTGTGTGTGTGTGTTTGCATGTTCCTTATTAGGTCAACTCTTGTTTACTCCACCACCTGCATAACATATCAATTTGTGTCTAAAAGTCTACATGCTTCCATGTGTGTGTGTGTGTGTGTGTGTGTGTGTGTATGTATGGTTCCCAATTAGAGGTGGTTGACGGATTGTATACTAGGCTCAATGAGATGACTAAGATTGAACAGATGTCATACCATATGATTCTATGAACCCTAAACCCATACTGCCACCGTCTCCTAGATGCCACTCTCATAACCCTTCCCCTGGTCGCCTAATCTTCCAATCGAAGGCTGCCTCAAGCTTCATAGAAGAGCAGGATAGTACGGCGCATGTCTCAATGAACACATCGTTTAGGTTTGCTTGCAAAGCAAGGAGAGAATGAGCGGTCGGAAGGCAATTCGAGGTTGGGAGAGATGGAAGTGTGGCCAATGAGATGCAACCGAGGGTAGAGGGTGGAGAAAGACGTGAAGTGAAGAGGAGCAGGGACTTGCGAGGGAGACAATGGCAGTGTTGTATAAGTAGTAGGTTTAAGGTTTCGTGGACGGAGGAAAAAAGTCGATGTTTATGAGCGACGGAGCGGGGAAACTGGCATTGCTGGACAGGGGAGTTTGTCTTCGCTATCGTTATATGAATCGATGGATGACTACATGCCTATGTCGCAGGATGTGCAAGCGCAGCATGCAATTTGGCAGTGGACCTCGTTCTTGTCCACGGCGATGCACGATGCAGAGGTGTCTCGAGATGACACGTTCGGTGGGGTGTACTAGAAGAGCCACAGCTTTTGGAGGTAGGATTTAGGATTGCACGCATTCAACAATTTCTTTTGGAGCCTGCCGAGGTTGTCGGTGTCTAAGGGTGAGTTTTTGAGATTTTTGATGACAAACGAGGAGTCACGGATTGAGGCGGGGAGTGGCCAAGGGGGCTTTTATGAAGAAGCAGGAAGAAAGCAAGTTGAACAGACATGCGAGGGTTGAACTTGGGATCGGCATCACTGTTGGAGGCTGAGGAACTTGATCGCTAGGATTACACACATTTTTTGATGCATTGTTCAACAATTTTCTGTCATCGAACAACGAGGACGAGGAGGCATGGCTAGTGATAGATATGTATAGATGCAATCAGTTTTGGATGTTGGAATTCTAGGTGAGGCGATGTATAAGAGGGAGGAGCCATGATTGGACGGAGGGCCCATTTGCCCATCCGGGCGAGAAAGCTAGACATTACAATCTACGGCGGTATGACTATTCGGGGACAACATGTACGGACTTTTAAAAAAGGGAGATCTTGGAGAGGCGATGCATGCGAGTTTGGCTACATTTAAGCATTTGAGTATTGGCTGCATCGGCTCGGTACTTAGACGTAGTCGTATAAGGATGGAAAGAATTACCATCGTCGAGTGTGGTTTTTCGTGCATATGTCAAAGTAGCTGCGGTGGATGCCTGCAGCGGCACAAGAAGTAACGATGAGAGATCAGGTTTAGGGTTTAGGGTTTAGGATTTTACTCCCCTCTTTTTTATTTGGCACTAATATTTGTCAATAGCCTAAGTTACATCACTCCACATCCATCTTTGAAATGACCAAATGTAGCAAGCTTTTTAATATATTGAAAATCCACAGTGATTCCTGATGTTAGGTCAGTGGATAAGTAACACATGTTATTTTCTGGAGATTGCTTTTTCATAAGCTGCATATGTCATATGCTCAAAAACCAACGTGCCTTGTTATTAAAATATGAATAATATTAAAATATTCACAAAGAGACCCTAAACCTGCTCACCACATAAACCAATACATCATGATATGGCCATGGTACCCAGCTGAAAGTGATTGCGGACATTCAAATGCCTTGTCCGGACTTACCGCGGCATTCAATGTTGTCGGTAAGGGTCATTTGTCAATACGCGCACTGCAGTCAACTTGGATTCCATGTCGATCACCAGGACAGCTTCAGACCCGAATCTATCCTCTGTGAACTTTCGGCACCTCCATTATATAATTAGCAACACCAGTCCTTCAGTTTCATCATCAACTGTTACAGCCAGCCGACTTGCCAGCATAGTTTCATTCTAGAGCACCAACTTGCGTAAGAGATCAGCTTAGGTATTTGCAGTTAGTTGCCACTGAGTTCGCTCGCTTGTGTGCAGATGAGGAGACGCTAGCTACTAGTTCGATACAAACAGGCTTCGACTTGAGACCTCCTTCGGTATCAACTTCCCATCGTCGAGAGTGTTTCGAGCCTGGGGTTGAGTCAAGATGGGTGCCGAGTTTGGTGCGCAGGGGACGGCTGCCTTAATCGACAATAAGTCGATCGCGGTTTACAAGAAGGAGTTTGAGAATCAGCGCTCGAAGCATAGAAACGCTACTGGTGAGTTTTGACTTGAAACGTTCATGGTGTTAACCGTCTGTGGTAGTCGCTTTTCGACACATAGTGCGTGGTTTTTAGAGGCTAAAAATGTTGTTGGAATGTTTGTGGTTTATTTTAAGGCTCATCCTCTCTGTAGCTTTGGATGTGTTCATTAAAGGAGGAAAAATATAGTTGCAGTTTGATCAGTTGTCGGAGCTCTGTTAATTCACTAGTTGTGACCGCTAATATTGTCAAAATTCTTGCACCATTTTCATTTGAGGAAATAGCGAGACAGAAATGCAAATCTCAATCTCACAACAGAAGACGTGTTAGATTTTGGACATTTAGAGTTGCTGGCTTCTTTTTGTTCTTTTATTCCGGAATTTATTGACGAACTTGTGGATTCCAATTCTGCAGAGGCTGAGATATGTCTCCGAGTGAAGGAGCTCATCAAGAAGCGGCTGAACGGCATCGTGGACGAGGAATGCCGCAAGCGAGTGATGGACCTGACGACGGTGGCCCTATCGTCCTTGAGCTCCACGGTCATCCCCTTCAGCGGCGTCGCAGTGGTGGTGGCCGCGACCTTGATCCAGTGCCTCGACTTCTCCTTAACCCTGGGCCTCATCCCGCTGCTCAACGTGCGCTCCTTCAACGACCTGCGGGACATGAGCAAGAATGTGGGTAGGTCGATCAGGAACTCGGGGAAAAGCTCGGTGATGGCGGGCGTGGAAACCGCCGTGCTCGAGGTTCTGAAGAAGCTCGGGCTCGGAGACTGGATCTGGACGGAGATTCTGAGGGACATTCTGTTAGAGATGATCGGCGACTCCGCAATGGACGTCGTCTGGATCATGACGCCGCTGCTGACCGTGCCCAAGTACATGATGCACCGGCACCTCATCAAAAAAATGTACCGCAAGCTCGGTGACAAGGCGGAGATCGTGCATACCCAGTGGATGGAGGAGAATTGCGTCACCAAAGTCGCTGTGCAAACCACGGTCGTCTCTCAAGTCGTCGACGGCATGCAGGTTGACGCGTTTGGAAACGTCCAAGGCATTCACATTCAAACGCAAGAGGTTTCCGCTACGCAGGTTGCAACCAGCAGCGGTGCCCAAACAAACGGATACCATCAGCAACAAGCGCAATCTCAGCAATGGTCGCCGTATCCTTCCTCGAGCCAAGCTCCCTGTTATATTCATATCGCTAACCCTGTTATGATGCCGGGCACGGCTCCCAGCTACGCGCCACAGCCTCAGCAGATGCCACCAGCAACCGGCTCGAATTATTTCCAGCCGCAGGCTACACTGCAGCCGACGGGGATTGTAGACATGGGATACGCGCCGCCTGCGAACTCTGCGTACTTCCAACCTCAGCCGACGGGTAGCTTTGTCATGGGATACGAACCGCCGAAGAACTCCTCGTTCTTCCAATCTCAAGTCGGAGGACAGTTCCAGCCTCAAGCAGCCGGATACTATCAGGCAGCGGCTGCAGCGCAAACATACACTTCGCTACCCAATCCGACTTATGTCCAGCAGCTGCCAGCTTATGGAACTCAATAGGGTCAGCCCATGTATCCTCAAGGGCAACCTCATGGATATCCTTCCGTTCAAATGGGAGAGTGCATTAAGCCGCAAGCACAAATGGTGGTGTGTCCGCCTGGAGGAACTCAGCAAGCGTATCTTCCTAATCAACCTGAGTATCAACCATTGGTTCAGCAACCTGATCTGTGGTACCAGACAAAGGCAAATTAGTGATAGTTGCAATCGAGTTGATACTATTTCTGTTACTAAAACAAGATGAAAACATGAAAGCAAGATAGACATCATTTGTTGCATACAAAAAGTACCGGAAACCAAATGAAGGGCATTTTTGATGTCTTAGTTAAATGCTAGATAAGTCACAGCTTTCAGTACAAATAATATGGGACATTAATCACTTCTCTTCCGGAAGTGGAACTTAATTCTCAAGTGAAACAAGACCTAATATCCTTAAAAGTGAAAAAAAAATATTTGTAGGGAGAGGTTTTGTGAAGATGTCTGCTGCCATTTGCTCCATGGTACAATACTCTAAACTAATTTGTCCTTTCTCCACACATTGTGTAATAAAATGATGTTCTGTATCCTAATGCTTTCTACAGCTATAGTATATTGGATTCTTGGCAATAGCAATGGCATTCTGATTATCTTTATAAATAAAAATCTTTTCTGGCTTAAGAATGTCATAATCTCTAAGTATTTTACAAAGCCACAAAGTCTCCCTTGTTGCAGCAATCAAAGTTGCATACTTTGTTTTTTGCTAACAAAACAAAAACTAAAGAGTATTTTTTGCTTAACCAAGTGATAATTATTCTACCTAATATAAATGCACAACTTTCTATTAAATGGCACATTTCTACACAACTTGCTCTATCTACATCATTGTAGTCTACTAGTTACAAATTTGTTTCTTTTCTTCCATATTTTAATACCAAATATTTTATTCATTGCAAATAAAAAAATATTTGTTTGATTCCTTATTAATGTGAAACATATAGATGTGCCATGTATTGAGCAATGTATTGATAAGAAAATATAATATCATACCTTTGACTATTTGGAAGATATAATAACGAACTTTAAGCTTTTTGATATAACTTTAGACCTTTTGCATCTAAAAGCTCATCATTCTCTTGCTTAATATCATGACTTTGTACCATTGGTGTTGTAATTGCCTTTGCATCTTTCATCCCAAATTTCTATAACTTTAAACAAATGTACTTAGTTTGGTTCAAATTAATAGTATCATTTTTCTTATCTTACAAAAAATCAATGCAAAAAAGATACTAGGTTCACCAAGGTCTTTCATCTTGTAACACTTTTGTAATTCATTCTTGTATTTCATAAGGATATCAAAGTTCTTGCCACTAATAAGTATATCATCAATATAGATAATTAGTGTAAGAATTAATTTCTCAATATATATTGTCTACAAAAAAAGGTCTAATTTTGAGAGCTTCCAATCCAGATTTAATAAAAATTTATTCAAACTCTTATTCTATCCATTTCCAAATTACTTCAAATTATATAAAGTCTTTAGCAATTGTAACACCTTGCCTTTATATTCTAATAGAACTTCCAAACCTTCTAGAATTTCCATATAAATATCATATTTTTAAAAATTTCCATTTAAATAAGCTAAAACAACATCAAGTTGTAATATATTCCAATCAAAGATAGTGGTAATTATAACAAATATGCAAATTATTGCAAGGCAAGCATTTAGTACAAAAGTTTCTTAGTAATCAAGATTCTTCATTTGTCTAAAATTCTTTGGAACCAATGGTATTTTAAAACATTCAATGGAGTTGTTATTAGTAAGTTTTTTTTTTAAATCTATTTTGAACCTATAGTCTTTCTATCATTAGGTAAAAATAAAAATTTCCATATACCATGATCTTTTAAAGAATCAAGTTCTTCTTTCATAGCATGACTCCACTCTTTGCAAAAAGGTGAATTCATGGCTTGTTCAACAATCTCCGATTTTGCATATTCATCAATATTAATCATATCCATTATTTCAATCAAGAAGTTATAATCTCCTTGAATAAAATTATTTTCTATTTTTCAAGATGTGCAAAATATCCTACTTACCACTTATAATATTTTCTAAGTCAATGCTACTTACATAATGACATCTTAGTAGTAGAACTTGAATAGTTACCTCCACTTCTCATTAATGGAATTCCACTACTTATATTAGTATAAGGTTTGCTTCTTCTTCAACCATTTTTCCATAAAATCCATCATGCACATGTAATCTTGAGGCTTGAGGTTGGAATATTTTTAATTCATTTGCATATTGAAAATCAAATATATTAAGATTATTTCTATGATCTATATCTTTTTCAGGTTTTTTTTGAGGGATTAGTGGCTCATTAAGTAATTCATCCTTATTATCAAGAAAAATCACATCTTGACTAAAGATCACCTTCTTCTCTTTAAGATAAAAAAAATTCATATCCTTTTTTTACTTTTGAATATCTAATAAAAATATCCCTCTTTACCTTTGCATCAAGCTTTTGACATTTTTCTTTTGGTATAGAATGCCAAACAAGAAAACCAAAGCAATGATTATTTTGAAAAAAAGATTTGTCATTGTAAAAAACTTCATGTGATGTATTACCATTGAATCTTACAAGTAGAAGATGATTGTGAGTCCAAGTGACAAATTTTTCTACAAATGCTCAATATTGACGATCCAACTTAGCATTGTCTAGAAGTGTTTGTATTCCTTCAAAAAATAGTTAGTATTATATGATTTGCCATGCCAAGAATTTCATGTGTATATGCAAGAGTGATCATGTACCAAATGCCTTTAGCTTTGAAGTAAAAACCAAACTTATTATTCAAAAATTTAGTTCCTTGATCAATAAAAAAAAAAATTATCTTTCTTCCAATTCTTCTTTGTGCCTTTGCTTTTCAAGTCTTATAAGCAATATGTGCTTGTTCCTTAGTATAAAGAAATGTAAGGCCATAATAGCCTGAATATTCATTGATCCACATAACTAACCATTTGGCGCCATCAAAACAAGTCATATCAAAGAAACTAAGATTAAATATTATTACATCTAAAATACCATTATCATGCTTGTGCATATGTGAAAAAGCTTGCCTATAGGCCTTGCCAACAATGCATGACTCAAATACAGATATTTTATCTTTTTTTCCCTTGATCTTTAATCCTTCAATACAATTCATCTCCTCTGACTTCTATATTATATACATTTAAGCATGTGCTAATATTTCATGCCATTCAATATATATATGACTTGAAATAGATGAACTAGAAATTATAGCAACTTCTTCAAATTCATAAGGCATAAGATAAGCTTTACTTGTTAGCATATCTTGTATAAAAAAGTCACTTAAAGAAAGAATCTAGTTGATTCTATTAACATTAAAGTTAAATTTACAACTTTCTTATATAAAGTTGCAACTAGTAATAAATTATCATGTGCTCTAAGAATCTAATAGATATTCTTCATAACAACATGAAAGCATTTTTCTATAGGATCTAAAATTATAAAATATATCTTACTTGAGCCTTATAATTTGGTAATGCCACCATTATAGCCTTAGAGTTGGATAGCCACATTTTTATCAAAATTGAGAAGCTTACTCTTGTCTCTTTAGATGTATACATTTGTTGTAATATCAATGCATACATAATGCTGTAATTGAGACAACAATATAATTATTATGTTTGAATTAAATGATGTTTCTTGAGCTGAAAGAGCAATAGCAATGCCAACATTTATTATACCAATGTTATTTCTTTTATAATATTTTACATCTCCTTACTAATATCCTTTCTATCTATAAGTCCTACAAATACTTCTAGACTTATTAATCTTAGGCTTTTGCTTTTGTTGTAGATGGTTCTTCTTTAAGACTTGCTTTCTTCTTACATGCACTACTAAAGAAAAAAATAAAAAACTAGTCTTCTCCTTCCTTTGCATCTCTTTTTCAAAGAGAATAAATTATACTATCTTTTTTATAACATCTTTTATTTTTCTTAATGCAATTAATTAAATAAGTGAATTCCAAGATTTTAGAAATATAGTATGTATAAGAAATGCCATGCTTTATTTGTCTATTTCATCATTGGCTTCAATATATTGATCTCTAATGTCAAAAATCTGTCCAAGAAAAATCTCCATAGATTTTCTATCCATGTATCAAAGACTATACAATTTCTTCATTAAAAAATATCTTAATAATAATTCTTAAGGATCTGAGGATCTTAGCCAATATGTCCCACATTTCTTTTTCAATATTACATTTGCAAATATGAGATAATTACAAAGGCTTAATATTGAGTGCAATCAATGCTTTGCTTGATTTTTATTTTAATTTTTCATCAATATTTATAAGATAATTTAATAACCTATCTATATGTATGTAAAGCTTACAAATTTGTATTAAGTGTTTTATAATGAATGTCCATATGCCATATTTTTTTCTCATCTAATTGATCAATGCAATGATCCATTGAAAATGCCGTTGTCAAATATAATTAATACAATAGCAACAAATATTTATAAGAAATCAGTTAATAAATAATCTATAAAATGGAATATTTAAGAAATAAAATTATTAAGCTATATTAGAGCAAAAAAGACTTGTCTTCATTATTAGCAACAAATAGAATTTAATTAAGAAAAAATTAATATCAATAGAGTTAATTTTTAGCTCTAATAGCTCTTTAGCTTTGATAGCATTCTAGGGGTAATGGAGCTCTAGCACTAGGCAAATCATCTAATCTTTTTATCTACAAAAAACATCCAATTTTATCAAAATTAATATTCATCTATGACACAATTCATCCAAATCAATATTCATTTATAGAAGTATTCATCTATCTCTGATATTATGTTACAAAAATAAGATAAAAATATAAAAGTAAGATGGATATCATACTAAAGTAAGAATAAGATACTATTGTTTTAAATAAATTACTAATAATCAAAAGATAGTAAAAAAATGAAGATAAGTTACTAATATAGTGGCTTGGATTTTAAGCGGTTGCTAGATTAAGATGAGTCTAGGATTTAGTTGAATGAAGCAAAGATGGATGAAGATGATTATAGAAAAATTTCAATATAATAGACTCTAAAGAGATCAAATTAGATTTTATTATTAATGCTCTTAAAGCATTGAGGATTAGGACAGAGACTTTATCAAAGTTGAATGAAGAACTATACATGACCATATATAATGGTCAAGGAGCTAGAGTGCCTCAACCACCACATGAAATGGTAATAAATATTCCAAATTCTCAAACAACTATAACCGCTTCAACAAACATGGGAGGTGCATCCACTCAAGATAATAATTTGACAATAATAGCAATAAAAGAACCAAGGATTAGCCTTCCAAAAAAGTTTGATGGCACCTGCTCAAAATTTTGTGGCTTTGTAAACCAAGTATAACTAATCACCTTACTTCAACCTAAATAATATTCCACTGAAGCATCTTATGTTGATTTGATTAAAACCTTGCTTTCAAGTCAAGCTTTAACTTAGTTCCTTCTACAATTTGAAAAGAATTATTTTATATTACACAATTTTGAAGCATTTTTGGTAGCATTTTCAAAGAAATTTGGTAAATATGATAAGTTTTGTTCTTCAAGAACTAAAATTCAAAACCTTCATGAAGAAATACATTTTGTATTAACATATGTCTCAGATTTTTAATAATTAGCATCTGATATAAATTGAGGAGAAGATGGATTAATGAGCCAATTTCATTGAGAATTAAGAGACAATATTAAGAACTTATTTTTTTCTATACTAGATCCTTAAATACTCAATGAAGTCATTAGTGAAGCTGTGAAGTATAATAACTATTTATTTCAACAATGATAAGATAAATGTTCATGAATTATATCTTATGTATACATCAATTATTCTACAACTTCTTCACCATCCAATTCTAATGAGCATTTCAAAGCAAAAGATTTGCAGATTGATGCAGTTCACTTCAAACCTCTTTCTGAGCAAGGAAAAAAGTGTCAAAGGGAACTTTGTCTATGCTTATATTAAAAAAATCTAGCCACCATATTGATAATTGTATAGAGAAATGCTAGCGTATATATCAAATGAAGAGTGTGGCCACATCATTAAAAGCTTTGCAAGAAAATGAGGGCATTCAGCCACAGTAGAGACTATGTGATTGAATTCTTCACTATCACAAATCAAAAAAGATCTTGTATTCTCTGCCAACCTTTTTTGTTGTTTTACTATACATGTATAGTTAGGAGTCACAAAACTAAAGTATCATGCATTATTTGACTTGGGAGCCTCTGCATGTTTTATTGATGAAGAATTTTTTAGATTACATAAAATCTATATGATCAAAAAATCCAAAGCCGTACATGTAGAAGTAATAGATGGTCGATCTTTATCCTTTGAAGACATCACTCATGAAACAATTCCATTAGAAATAACCTTTGACAACCATAGTAGCCAAGTAATATTTAACATTACTAGACCACTATCAAATCTAGTCATTTTAGGACTCTCATGGCTTGAAAAATACAATCCATGGATAGATTGGATATCTTAAAAGTTAGAATTTTTTTTAGTAGATCATAGAACCCCCAAATCTATGAAAAAACTTCTAACATCCAATAAGATAAAACTTAAATAAAATTTATTTATTGGAGCTAGAGTATTTGTGACGGTGTCTAAACAAGGCATTATATTTGCTATCTATATAAATCTATGATCAGAATCTTTAGTTGCTACAACAACAATTCCAGAGGCTTGTAAGGATTTTGTAGATATATTTGAAAAAAAAAATGCAAACATCATGCCAAAGCATCACCCTTATAATTATGCGATGATCTTCAAGAAGATCCTCAACGACTATTTGGACCCATCTACAATTTATCTTAGAATGAGCTTGAGACTTTACAAAAGTACATTGATGAAAATCTAGCTAAAAAATTTATTTGACATTCCAAGTCACGAGCTAGTGCTCTAATATTATTTGTGAAGAAGAAAGATGGATCTTTACGACTGTGTGTTGATTATCACAGTCTTAATAAAATCACGGTAAAGAATTAATATCTATTGTCATTGATATCCAAACTTCTTAATCAACTTAGCCAAGCAAAGATCTTTACAAAGATTGATCTACAAGGCACGTATAACTTGGTATGCATTAAAGAGGGACATGAATGAAAGACAATATTTTGCACCAAGTATGGACATTTTGAATTCAATATCATACCTTTTGGACTTACCAATGGACTAGCCATATTCAAACATTTAATGAATGACATATTTTGCAAGCATCTTAATGAATTTGTTGTGATTCATTTAAATGATATTTTAATCTTTTCTAAGAATCTGAAAGACCACAAAAAATATATCCGCCTTGTGTTAAAAAAAACTATAAAGTGTTGGACTTTATGTAAAACTAAAAAAGTGTGTATTTTATGCACCTCAAGTCAAATTTGTTGGATATATTATTTCCAAAAAAGGCCTTTTTATGGATCCAAAGAATGTATAAATAATCATCGATTGAACAAAGCCAAAAATTGTATCAAATATCTAATATTTTCTTAGATTTGTAAACTTTTATAAGATTTTTTTAGGAATTATTTCAAGATTGCTATTCAACTTATGTAGTTGACATACAAGGACAAGTTAGAATATGGCTCCAAAGCAAAAAAAGATTTTCAAAGCTTAAAAGATGTTTTTGCAACAGCTCCAATTTAGATGCATCCAGATTTCAATAAATCTTAGTTTATGGAGACCAATGCCTTAGACTTTGCATCAATATCAAGCATCTTGCCAACAACGTTTGTGAAGACTCTTCTAAATTCAAGATTAAAGACAACTTCTTCTTCTTTAAAGAATATTTATTCATTTTTGAAAGGCCAACTTGCCTGCACATTTTTCAAACATACCATGACTTCCCTACAACCAAACATTTTAGATTCAACAAGACTTTGGAATTTTTCTCTAGAAAATTTTAGTGGCCTAAAATGTGGAAGGACATTAAAGAATTTGTACTATCATGTCATATTTATTTAAGGTCAAAGAATCCTTGACACTGGATATATGGACTTCTTCAACTCCTTATTCGAAGACAATCATAATCATCTATCTCCATAGATTTCATTATAGATCTTCTACCATCAAGCTCATTTGACACTAACTTTGTAGTTGTTAATTAATTGACTAAGATGGAATATTTTATAGCTTGCAAGAAGTCAATTACTAGTGAAGAGATGGCAAGAATTTTTATTGACAATATCTATCATTATCACAGGTTATTAGATGACATTGTATTAGATCATGGACCACAATTTGTATCAAGGTTTTGAAAGGCACTCTTAAAGATTCGTAAACATACCCTAAACCTGGTTGAAATCAACCTTTCTTCTACCTTCTATCTTCAAACTAATGGCCAAACGGAGTGGATCAACCAAATTCTTGAGCAATATTTAAGGTACACCATCAACTATTAGTAAGAAAATTCGACTTTCTACTTGTCATTGGTAGAATTTGCATATAATAGTACAATCCATGCATCTATGTAACAAATACCATTCAATTCAAATTATGGTCATCATCCAAAGTTGGATATGATAGAGCCTTCAAAGTGAACAAATCCAACAGCAAAAGAGTATGCTACGAAGATGGCCAAACTTCAAGCAACCATGAAGCTCACCTAGAAAGAGCTCGACAACATTATAAGATATTAGCAAATAAATTGAGGAAGAAATATCCTCCATTCTAAATTGGTAACAAAGTATGGCTTCTTTGGCATAATATAAAAATCAACAGGTCAAGTGATAACTTGGACTAATGAAGATTAAGACCATTTGTGATTCAAAAACAAATCAATAATATTACTTATTGCTTGAAGTTACCTTCATCCATGAAGATTCATCTAATCTTTCATATTTCACTTTTTGAAAGGTATAAAGAATCAAACATATGAAGTTGAAGACAACCACCACCTACTGCGGTTGGAATCAATGATCATATTGAATTTCAGGTAGAAGAGGTGTTAGCTTTAAGGATAAGATATAGAAGGCTTAAATATCTAATCCATTGGCACGGATATGATATCAATGATTGTACATAGGAATTAGCTAATAACCTTATAAATATGCAAATGAAGGTTCAAAAGTTCTATCAATAACATCTATTTAGATCAAAAGTGGCAAAATGAAGAATAGTAGCTTGATAAAATGGCTTCACTATAAAGATTCTTAGTTCTTGGCCTCATACAGAAGGAAAAGAGGCAGCCTTTAAAGAGGCAGTTTTTTCAAATGTTTAAAACAATATAAGTGAGTAGTTTGAATTCACAACCATAGCTTGTTAATATTTTTTTGGTCTTGTCTACTTTATGTGATATGGATAGTCAAAAAATATGCACCCTACCAGTCATACCATCTCAATTAAGTAGCTCACAAAGATGACGCTTAGATGAAAAGCCACATTAATCACAAAGATGTCAAAAGATATCTAGTAATAGGTCGCTAGTAATTATATTTGAAATAGAACTTCGCAATGAAAAATACCCAAAATAAGTGTTTGTAGGACAATTTGATAACAAAGATACCAAAGTTTATGCTTGATCACAAGTATAAGGCTTGGGATACTATCGATGGCTACAGGGGCCTATGAACCATTTGACTTGCAAAAAACAACTGAAAAATATAGCAAATACCATGCAACAAATCTTCAACTTTTTGTGCATATACTGACTTGCAACAATATTGCTTCTTGGAGACATCGAAGGTAGAGGAGGAGGTGATGTCACAGTCATACAACTGAAGAAGATTTAAGAAGGTTCTAAAAAATTTTAGAAGGTTTTAAGAAGATTTTTATAGATCCTAGAAAGTTCCAAAAGGTTCTAGTAGATTCAAATAGATTCTAAAAAGGTTCCAAAAGGTTTTAATAGATTCTAAGAAAATTCTAGAAGATCATAGGAGATCTTAGAAGGTTCTAAGACGCTTTAAATTATTTAAAAAATTATCAAAGAAGGATCTTAGGCTTGCTTTATTTCTAAGTTTTATGAAAACTTCTCAAAAAATTCTCAGAATCTAATATATATAAGAATCAAGGCTAAAAAGATCTTCGATCTCGACAACTTGCTTCTTCTAATCTAGCCAAGACCTTCTTGCTTTGTATCCAATTATTGTTCTAATGTTGAGCTAACTCCATTTCTTGGTCTTGAATCCTTGTCATGTATACAGTCCTTAATGGTACTATTCAAATAAGTTGATATCATTTTCTTGTAGTTATACTTATATAGAATAGATCTTATGGTATTTGTCAATGTTAGAATTTGTAAGATCTAAACCTATTTTTTGGCATGAGAAAGTGTTGATTTTAATTTTATAGATCTCTAAAATTGCTTTGTGGATTCTTAACTTTTAAGATTGTAAATTTATGATTTTATAGAAAGATCTTGATAGTGTCTTTTTGTGTTGTTGAAGTTGTTTCACTTATCTTGTAAAAGACTAGAAAAAGCATGGAAGATTCTTTACAATATATATGAGAGCAAGAACTTATCCAACATCATCTCCACAATGATGAAATTCTTCACTTGCAAGATAAAAGAAGATGAAGACCTCATAGATCATATCAATAAGATAAAGGCTCTTGTAAATCAACTAACAATTATTGATAAGCCTTTAAAAAAAGGTGATATTATCATGACCTTGCTTATGAGTCTTTTCAAGTCCTACAACTACTTCATTGTGGCATTCAAATCCATCAAATTAAAGAAATTTATAATAGACTATGTGACAGCAAGACTTGTATATGAAGTGGCAAAAAAGAAAGAAAAAGAGTCTCAAAGTGAAGATTTGGCTTTCTTTTCAAGAAAAGGCAATAAGAGCTATTCTATTAAATATAGTAATATGAGAACTTACTTCATTTGTAGAAAATTAGGTCATTTTGTACAAAATTACTACAAGATAAAAAAAATGATAGAAAAAGTACTAACAATATAAATGAGCAATTTAGAAGAGATGATTTTGCATTTATGGCTTGTGAAAGTACCTCCATAGGTGCTATATCTGAGAGGATTGTTGATTTGGGTGCCACCAAGGACATGATTTTATACAAGTATTTATTTGATATTTATGAAGAAATTTTGATAGGAAATATTTTTATAAAAGATAAGGGCATGATATAAGCCATTTAAATAGATTCCATTATAGTAGAAATTTTTGTAAGAAGACAAATCAAGATGATCAAATTGAAAGACATCTTGCATGTATTCAAAATCAAGAAAAATCTCCTTTTCATGAGTAAACTAATTTCACAAAGTTATAAGGTGAAATTTAATAAGAATGGATGTTTTTTCAAGTCTTTAGATAGAAATAATGTTGTCAAGGGCTTTAGAGATAGCAACCTCTACTTCATCAAGTATAAAAAGGTGAATGGATTTGAAATGGTCCTATTTGTTGAGTTTCTACATGATCAAGATAAATTTGGCATTTAGCATTGATGCCTTGATCATTTGAATGCCAAAAGCATGAAAAAATTCTAATTCATACTAAGTGGCTTGCTTCTTGGACAATCATACAATAATACTATGATTCTTTTTTGTGAAGGTTGTATCCTAGACAAACAATAAAGGACCTCATTTCTAAATGAAGTTGCAACATGTGCAAGCAAGTTGTTGGAGATTGTATATTTGGATGTTTGTAGATCAATAAAGATGCCATCTATTGAAAGAGCAAGGTACTTTGTTACATTGATTGATGATTTTTTTAAAAAGATGCATATTTTCATCTTCAAATCTAAGAATGAATGCTTTTCAAGGTTTAAAGAGTTTAAGGCACTTGTGGGAAAGCAATGCGAGAGCAAGTTCAAGGTGTTGCACACGGATAATGGAGGTGAATAATTACTAAAGTATTTTGATGATTTTTTGAAGATTCAAGGTATTCCAAGGCAATCTCTTGTTTCTTATACTCCATAACAAAATAGAATTGTTAAAAGAGAAAATGAAACCATTGTAGAGATGGCAAGATGTATGTTATATGTTCAACACTTTGGACATAAATTTTAGGTTGAAGCCATGGTGAATGTGGAGTATGCAAAGAATAGGTGTCCTATATGTGTATTTATATCAATGACTCTAAAAAAAAGTATGGTGTGAGTCCCACAATTGACTCATTTGTAGATTTAAACTCAAAAAATGTACTTATGATCCTGAAAGTTATTAGTTTAGGAAATTAATAGAAGAATTTTGAGATAAATAGCAATTAATTGGATGTAGTAGCTGGAGTAGATCTTTTGAGAAAGAATACCAAAGTATATAGTTCTTTATCAATTTAGCTAATATAAGTTTTGATGTGAAAGTAGTGGTTTTTATGGACAGTAAAAAAAATTAAATTATAGTAGAAGGTGAGGTCGAATCCTTGATTCAAAACCATCTAACAAGGACAAAAGAAAGAAAAGAAAGACACAAAAACAGAAAGAAGAGTAAGAAACCAAAATAAATAAAGAAAGAAAGAAAGAAAGAAAAAGAAAGAGGAAAAGAAAAGAAAAAAAGAAACAAGCAAAAAAAGGATGGGAGGCGAGCTGCTGCCCCCAAATTCCAGCAGCTTCTCTGCCGATAGGGGTCCGAGTCGCCCCGAACTCGCTCTCCCTTTCTTGTGTTCTTTTTTTCCTCTCATGACTCACAAACTCCGGCTCTCCGGACAAGGTTCGAACTTCACAATGTCGTAGGAGTGCTGCGGTGCAGCCTTCGAGATTTTTGTTATTCTAATAATTTTTTTTAAGCGTCCGAGGGTTCCGACTGTGAAGTCTCCTTCCCTTCTTCGGCGGCTTGCGAGTGGAGAGGCGAGTGATATCTGTGTATTTTTCTCTCTACTTTTTAGGGACGGCAGCTTGAAGGTGGTGGTGACTCAAGGCCTGATCTGTTCCGTTTTGGTGATCCATTCCTGATTACCTTTGAACCGTCTCTGACAGTGGAAGCGGCTTAGATCTGGCTTGGCTCCGTTGCACTACACTCCCTGGAATTCTTCATGCCTGGCTTGTCGGCTGAAGGTGCTATGCTGATTATCAGCGACATTAGAGGACGTTAGAGGATAAGGCACCATTCACTTGTGCATTTACGTGCGCGTTGGGCGATCAGCAATCGTGTGTAGAGAGAACGAAACGTGCTACGGTGGAATCCTCATCTTTGGCGTTAAGTGGACTCCAGAGCCAGATCTTCTCTCCTATGTGTGGAGAATTCAAACAAGTCCATTCACAGATCTTCCTTACTGTTGGTGATAGAAATGTCGAGCTCAAAAATGCGGTTTTAGTGAACACCCCATGACGTGCTCCATGGTTGATGGGTGATAGAAAGGAAGTCAGTCTCAATTAGGAATGCGAAGGCTTTAGAAGGTGGAACTATTGTAGATTTTGTAGATATGCAAATGCTTTACAAGCAGATCTTGAGTAAACTCAGGAAACTATTGGGTTCAGAACTACGAGTACCGTGTATTGTCTAGTTAGCATCACAACTGCCGTGGAGGCGTCTGGTTTAATACTGCGATTAACTTTAATTATAATTACAAAAGAAGATCAATCTTGAGCCTCCGCAGTGCGTAGGCTACCCTGGAACTAGTCCACTATTGAGCTCGATACCCTCAGTGAGATTCTGTGTGTCGAAATTGCACAATACTCAACCTGATCGCTTGATTAAGTTCTTATTATACGCTGAGGCTGCTGATCATCGAAAAATAAATAAATAAGAAAGGACCAATTGCAGAAGCAGAGCTCGACTAGTTTTTAGTCACTCGGGCTCCCTCTTCCCAATAGGTTTGGCTCAGTTTTGCGTCGACAACCCCGCCACTGGATCAAGGAGTTGCGGCAGTGGGTTGACTCTAGGCCACTCCTGCGAAGGGAGCGTAGTAGGAGATTGGAAGGAGCGGGGCTACAACAGCTGGAGCAGGTACAGCGTGGAGGATTGCTTACGTTGGCCCAGCAAGAGCAATCAGCGGTTATCCCTTCTGTGCGATGAACTGAAAAACAACACCTGCACCTATTCAAAAACCTCATGTGTGATGAGAACCTGGCACTTATCAAATTTTCTATTAAACAATCCTCACATGTATGAAGATAGAAGGATGTTAGGTTAAGGTTTAAACAAACAGGGTTAGGTTGAATTAGGTTGAAGATGCGACTTCAAATTAGATGGATTAAGGCTTGACGTGGATAATAAGTTGTGGATGAGAATTTATTTGTGGATGAGAAGTTATTCATGGATAAAAACCTATCTTAGATGAATCTTAAATTCTGGATGATAATTAATACTAAAAAAAGTAAAAAAAATTTAAAAATAAATATAAAATTAAAAATAATAATTTATCTAGACTTAAATTAAATCATATAAAAATTTATCTTTTAAGTATGTGTTACTATTGAATTACTTGAATGCCTTGTGTTGGTTTTGTAAGAGGTTTAAGTGATTTTGTTGCAAATTGTTTAAGTTGTGACATTGGGGTTTATAGTTGGTTGAGTGTGAGTTTATTTGGTTAAATAAATTGAATTCTTTATGAGGAATCAAGAAAAAATTTCATATAACCAAATCATATCTTAATTAATAGTGGTGAGTTAGAATAGGTCACATATTTGAGGAATTTATCTTAGCTCATGCTTAAAAGATTAGAATACTTCTTAAACACTTAATTAAAAGTTAATAAGGACTTATTAGAGCCTTAAGATAATTAAAATTGTTGTGAATTAGGATAGATTTTTTACTAGTAGGGATTAATTTTATTCACATTTTGGTGCATTTTTCAAGAGTGAGGTGGTTCTAATTATTTGAAAGGCAAGTAGTTTTGTTTTGTTGGTTGATATTTGTATATAAGATTATCAAGTAGAATGCATTCTTCAAGTGGCCAAGGAGTTAAATTCAATATAGCAAGAGTTCTTTTGTAAAGGTCATCACCTTCCTTCTTAATAAATTTTCATGTTAAGGATAATTTTCTAGCGGTAGGAGGATTTTTTTGCCACTTCCACTTCTCATGCCATTTCTTTTCATCTTATAAATTTCTAGTAGAAGGAATTTTTCTATTGGTAGGGGGATTTATTCACCTCTTCCACCCTTTCTATTTCTTTTATTCATAGAAATAGTATATAAGAAGCTAAAAAGGTCCTAGAAGAATTTCTCCATCAACAAGAGAAGAAGAAGAATTTCAAGAGCAAGAATAAGGTAGAAAACATAAATAGAAGAATTTTGGAAAAAAATAGGAAGGAAGTTAAGCAAAAAAAAATATCCACAATTCTAAGTTATAATTCAAGGTAAGTACCTTCTAAGCATACTTCATTCAAGCTTTCATTAATTTTCTAATACAAATTGTGAGTTAAAAGAAAGGAGTACAAAAAGAAGAAAGTAGTATTGATAGCTAGTAAGTAAGTAAGTAAGTCTCTAAAATTTGGTGAATTATATCTTTATTTGAATTTTTAGCAAATTACTTAAATACAAGAAGTGAGAGCTAAAAGATGGAAAGTAGAACGTAGGAAAAAGATGTGAGAAGAGGTACCTTCTTGACCTTCTTATAGATTATTTTTGGAATTAATAGAGCTTCAAAACTCTTCTTTTTTTAATCTAAAAATAACTTTTCAACCATTATTATATTATAACACAATTAAATGATAAAAATATAATCAAAAATAAATTTCTAATTAATATTTAATCATCTTGGTTCAATAATAATTCAAGACATTTAAACATGGCTTTTATGAAATCTTCTTAGTTTATTTTCTTATCTTAATAGCTAATAGATTTAAAGTTGGCTAGTAATTTTATCTTGTAGACTATAGAAATTCTTTTACCACCTTAGAAAGGCCATAAATTGATAAAAATAAGATAGAAGAGATAAATAATTAATATGGTTGATACTAAGATTAAGTTCGAGGTAGAGTCGAACTAAAAATATTCCTAAGATAGGTTGGATTGATACTTGGGGATAGATTATTTGTAAGACTCAATAAAAATCAAACCTCTAGCTATTAAAATGGCCACCTACTGCAAAGTATGAAGGCATTTGAAGATTGGTAATTAGCATAAATGAACTATCTTTAAGTTTATTTCAAAGAAATTAGGCTTGTTTTTATAGGATTTGAGAAGACTTAGCAATTGTTATTCAAAGTTAGGATTTATATCAATGACTTCATATTTATGCAATACAATTAAGGCTAGCACTTTTGGCTAATTTGTGCAATTGGTATCACATCCATAGTTCAAAAGTTGACAATGCTTAAATAATTAAGTATGCTAAGTGTATATAAAATTTTGTATTATTTTAACAATTCAATTGAGAGATATCTAATTTTTGGTACAACAAGGTATCAGAAGATGTATCACACACATACTTAGATACTCCTAGTTAAGAATATATATGGAGGCAAGAATGAAGCATTTTTCACTCTTATCAACACCTTTCTAGTCCTTAGTCTTATTTCAAGACTTTCTAATCTTCTTGTTTTTAGCAATAGCCATTCTAATTTAGTAATATATCATCTTTGAGTGACTTTCTAGTTCTTTTTAGTATCATAAGAATATATTGAGGATTTCATTTTTTGAAATTCATGTCCTTAATAGTTTTGATAAGAGTGCTAACTTATTATTTTATCTTTTTTTAAAAGTAAGTGGATTATTTTACTTCTATTATTATATTTTGAAGATTACAAACTATCAATTATTTAAAAAATAAATAAATAAATAAATAAATAAATAATACTAATTTTCTTCTCTTTTTGTGAAATTTTTTATTACAGGTTGCAAATTACCCTCTTATAATTTAACTTTTTGAATTTGTTTGAGTTGTCTATGAAAAAAAAGATTATAGATGCTACTCTCAACAAAAGTAAAAATAGATTTACAACTATTACAGATCTTCATGAGCTTGTCAATACTCTAAAATTGGAAATTTCATGTATTTTCAATATGAATCATGGAAGTACCATGCTTATGCCTATAGAAGAAGTTTAGAATTTGCAGCAAAAATTTGTGTAGTTGAAAGAAATAAGTAGATCAACCTCACAACCAAATCTAAAAAAAACCCTAAACCTCCACCAATTTCAAAGCTCTACAAAAAAAAAAAAAAAAAAAAAAAAAAAACTTGAAATCCAACTCGAATCCCTATCAACAGCCAATCCTCCTTCAAAAATGGAAGGCTGGTACCTGCCACTTGACACCCGGCAGTTATATATCCAGCATCCCTGATACCCATGTACATCCTCTGCATACAATATATGATACTATACCACTTATACTGTATGTTGGACGTTATATGGTCTCCGTTCCAGTACAATAAATGCCTACGTATTTAATTTGTACCAGATTGTATTAATATTGTATATACACCATATTCAATACCGCACCCATATGGTATCCATGTTGTATCCTGTATGTATTCAGAATATATCCATTTTACATATATATTGTATTTTGTATGTGGTAGCTCATATCAAAAATGATCGTATTATTATTATATATAGACCATATAATATTAGAATCTTGAATATTTTAGATTCTTTCTAGATGTTCGTAGGATACTAAAAAAATGCTAATTTGATGCTCCCAAGTTGCCTTCTACATGAAAATTTTTACTAGATTTTCTATTTTAAACTATATTTCCTCTACTGACACTTTTTTTTTGCCTTCATCTAACTATTCTAGACTAATCTCTACCTAAAAATTGCAATTTGGTATTTTCATTGCATCTTTTTGTCCTCAAACAACTTATGACTCAATTTAATGATTCACACCAATCTTGGAATAACCTTCTATAAAGATTACGTAAAAAATTTGAAGTCCAAATAAACATTGTACATCATTGATCAATCTTGATACAATCCACTCTAAGATGTTTTTTATTTTACTTTTATCTAAAAATATTTTATTAGAAAAAATGATATATTTCAAAAACTCTAATAATGATTGATAAAAGAGGTATTTTTCTAATTTAACATATAATCCATATTTATGTACTTTTTTTTTAATACAAGACATAGATGTTGTTTAAGTTCTTCCTCATTCTTTGAATTTATTAAATTTTCATGTAAATAGATGATTAAAAATTCATCTAAACACTTTCAAAGGTTAATATTTATTATATGTTAAAATATTATAAGAGCATTTATTAAATTAAAAAGCATCGTATTATATTTAAAATATCCATATCTTGTTTGAAATGTTGTCTTCTATTCAACTCTTTTTTTAATCCAAACAAGGTTTTAAGAATCTCACAAATTAATTTTAATGAAGACTTTTTGCTTGATCAAGTTTTTTTGATTATCCTAAAATCAAGAATAACAGATATTCATTCTTTTTAGTGATTTTGTTGAATTTCCAATAATTAATGCACATGCATAATATCCTATCTTTTTATTTTACAAACAATACAAGCTTTCAAATAAATAATTTAGAATATCATATGGCATTCTAAAATATATTTTTATCAAAATATTCTTCCAAAGCTATCTTTTTTATTAGTGAGGCTGTAGATTAGTCCATATGATAGTTTAGTTCTTTTTTTCAAATCTATAATGCAATCTATATATATTCAAATAGTATATCTATATTTTTCTTTTCATCTTTTAAATTTTGATATTAAAGTAAAATTTCTTGTATAATTTTTTTTATTAATTTCTTCATTAGAGTAGCATATATTATAAATGTGGCACCTTTCTTTAGTGCACATATAAAAGCCTTAGCTTTTTTTAAAAATAAAGATTGAGCTCGTTACTTTCTCTGAGATTTTTTCTTTGAATGTATTTTTGCAAATTTAAACTAATATCAAGGTTATACAATTTAAACTAAAGAATACTAATAAGAATAGGATTTGTTTGGAATTGAATCATACTACACATAATTTTTAATATTTGATCTCCTACAACCACTTCGAGTGGTTAGGTTTTTTTAATTTAATTCTTGATACACGTAACTACTCATCAATAATTTCCACCATTGCAAGATAAGTCTTTATTACATATACTAAATTATACTTAAATGCAACATATTTATCTATAAAATTAAACTCTAATATCCAAAAGAACTCTAATAAAAATCACATGCTTAGATACTTTAATATGTGTAAGAGATGTAAAACAAGATGTAGGGTCTAGAAATAATAAGAGACATTGTTTTTGGAGATTGAAAGTTAATTGTGTCCAATTGCATGGTTCCTATTATGATTGAAATTTTATATTTTTTAACTCCTCTATTTTTAAGTTTAAAGTTGTGCCATGTGCCTTAAATCTACTACTCTTATTTAATAGTATTTTTTTATAATTTATTCTTACATAATATAAATACAAGATTGTTTGTTCGTACTTCTCTTTCTTTGCTTTTGTAATAAGATGCTATAATTATTTGAAGAGTAATAAATATATATATTTTTTGAAAGATCTTTAAATAAAATGCTAAAATTACTTGGTTTTTTATTTGTTTAAGTACTATCATGCTTTTATTAAATATTTAATATATATATATATATACATGTATATATATATATATATATATATATATATGTATAAATATAAATCTTTTGTGATTAATAGAAATTATTTCTTCTACATTGCACAATTATTTGCAATAAGTAATTTTTTTTAAAAAAAAATTATATAAAAAAGGTAAATTTAGTAGATATAAATAAAATTTAAAACAAAAAATACAGATTTTTATGAGACTCTTAAACCCATTGCTAACTTAATTAGTTTTATGTGTAAACCAAAAATAAATTTTAGTCATAAATAGCATATTAATTTTAATAAAAAAATTATGTATTTATAATTTAAATACTTTTGAATATTATATATTTTTATCTTTCAAAATCTCATAAAAAATTATGATTTCTAAAACTATATATATATATATATATATATATATGTGCGTGTGTGTGTGTGTATGTGTGTAATTCTAAACTTCTTTAAAATTATCAATAATTATAAATTTTAAAAATAAAATAAAAATCATCAATAAATTCTTATAATTTTTCTCAAAAACTATTGATCTTAAAATCATTTTATACTCAAATTATTTTTTCCCAAGCAATTCTTAGTCTAATTATAAATTTTTGAGATCTTATGCTATTTTTCTAGGAATTTGAAGTTTGTGCTTATTTTATTCTTAATTCCATATTTTACTACCATTTCAAATTCCTACAACTCTTATCAATCTCTATCAATCTTAGAATTGGTCTTTGGCTATTTGTCATACTTTTTTAACAACTCTAAGTCTTATCTTAAATGCTACAAATACTTTTTACCACTTTGTATTAATCTTGGTATTATTTCCAACTCTTTAGAAAGTTATCACATGCTAAAATTTTAAAATGAATAAGTTTTATATAAAATGTTATATCAAACTCAAAAAACTATAAATTATAAAATTTAGTTAATTAAACCTTCTTATTTTATGACATATTGAACTCTAATTTCTTGATGCTATATGACACTTTAAGTCATATTAAAAATACCAAGCTATATTTTGATTGCCTTATAATAGTGTCACACTAGATTAAAAGATATAAACGTATATCACAAAAGATCTATTTAGTAGAAGAAGCCTATGTATAAAGAAGTTAAGTTTTAAATATAGATACCTATCAT
Organism: Physcomitrium patens; assembly: GCF_059467195.1. NCBI lineage: Eukaryota > Viridiplantae > Streptophyta > Bryopsida > Funariales > Funariaceae > Physcomitrium > Physcomitrium patens. Next base: position 17,785,188 of record NC_143420.1, on the reverse strand, counting down.
ATATAATTGATTGATTACATCACTTGCTAACTAACAAATTATACAAGTATATGTACCCTTTTGTTTGAATTATAATTCATGAAGTATTATGAAACTTTTCAATCATTTTTTAAGATTATTTTCTTTATTTTTACACTTAATTTGCAGTTTATACTTACATACATACATATCTTTCTTTTACATAACTTAATGCAAAGTATTAAACCTTATGATTTATATTCAAATTATGATTTTCGAATTTTAAACCTTTCTTTTTTCTTTTTTCTTGGGTATTCTATCAGTTTGTACACAACCTTGGGTGTAGGGGGCGAAACTTAATTGACATGGTAAATGAGTGGGTGCAAATTCAAGTCCAATAGCAGTGTGGGGAATGAGTTCAGTGCAACGTCAGCCCTAATTTCAACTGCAGTTGTGAAGAGATGCTGTGCAGGAGGGCGAGAGTTGTAACTGGAATTTCATGCCAACAATGATTTGTGAAAGAGAGCTTTTCCGAGGGGGCCAAGTGTGGTACTTCGCACCCTCTAAATGTGAATGCTCGGAAACCTCGACGGTGTTTCGTCCTGGTTATTTCCATAGCAGCTCGTGCGGGCTGAGCTGGGCAAAGGAATGAGTTGGTTGTTGCTTCAAATCACCGAGTCATTTTCTAGCCTGACTTATTCATCTGTTGCTGGCACTGCTTACGATACATTTGCATTTAGGGTTTCGTTCCCTGCGTCGTCATGGCTTTCTTGGTGCGCAGAGTGCACCCCAAAGCATTGTTCACTCATCAGCTCATCGCCAGGTGAGTACTTTACGATGACCCGGTCTCACATTCCATGAACTTCCCTTCGCTCTCGATTTCTTTAATTTTCTAGCTTCTTACTCTGGATTCTGGCGCTCATCTTCAGAGCCATGACCCTTCTTCTGCCTGCAGTGGTGTTCGGTTTCACACTCAGAACCATTTACATGCGGAGCCTTCTTGCTTGAATTCCAATCTAGAGGAGGACGATGATGACAACGATACTGCCCCCATTTCAAGCCGACCATTCAGAAACTCCAATTTTGCAGCCGTGCCCTTGGGAGGTTTTGGATATTTGGCCGCTGCGAGTGGAATTCAATCTAGGGGCAGGTGTGGAATGAGGTCCTCTTTCGCGGCGGGATTTCTTCAGCATAGGAATGTGTGCTATGCAAGCACCGATGCTGTTGCTAGTAGCACTGAATTGCGGTTTGTTGAAGGAGAGACAGGGGATACTGTTCAAGCAGTTGCTGCTGGAGGAGTAGATCAGGTTGTTTCTGACCAAGTCCTTAGTGCGGGAACTTCGTCGTCGTTGGGTGAAGTAGCCGCCGCTGCAGCTGATTGTTCAGCCCCGACTGCCGCATTGCAGCATCTCATTGACTTCGTTCACACACAGGGAGGCCTGCCTTGGTACGTCTTACTCTTCATTGTGCTGTTCTTCTCTGCATGAAGGTCTCGCAAAAGCATAGTGGTAACGCTGGCAAGGATTTTAGGCGAATAATCTAAATCCTCAATCACTATTCCATAGTCACTTTCTGATGTTGTGAGAATATTGCAGGGTTTATGGTTGAGGGTTTAGGGTGAACTTCATATTTAGTTCTGAGACTTTCTGATACATGTACTAGGAGTGTTGGTCGAATCAAAGTGCGATCGTCGTGTATCTGGCCTGCCCACTGTGATATTAGAGGTGTATTGTGATTTCTAAGTGCTAAACCCTAAACCCTAAACCCGAAACCCTGATTCCAGGTTTGTGCTCAGTTTGTGTAGTCCTTATTTTAACCTCCCATCCACCTATGGGGATCAACAGGTGATAGTGACCCGTAATGTTTTTACTAATTTATGCATCTGCGAGAGCCGTATAATGCTAGGTCGTAGTTTGCGGAGTTTCGGTGAGTCATTACTATACTTAGACAGTTGATGCATTTGTGTGATGTTTTAAATGGGCAAGCCGTTTCGCAAACTTGTGGATGCAGGTGGTTGTCGATAGCTGCTACAACAGTGGGAATAAGAGTCATGGTGTTGCCCGTCCTTGTGTGGCAAATGAAAGCCACAGCTCGTCTGACGGTAAGGGCATGTTTTTGTTTCATCTGCTCTGTACTTACATCTTTGATGCTAGAACATCAGATCAGGATTAATAGGCCATTGTCCGTATGTTCCATGCCTATTTTTTACCCGATTGCGTGAATGATTCGCATGTTGGCTGTGCAGCTGATGAGGCCCGAGCTTGAACGCATTACCAACACTATTAAAGAGAGTGTGAGGTTTCCCCTTCATTTCTACTCTCGTATAGTGGTTGTTGTGCTTGTTAATTATGATCCCGAGAAAGTTGGAGTCGAAGGCGTTCAAATCCGCTTAATACTGGAAACTTTCTGTTGATTATAGCATATAACAACCGTATGACATTGTTAATTGAGATAAATTCTAGCAGGGTCTTGGATTTTATTATTAGAACTTGCTGCATGAAGATCTTTGCACAAATAAGTCAACATCTGATCTATCATCGAATAGTGTTCTTCACAAGAATAACCTTCGAACGAAAACTATTCAAATAACCTGTAATTTTCAATTCTGTTCGTGGTGGCAACCTCTTGTCGTGTGTTTTGTTTTGAATCCTATAACTAGGCTTTTATGTTTTGTCACTCTAAGACAGATTACGCTGTGACTTAGTATTGTAACTTAGTGAAGTTTGCTATACGTTTATTTTGCCGTATGGACAATAGTTTGTACAACGAGGTGGCGGCTTAAGTCGTGCTACTTGTTAATGCATAGTTGTGGAAATTACAGTAAGTCTCATCTTGAAGCAATCTAACAGATTGAAGATAGTATTTATGGATAATACTCATCTCTCTTTCTATTTGCAGGGTTACGATCCCAAGGTGACTGAAGTAAATCAGAAACGAATGAAGGAGCTATTTGCACAGTAATTCATAACCATGGTCCCTCTTAAATTATGCACAGTTTCATTCTTATTTGATGTGTGGGAAGACTAGCAGGAGCAATGAGCTTCTACGCAATTAGCCTTGCTCCGAAGTCATTAAATATCTTGAAAATCGAGTTATGGCCATGGTTCAAGGTTCGTCGCAAGTTAAATGCGTATAGCTCTATGTTTAATTATGCTTTATTGTGGCGTTTTGCAGACACAATACAAATCCGTTTATGCCGTTGATGGGAGCATTTGTTCAAGCTCCACTCTTTATCAGTTTTTTCTTTGCAGTAAGCTAACTTTATTGCTGTTTGATATCTAATTAATATTGGTGGTGGTGTTGGATTTATGTTGTTTTTGTTTGTTTCTATTTTCTACTTTTGTATTTATTTATTTGATCTCAGATTTTTCCTTGATGGAAAGTAGCAGTTGGGAACCTAGGTTAAAGATATTAGCTTGCTGGTAGATCAAATTTTGTCAGGTGCATTAGACGTATCTTGCGTGTTGACTTCCGCTTGCTGTTGATGGTTGCAGATACGCAATATGGCTGAAAGAGTCCCTTCATTCAAAGAGGGAGGTGCCTTGTGGTTTACTGATCTTACGACTGCTGATCCGTATTTTATCCTCCCCATAATGAGTGGTCTTTTCACACTTGCGACTATAGAGGTGATTCCTACCAACTTTTCACTAGATTATTTTGTGTTATAACTTGCATCCTTTCTGTCTCGTGACATGTATGCATGCTGATAACCAAATGTGAGCTGTAGCTGGGAGCCATGGATGGCATGCAAGGTCAACCTATGATAGGCAAGATGAAGATGTTTTTCAGGGGATTTGCAGTTCTTATAGTCCCATTAACAGCCTCGTTTCCCAAGGTAAGGAATCCCAAATCTTCTCGTATTTGACTATATTGGTTAATCTGCTTTTTTATACCAATCTGTTAGCAGAATGCCATCGCTTTAAACGTAATGAGTGAGTTTTATTTGTCTGTAAATTTGTGTTAGCTTTTCGATTGAAATATTAAAGAAGATTTCAAAGTTCGAACTTATCTTTTTGTTAACAAACCTTATTCTCTGTTTTACAATCCCACTATGCCTATCCTTTTTTGGTTGATATTGTTTAAACCTTTCTACGTCATTTATCCTCCTATCATTTTTGAATAGTGTGCATGTGATGTTGGTTTCCAGGCTCTCTTCTGTTACTGGCTCACCACAAATGTTTGCTCGTTAATCCAGACCACAGGTAATAATAAGGATTTCTTCCTCATTTAGGACTGTACATTGTTTTGTAGTGGACATGTTTCGTAGTATTGCATTTGGAAAATATACATGGTTCAGATTATTACTTGCAATAGTTGGCCGATTACGGGTGTTCGAGTGGAGGAAAGAGTGCTCTGTTCTTTTATGTTGAGAAACTCTGCTTATGGGCGCACAATCTTCTATCCACCCTGACGTCTTTTTTACCCTGTGAGTGAGGTTAAAATCTGTAGAAAGTAAAAATCTAAATGAAGTGGTCGGTTTCTGATATCTGCGGTATTTTCCCTGAAAACATTCGTTGTTTTTTTTTGTTGTTTCATTGTTTTTCATTAATGAAGTGTTACTCGTCTCCTTGTATTGGTGATTATATTTGCAGGAAAGTGCTTGCTAGGCAAATAGCCATGTTTCTCACTGGTGGTGTTTTTTAACAATGTTGTCTGAATCATTAACATCATGTCTATTTTGACAGTTCTGCGTCAACCAGCTGTTAAGCGGACTTTAGGCATTCCAGAGACGGCACACTTGGCTCCAGTGACACCCGCAGCTGTGGCATCTAGTGTAACCCTGAATAGTCCCCCAAAAAGGGGAAAGAAGTCCAAGCGGTAGTACTTTCACGTTTTACTAGGGGGTGCTGTTTACGATAAGGATCTCTATTTTACACATGAACAGGTTATTTGTCAAATGCAATTTTGGTACTTTCATATAGAAAACCTTTCATTTTTCATATTTATCGATGTGAATCCATTTATTCATATAACTTTAAGCAATATGACTCCATTTACGTGACTATTACGTGAAAAGTGAAAAACAATTGCAGTATAAGTCGGAGTTTATTGGAAATGCATGTTTTTTGTATTGTTTACACATGAAGTCTAAGATGAAAACACTTTGAAATTTAGGTTTCAGGTGTATCTTAACGTCAAGGGAATTTTAATTGTGATCACCTGAAATTAAGACTGGTTTATGGCAAAATAGTACTCTTCATGGAAAGCGGATTAATCAAGTGTGTTTTGATATTTTACTGAAGACATCATTGAATGCCAATAGAATTTAAGTTACATATTAGAAATCATTATTGGAGGCAATAAAGTGAGGAAAATCAAAGGAGCATTACTTATTGTAGAAAAATAGTTATCAAAATAGGGGATTTGAATGCTTGTGATGCAAGTAGGAACGAAATGAGGAACAAAATTGTTGTCATGACTTTGAAGGAGATTGGGTACAGAACAATTACAGCTGAAGTCCCACACAACGAGGCCTATTTCCCAGAGAAGAATGCCACATATACTAAAAATTTGTTTGTAGTTGAAGGATTTTATGCAGAGTGAGGATCACAAAGAGCTTTTACAGTGTCCAGTACTACATTAGAGGATATGTACAATATTTTGCATTTTCTATTGGTTGTGGTGTGAGAATTTGTAGTGACTTCAGAAGAATATCAGCTGTATTGATTAGAAAACGAAATCGCTTTCTAACGCATGACATGGTAACGCATGATATAGCAGCTGCTGATTTTGGAGGAAGTGTCAAATTTGCTTGCAATCGAGGAAAATATTAGCAAGTTGAGGGCCAGATTTTGTGAAAAGCTCAAGTTATTCTTTGGTGTACGTCAAGGAGCTAGTTTTTTGTTTCAATTTTGGGTGTCATTTGATATTTGAAGCTACTACAGGAGTTTTGTTTTCGATTTAGGATTGTATAAAAAAGATGGGTCACACCTATCATTAAATTGTTGTTTGAAGCTCAATGATACCTTCCATCCCATCTTCATACATGTTGATTATAATCATGAGACCTGTCCAAGCAAAAGAAAGTGTATCTTGCATTCTACTTTCATTTGAAGCTTTCTAAAACCCATGCCAACTCTGCGTGAACCATGAGGCTATGAGTTAAGAATGAGTTATCCATATTGGATTAAAATGTACATATGAAACAATTTGTTGGCTCTTGAACTAGGCTCAGCTTTCTTGCCTGCTCTAGAGCTGCATCGTGCTATTCAAATGTTTCTACATGATGCTGCTGACTGCATCAGTACCGTGGGTACCAAAACATACCCTTGATACCGTCAGGATCTGCTTCAAAGCCAAGTCCCTTATAGAAGTCCACCACTGCAACAACCATACCATTATAGTCAGGTTGAAGCTCAATCACGCATTATTAGAAGCCGAAACACTCCCAGATGAATGATGTTAAGATAAAATTGATGTTGAAACATACAACCTTGGATTTAGAGTAGTCACCAGCAATTGAGTCAAGTAAATTCAGTATCCCTCATACGAACGATTTGTGCCTAATTACCTTGTGCGTCGGCGAAGAGTGTGATGTTGCCGATATCCCTTCTTAACAAAGCCCGGATCATCTGCTCCACTAAAGCCTTACCTAAGCCTTGCCCCTGCAAATATCAAGGTGAGGCATGCAGAAGTAAGTCCAATGCAGCAGGATAATGTAAAATTTGAGCTCTTGAATCCACCAGAATAAGCAACTGCTACTACATTTACGAGCTTCAACAGATGCAAACTCTTACTATCTTCAGGCGAAATTCTTTAAAAATCATTAATTGGTAATATCTGTACATTTAAATATATTCACAAAAAATGGACACTGGATTTAAAGCATAAAACCAGCTTCAGAAGCAGACTACCTGATATAATGGATCTACAAGCACGTCCCAAATGGTAGCATTGAAGGCGTGGTCAGATGTAGCCCGGGCCATGCCAATAAGTTCTCGCTTCTCTACAACGGGATCTTCACCATCTGTTCCTTCCATCATAGTCCATAATTCAAGGAAGAGTATGAATCGTCATGTTGAATACATTTAAAATAAATAAAATAAAATAAAAAGCGACTTTGCAAGTGAAAGTGCGGATTAAAGAACACATGGCTTCAAGGTCTACATGGACAATAATAACAAGGATGTACAACAAAACGAGGTTCGAGTTAGAAGGTTACCTGTAGATGGGACTTGTTTGTACAAGTGAAGGGAAGCTACCATATAGCTGTTCCTTAAGGCTGCTGCAACCTTTGAAGGCGGTCTCTTTGGCCATCCAACCTATAACCCAAGTTTCAAGATTAATAACTCAGTGATGCTCTAAGGATACTTAATGATCAGGATGGTACAAGATTTTCTTCGAAGTATTTTCCACAACAGTAAACATGTATGACAAACGAAAATGAGAACACAAGCAAAGGACAATTGAAATGCACCAACACAGCATCCACTAATTGTGGAACTGGTTAGAGCTAGAGTCAACTCAGACATGTCCTCTACAACTGCTACACATATACAATGAATAGAAAGCAGAATACACCATTAGATTAGAGTCTACCTTGTCACATAGAATCTCAAGTTCATACACATCGACCTCCACACCTGACGCAAAAACGATCTTCTCAACAGTTCCATCGTCGTGGACTTTCTCCACCAACACAACCTCCCGTTCGTCTTCCAATTCCACGTCCTCCTTAAATCCAATCTCTGTGGTGTCGATTACTGCCGTTGGACTATTGTTCAATCCAAAACTGCGGCAGTATGTAGAAACACATGAGATACGAAGGTGTAACCGCAGGCAGTACTTCAAATTAGACACAATAAAACTATCAAGACCTAATATGAAAGAGCTGCTAGATATACATCTGATCATGCAGATGAATGATAATAAGTTGAATTCACTTGTATGAGATTCTTCTCCACAGTACTATTCGGCTCATTAAAGATGTCGCAGTTGGATCCAAAACAAAGAACTTCTCGGACGCCTGTAGTATGACTTACCCTGATCTAATGGAATCCCACAGACTTCTTGCTTGTACATCTCGTCTTTCCAACTGAACTGCATGACTGGGCCCACATTCCTCGTCAATAACCTTAAAGCGTAGATGCAATGCCAAGACTCGAAAACATGATTGTTTATCTTCAGCACTCATCTCCTGAAATTTGATTCTCATTGAATAGTTCGCGAGGGAAGACCAAATTTTTTTAAATATGTATACTCAAGCCCATTGAATATTATCTACTTCAAAAACAGAACAGCACTCTAGAATGCATCACTCGCGAGCAGGAAAATTAGTAAACCTGACATAGGAGAGTCATTTCTGGGAAATTTATAACTCGCTGTAAGAATCGTTTTTCTTGCTCCAATACGATATTCATCGGACCTGCACAAAAGAAGCACATTTGAGTACAATGCTGACAATAATATTCCTCCTGTCAAGTCTATAGGCACCAAAGCACCAGCATACCGTACATCAATGACCTCCCCGCAAATTGACTTGAGGGAGAGTTTTAACACACGGAATGAAAACAGCGAACTACAAAAACATCATTTAACAAGAAAAAGAAAACAAATAAATAAACCACGGAAATTACGCGCTACTCACGAAGGGAAAAGCCACCGCACACATAATATTGAAGAAGAAAAGTAATGTTACATTGCGCATTATAGAAGAAGAGTGTGGTTATAGCGGTGAATTTGACTGGTTGTGGACAAATACAGAAATTTTAATTTTGGTTCATTATCTTTAACATCTATCTTTCAAGTGAAAAGTACAGAGACTCGCCAAGACTAATTCAGAAGCAACATAATGCCGGAAGGCAATTGTCAGAAAAAACGAAAATAAATAAGAGCACATTTCTACCTTACCTGTCTAAATTCAGAGCATGACCATCAAGAAGCTTCAGGAACCCTGCTTGCGCTTGTACTACCATGTTTCTCTGCAAAAGTCAAAAGTCATCGGGGTGCAAGTGATGAAATAAATAAATTCACGTTCCAAAATAGGACGCACAAGGCTCCTTGGATAAACCAGTAACCCACGACATCAAGAGCCAAGGCATGTGAATAAGCTCCACTTCCAACAACTACTCCAACGCTTTTGGAGCTACCACGCCTCCGAAAGCTTCAGCTCCCCAAACAAACCTTCGAGTTGGCGCTCCGGCAGAGAAACCAACTGAGAAACCTTAGCAACCAACCAAAGAAGAGCATACCTTCCCGTTTCCTCTAACAATCTCCACGCGGGCAAACAGCGGAGCGTTGCGAAGTACGCTGAAAGGCGCAATTGAGGAAGCAGAAGAGGAGGAGTGGGGTTTCCCTGAAGAGTAGACACAATTAAGCTTCCTGCACCGCAAAGGGGCGACGGCACACGGGGGTGCCAAGGCAGAGGCCATGAAAACGACGCAGGAGAGGATCAAGGATTCCACGCCCCCGATGCAAATGCAGCAGCAGAAAGGAATGGAGGAAGAGGAAGAAGAAGAGGGAGTGAGGGAGGCGCAAACGCGGCAACCCCACACACACAGCCCCACAACCCAGTGAAGAAGAAGAAGAAGAATTAGAACATTCATCCTCATCTGCTTTACATCTATCCACCTCTTCATCCCATTCGGGCCCCTGCTTCATCCTCTCTCGGTTTCGCTTGCTCTCTCTGAGCTTCTTCATCCTCGTTACATGACATAGAATCTACCAAACCCTATTTCAAAACTGTGGATTATTTTGTCGTCTCCTCTGCCTCGCATTCCTTTCAGCCAGGCAATATAAGCCCGTATTTTCCAAACTTATCTGATGTCATCCAACAATATCCCATCACTCCTGGGATCATTTGCACTCCCTACATTTGCAATCGAAACTCATTCGAAACTACATTGATATAAAAGACTACGGCTTAAAGTGTTATTGTTGAAATAGCTATTGAATTAAACTCACAATTAGTTTTAAAAAGCACACTTTGGAAACTCATTTAAGAGCTTTCTTTCACCAAACAATTACATTTATATTTGTCGTTCCTTTAAATATAAGCATGAAATCAGGAACGAATTGGGTGCCACGTCTTTTAATACTATTTTGAATAAGTAACGAGGTTTTGTAACTTGTATTCATCAAATAAAATCGGTATCATTCGACTTTATTAATTATAATTTTTTAAATTTAATACGAATTTACTTTAAAAGGAAGTTAAAGATAAAAATGAATATAAAAAAAAACCCCTTGAAAAAGTTTGCTATTTTTGAAACCAAATCCACAAAATGAATAACATTCATTGTAATCAAATTTATTTCTCTATATATATATATATATATATATATATACATATAAATAAGGGAATGTTATATAGACACAGATTTTTACTATATCAACCTACACATGATGAAAAATAAATGTGTACACCCAGGTTCTTTTACTAAACCAACCTACATGTGGTTGGTTTTCATTGGTTTTGGATCCAGTAGTGGAAAAATGAATCTAGAGTTTTTTTTTTTTTTTTTTTTTCTTTTTCTTTTTCTTTTTCTTTTTCTTCCCAATGGTTAGGATGGGTGGGTGAATTTAGTAAAAATTAGGATATATTTAAAATTCCCCCATATATATATATATATATATATATATAGATATATATTCTCCTTAATATTTTATGCAATGGATGTGGATAGAGAACAAAAAGATGGAGGACTGGAATGGTGGAGGAGGCGGGGGATTATTAAATGTATTACTAATATTAGTAGAGATACGACAAGTGTGACCAAGGTCACCTGCTAGAATGGGCCAAACCAAGGGGGCACAGACCAGGAGGAGGAGGAGAGGAGAGGAGGAGGGAGCCTCGACGCAAAGGAAGGGAAGGGGAGAAGGGAAGGGGGGAAGGGAAGGGGGGAAGGGGGAGAGAGGTTTCAAGGCCCCCATGACCACCATCGTCGCCATCGCCGTCTTCTCCACCTTCGCCTCTCAATAGACCCTCTCTCTCTTTCTTTCCCTCGTTCCCTCATTCCCTCCCACTTAGGTTAGTTGCGCTCATGAAGGCTGTGGATCGTTGCTCCTTCGAACCCCTACCAGTTTGATTTCACGAATCAATTGGTGCTGCTGTCCTGATTGAGTAATTCTTGAGGTGTAGGGATTGGAATGATTGCCTCGTGCGCAGGAGTGCATCGCATGCTTTTGCAGAACCGTGGTTGTAGAGGTTCAAGACGGCGATGATTGGAGAGAAGTGGAAGTTCAGTTGAGGCACTGAAGAGGTCGAGGATTGAGCGCATGCGATGGAGAATCAGGGGACTGCATTGCAAGTGGACACGGCCGTGCAGGCCGTTCTGGCTGCTTTGGATTGGAAGTCCTCTCCGGATTCAAGACAACACGCCACTGCGTACCTTGAATCGGTGCGTTTTCTTGATCATGGTGTGGTGGATTGCTTATCGATGATTAGGAAATCCTAGGTCTTCTCGTTCAGATGCATGGTACTGGTGATTATCAATCAATTGAGTAGTGCTGTGCATTGAGTTGAGACCTCAGAGTGTGTAGTTTCCGAGGTCAGGTGCTGAATTGTACCAATTTCGCCGTCTCTGTTTTCCGTGGCGTACTGTAGTGATTTTCTGCGATCAGTTGTCCTGAGTTTAGGTTTCCGTGGCCTGCGAGACACTGTGGTCAATGGACCGGTCTGTCTGATATATCGGGTATTAAGAGCTGCACTTCTTGTGTACGCCCAGGGTCTTTTCACTGAGTACTAAATTCACGTTGTAGTCGTGTGCCATATGGTCTTGGTGTGTAAAGAAAAGACTTGGTCGATCTGGTATTGCTGTTCAATACAGAATTGTATAATTCGTGCTTTTCGGGTTGTCGTTGGAGTCTGCTACGAGCTTAGGCTTCTTCGCATTTTCTATAATTTCTGTTTGTATACACTCGTGTTTTTATGCAAGTGGGAAATTCGAGAGCATGACGTTGATTACGAATGAATTTTGCCGTTTTTTCACTGAGCTTGTAGCGAATCGCAAATGTAAAGCGCGAGCTGATTTGAATCACCCCAATCTTTAGAATCTTCAGCTAGGATACCGACCTTGTAGTTTGGATCCTAATTTACTTTATTTATATCCTTCTAGATTCGCGTTTCATAATCAAGAATGGTCGAGCGATTAAGTAGGGGTAATTTATTGCATTCGTCATCTCAATTATGCTTGAAAAGGCAGTACTATTGTGGATCGCCCAGACGCTGTTATTAATTTCTCGAGTAGCTTAATTGGTGGGACTTTCTGTGCAGGAGTGCAATTTCTAATTATTGATTTACATATTCTCTTCTTATTTTGTCTTGAATAGGAGCAGATATTTTTGACAAATAGGTGTATTGTCAATATTATTGTCCACTATGGTCTCTGTATGACTGTATTTGAGAAAGATGATAAATGTAATGCAGCGATGTTCATCATGTTCCTACTTCATTGCTGTATGCAGTTGAAAGCTGGCGAAGTTCATGTATTAGCTACCGTTGCTTTTGCTTTGGTCAAACCCGATCGGACTTCTGAAGTCCGTCTTGTCGGTTTGAAGTTGCTTCAGGTAAACAGAAAATGCTCACTTGGTTAACATGCGGAGGTTTTTTGCGAATTTGACACCCATCTGGTTTTAGAAGCAAGGAAGCTATTTAAATCGAAGAAACTAGCACATTAAATGCGTACGATTAGTTTCGTTGGAAGTGTCTTGAACTAAACACAATGGATCTGTTTTCTGCACAGCATTTGATACGGATGCGTTGGGAGAGTTTGAATGTTGATGAGAGGCAACAAATGGTGTCTATGGCAGTCAACTTGTTACAAGAAAGCGCAAAGCCTAATGAACCTTGGGTTCTTAAGAGTCAAGTTTCGGCTCTCATGGCTGAGGTGGGCTATTTCGTGAAACATCTGTTCTTTATAACGTTCTTTGCAACCCCGCTAATTCTGAATGAATTTTAATTTCTCATTACTTGGTTATTAGACCTTTTAATGTTAATGTTGCAATTCCAGTTAGATAAATTAAACTTTCTGAACGAACCCACCTTTTATATAACTGAGTTTCTTGGTGTTATTATAATTGACGAGAGGTTCGCAGCGCCATGCTCAGTAATTATTTCTTTCTTTTGCTTGAAATGATGGAGGCAATTTCTCGTTGCTAAGGGATATACTTATTCTCTGACAGGTAGCTCGAAGAGAAGGGCCACCATTGTGGAAAGATATGCTCCCTGCTTTGTATGCTATGGGCAGCATCAGTGCTCTTCATGTAATTCCTCTATATTTTGGGGTTCATGGTTCCACCTTAGTTTATAAAAGTAAAGCTATATTGTTTTGCCGAGACACAGTTACTTTCTTGCTCTGTATAGACTTTTCACGTCTTGATCGCGTATTTTGCCATGTGTTTGCACGTAATTGATGAGTTCTACTCAGGGTTGAGTAAATTTCATCTTATCTAACTTGGAGTTTGGCAGGCAGAATTAGTCGCGACGTTCTTTCGTTGGCTTCCCGAGGATGTTACTATTCATAATGAAGATTTAGATGGTATGAAACCCTCTGTTCACTTGTTTGGTAGCTCACCAGTTTCAGGACAGTTGACAAGCAGTCCATGGAATTCTAAGCAGTAGACAGTGATTGTAACCATGCACCATAATCCTCGAAAAAAATCATTAAAGATACATATATATTTTCTCGTCCTTAAACTGCCTCAGCATGAGTATATTTTGAACAAAAAGTCGGTGAGAGATACTTCTTAGTTTCTTCCCACAAGGGCTCTCATCAACAGTTTCTTACTAATGCTGTGTCATCTCGCGTCATGTATTGTAGAGGTTATCTCGTGACTTACCGTTCATATACCCTAATGTCCGAATGCTTGCATTAACCCCAGGAGAGCGTCGAAGGCAATTGCTACAAGGTCTTTCTCAGACGTTGCCAGAAACCTTACCATTTCTGTTCAAGGTTAGTGGTGATCTGAATAGGAAGCTTACGTTAAACAAAGTTATATTGTGACACTTCTTTCAGCATGCAGTTATTTTAGTGTCGGTTACATTCAAGTCATCGTTAACTCCATGAATCACAGTGCTTATACTTGTTACAGATGTTGTTTGTTTGTGTTATTTACTAACTAATTGGCCTCTTTTCTGTAATCGTTCTGTTCTGGGCGATCATGGTTCTTGCTATATAATTTGTGTATGGTATATGATTTACATACAAGGCATGTTGCCTTTCAGCTTCTAGATCATCACTTTGGAACAGCTATGGCAGCGGCAAAGCAAAATCAGATGGAGTCTGTAGCACAACATGCTGCAGCTGTGACTGCAGCCTTGAATGCTGTAGTTGCATATGCGGAGTGGGCTCCTGTGGTTTCACTCGCTAATCATGGGCTCATCAAAGCGTGAGTCTCTACCTGTTGGTTGTTCTGCTTTAAACCTTATCCTTCAATGTAATGTACATTATGTTGCAGCAATCGTCATAATCGTGTGAAGGTTTAAGGTTTAGGGTTTAGGTTACCTTCAGGACGCGCTCATAGCATGTCTAGAAAGCATTTCTTGATCAAGAAAGTGCTCATCGGTAAAAGGGTTCAGTCATTTATAGATGGCTCGTGCACAGTGATGACAAAATATTTCTCTTGAATTGTTGACATTTGTTGCAGATGTGGTTTCTTGCTGAGTGCTGCGGAGTTCCGCTTAAGTGCTTGCGAGGTATTCAAGCTTCTGGCAGGAAGGTATGGTGACCACTAAGCCTGAGAGGAATATTCATCAATCAATGATTTTTCTTCTTTTTAAAATTTTATCTTGTTTCTTTTTGATCTTCGGTTTCCTTGTTTTGGAACAGGACGTTGTGATACCTGACTATTCCGCGGTCCATATTGCAGGCGTAGGCCACTTGATGAATCAGCTGGAAATTACAATGTTGTCATGGAGGGTGTTTTTGACACCCTTTGCAATGCTTCAAAAGCATATTTCTTTGAGCTTAATAAGCTTGCAGCTTCTGGTGAGGAAAAGGATGACGATTTTGAGCGATTTGGTGAATGCCTGTGTGAAGCGATGGTGGCTTTGGGCTTGCAAAATCTTCATTGCATTGCTCGAAATGATTCAAAAGTTACTGATTTTCTTCATCAGGTTAGCTGCGTTTGTGTATACTGTTAGGAAACTGCTGATTTTGTTTTTTTTGGTTAGATGTCTTGCCCTGGACCTTTCTCTGAATTAAGTCGTTTCATGTTTTGTGATATTTAGTGGAGCATTGAAAGCTGTGTTCGTTGAAGTTTTGGTGTTCAACTGGTTTGATTACATTTGCTCTTTGCTTATGTCTACTTGTTTGTGTGCAGATGCTTTGCTTCCTTCAACATCCTAAGCTTGCTTTACATTCTCTAGCCTTACCTCTTTGGGCGGTACTTAGACTATCCATTCCACTTCTACAGTCGAGTTTGTTTTGTTCTAATTGTTTGTAGTTTATAGGATGCATATAACTGAAGGGAGATTATCAGGTAATAACTGTGTGATTGTTGAATTGGATATGTAGTTTTTGTTGTTATGTGAAAATTTTGCCTCAGTGTAGTTCAAACTAGGCATCAATGTGAAGTGCCTGTAAGAGCTTTTGTGATGGTATCAGTTATTTGACTGTGTGCGGGTAAGTGGTGAGGTTGTCGATACCTTGAAAAAGCTGGTTTACTTAAGCATCAGAAATCATTTTTCTTTCAGACATTGCTTCGGGAGTCGTCCTTGGCTATGAGTACCACAGATCATCAAGGGCTCACTGAAAAGGAAAAGGAGAAGCGAAGTCATGCAGTTCATATCTCTCCGGACTTTTGTGCTTTACTATTAGACATTGCATTTCAACGGCTATTGATTAAAGATGGTGGAGATGAAAGCTGGGTTCAAGAGTTTTCGAGTGCTAGTGACTTCAGCCAGTTCCGGAGTCGACTCGTATAAGACTGCACCTTGAAGTTGCCTTCGTTGTTATCGATTGCTTTCGTTTATCTCCTTTAATGTTTTGAAAAATTTGAGAATTTTCCCAGGTTTGCTCCAATGGTTCATTTACAACCTTTGCAAATCCTATGCAATTTCACATTCTTACCATCCTTTCTGACTCGAAATGTAGGTTGAGGTCGTTCGTCATGTTGCATCTCAGCAACCTGTTCTAGCAGCCTCCAAAGTTGCCGGTCGCCTCCAGGTTGCTTTTAGCAGTTCAACCTTCGAATCGGTATCTAGCAAGGTATGATTAAGAACCAAGCAGTTCTATTGTAAGTTGGCTAGTGAATCTACGAGACCATATTTGTATTGGCTGGTTTTGCGTGTTTGTGTGGATTTGCATCTTATTTCTGAATGCCTCATTGTGCACTGTCGTTTATCTTTGTATGCTTGTGAATAACCACTCTTAATTACTTGATTGTGTAGTGTGTCATCACTCCAAGTTTATGTAGATAGTCACCTGCTTGTTGCTTGCTAGGCAACAGATTCTGACGAGCGTCGACTCTGAACAATTTTGTTCATGTTGCGAACTTGTTGTAATTGTTATGAGCATAATCTATAGCCCTGGTTCAGACACACTCATAAACACACACACAGATACACACAGACATGCATGCACAGGCAGGGTATACATATTTAGTCTATGTTACAAGTGTCAGTCGTAACTTTTTCTACTCCACAAAGCTTTTGGGTTTTGGTTTTGTAGGAAGTTACGACTCTTGAGACCACCCAATCCTTTCTTGAGAACATCATGAACGGAATACAAGAGAAGACCATGGCAGCTGCCTTGGCCATCAGTGCATCTCCTAATGAACTCAAAACCCTTCTTGAAGGTGAGTTTTTTCCGGTTGTTCCTCATTTCTTTGTCGGATGGTTTGATTTATTACATTTGTCAATGTTCGGGTTCTTTTTTTCTTTCTTTTTCTTCTTCTTTTCTCCTTTCCCTCTACCCGGAAAATCACTTTTCAAATCACTTCTCAAAGTACCATGAACGCTGATAATCTGTTCTTTCCAGGTATCTTGCAACTCTTGTTGACAGTGAAATGGGAAGGACCTATACTGGTTGAGCTTCACACGCGTCATTTCGATGCCATGGGTCCTTACTTCAAGCATGCCTCAGCTGCCATTCCTGTTGTTGTGGAAAAGCTCTTCGAGCTTTTGACATCTTTGTCTCCGTCCAGAGTGAGTGATTTCGTTCTGAAAAAGTATATTTCGCTTTTACAAGAGATATACCAGTATCTTTCTTATATTTCATTGTTGTGAACGCATGTTGGCATGCTATCTGTACTGGCAATTGAGATTCTGGCACCTGCGAAGATGTTCATGATATTGAAGTTTATTTTTATTTGTATTTTTGCATTTTTTATATTTTTTTCCACAGGAATATGGGGATACTGAGAAAGATACTATGAGAGCTCGACTTCAAGTGTGTACCTCCTTCCTACGACTAGCAAGGGCAGGGGATGCAGCCATGTTGCCGTACATGCAGGTATCTTTTTCAGCTGAGCAGTAAGCTGAATGAAATTAATGCGCAGCTTCTGTGGTAGATTAAATTCTTGTAAGTTCCTTGTACAATTCATTGTGAATCCACTTACTTGCTCTCATCAAATGAACAGGGTATTGCTGAAAGAATGACAACATTACATAGTCAAGGACGTATGGTGCGATCAGAGCTAAATCTTTTAGGCGAGTCACTATTAATCGTTGGATCCGCTGCAGGGTAATATCGTCACTGTTTTGTGTAATTCTGTCGTATCTTCTTTGATTTCTTGATTAAAATTTCTCTACTTCTGCAATCTAGTAATTTCTTAGCCTTCTTATATCATTGTGCAACTAGATAAGTACACACACACACACACACACACATATATATATATATATATATATATATATATATATATAATTTTTTTCGTTTTCAATTTTCGTTGTTAACTTCATTTACTTGCGCAGGAGTGAGCAGCAGTTGCAGGTCTTAGGCTGGCTCTTTGGGCCTATGCAGCAGCAATGGATCCAACCTGCTTGGCAAGACAAGTACTTGGCTAACCCTGCATGTCTTGTTCGACTTCTTATTCAAGATTCGAGCATTGCTGATGCGCACGAGGAAATGTGGTCGATGTACCATACAGTGACTTTCTTCGAACGAGCACTTCGGAGGTGTACGAGTCCTGTTGGTAAAGCCTCCAGTGATCCATCAGCTACTGCTGACTATGTTGATATAGATGGTGCAGTCACGCCGACCACTGGTCATGCCATGATCCCACATTTAACATGGATGGTGTCGCCTCTTTTGAAGGTATGTGGAAAGTGAATTCTGTGTTTTATTGAACTCAAACTCTTCTTCGAGTCAAGGGCAGTGGAAATATTTTCAAGGGTATTTCACCAGTTATACCTTCTATTTTTGGGCTTTACATGCACCATGTTCATAATACTTAACAAATTATAAACACATGACAAGAAATCAATTGCGACAACTGTACGGTAAGGAATTCATGACTTGGAATTAAGTCCAGCTGCTGCACTCTATAAGAACTAGGATTAATTGTTTTTCCTAACAGTTTTTGCCTTCGTATCGGTTCAGCTCTTAAGGTGCATGCATGCATTGTGGTCCCCATCAGTGGTAACAAGCTTACCTCTTCACGTGCAAGGAGCCTTGGTAATGACTGAATCTGAGCAAGCCGCTCTCCTTGGAGAGCTGGCACCATCTAGGGGAAGTGCTGTCACAGGAGCTGACTCTGGAAGCAACATTGAACACAACAAAGTAAAAGAAATTAGGACGTGGTTAAAAGGTGTCCGCGATGCTGGGTATGACTTCTGACCATGTTGAACGTTTGATTTAATGAGTGAAATAGACTGAAAAGTAAGTTATTGAACGTGTAATCAACAATTCAATATAAAGGTCTCCATGAAGTCATGCTTGGAAAAGATAGTTTGACAATATCTCCTATTTAGTCCTGTTGTAACGGATTTGTTGTCCTCTAATAAAACCAGACATAGACACGAAGTTACTGCCATGATAGGCTCTGAATTCTTTCCCTGGAGTAAGCTTGTTTTTCTTCTGAACCGATTTGCTCACAGGTATAACATTTTAGGACTCGCTGCTATCCGGGTTGGAGAAGGTTTTTTCGTTGAAGTAGATGGACGATCTGCGGCTCTGGCAACTGCGTTGCTTGAGAATATTGAACATATGGAGCTTCATCACACTCGTCAGCTCCTTCATCTGGTCGTGATTCCGCTGGTGAAAGTTTGCCCCGCTGCTTTGTGGGATCCATGGTTGAGGTTGCTCTTACCACCAGTTCTCATCCATTGCCATCGGGTACTGACAACAGCTTGGACTAGCCTAATCAGAGAGGGGTCAGTGAAAATCCCTAGTAATCGGTCTGTAGGTTCAGATATCAACTATCAGAGCTCTATGCAGCAGATAAAGTCAGAGGTCATAAAAGAGAAGCTCTTAAGGGATTTGACGCGAGAGACTTGTCAGTTGCTCTCCACCGCAGCTTCTCCAGCACTGAATCGTACAACTCAACAGGATACATCCGAAGGGGATGGCGGGGGGATGGATGTCGCAGGGTTGCAGCAGTTAAATACAGGGAACAGTCTGATCTGGTGAGTGATAGTTTATTTCACTTCTACTCGACGCAATTTCCAGAATTAAGGTGCATGTTGCAAATTCTTTGAACCTATTTAAATAGAATGTAACACTTTATTAGTTGATGAGAGTTTTTTATGCAAGTTGATAGTATGTAAAGTCTCATATGTGGTACTCATTGAGCCTGTTTTACATTATAGGTTTTTACTGCAGCTTGGAGAGGCAGCGACAGCTGCTCTTCATGTGGGAATCGATGCTCTGGAGTGGCCAGACAGTGAGTCTGTCCACAAGGCTCTTGTTTTCTGTGCTGCTGTTACAAATGTGGCTGCATTGGCCAGTGATTCTCAGCTGCAGGAGGTGGTTGCAAAGGACATGTTTAGTTCTGCTATTCGTGCGCTCATGTTGGAGAGCAATGCATCTGCACAGTCCGAGCTTGTAGGGCTACTTCGCGATATTTACTTGCGAATTGGCTCTCGCCTCTCAACTCCTCGTCAGGTAAATTATGGACAGTGATCAATTGGGAACTAATTTGTGATATTTGAGCTGACTGCTTGAAGTTTTGATATGTAGCTAGATATTATCTAAGACAATCAGGGAGGAAATTGGGGGTTCCAGGGATACTGTAGTGTGCTCGCAATTGGTGTTGTAATTGAGTAATTGGTTCCTTCGCCTGGAGAATACTTTTTGAATTGAGGCATCTTCTAAAACTCATCAAAGGCTCTTATATGCGAGGTTGAGGAAAGCTCCAATTTGGTTTACATAGTGCCCAATTGTATTCCCGAGCTTTGACCACCCAAAGTTATGGCTTCCATGATTGTATGAAAGATTTGTGCTGAGATTGGTCCTGTATGCATCGTGTAACAGGTCCTTTTGGCTCTCCCTTCGATAACCCCAGACAGCTTGTCAACCTTTGAATCTGCATTATATAAAAGTGCGAGTGCTAAGGAACAGCGGCAGCTTATCAAGAATTTTTTGCTCTCTGCTGGAGGAGACCAGCTTAAGGCCCTCCTACCTCAGAAGAATACAAATGTCATTACTAACGTCACAAGTAAGAATCTGTTCGTTTTTCCATTCCAGTACGCAAGTTGGATTGACGAAGAATCTTGTTAATGTCTATGGAATATAATTTAGAAGGTTTTGTTCAATCGAGTTAGTCTTTTAATAAATTTCCTTGTTATGTGACCAGATCCTGCTCCAAGGCGTTTTTCAGAGCGAGCATCCCATCGTGATCGGGAAGAGTTTGGCAACATCGGATTGGCAGCTATCATCTGAGTTTGAACACCTGCCTCAGACAAAAAGTTCCATCTTTCACCCTGCTAAAAGAACCAAAACCTGCATGAATAAAGTGCGGCTAGGTCGTATTCATATTGACGTACGGAGTATGTTCTTCTAGAGTTCCGACATAAACCCTCAAAGCTTTTTGACTCGGAAGATTAAGGGATTTACACGTAATAGTTCGCTGCTTGGTAGGAGTGGCAAGTTCACTAGTTGGCCATTGTATGGCTACAAACTATCACTTGAGTTTTGTTCCCGGATAATGGATTTTTAGTTCACATGTAGATTTCTGATTTGTGCCTGGAATTTGTCTCAGTTGTGGAAAAAACCAATAGCTGTGTTTTATTCGTATTTGTGTGGTTGGACCATTGTTCTGCGTGTCTGTAAACATAACCTAGATATCGGACGGAAACTGCAACTGCAAGGTAATATAAAGACAACCTTCAAAACAAGTATGAATTGCTCATTTTTCACCTCTACATTAACCACTAATAATTCTCTAGGACCTGCACCTATTGAACTACCCATCTACTAAACCACACAGAATGTGGCGGGGTTGACGAAGCAACTCGACTCTTTCTACAATACATTCTGCACAACTTGATCGGTCTTTATGCTTTTTCTTTATCCAAAATTCACTATTTTTTTTATTTTTTATAAATGTATACAAAATTATCAAGCATTTCACATATGTTTTTTTTTCCCCGATTTTGCAGAACAGGTACCCAGCTGAGAAGGATGGATGATGGCAACCAATTGTTGGGTTGTCATAAAAATAGGGTGGTGCTAATGCTATCTACCACAACTTATTCTTATTAATTTTTATTTTTTTATTAGATTAATTTATTATATATATATATATATATATATATATAGATATAGATATAGAAATATGAATAGAATTTTTAATTGGAATTAAAAAACTAAAGAAATATATCAAGTGGGTGGCATGTTGTGGTGATAATAGCAAAGATTGTTGTAGCAATAGCAAAAATTGTGGTGGCATTAGCAATACTCTTAAAATATTAGTTAAAGATTAAAAATTTCAGGTTTTTTTTTTTTTTTTTTTTTTTTTTTTGAATATTTAGATAGTAAAATTTTATTAAAATGTTTTGATATGAATATAGAGCTTTGATTGTTTCAAATGTTTGTAAATAAAATAGTATTTTAAACATATTTTAAACTTTCTATTCAATTAATGTTTGTTTAAAATGGAACATAACTTTCTATTATCTTGTACAAGTATTGGATGTGGAATTGTTTAAAATAAATGTGCCATCATCTATTATTATCTCTATCCTTTTTTGCTTCTATCTATGGGATTTTGCTTCTTTTTAATGTCATATTCTAATATCATGCCTTGACCAAAAGATGGAGTTCATGCCTTCTTTAGTACTCCTTATAAATTACTATCCTATCACGCAAAGGTTTGTAAGTGTAGCTATTGCATAAAAGAGATGATAGCTTGCACAAACTCAATAAAGAGTCATCTCAACAATTAATGCAAGAACCTACAATCTATGAAGTAACTATTGTCTTTAAATTTGTCTTTCTGTGACACAAGTTTAATGTTAACTTTAACAATTAATCTCATTATAGTTGAATAAGTGGAACTAGATGGAGCATGGGATTTATTTGAAAGGTGAAAATTTCAACAAAGTAGATATAGTCTAATTATGAATTAAACACAAGTACCAAAGCTGGAACTTAAAAGATAATACAAGTCTCTAATCAAGGTCCTACATCTACAAGTTTGTATTTAATGGATTGACTAATCTTGTAGTAATGTTAAATACTATTATTGGCTTATTTTGTACCTAAATAACTAACACATCCAAATATTTGTTGGTTGAGCATAATAGTCAATTTTTTTTCAATACCTCTTGCTCAATATTCCATCGATAATCTTATTACAAAGTTGATGTGATGATCAGAGAAGGCAATTTGTAAATTGAATATGATATCAAGAGTTTTGAGGTAATGAATCATGTAGTCACACATATTTTGTAATCTTATTAGATAACATATTCTAATAAAGTAATAATGGTTTTCAATACACTGCCTAGCAACTTATTTTATAAATATATTTATGTCTTACAATTTGGTGACAAAATATCTCAATAAGACTTTTCTTTCAAGAATCCATTCTTATAGAAAGTGATGTTTTGCTTTAATGTACTTAATCCTTACATAAAACATAGGATATTAAGCAAGAAAAATTAAGCCCATATTATTGTAATTGAGATAAAAAATTATGTATCATAGGAATGTAAGTTTTAGAAAGATTAGTCTAAATTGATTTATTTAATGAATGTTCTGATATCTTGGATGGAAATAAAATGTGTAATTTAGTGAGAAACTTTTGTAGATATATTACTTCTTTGGTAGCTTTTGACAATGCCTTGTATTTTGCCTTTATAATAGTATAAAAAATATTTGACTCTAGTTTGTTGGAGCAATCAATTGATTCACATGAAAGCTTAATTAAATATCCAATAGAAAAGTGTTGAATTTCAAAGCAACTAAGGTAATTTGCATCCGTAAATCCCTTAAATACAAAGATATGAAGTACACTTGAAATAAATTCCAAAATTGACTATCTTCTTTTGATATTTCAAAATATAGTTTATTGCTTCTAAATGTTGTTGTGGCTTGGCCATAAATCTATAGCAATAATGTCTATTGCTTATGATAGGTTCAATCTTATATTAGTAAAAAATAGAATTTTATCAATTATCTTGCAATATTAAGTGGTATCAATTGGTGAGGTCTATGTGCCAAATTGAATTATGAATCCCTTTAGTAGAGGAGTGTGTTTAAGCAATCAATTTGCCATTTTGAATTCATCTAATATTTCTTGAGAGTAAAAACATTGATGAAGAAACATTTTATTGGGCATAAAATATTTTTTTGAATTTTCTTAGGTCCTTCATCTTATACTTATCTTAGAGTTGTAGTATGATTTTAGCAATGCATTTGTTATCATTTCTAAAATTAAGTAGATCATTGACATAGAAAAAAAACATTACAATAGAAGCATCTTCAATAAATTAATAGAAATTAAGATCTGATTTATTATGTATTCAACTAACACTCCAAAGATATGTATCATTTTCTTGGTTCTATGTACAAGGTGATTGCTTCAATCTATAAATAGATCTAAACAATTTGGATACAAGATGTTCCAATCTTGCTTCCTTAAATCCAACTAATTATTTTATATATTTTTATTATAAAAAATTTAGACATTATAATTTTAAAATTTTGTAGAAGGAATATCTCTTGTACTCCATGTGGAACATTGTATAGGTTAAACTTTGATTATTAGTTGAGTAGAAGCAATGGATGCAATAATGGGTGCAACTTTGATTTTTTATAGTTCATCTACATTGTTCTAGTTTAATTAAGTTTGAATTACATCCTAGATTGATTTTTTTATTTGAATATTTAGAGCTACTTCTCTGTTTGGTCCTTAAACTTGTTCAAATATTTTTATAAGAAATTTCAAATTATTAAAGAAATTAGTAGGAACTGGAAATAAAGAAAAATCACTTAAGTGGTCTTAAAAAAAAGTCATACTTAAATTAATGAAGACTTTACATTAAATTAGATTGTAGCAAAAATATCATTTAGTTGAAAAGTTGTATCCAACAAACACACATTTGATTGCTTTAGCTTGCAATATGTGTCAAAATTCTTATAGTATATGAACATATGTAGTACTCTTGAGAATTTGTAAGTATAAAAGATCAAGACAAAGCCATATAGCATCTCAAATGGTTTCTTATTAATAAGAGTCCTTATAGAGTATTTATTAAGCATGTAAGTGGCAACACATGGTTTCAATTCAAAAAAATGATAGAACTTTTCTACCAAAAAAATACTTTGAGCTACTTTTAGCAATGCCATATTCTTTCTTTCTACAATGCTATTTGGAAGCAAGTTGTGAGTTGATATTAAAGTTCATGAAAAGAACAAAAGTTGAAAGTTATTCTTCTTTTTTATTTGTGCAAAGGCATAAAATTTATTAGCCAAATTCTTTTTTGACCATAAATTTAAATATATTAAATTATTGAAATATCTCATTCTTTGTTGCAAGAAAGTAGAGCCATGAATTAATATTTCTATAGAAATCTACATTAAATTTAATGTAGATGTCTATAGAAATATTAATTCATTTTGTTTTTGTAATAGATTGTAAGAAACTACATAGGTCACTGTAAAGAAGTTCCAATGGACATAAGGTAGTAGATCTAGCTTGTTTAAGAATTATTTCTTTGTAACTCTTGTCTAAAATGTAAGATAAAAAAATTCTCTTAACAAAAGGTAGTACAAGTGCTCTAATAATTATTTGTCTTGCAATCATATAATATATTTTTTTGTTATTAAGATGGTTAAGCCTTCTATGCTACAAGTCATATAAGTCAATGGGAGTATGTCAAACCTCATTCATTTCAGTAGCCTAAGTAAGATACATTAATCTAATATGAAGTATTTCATAATTATTCTTGAGTGGTTGAGCATTTACTTTGGACTCCAAAATTTTTTTATATAGTTTGTATAATTTTTTGTATTAGATACAAACAATGCAAAAGATAATATGACTACAATTTTCAATGTCATAACAATGCATGATTTTGATATAAGTATAGTAGAATATCTAATACATGCTAATTTTTCTACACACATAAGATTGGAATGTAGACCAAGCATATAAAAAATATTAGGTGAAACTTTATTCTTGACAATGGAAATTATTTTATCAAAGATAGAAAATATAATCTTATTTATAATAGTGACATTAATACTAGAAGAGGTCCTTGATTTGAAGCTGTTGAGTAAATCTTGCTCTTGTATAATATGATTGGATGTCATAGAATCTATAAACCAAGGTGGTATGAAATGCTCAATGAAATTAGTTTCAAAATATTTCTCTAATATGTAGCAATCATCTTTATAATAATCTTCATAAAACTATGAAAGATCATATATTTCAATAAAATGAGCTTGGACTTGAAGGCACTTTTTAAGACAATGCATAATAGAGGCAGAAGCTTAGAAGATAATAATTTTTTTGTCAAGTTATTTCAATTTACACTAAGCTTTCTAATGTCCAGGCTTGTTGCAATAATAACGCATACTCATTTGACCATGATAATAGTATTGTATAATAACACAGCTATTAAGTGAAAGAAGAAAGAAAGTGCTTTATTATAGAAGAACATGTTTAAAAAGATATATTAAAAAAATAGATAAAAGATAGGTAGATAATAAAATCTTATAGTAATAGAATTATTTTTTATAAAAATAGATTCTACTTATTTTTTATAATCATAAATAAAGAGAAATAAGTTAGATTAGAAAAATAAAAAATATAAGTACATATAAAAGAAAATCAAGAATTGATTTTAGCAAAAATTACCTCAAGAAAACAAGAATTGATATCTAGAGATGACTGGTTGCCAACCAAGGTTGAAAATAGACCTTGAGGCACAAAATTGAGTGCTTACATTATTGCAAAGATTCTTTTATCAATTAAAGAGTGAGATTTGAGAGCACACTTAATAAAAGATTTTATAGAGTTGGTTTCATATCTTTTGGATTAATATTGAGGTTTTGGAGGATTTTCAAAGTTAGTAATGTACTTAGAGGGTTTAGATTTTGAAAAATAAAAATAAATTTATAAATTTGAAGATTTTGTGAGTTTTGTAGCATATTTTTAAGAAAAAATTTGGCGGTTTGTTGTTGTGCTTGTTATAAATGTTAGTAAAAATTTGAAGTCAATCAAGTAGTTAAATTGAAGAATACAATAATTTTGTGGATTGTGGTCTTAAAAATTTGGATTTAAAGGACTAGAAAAGATTATTAAGATTTCTATCAATCTCCTAATTAGAATAAAATATAATTTTATTCAAAGGTAGTTAGCTCGTCTTTTAATAATTGAACAAAGTTTAAGGGCAATTAAATGGTGAAATAAAGAGATAATAATTTGGGAATATCAACATCAAGGTTGGAAAAGGAGATTGGTCAATACATAAGTGGAGTTTAGAGATTATCATCTATTTGATATAGGCAATCTTCTTCAAATTTTTTGTGCTTTTTGTTAATTTAGTTATTACAAAGTTTACAAATTTTGAGTCAAAATTAATAAATCAAGTATTAGTTATTGAATTTTCAATCTACTATAGGATTTGTTAAAATTTTGTTTAAGATTTGAAATTTGATTAAAAATTGATTAGAATTTGTTTAGGAACTAGAATTTGGTAAGTATTTGATTAGGATTTGATTTAAGATTTAGTTAGGATTTAAGATTTGTCTAGGATTTAAGATTTGTCTAGGATTTAATTAAGATTAATTTAGAATTTTATTAGGATTTAGGATTTTATTAGGATTTGGTTTATGATTAGGATTTGATTAAGATTTAGAATTTTATTAAAATTTGGTCTAAAATTAGAATTTAGAATTTATTTAGAATTTTTTTAGGATTGGATTAAGATTTTATTAGATTTTGGTCTAGGATTAGGATTTAGAATTTAAGATTTGATTAGAGTTTGGAAATAATTTCATTAGGATTTCATTAAGAATTTATTTAAGATTTGATTAGGATTGATTTAGGATTTTATTAGGATTTGATTAAGATTCAATAAGGATTTTTTTTTTGATATTTTTATAATATTTCTTTATTATATATATTTTTATATTTCTTTTGTAAGTTCTTGAGACTTCTTTTGGATTTAATTAAAGATTGATCAGCATTGTTATAATTTAATTGGAATTTATTTAGGATTCTATTAGAATTGTTAGTATCATCTTATTGCAAGCTCCATTTTTTCTTCCATAGTTAGGTATCCAATGCATTCTCAAATAGAGTTCATGTAATACAACAACAACATATGGTGCAATAGCTATTATAGCTACTACAAGTTCTTCACCTATGTCTTTGATGACCATGGCCTTTGTAGCCATACATTCTTGTATTATAGAATTTAGCCGTATATATGGCTATTTTCAGTTTCTTCTTCATAATGGTTTTTTTCTAGTATTTTTTAATTTACATACGTTTATTCAATGTAGTGTATGTAGGCTAAAGAATCTTATATATATTTGCACTAAATTATGAAATAATTTTTTTTAACTATCAGGCAATCTCTCTAAAAATATATGCTTAATTTTTATGGAATTTATTTTAGTACTAATGCTAGCAAATTTTTCAATCAAACCCTCAATGCATTTGAGATAGTCTTTTATAGAATTTTTTTAGCCATATTAATGTTTTAGAGTTGTTATTCAAGCAAAAATTATCAGTGAAGTAAGTCACTACTATAACATTGTTTGAAATAGATTCTAAACTTAATTAAATTTGTGTGAAAGGCTTCAATAGTAATCAAGAGCTTATCACATATTATAGTCATAAAGATAGAAATGACTTTGACCATCTTCTATTTTCTCTCTTAGATAGTCAAATATGTAGAGAATTTTTTTCTTTGATTGAAGGATTATTAATTCCAATAACAGCTGTGGTAATTAGTATTGTTTCAAAGAGTAGGTCATCTTAGATTTCATCTTGTATAACTAAGGTCTTTATACGGATTTTTTAGAAGACATAATTGCTTGATCCATCAAGCATGTCAAAATCAATATATAATTTAGATTTATTTATTTTTTTAAACTTCTAATTATCTATTTTTTAAAGAATATCAACAAAAGCTTTGCATATTCAAAAGCAAATATATTGACAATCAAAGAAATAAATGACATTGTTGCAAAGTTCTTCCAAAAAAATACTAAAGCAATCAACAAAGACCTAGAGACAATCAAGCTCCTTGTATCTCATGGATTGTTATTTGGCACTAAGAAACTATGCTTTGATATTAACTATTACAACATATTCAATTATCTCTATATACACTTTAGAGACTTAAATAGTTGAATGTAGACACCAATAGCTCTAATTTTAAAAGTAGATTAGTTTCCACAAAACTTTGCAAGCTCAGCTAATAGTAGTAGCATTGACTCTAATATTAACTAAAATAATAGATTTTAAAGATGATAATTCTTAAAAATATAAACTAAAAAATAAAATTTATTCTATGATTTACTATTAGCCAAATGTTGCTTTATAATTACACATAGTAAAAGAATGCTATTACAAAATAGATTTAAAAATACACATAAGGACATATTTTGATATTTCTTGGATATATGCATCAAAGAGCCAAAAAATCCTTTACTAACCACACAATCTTTACTTAAAGTATGTACTTGTGCCATTTTTTGTAGTGTTTGGATTACAATTGCACATCCATGCTATTTAGCTAAGTTCTTTGTTCTTCATCTCATCATCTAAGCTTCTTACCATTTAACATAGTTCTTTTGTACTTAGCTTGTATAGAAGTCACGATATGGTCTAGCGCTTTTTATTGCAAAAAAAAGATTCTCAATCTTAGACTTTGACGTTAATATAAATAATTGAGAGCTTAATCATTAACAAAAAATAATAATAATAATATAATTAATTTTTACGATTTTATTTCTAAACAATAAATTAGAGCTCAATTAGGAAGAAACAAGATAAGTAGAAATTTTTTTTTAGATATCATAAAGATTTTTACAAACAAAATCTAAACTAATTGTGATATAAATACAAGCATCAAAGCCAAAACTTAAAAGATAATAGAGGTCTCTAGTCAAGAATTTATGTCTACATGAGGGTATTTAATGGACTAATTAATTTAGTAGTAATATTAAGTACTAATATTAGCTTAATTTATACCTAAACTACTAGTATTGCCAAATATTTGTAAGTTTAATGTAATTATCAATTTATTTTTAATAAAAGACTAAGCACAAACATACTCTTGGCATTAGCAGGTTTTGTCATAAATATACATATTTATTCTAATATTTATCAATATGATTAAGTAGAAATAGATAAAAATAGATTTATTTTATAATATTTTCTTAAAAATCTTTCTAAAAGCTTTATAGATGTTACTTTTATTTTATATATATTTGTAGTTGATTGGTAGATTAGAAACTTAGTCAATAAATTAACCACATATTGATAGCTTCTATAATAAGTTAATTATGTGGCACATATATAAAAAACTTACTTTGCAAGTTAAGATATGTATTTGGCAAAGTCAACACGTTTTAAAGGTCCTTTAAAACATCGCCATGTAGCTCTTAGTTATGAGTATATATGAAAGCAAGAGTAAAACTTTCTTTACTTTTGTCAATGCCTTGCTTATCTTTAGTCTTATTTCAAGCCTTTCTACTCTTCTTATTTTTATTAATAGCCATTCTAGTTTAATATAATACCATCTTTGAGTGACTTTCAAATCTTCTTAAGTAATATAAGAATATATTGATTTTTTTCTTTGATATTTATGTCTTTGATAATTTGACAAGAGTCCTAACTTATTGTTCTTATGTTATTTTAGAAGTGAGTGGATTATCCCACTTTTATTATTGTATTTTAAATATTACAAATTATCTATCTTTAAATAAATTATTTAGTTTTTCAACATTGATTTTTTCTTGAAGAGAGTGGATTTTTTTTAATGGAAATTTTTATTTGAAATTAGATGTTGTTAATTATCCTCCTCTAATTTGACTTGTGGATTTGTTGAATTTTTTGAAATAGAAGAAAAAATCATGGATGTTATACTTGGCAAAAGTGAGAATAAATTAACAACTATTGTAAATCTTTATAAACTTGTCAATATTCTTTGGATGGAAATTTTATGCATCACTTGTACCAACTAAAGAAATATTAATCCTACACCTATGGAAGAAATTCAGAGTTTGCATCAAGCAGTTGTGTAATTAAAGGAAACAAGTAGATTGACCTCATAACTAAATCTAGAAAGTTTTGTTTCTATAAGTATAGTGTGGACAAAGATTAGTATGCCTAAGAAGTTTGATGGAACAAGATCAAAATTTTGAGGATTTTTGCAACAAATCAAGTTCTATCTAAGATTGCAACTCTTGTAATATCTTGATGGATTTACTCAAGTTGAATTCATAGGTGTACTTCTATATGGAATTACTCTCTCTTGGTTTGCACCTTTGATGGAAAAGGATTTATAACTCCTTTATAATTTTAATTCATTACTAAAAGTGTTTATGGCCACATTCAAATAAAGTGGTCGAGAAAGAATAGTAGAGATTAAGCTCTTATTTTTATGACAAAGTTCATAGTCAGCCACCATATATGTTGCTAAATTTTAAAATCTTACTTGCCATGTGGACTAAAATGACAAAGCCCTTATCAATCAATTTTGATATGGATTGAAGGAGAATGTCAAAGATTTATTATTAATAATGCTGAAAGCAAAATCTTTAGAATAATTTATTGCTCAAGCCATTGCATACAATAATCAATTATTTGAAAGGCATCAAGAATAAAAATTTGGTTGGAAAAAAAAAATCAATTAATGATAGTAGCTCCTAAGTTTTCAAAAACTTATTCATGAAGGCCGAAACCAATGCAAATTGATATGGTATATTTTATACTTCTTATTAAACAAGAAAAGACTCTTGGTGGTCAAGAAGATTTTTACTTATATTATAGAGAATCCAAGCACACTACTTAATATTTTCCAAAGAAGCAATGCAATCACAAAATGAGGAACATGATTGCCAAAGAGGACAATGTCTCAGAAAATAAGTCTCTCTAATTATAATAGAAACTATACACATGGAATCTTATGCAACTGTTGGTAAAGGTCTTATTTTTTTCTCAAATCTTTTACCTTGTTTTATAATAGTAGTTTGATTAGAATCAAAAAATTACAAAGTCTTACCTTTGTTGGATTCAAGAGCCTTGGCATGTTTTATAGATAAAGGCTTTTGTTAAAAAAAAGATATATTCTTAGATAAGAAAATCAAATCTATATATGTAGAAATAATAGATAAATATTCATTGTCTTCTAGAGATGTTACATATAAAACTATTCTTGTAGATGTAACAACTAGTAATTATAATAGTTTAAATGACATCTTCATTTACTCTAAGAATACAAAAGAGCATGAAGGTCATATTTGTCATACTTGAAGGCTATAAGACAACATTTATTTCTACACCAATCTTATATTGTGACAACTTTTTGAAGGCAATCTTTATAAAAATAGATGCATCAGACTTTGCTATGAATGTTGTCTTATCACAAATGGGAGCAGATAACAAGCTCCACCCAGTAGATTTTCATTCTAAGAAATTTTCAGCAATCAAAATTAACTATAAAATTCATAATAAAGAGCTTTTCATAATCATGGATTCATTTCAAGAATAGCATTATTATCTAGAAGGCACTTCTAGTCTAGTCACTATATATATGGATTACAAGAACCCAAAATACGTCATGTCAGCATGTATTTTGAAGCATCACCAAGCCCATTAGAGCATGTCTTTATCAAAATTTTATTTCAATATTACTTATCAATCCAAAAAAATAATAAGATTTATTAAATATTCTTTTTAAATATTCTTATCTTGTACCAAAAGAAGGAGATGAAACTTTTGATGAATAAAGAATGATTCTTTTGAAGCTAAAGCATTTTTATCTTTGAATAATAAAATCAACATTGATTATTGATTCAACATTTGCCAAGCAAATTCAATGGAGTATGTCTTTTGATCTTCTCGTTTATGACATCAAAAATAATTCTTCTAAACTTCATAATACTTCTAAATTCAAGTCCAAAAATAATCTATTCTATTTCAAAGATCAATTATATATGTTAAAAAGGAAAGCATGATTATGTATTCTTTAAGCTTCTCATGACTTTCTAATAACCAAATATTTTGAATACAAAAAGACTTTAGAGCTAATATCAAGAGATTTTTGGTGGCTTCAAATATAGAAGGTAGTTAAAGACTTTATACAATCATGTGATATTTGTTCAATATCAAAAAAACTCTTTGTTATTGATCTTATGGACTTTTTTAGCCATTACCTATTCCAAAACAACTATAGTCTTTTGTTATTATGGATTTTATCATAGATCTTTCAGTCTTAGATTTCTATGATTCTATATTTGTGATAATAGGTCATTTTACCAAGATGGTACATTTTGTACCATGTACAAAATCTAACACAAGTGAAGAAACTACTAAGTTTTTTTTTGACAATATCTATTGATATCATGGATTGCCCAAAGATATTGTATCAGATGGAAGGATTCAATTTATATCAAGATTTTAGAAAATTCTTTTTAAGATTCTAAAGATGGCTATAAAACTTTCTTTGGCTTTTTATCACTAATCTAATGAGCAAATGGAATAGATGAATTAAGTATTGGAGCAATATTTGAGGTGTACTATCAACTATCATTAAAATGATTGGATAATTCTTTTGCCATTGGTAAAGTTTACATACAATAATTTGATATATCTTTCTATTCAACAAATATCTTTCTTTGCTAATTATGGTTATTATCCATAATTTGATATTTTTGACTTTTCAAAAGTTAATAATCCTACGGCAAAAGATTTGATAAATCATTTGTCTAAGCTACATGCAACAATAAAGGTGCAATTAAAAGAAGCTCAAGAATAACAAAAGAACTATGTAGATGCCTATTGCAAAAAACAACCACAATTTAGCATAGTTGATAAGGTATAGCTACTTCATTATAATATCAAGACTACTTGTTTTTGTGACAAGTTAGACTATTATCTACTTTGACTTTTTTCTATTAGTAAACAAGTCAATCTTATTGCTTATTGACTATATCTATCAAAGTCTATAAAGATCCAATGTATATTCTACGTATTTTTTTTGAGCCATATAAAATAGTGAATATCTTGGGAAGAAGAAAAATACCACTTCTTTCTATAAAAGTAGATAATAATCAAGAATTTAAGATAAAAGAAGTCTTAGATTTAAGGTGGCACCAAAATAGATTAGAATATCTTATTTATTGGCACAGATATGATATTAGTGAATGCACATGGGAGCTAGTAAAGAATCTTGCAAATACAACAAAAAAAGTTGAGACTTTTCATTAATAACATCTATCAAAACGAAGATGAAGAAGAACAAATCTTTACTACAAAAGAAATAAGATCTAAGGAAGATAGCATTCTAATTTTTATTCTTATTTATAAATTTTGTGTATTTGTAATGCTAAGGAGATAGAAAATCAACAACTAACAGATTCAATTCAATAGCTATGACTTGCTGATTTAATAAACAAGACATTGTAATTATTACAACTTTTAAGTCAATATAATCAAGATGAAGATCTTCAAGATCAACATGTCTTTCTTTAAAAAAATGGTGAGATACAACATGTTTGATATCACGACCTTAAAAGAGACTCTTGATGTTTGGTGATTTCATTAGAAGTAGAAATAACTCCTAACAATGTTTCAAATATTTTATTTGAACGAAGTAGCAAAAGCCTCAACAACGATCAAATAATAGGGTGGTTTTTTTGCCTTGGTATGGGATATTATCAATGGTTGAGCGGACCTATCAACCATCTTCAAAGAAAACAAAGATTAAAATATATAGCAAACATAATTTGCCGTATCTTAAATTTTTTCAACATATGATGACTACTCTTTGTGAAACTAGTTTCGAAAAGAGGAGACAATGTCATGGATATATTTATATATATTTACTCTAATATTTACTTATATGATTAAGTAGAAGTAAATAAAAGTAGATTTATTTCATAATTTTTTCTAAAAAAACTATGTAGAAGCTTTATAGATGCTACTTTGACTTAACATGTATTTATAGTTAATTGGTAGGTTAGAATTTTAGTTAACAAGTTAACCAAGTATTGGTAGCTTGTTCCATAAGCTAATTATATAGCGCACATATAAAAAACTTATCTTGCAAGTTAAGATATGTATCTTGCAAAGTTAACATGTTTTGGAGGTCCTATAAGACATCGCCACATAGTTCCTAGTTAAGAATATATATGGAAGCAAGAGTGAAGCCTTCTTCACTCTTTTCAATGTTTTTTTAGTCTTGAGTCTTATTTCAAGCCTTTTTAGTCTTCTTGTCTTTAATAATAGCTATTCTAATTCAATATGTTATCATCTTTAAGTGACTTTTTAATCATTCGAGTAACACAAGAATGTATTGAGTTTTCTTTATTCAAGATTCATTTCCTTAACAAGTCCATGCTTAAATAACATAAATTAATTAAGTTATTGATTTCAAGATTAATTTTTATTTGTAATTGGCTATTTAATATATTTAACAACATAAAATAGAAAGAAGCATTACATACATCAAGTTTACAATTTAAACTCTTTAGTCCCAAAAAATTAGTTGAAGAATTATTAAACAAGATGTATAAAGAGACGTAAGAAAAAATAATATCTCTTTTAGTACATTCAATAATATTACGATAATTTATTGACAAGACAACAAATCCAGTCGAAGGCAATGTTTTCAATGCAATGACTAATAATTCATTAATATATTAGCTTAAACTCATGATAATAAATCTATTACATTAAATTGCTATGAATATCTATAATAAGATATTAAATTTGATTAAACAATTAGATGAAGTAATATATACCAATTTTAATTTCATAATAGTTTGTAATATTTTGGGATTTATTTTCAATTCTCTAAATATAATATAAAATTTACAACAATTATTGATAGATAGTAATCTTGAATTTAATAAACAAACTATATTAATAATTGTGTATAGATGCCAAGTGTATTTATTTAACAACTTCTCACTTAATTGCTTGAGTTTATTGATTATGAAAGATATATAGAAGAACTACGCATTTATTGTAAATATGTTAAACAAAGTTTTCTTCAACTATGCTTACTTTAAAATAATTTATAGAGAGGTTTTAACTTAGAACTTGGTATTAATATTATTAAGTCGGACTTATTAAACAACCTCACAACTTATGTTCTTGCAATTGCTTAAGACTAAATAAACAAAAAAAAAAAAAAAAAAAAAAAAAATGATTTGGCTTAACTCAATAGTTTGTAACGGAGATTCAAATATTAATCTTTTGTATCTGTTGTAAGAGGTCTTAACTAATCACATGTATTTGAATAAATTGGCTTCATTATTTAAATTTATTGTGCCTATTTGCATTACAACTGGTTATATTAAAGGCAATTTTGTTCATATTTCTACAACATATGCTTGCTTTGTGACCTTAAAGCTTCCTCTACAAAATACTAATTTGAAAGATATCTAATGTTGTGAACAGCTAGATATAGGACTAGTAGAGTAAAAGCTGATATTGGATAAGTTGGTGTATTTTTTCAAACTTATTGGACATTCAATGCATGCATTGCTATTTGTTGTGGATCTGATATTTTGCAATGCACATCAGAACTTGATTTAGTTTGCAACATTGATGTAGTGCAAATATGTTGCAAAGCAATCAAATTTTTGAATTAAGAAGATTTTAGTATGAAAATATATTGTGCAAATTTGCATTGAATTGTGAACGTTTCATGAATAAGGATTATTTAAACTATCTAATTGTCAAAGTCTAACTAGATTTAAAGAGAAAACATTTGTCCTTCGTTGGCTTCAAAGATAGTGAATTTCAAGAGTTGAATGTCTTTTCAAGCTAATGAACAAGATCCATTCCATACAATGAGTTTGCTTAGGTGGTCAAGAGTACGCAGTAATGACTTAGCTTCCACTACCCCGGTGAAGTTAATACAGTGATCGACTGCATTTTCAAGCGCTATAAAGATTTCAGGTATTGATGCTTCCATCCTTCGAACTGTTGTATTGAGCTCAACTCTCCGTCGACAGAAGCCCCGTGAAACCCCTCTTCGCAAATCTGGTTCTGATATCTCGCTCAAATGCTGTATCTGCTCAAAGGATACAGAAATGCAATCACCAGAGTTGCAGGAGAAGACCTGAAGAGGAACATCCATCTACGAGAATCATCTTGAAGATGTGGATATCGTTCAAACTCCGTGAAGAGTGCTACTAGGGTCATGTTATAGACTATTAGTGGTATAAAGTGTCAAATTGCCTTCTGCACTAATTATCCCTCCAATAAGGAATGACCTATAGGAACAGTATAACACGACATCCGCTCATATGATGCCTTCGCACCATACATTCTTTCGTTTCAAAGAGCATACCTTTGCTAATAGCTATCAAACGGTTGATAAAATGCTTGAATCACACTTGCCAATTCTGCGAAACCAGCCGTTGTAAGCAAGTTCAACACTCTTTAAGAAAAAGCCTCCGACACATTGTGTAATCATATGAGTAAACCCAAAGCTGAATGTCGAGCATTTGCATCTCCAGTAGCTCCACCAACTACAATATGAGTCAATACAGTTAAGCCAAAGCATCAATGTAAATACCAGAACATTCTATGCACTTGTAAAGAAACTGGAAGAAAACTGGAACACCATGTCAAACGCCACTAATTGTTTCTCACTTTCAATCAGTTTTTCTTCTAGATTTAAAAGTCGTTTTTTTCCCAAGAGAATAGTTCATGTTCTTCAGGAAGTGACATGAAAACTGAAAGATGTAAGCAACTGGAATAGGACGAAAAGGTCAGAACCAGTCCAACCTCAGACCCAATTCAGGAGTGACATGGATAGTTTCACATGAAGACGAATCCTTTTACCATAGATCAGCAGATTAGAAAAGCACCTCCAATCAAAGATCGGGATGCTGCAGTTCCCATTTTAAATAAATGTTAGCCTCGATGTAATAGTTGTGTTGACAATGCAGACGGCAATGTTGGCGTTTGACGATTTGGATGAGAAATTTTGAAGACTGAAGACCGAGGTGATGAAGCAGATGTGGATGAATTCCGTAAACCAGGAAGGTGTCATCCAATGTACATACATCCATACATCCATTCGAGGAGTAAGAGGGGGGGGGATTCGTGAATGCAGATAGATGAGGTTCCTCAATCTGTCGGTGGGCCCGTCCCGGCACACTACTCTGCATCGAATTCCTCGGACCCACCCACAAATCTCAAACCCACTCTGCACATGAGTTTGCTCTCTGCCTGCCTGCCTGCTTGCCTGCCTTGTTGCTTGTTGTCGTTATCGAATTTGCTCTGCAGTTAGTTTCCTAGTTAGATAAGGGCGTGTTGCATTCACAATTGCCCCTGCGTCTATCAAGGTTGCAGTTATGGCCGCTATGGATTTGGTGCTTAATCCCGCCAGGTTGCAAAGCAAGCTGCCTTGCGCTGTACTATCCGTGGCAGAGAAGCAGCAGCTGGGTAGCTCCACAACGACAAGAGTGGCGTGGTGGAAATTGTCGTTGCATTCTTTGTTTTTGAGGCCGCCGAGGGAGCAATGTGGAGGAGTATGGGAGAGCGAGCGGGGAGCGAGGTGCAGGCAAACGGTAGCCGCTATGGCAATGGCTGAAGGCGTGGTCGCGAAGGAGAAGGAGGAAATGGAGATTGGAAAGTTGCTGCGGCCTACTCCGGCAGAGGCTGCCAGGACGGTGATGGAGACTTGCAAGGAAGGGACGTTGTCGACATTGTCAGAGGACGGGTGGCCTCTGGGAACGGAAGTGAAGTTCGTAGTGGACATGGAAGGGAACCCTGTGCTGCGGTTGCAACCAGGTGCACTGCATACCCAGCACATCTTCCAGGATAGCAGATGCAGTCTTCATGTGCAGGTAAATTATCGGACGATCTTCCTGAACTTTGAATTTCGGGAGCTGCCTCTGACGAAATGACCGAGGCAAGCTATTATTGATTGTGAGGAATATTAGTGGATTTTAATGACAGTGCATAATGACACCTTGATTTATGAGCTTTAGTCGACCATTGTGCAGTTTCTTTTGAAAGGGCTAACTTTTTTTGCAGCACCAAACGCTGCTACGAGTTTGCTTGCAACAGTACTTAATGCATATTTTTTGATATAAACCCTTGCTATGATCTTAATTATACATCAACTGGTCCTGAACTCTTAACTTGTGTCATTGATAGTACGAGAACTGTCGACGCTAGAGTTCGCTCAAATCACATTTAAAGGAAGGTAGAAATCGTAGAGTAACGAATATATCCCTCGGCTATCCTTGAAGCTACCTGCTGCGTGGATGCTCATCGAATCATTTCCAATGCCCTTAAAACAGTGAGGATTAAGGTCTAACAGATAGTCATGCAGCATTGGCAGCAGCTGATCAACCTTGGTATTCTTGATGTGGAGGTCGATGAAAGTGGTTGGGTTTTGTGCTCAAGTTGGTGGGGTTCATTTGGTGGGGAGGGCAGCTGGAGCAACCGGGTCGACGAAAGCCACAGTGCACATTGCAAGGTTTTATGCGAAAGGTTGAAGATATTAAGCTGAAAGAGGTGAGTTGGCTGTTGTAATGTGCAAGCATTGGCATATTTGGTATATACTCGCAGCTAAATTTTTTATCCTCTGAAATGTCATTTTTTATTTCGAATTGCGACGTGCTGCTGGTTGGTACTTGAAGGTTTAGTGCTAAGGGGCTGTGTTCCCAACGGACCGCAGAAGACCAAGTAATTTGGACTTTCTTAACGGTAATTAGAGTCCTGTGTTACTTTGTTTTTTTCATGCAGCCGGGTGTAACTAGGAACTGCAACATTTGATGATAAATTCCTATTTGTATCACAGAGGCTTGAAATTGCATGGGAGAGACGGTTTCCTTCAGAGAACGCAACGGATGACGTCTTGTACATTATGAGTGTTGAACGGTTTTTACAATCCCCAGACATGGGTGAGGTAATAGGCGACTTATTTTTTGTAACTGTAAGTTTTACGGATGTAAATGACCATGCCATTGCTATCTGAGGCATGGGTTAACTTCTGTGGGTTTGTTGATGAAACATGTTACAGGCACCTAAAATTGAAGCTCTTGTGGCTTTTTGCATCATGATCTGCAGGAGGAGATTTGGGTTTCTGGGTCACATTACTGGGCTGCTACAGCTGACCCATTAAGGGATTGTGCCAACCGCATTGTTGAAGATATGAACCGGCATCACTGGGAGGACATTCGTCGGTTTTGCAACGTGTACGCAAATCTAGATGCAGAGGTAAGTATTTCTACAGTTCTCTATGGGTGCAATAGATGACCGTCTAGTTGTGCCATAGTATCATTACTGTTGTCTCACAGTGTGACGGCTTCTGAAGTGTTGAGATCCTCAGTGCTTTTCAAGGGGTATTATTACTCACGGGGTTTGATATTGTCTTTGGGTTCCAAAATGGTTTGTTGAGTCACGATCAATGTTTTGAAGCCGCTTTAGGTGTTCTTAGGTGCTGTTATTTGTGTACCCTTTTCTTCTTACAAATAGTTTCGTATCATGCACGTCATGGTAAGGTGTCAGATTTGCCTGTTACAAGTGACATGTGAAGGTTGACACCTCTTGGTGAACTTGTTTACGATCAGAGTTTTGACAATCCCTTTTGCGCAACTGATTTTTCTTGCAGCTGGAGGAGGCAAGCATGACATGGGTGGACAGGTTAGGATTTGATTTGCGGGTACTCACAAAATCTCCACAAAACATTTTAGAAATTCGGGTCCCATTTACTCGTGAGGTTGCAGATGAGCGAGATGCGCGATCATCTCTTACAATCATGGCTCAAGTAGCTTGGAAACAGGAGCGGAGTTTTACTCCCTCCGAAGTTGTGTTGACTACTGTTGAGCTGTAGTTCTGGCTCATTTCCCACGGAAATTTGGTTCTTGAAGTGATTCTAGGAAGAGATGAAATTTTTATTACACTGTTTATCCAGCATCTCTTGAGTCTACGTTCGAAACATCAGGAGCCTTCATTATCAGCATGAGCAATTAGGAAAACGTGTATCTGTTTATGT
Source organism: Physcomitrium patens (assembly GCF_059467195.1). Taxonomy (NCBI): domain Eukaryota; kingdom Viridiplantae; phylum Streptophyta; class Bryopsida; order Funariales; family Funariaceae; genus Physcomitrium; species Physcomitrium patens. The sequence goes on along the minus strand of NC_143420.1, from coordinate 17,744,690 downwards.
TGTATATTTCAGATCTTTAGTTCTGTTTGCGTCACGATATCCCAATGTCCAACTCTGAAAGCAAACGATATCTTTAAATGTCTGGTTCATTTCTGTCTTGGAAAATGTGATGATCTACAAGCTCGTCTTGTTGGCAGAGTATGAAAACTAGACTGATTGCAATTTCAATGTGGTCGAAGGCAATAAATGTGGGCATGTTGGTGGTCAGCCCGATTTTTCATGCTTAAACTTCGGAGGCATTCCCTAAGATCATGATTGCACATAACTAGCAAGACAAGGAATACATCTGCCAGAAGAAGCTGTTGAAATGGTTTTCTGCTAACCATTTCCCATTTCAGACAAGCTACGGAGTTGTTTTTGAAAGTCCTAGTCCACCAGTCTCTCTTGTGAAGGTTTGCCTCTGGTGTCACTTCGCAGAATCTGTATCATGGAGGTCTTCTCCATTTTCTTAGACAAAGAGATATTCCATGTAGTTTCATCCATTTTATCTCACAAGTCTCTTTCAGCAATATCGTTTTACCTTATTTTATCAGCATCCTAATTTTCAGCAATTGCCGGAAAATTTTAGTTCGCTGCGGTTCTCCTACAAGTTTTCCCCGCATGCATTGGTTGACTGCTTGCGATTATCCTTCAAAGTTGGATAAAATTCCAAACCTTTAAGTTATTGGACAAGTCCCCTGGACCCCCACTTTGTCTAAAAACCACTGGGCATCAATATGTTACCAGCTCCAGCCGAACGTACAGGGAGGTGCTGCTACGTGATACAAAGAGCGTGACTGTTTTTCATGAAAGAGAAGCCCCAGAGATTAAAGCAGAGTATCACAAGGGGGTGCAAATTTACTCAAGACTGATCTTGACAAATAGCACGTCATTGAGGACCAGCTCTGAGGAATGAGCCACATCCATGAGAAATTGAACATTGCAGATAATCCCAAGTGCAGCATAGCAGCCGAAGATGATGTGATGCAAAATGGAAACTTGTAAAAAAAAAAAAAAGCTTGAAATCCACGTGATGGAACTCTGCTCTGCACTGCTCTGTGCGATAATACATTTGACATAATCCTTCTGTACTGGCATAACGGGCACTGTAGTTTTTAGAGTTCATCATATTGGACATAGAAGTAAAACTTTGATGGTGCCTCCTTCACAGAAGCACACAGTATGACACTTTCAACCCAGCAACACAGCAGATATGTGTTTTCACCATAGTTGCAGATCTATACCAAAAACACAAACTAGTGAAAGCGTCTTGGGTGGATGCCAACCCCACCCAAGTGACCCACCTTTTCACACCCATCGTGTTAACTTGCTTACTACAGAATTGTTTATGATTGACACAAGAAATTGTCATATTACAACCATATATCAATGTTCTCATTCACAATGACATTGACTACTGTTTTTTTGCATTTGATTTGGATTGTTTTCAGATACCCAACACAAGAAACATCAACCAATTTTATAAGACATTGACAAAATATACCTAATTGTTCATTGTAAACTTATAATTATCTTGAAACTATATCTAGGTCATTATATGTGTATATATATATATATATATATCTGACAGCACAACATCATCCATGCATTAACAAGATATCATTCCTCATTATATATGCCTTATATACAATGGTACAAAAAGATTTTTTTTATCAAATACAACTCTCACCTGGCTACCTATATAGTTCTCATTCTCAATCATCATTGCTAGTATCATCCAATAGTGCAAGTTTTTGCACTCTAGTGTTATTTGTTAGATATTGCACACTTACTAAAAAGACTCTACAAAGAAGGCATGTACAGACATTGAGAGCACCAATCTAGTTACAACCTCCACATTTTTTGTGTGTTGGATTATTCTTCTCATCTACTAATTTGAATCCAAAAGAATTTTTACACATTGAACTTTCAAAGGATTATCTTAGAATGTACATCTATGCCAAATTAAAGATTTTTTCTACCACATTAGAATCTAGTATAACAATTACTTATTTCAAATTAACTTATTGGTAAAGAAGCACGTTCTTTTGTCTTTTCTAATGTTATTGAAAAGCTCTTATAAATTTAAATTTATTATTTTTAGTAGACTTTCTTTGATAGAATTGAATAGAATAAGAATAAATTTGGATAACCACCAATACTAATAAAAATCTATTGCCTCAACTTCTCTTTCTCCTATTAATTTGATTAAAGGCATGGCACAAGATATGTTGATTTGTTTTAATAATATATTTATGCAATAATTCATATTGTCAAAGGATTATGATTTATGGTTTTCCTTGAGTATCTTTAAAAATATTTTCATAATAAAAATCTTACAATCTAATAAAAAATGTATAACAAAGAAGAAGCTATGACCATACATGATTTAATACAAAATAATACATTCTTAATAAAACCTCATTCCAAAGCGGATTCATTTTTTGTTAGGTTAAGATGTGTGATTTTTGTCTTGAAATTTCTTAGGTAGTAGCACATTTTTATTAAGAATTTATAAGTTATGGTTTCTCATATATTGCAAGAAGATTCTTTGTTAAAACTATTATCCATGTTTATGTTCTTGCATGCCTTTTTATATTGCAAGATGTTGTAATATAATCCAAATAAAGAATGTTCTTGATTCAAACCTCCACAAATATTTTAGTAATGGTGTCAATAGATGTATATTTTTTCCTTGATGTGATCTAGCACATTGCATGCTACATCTTCATAAACTTGTCAAATTGTCTATTTGATATAATTATAGATTTGACATTTGCAAGGACCTTCTTTTGCATATATTAAATCTAAAGTAACACTTTGTAATTCATCACCACTCATAAAGCAATAAAACTTTGAGAATGACTAATTATAGAAAAAAAATCATATCCTAAGCAATAGCATTTCATATATGTCCAATACAACAATAATCAAAAGTAAGTAATAATGTACTAAACACAATTAGAACATCACCATTTTTAAATTGAAAAAATTATTTGTTTATCTTATAAGTTTAATTTGAAAGATTAATAGAGTTTGATGAATATTCTTTGGCAATTCCTCTAATATTTTTTAGAATAAAGAAGAATTGGATAAGCTTGTCAATTTCATTAATTCTATTGTCATGCTTTATTTCTTTCTCAATGAAAATGTGCACCAAAGCTTTGATTGACTGCCTACCTCAAAAAGTTTTCACTTTTAATTAGTGCCTTTGGTTGTAGATAACTTGATACATTGCTAAGCAACTAGTGAAGTAGAAGATTTTTGCAATGATCTTCAGAGAAGCATTGGCTTCAACAATGTAGTTGTCATATGCTTTTAGTTGCCACAATTTTCTCATCTAAATTGTGTTAATTGCAAGCATTCACAATGTTGATATCACAATCATGATTTGTTTTTCAATTTCTCCAAAAGACTACTTGAAAGAGACAATCTATTCTTGCACTAATTGTATTGTTCAATTGTTATTCTTTTATTGCAAGCATTCTATTAAGCATGCAAACAAAGTCCATCCTTTTTAATTTTCTATCAAGACAATTATGCTTCTTCGCAAATCATTTCTTCCAAACCATGTACCATTTTCACTTTTGCAAAGTCTTTGACTACCTTTTGAACTTCTTCAAAGGTCATATAAGAAGTAAGAGGTAGAGCTTCTAGCAATATCATGTTTCAAGAATGTACAAACTCTATCTAACATCCTTCAAGCAAATTGATAGTAAGAAATTAGAAATCCATTTTCATTGTCTTCAACTCCATCAAATAAAGACAACAAGAAACTACAAATACCAACTTATTAGTTAACCCAAAGTATGTATCAAATCTTTGACTTGGCACAAATCTACAATTGTAGACAATCCTTTGGAAGTGAAACTCTTTTTAGATTTGAATGGGTAGGTGGTGACAACTTGAAGTACAAAAATTGTTGAGATTGTAACCAATGGATGATATTGATATACAAAATCTAGTGCAAATTAAATATAATCAATCATAAATTGTAACTTAGAAGAATTGTCTACCAAATTACATTAAAGACATACATGCATGTTATGTATAAATATAATCGATAAGACTCAATTAATTTAAAATAATCACAAATAGAAGAATGACATTAATGTAATCTTTATCAAGTCATATTATAACAATTTGCTAGAATAATAATACTTAAAGTGATCAATGACTTTACAATTATGTTATAATTACTATTAATAAAATTACATTCAAATCCAATTTTAATTAAGAAGTTTGGTGAATATTAGGAACCAAGATACTATAACTACTTGCTATTAATTATCATAAAAAAATGTACTTTGTTCAAATGGTTATAACATTTAAAGCACAAATAACAAAACTACATTCTAAAATCATAGAGATATGGATAAATAAGTTTTAAGTTTTGTAGTAGAAAGCAACATTATAAAAATTAAAATCAAGAGTACAAAAAAATTGATTTGAACAGCTTTTATTGTAAATCAACTTAATTATTTATAAAAATTTGGAAAATTTAAAACACTTTTCTTTTAAAAATAAAGAATCTTAATTTCTTAAGTAATAAACTATAAATTATTGAATTTGATTTTTTATTACACTTATTAAGTAAAGAACTTATATAAAAGACATAATTATAGATTTTTAAATTAGATTATTAAATAACTGCTTAACTTGATGTATTTATTTGAATTAAGATGATCTAGAAATTAATTATATAAATTCATATGTATACTAAAAATGTTAAATAATTTGTAAAGAATATATCAAGATTAATTGTTGCATATATTTCTAGTGTTTATACATGAGATTTTTAAAAATGGTCAAACATGATTTTATTGAAAAGTATTGTGCAAGGATGTTTAAAAGAGCTTCCTAATTTGTTTTTGTTCAAGTCCAATTACTAGAATATTTATTTTACATATTACAGCTAAATTCATAAAAACATATCTAATAAGCAATCTACGGATATAAATCAACTTCAAGTTTATGGACATAGGCAATCTCATATTGATTACAGTTTGAAAACCGTCAATTTTAGCACTTACGTCAGGTCCATCACCCACGTCAATAGCACAATCACAACACAGTTATCAAATCTCACGGTCATATCCTCGATAGATGGTGACACAAAAATAAGTGCACCCTGACACATCGAAGACCTACAACCTACACTTAGTAGAATTGATCCGCTTACAAGTTCCTCCGCAGAAAGAATAAAAATACTGAGAAGATGAGGGATATGGCTCCAGAAAACTTGATAGTTTTAGTGTGTTCAATATGGTCATGGTGGCTTTAATATTCCCAAAGTCAATGATAATTATAAATGAACGATTAGATTTATATTTTATTACGAATGAGATAATGCAACCTAAAGCACAGGATATGCTCCGCTAAGGAACTTGTCACTAACACATCAGTCATAACATAATGGATTGGGTAGAGCTAAAAATAAGGGAAGGTCCAAAGACAGTTCTTCGAAAACAGCAGATCTCCATTTGAACTGCAAAAAAGTAGCTAAACGTAGAGGATGCAGATGCAGATCAGTTCGTGATAACAGGCTTCAAATATCCTTCATATACACGTTTCCTGCCGTGTTTAGTCCACGTAAGAGCTTTGAGAAGAACTCTTCGTCCAGACCTATTAGTGCAGGTTTAATACATTATTAAATAACGAAACTTCGTCAGCCACAATATAGTGAGTTGAAGTAAAGACGAAGGTGAGAGGTCCAGAAGAGAAAGACGATCCATATGACCCTTACCACAGCTTAATGCTCAGATAACACAAGCTTCATTGTTAAATATTATACGTGAAACAAAACAACTTACTTGAACTGAGAAGCGAGCTGGTGATCTTAAGAAGCCACATGTTATGCAGATTTCAACAACCTTCCCAGAAGCCAGAAGCACCGACATTGCCGGATGAGCCGAGCAAACATGCGATGAAAACGATGCAGGCAAATGACACCCAAAAGACTGAGGGAAACTCTGAAGTATATCGCAGAAGCCAGGAGGAAGAGCAGAGCAGAGCAGAGCAGAGCAGAACATGCAGTATATCGTGGAAGCCAGGAGGAAGAGCAGAGCAGAATAATGTCGTGCCCTGCCGTTTCAGGCAACCACACCTCACAAAACACCAACGAATGGCACAATGCCATGGTAAGTTTATAATCCTCATGACGGGACAAAACAATTGATTTCAGACATCCACCGCAAAATATTTACGAATGTTACAGCATCTTCAATCATACGAGAACAATGTTCCATCCGTTGACAATATCAATAAAAACAACAACCAATAGAAAAGAACACAGGTCGGTGGTAGCTGAAGCTTCGGCACAGGATTGTTCTACTGAAGCAGTCAGCAAAATTTGAAGGAGAGGTCCAAAGCTTTCACATGTCTAGTATCGCGAGCTCATGACAACTCAAAAATTAGTACCAAGCCCACCTCAGCATGCGCTCTAGGACCTGCGAGGGCGTGAAAGTGCAGACAGCAGATGCAGAAAAGACTGTTTCCTGACAGACTAACTCCAGAACTTCAAGGGAGCATAAATTGCATCAAAAACTTCAGAAAAGTATCTTCAAGGACTTCTGCTCCTGCTCCTACGGCGATCCCGAGCTGCTATTGGGCTCCTACAAATGAGGGCGATTACACATAGTTAGGCTTCAAAATCACAAGAGACAGTAACCACCAATGTGTGTAAAACCATTTAACGCCATAAAAGTAGAGGAAAGGCACAGCCAGTAGCACATACCCATTAACAACTGGGGACCCACGACGGTCCCGTCTAGGTGACGCAGCATACCCATTGCCTACTGGGGAACCGCGGCGATCACGTCTGGGTGGTGGCGAACGGCTAGGGCTTCGGCCGCGGCGGGCAACAGGCGAAACACTTCTAAGGCGTGGCGAAGATTTGCTCCTTCCTCGAGCTGGTGGACTGCGAATAATAGAGTCGACAAAAATCAGAAAATCATAGCATAAAACAATCATGATACGAAACCAACCGCGGAGGAAGTCGGAAGAATCTCATTGGACGACTTGGAATCAAGTAGGCGGAGCTGGAGGATGATCGACACCAGATAAACGTAGACTTCGAACCAAGATAAAGTCATCAGAGTAATCAAATCATACGCTAGACGTACCTTCGAGCGCCGTAACCATAGCTTGGACTGCGTCGATATCGTGGGCTGGTAGAGATTTTAGACCATGGTGCACCATTAGATTCAAGGGAAAGGAGAGTATAAAGAAGAGATTGAAAAAATAGTAGCATAAAAAATCAGAAACTACTTGAACACCAAAATACAAAGTGCGTTCTCCGTTCACTGTAATATTTTCCTCGCACATATTTGGAAAGAAGAGGTACCTTCGGGCACCATAACTTGGGCTGCGACGATATCTTGGGCTAGCACGAGGGCTCTTACCACGGCCTCCAGTACCCAAACCTCCAGCCCCAATACGAAGACGACACTCTCGTGCAAAATGACCAGGCTCTCCACATTCATAACATTTCATATCATCTCCTCCACGACCGCGGGGCCCACCGCCTCCGCCTGAGCTCCGAGAAAGCTCAACTCGCCAACCATTCTTACCTACATGACGATGTACACAAGACAAAATCACAACCCCCATGAAAGTAACCGATTACGGTCTCCAAAATACCGCCTTTACTGCGAAAATCCAGCCAGACTGCTTGACGCCCTGTGCCTGCCAAGACACCTATACTCCTCTACGGGACCTCTATCTGGCTGCACGCTTACCGTCCAGAGCCCGAATTGCATCCCGAGCATCTCGTATGTCATCGAACTCCACAAAAGCAAACCCCGCCGGTTTCCGGGCTACCCAAACACTGTGTCACCAGATACATACAGTACATCAAAACCATGACAAGGCAAAACGTGAACATACCATTCAAGGCACGAATGGCATCATCTGCATCTCTTCGATCTTCAAATTCGATAAAAGCAAAGCCCGGCGGTTTGCGGCCAACCCACACACTGAAATCCATGGGTCAGACAGGAATGGCTTTCAGCAGCAGATTTTCAAGACAAAAGGAGGACAGTCCTTGCATGAGAGACGAATCACTGGGACAGAACTGTGAAATCTTATGTACAACTTGTAGACGATTCCTTCCTGACAAGTTAGACAAGTTGTACTCATCTCCATCAGTCTTTGAGATGTGGACCCTAGTTCCAATAGCCTTCATGGGAGTATTCGGGCAACAGATCAGTAGAGCTTTCAGAAATGCTTCTTCCATGCGAGTTTCTAAAACTGACGATTATTATTTCTCTAACAAGGCTTTTAAAGGAGGAACAAGTGTATACCACAAAAAAATGATAGGTTTAAGATAAGAAAAGTGGGGATCTTAGCCAAGAAACCATCCTACTGTCCGAAAAAAAAGATTAATCAAAGCGTCATCAAACCAAAAACTAAGCACATAGACCTCCACAAAAATAGCCCGCAGCCGCGTCGAGCAAATAAACCATACCTAGCACGCAGGCATAACTTACTTTCCGTAATAAATCTTGGCTAGGAAAAGCACAACACCTATCTCCAACCAAACCCTCATGACACAATTCCTTCAAGCAATTTAAGAACAAAAAACAGGTAGAACATTTCATACTCAACAAAAGTGAGTAAATAAGTAGATAAGATGAGATGAGATGAGATAAGCACAATAACAAACCTGCGTAGCACACCGTAAACTCGAAACTCATCCTCCAGCTCCCTCTCGGTAGCCCGCGGGTCCAAGTTACCGACGTACACACGAGACATGATGCACGAATCGGCAAAACGGAGGAGCCCTCCCTGCACAACAGCTAAACCTGACGAGAGACTCCAAGAAAAGGAGAAGAATAAGCTCAAGGCGTCGAAGCCGACTCCAAGACAAGACCTCCAAAGCCGACGACGACGAAACAAGAAAGGACAGATGCGTGCGGGGTAGGGAAGCCGAAAAGGATGAGAAGAGGGAGGAAGAGGGAGGGAGAGGGAGGGAGGCGCAAAAAGGGGGGGGTTGAGGGAGAGAAGGACGGAAGGAAGGAGGGAAGGAGAGCAGGAAGAAGAAGAAGAATAAGGAGAAGAGGAGGAAGTGAAGAAGAAGATAAAGAAAAAGAAAAAAGAAAAAGAAAGGAAGGGAGAAAAAGTAGAACAAGCATGCAAGTGGGGAAAAGGGGGGCAAAGAGCGTCTTGGAGGTGGCATAGAATTAACATCCTCTGTTTTTTATTCATTTTTTTATTATTATCATTATTCTAATAATAGTGCGCGGAAAACACCCTCTCTCTCCTCGCCCTCCCAACCCTAACATCATCCCCACTCCTCTCCCGAGCCTCTCTCTCTGTGTCTCTGTCTCTGTGTATGTCTCCGTCCGTCACACCTTCTTCACTTGAACTGTGCCCTAAACCCACTCACTCACTCTCTCTCTGTTTGCACTTGTGCCCTATGCCCATGTCTACTATTCCTCTTCCTCTCACCTTGCCTGGTAGCCCCACCTTCACCTCTGTTTTCTTCTCATAGACAAGTTTATCACCCTCCAAAATATCTCACTATGGTTATACTGGATAACTTTAGTCTGTTAACATATATTATTTGTATTTTTATTATTATTATACGAAGCTCTTATCTATTTATATTAATGTGATTTTCTGTATTTTCAAATAACAATATTTTATTTAAATAAAAATTAGTTTGATATCTCGTAGTAATTTTATTAAGTCATGACACCAATCTTGATGATGCAATGGTTTTAGTTTACTTTGTAAGTTTTAATATTAGGAAGAAAAATGTCTTTTCAGAATCTAATATGCATATACACATTCAGAGAGAGGTGTTCAACGATTCCGATTATTTTCCAATCATATGAAATTTGCTAATCTTATCCAGCTTTTTTCAAGAAAAACACGTGCTTGTTCAACCAGTTTTTAATTCGACCATTAGTGAGGATAAGTTTTCCATATTTGATGGATCCCATTCGCTTAAAATAAAATGTTGTTATGCTCTTAGTTATCTTAGAAAAATAATCACATAGTTTGAACGTTGAAACAATAATCATAATGTTTTTTATGAAGAATCGTAAGCCACAAATGGGATGCTACAAGTGCAATAGATCAAAAAGAAACAACTAAGACTGTAAGCGACAACCTTACTATTGACTTTCTGAATTACTGCTTGAATGAAGATGGTGCTCCTCCTAAAATTAAACTTAGTTGCAAACAGAATATCATAACAATGATTGTTTACAGTTGTGAGATAATTATTTGGTTTCAAGTCTTCATTGGATTTAAATATTTTTTAAAACTGTAGAAGTTGTTCTATCTTTCTGGGGTAGGTGTTTATTACTTCAAAATATTCATTTTTCTCTAAATCATTTAACCTGTGCAATGTAACACAACCTGTTATAGTGCGTGAAAAATAGATGAACCCTATAGTTTTTAACAAGGTGTATAAAATACGAATGTACAAGTCAATTAGTTCATTGCTCGATATCACATTTATTATTTTACATTTGGTGTATAATAGCAGTGACATATTCATTTGATTTTTTGAAATTCAATATGCTGGTGTTATGTACTTTGTGTAGTGTTTGAGAATGTAAAGTACCATTCTTCCCAAATGTTAATAAGAAACAAAGAATAAGTAGCTTTACATTCTCTAGAGTTGTGGTGCGTGTGTATGTGTGTAGCTTTACATGCATCACGGAGTCCCCTCCCTTCCCCTGTGAAGTATATGAAGGGGGGGGGGTGCCAACGGCCCCAAAAATGTTTGAAAATATGCCGCGCCAATGGAAGTTGGCCCTCGTCGGAAGGAAGGAAGGGCGCGGGGAGGAGGAAGAGGGTTGGGGCGCGTGGGACGATAGTGACTTCTAGATTGCGACGGACGCAGGAAGTAGATGGATGAGTAGTAGATGAATAGTCGGATTGGATGAATAGATAGGAGAGGGGGATTGGAACTGCCAACTCCCTTCCACGCCTCCTCCTTCGAGGGAAAGCGTGAGGCGACAGACAGCGTGATGCATCCCAAGCCAAGCCAAAGCAGGCAAACCCTTTCTCAGGAAAGCGAATAAAGAAAGAAAGAGAGAAAGGTAGAGAGAGAGGCGGAAAGAAAAAGAGGAGGGCGAGAGAGCTATGGAGCAGACAGAGAGAGAGGGAGAGTTAGTGGGAGAGGGGAAGGGAGGGTGGAAGGAAGGAAGGAAGGCAGAAGGGAGGGGGGGGGGTTCTCAGTGGGGATTCAAGGGCGACAACGCTTATGTGCCTCTCAAGACTCACTCTCTCTCTCCGCTTTCACGGATTGTGCGTCAGTCAGTCATCATCTTCCTCTCTCTTGGCCTCCTTGGCTTCGGCTTCGGCTCTGACTTCTAGGGTTTGGTTGCGGCCCGTCTGTCCCGTCTCTTGTTGTCGTTGCTGTGTGAATCACACCTCCTCCCCTGCTGCGCCCTCTTGCGCGCGGTGAATATAGGAGTGGCGGTGAAATCATGGAGTTCGATGAGTACGACTACCTGGAGAAGATGACGGAGGGCGGGGATGTCAAGGTGAACAACCATGAGGGGGGCAATGGGCACGATCGAGACGGTAGGGATCGACGAAAGTCTAGTTATAAGCGTCGCAGTGGCGATAACGATACGCACGACCACCAGAGCAAGCGTACTCGCGCAGAGGATGAGGAGCGTGAGCGCGGCGACCGAGTGGACAAGGACCGGGAGAAAGAGAGAGGCGTGGAGAAGTCGGAGCGCGATCGGTCGAGGAGTGCACGGGACGGCGGTCACGGCTCGCCTGGTCGGACGCGGGAACGAGGGTCTGAGAAAGAGAATGAGAAGGAACGGAGTAGCAGGAGCAGCAGGTCGGACAAGGGAAGAGACAAAAGCGACAGAGGTGATGGTGAGCGCGCGGAGAAGGAGTCCAGGCGTGAAGGCAGAGAGTCGAGTGTCAAGAAGTCTTCTGATAAGGGGAGGTCACGCGAGAAGGAGCGGGAAAGAGAGAAGGACAGGGAGAGAGACAGGTCTCGTGACCGGCATCGCAGCAGGGAAAAGGACCGCGAGAGGGAGCGTGAGAAGGAGCGAGAAAAGGAGCGGGAGAGGGAGAAGGAAAAGGAGAAGGAGAGGGAACGAGAGAAGGAGCGCGAAAGAGAGCACCGGTATTTTTATTTTTATTTTTGTTTAGTCACTATTGTCCTTCTCCTTTATCTGCTTAAGCATAGTATTTTGTATTTGTAGCGCCCCATGAGATTATTTCCCAAGAATGATTTCTGTCTGGATATGTGAAGGCTTCTAATATTCGTTTTTTCGAATTATACAGGAAACGGTCTAGGGAGCTCAAGGATCGCAAGGAAGAGATTGTGGCGAATGAACCTGAGGCTGACCCTGAGCGGGATCAAAGAACAGTTTTTGCATATCAGGTGGAGAAATTGAACATTTCAACTGCTTATGATTGCTTCAGCTCCTCATTTCCTACTTCAACATAGTTTTAGTGCTATTAGGGTTCTTTAATAGACCATGGTGTCGGCTCTGTGAAGCTCCTTCCTGGACAACGTATAGCCGAGTTGTTTTCCTACCTTAATGAATTTGCTGATTGAGTAGTTGTACACATCAACAGTTCGGCTCGTAGCATTATTTCATGAGCGACGTCTTTGTACGTAGATGGATGCCAGGGGAAGTAGTGTTTGTTTTGGCAACGAGTCGTTTGTACTCTAGTTACTTGCTCACAGAGCGATCGTAGTTAGGAGCACAAAATGGAAGAGAACAGTTTGAAGTATCTAATAGTGAAAGACACAACACATTTCTAGGTGTTAGTTTCCCCTTTTTAAGGCGAGCAGGTTGCCCTGAAACTGATGGTAGTGGATTATCCCCACATGTAAATGCAGGACTCGATCCTTGTGACTTTGGGAATAATTTGCGCCCGTGGTCACATTGAGTTGAACATAAGGGGTTCTTGCACTCTGGAGATTGTTAATTTAGGGGCACAGGAAAGAGACCGTGGGGGGATCTGGTCATGCAGGTTTATTCGATTGGTCAAATAATCTTAGCCCTGCTTCAGGCAGTGTAAGCTTCCGCTTCCTGTTGTATCTGCTCGAGGGCTTTTAGGAACCTTCATTGCTACACGCAGGTGCTATCTCAGCAGTTACCTGGAAGCTAACCTGTCCCCTCTTACTGGTCCGAGTTGCTAAAGTTCAACTCTGGCTTCCGTGAGTCCAAGAAGTCGCCATAATTGGCGGATATGTCTAGTAGAGTCCGGCATGTTTTATTCATAGACGCAATATCGTATGAAACATCGAAATATCCATCTACGTGGAGTCAAACGTTCATCCAGTGATATTCGCTTATCTTCCATGACCGTGGGCTGACTGGTGGCATCATCTTGTTTATGACGCAGATTTCATTGAAAGCGGATGAGCGGGATGTGTACGATTTTTTCTCTCGGGCTGGAAAGGTTAGGCCTGATCTCATGACATACCTTCTGGGCATGTAGACGTTATCATGTGAAGAGTTACAGGAACTTAAGTTTGTAAGCTCTGTGGTCATGCTGTAAGAGAGAGGCCTGTCAAAGCCCGAAGCTGTGCGCACAATTATAGTGTTGTGGTCTCTTTGGTAGATTACGTGTGTGCTTTAGAAATTTATATCTCATTTCATACCCTGCGCCACAAACTCTGACCTGGGTTTATATGGAGAACAAGGTTAAAGGTTCACTAGGATGCTGTTGCTGCCTGACTCTATAATCTTCTGTGGAACACAACGAGTTCATTGATTACACCATGAGTATGAATCAAACCCTCTGCTTCTTTGCAGTGCACATACCTGAGTTTGATTGCAATGAGGTCAGACTTGTGGCCTTCTTTGTGATTCTGGACCGGAGCTTGTGGTGAGCGCTAAACTGATTTACTTACGTAAGTAGCTTCTTTGGGGCACCTCAGCTATGCGAGGTTGAGAGGCATGAGGATGTCAGTGTAATGTCAAGATCCCATGGTTTGGATCCTTTCTACTCGCACTCTTTTCCACTTAAAGGTGTGACAGAATGTGCCAAGGTGCTAACAGTGTATGGATTCTAGGTGCGGGATGTCCGGCTTATCATGGACCGGAATTCGAGGCGCTCCAAAGGAGTTGGGTACGATTCATTCATATCATTCCTGTCGTCGACTTCCACTTTCGTGCTTTGTGATTACCCTTGTTCCGCGAGACCTTTATTTCCTATGTTCTTGGTTTTACTTGCATTAACTGACCAAGCCATCGCGGGGGTGCTTTGTTACAGGTATATTGAGTTCTATGATGCCATGTCAGTGCCAATGGCTATTGCTTTGTCAGGTCAATTATTATTGAATCAGCCGGTCATGGTAAAACCCTCTGAAGCTGAAAAGAATCTCGTACAATCTACAACTGCGGTTCCAGGAGTTACTGGTGGCTTCATCGGTCCTTACTCAGGAGGCGCTCGTCGTCTTTATGTCGGAAATCTTCACTTCAATATGACTGAGGATCAGCTTCGTCAGGTATCGTGGATATCTTCTGCTGACGTCACTACGTAGTTATTGTAATAATTGGAGTTTCATTCATTAGATTTTTTTTTGATATTGGGTATTTTAGGTTGCGGCTTTTATTGGCTCTTTAAATGGATGTCGGCACTCGTACATATGAATTGCACCAAGAAAATTACTCAGTAACATTTTGGAAATTCTGAAGTTGACATGATCAATACGTGTAATTGTGATATCCTTAAATCTGCGGATTTTCAATTATTACATGCCATTTTCAGGTTTTCGAGCCTTTTGGGCCAGTTGAACTCGTGCAGCTACCCTCTGATATTGAAACCGGACAGAGTAAAGGATATGGATTTGTGCAAGTAAGTGTTTCCATATTGTTCAATTCTTCATGCTAGTTATTGTTTCCAATTGCTGCTCAGTGTTTCTACACGTCGTGCCAATGTGTGGTTTTTGTCTTGTTGCTTGTTAGTCAAGTTATTTTCTTGGCATTCTGGTGCTTAAGTAGTTACGCTAATGAATAAAGTTATCATCTAATCTTTTCAAAATGATTTGAAGAACATAACAATTGATATGCATGTGATTGTTTGCGACGTAATTCAGTATGCAAGGTTGGAAGACGCTCGTGCAGCGCAACAGAATCTCAATGGACTGGAGCTTGCAGGACGTCCAATTAAGGTAATACTTTCCTCTTTGAAGAGTGTCACTTACGTTGTATTGATGTGGAGGTTCGTGCATGTTGTGTCATGTGCTTCAATTAATATGAAGCCAAAACTCTTATAGTTCGTTTTTATTTTTATTTTTATTTTTGTCAGGTATCAGCCGTCTCAGACCAGATTGGCATGGAAGACATGGGGGTTCATCCTGGCGAACTTGATGATGATGAAGGAGGTGGTCTGGTGAGTCTTCGATTAGTTTCGATGTTTGCATCTACTGTTTTTGGTTTTCATGACGCAACTTTTCATTTCTAAGCTTAATTTAGTGTTCTGATCTTTTTTTTTTCTGGATATAACGTTGGTTGTAGTCGTTGAATGCTCGTTCGAGAGCCCTTCTCATGCAGAAGCTGGATCGGAGCGGAAGTGGAACAAGGTAGTGCTTCACAGCGATTTTTTTCTCTAGAAATATTAATTTACTGTTGGGTTGCTAAAATTGTCTGATTACATCATGTTGGATAATATCCTATCTGTTTGTTGATTCTTCCGTACGGCTGCCTTACTACAACTGATTCCAACAATCAAATTTTGTGCTTTTTCATGTAGTGTTCCTTGCGCTCCTGTGGCTTTTACTGACAGTGGGTTTTTTTCCCCTGTTTTTTGTTTTGTTTTGTTTGGTGTTCATCAGCAATACTGGTGCTACCTTGCCTGCCGCCCCAGTGCCAGCACTTGGTCTTCTTGGAACAGCTGTGCCTACTGGTGTAACTCCTTTGGTGAGACCCCCTTTCTTCGTTCAGAACCCTCTGGTCCTAGCAGGAGCCGCTACTGGATTGGGGGCTGCTGCCCTTGGTACACCTGGCCTCGTGATGCCTCCGGTAGTTGGTGCAGTTGACGCAATTGGACAGCCAAGTGAATATCTGCTGCTCAAGAACATGTTTGACCCGAGTACTGAGGTCAGCCTTCTCTACTTTGTTTTTTCAAAAGAAATTTTATTCCCTAGTGCCGTAAGACACATAGATTCTTTAAACGAATTTTATTATCATGACTCTGGGATACTGTTTATGTTCTTATTTTGTTCTTTCATTGACATATGAACTCAATGTTCGCGGTCCCTTCTTGTTTAACTATTTTATTGAGTGAAAAGTTTGAATATCCCGTTTTCTTACGCTAACATAAATTTTGGACCTGTGCAGTCTGATCCGGAGTTCGACTTGGATATTAAGGAGGATGTACAAGACGAGTGCTCAAAGTTCGGTGCTGTCAAACATATCTTTGTTGATAAGTAAGCTAGCGTTTTTCTCCAGTTTATTTCCTTTCGAATCCTCCTCTTTAGCGGGACTAAGAAAATATTGTATCGAAGCTTATTTTCGTTATTTTTCTCAGAAATTTCTTTTGAGTTGTTCTAAAACGTCTGTGCGATTATCTCCTTTAGTTTCAATCGTTTCACAAGCATTTGCGATGTTGATCTTAAATTGTTAGACTGATTTTGTTTCATGTCAATGTTCGCTCATCTGGCATGCTTTTAGGATTGGTTGCTTAGTTTCCTTGATTGTCTTTTTCAGGAATAGTGCAGGTCATGTTTACCTGTGCTTTGAATCAACACCCGCGGCCATGGCAGCTCAACGGGCTTTGCATGGGCGTTGGTTTGCGGGTAAAATGATTACTGCAACGTACATGGTAAGTTCTGTCTCAGCTTCCAGACGTGTCACTTAAATGGCTTAGCTTGACACTTCTGCAATAGTTTACATTGGTAGCGTGGCAATCTGTTTTCAATTGCGTCATCAAGAGAGGTTTTTAACTTGAGAAACTCTTTGTTGCAGAGTGCGCTCGCATACCAAACGAAGTTTCCAGATTGCAGATAGATGAGCATCTGCTTACTCGATTTTGACTAGCTTTGGGGATGCTGAAACCACTCTCTCTTGCATTACATGTGTGGGATTCCGAGTTCTTTGCTGGTTCTGCGCCAGAAATGGGCCCGAATAGAAATGTATTTGATGTCTGTCGCCAACCTTTCAAATACACAAGTTTCACAGTTATTTTGATTATCGTGCTTGCACTTGTTTCTTGCTTAAGTTTTCCTTCCAATCTGATTAATTCTGGATCGCATAGGTCATGGGGATAAGGAATTTGGACAGTACGACGAGCTGCAGATTTTTTCGAAAATGTAATGCAAAAGAGAAGACTTCCAGCGAGAACTAAAACTGCTTTTTTCTGCATTGAGGATGCAGTGTAATTTCGGTGCATTATAGATGTATTTTTCCCCCCCTTTTAACTATTCGTAAGAATTGCATGGTTCCAAATGTGTTTACGTTTACTTTAAGTCACAAATGTGTTTCACTTCAAATTCTGATACTATCATGTCGTACATCTCATTCACAAACTTATTTCAACCTCCATTGGACTTTTCTTTGAGCACATGGCATTGATCAAAGATTATGGCAGTATTGGATAACTATGCATTTTATACTTGTATTAGTAAGTAATTATATATAGAAAATACTTGAAAAAGTACACACAAGAGAATAGGAAGGCCTGTTTCACTTGAAATCTCCTCATTGCCAAAACCATTAGTGAAACACGAAGTTATGGAGTCCTATGGCTGTTTGTATGGAAGTATTTCGACGTTATTGTAAACTTTTTAAAACAAAAGTTATTTCTTTATTTGAAAGTTTTAAAGAAAATCTGAATCCAATTATGCAGAATGCATCGAAATATATCTCGGACAACCAATATGAATCACATGTCACACTTGCACATGAGCTTGAATATATAAAACCTTCAATTAGAATGATATCAATTTTCATCAAATTCAAAGTCAGACTTTCTTTTTTTAGCTTGATACAAACTGATTTGTCTCAAAAAATTTAAATTTGGTGAGTAATAGATGCATAAGCTTTGATTAAATCTTAAAAAGTAACAAAAAAACTATATAGCACATTGATGTGATTCTCTCACAGTGACTTCTACTTAGCACCAATCTGCATATCCATGCAGAAATAGCTCTTCTCCAATTCCATTCTGTGTTTCACTTTTTGATTATTCCATTTTTTTTAATTATTTAATTGTTGGCTTATAAAATTAAAAGTTAAAAGTAGATCCTTAATTATGTCTAAGAACTCAGAATTGCTCTAGAACTCCATTGTTTTGACTATCCTTGATGGTGCCAATCTTTTATTTGGACCTAGTTCTTTGAATTAGTACAATATCCTTCTTGATTGTCCAATATCATAGAACCCAAAAGCCATACAATATAGGTGGAAAAGGTATCGTTTTTATATACAATTTTCATTTTAATATTTGTTTATAATGAATCAAGTAACTATCATGTTTGTTTGCTTGTCTATCTATTAATTTAAATGCCCGAAGGCACATATAGATATCATTGAAACAAGAATAAAAATGTCCAATAACAAAAATCAGCACACTTTGAACAAAAATATTAGTTATAGTTCTGAACATCTTTTTGAGAAGGATTGTTTGAATCATATCTGGTTGTATTTCTTCAAATATGTAATGACAAGAAAAATACATAGTAATTAAGGTTTGGGTTCAAGGGATCAGAATCTGGTGTAATTTGGTTATTAAACATGATTGGAATTTCTTAGAGAGCAAACCAAAATATAAAACAACTGGATGTAGTAGTTGGAAAGATTAGGTCGTGTTGTTTCGTCACAAACTTGAAGAATGCAGAAGCAGTAGCAGCAATATCAGGAGGAGAAGGAGGAGGAGTCATTATAACGGTGCCGTGTAAATCCAAAGTGGGTTGTAAGGAAAGGAAAAGCTAAGCAAAGTGTGGGCTGGGAAGGTCGGGAATGGAAAGAAAGGAAGGAGGATAAGGGAAGGTTGCACAAACGTAAAGATTTGATCGTTCGTTCGTTCGTTTGTGAACCCTTCGTTGGATTTGATCGTTCGTTCAATCGTCACACCAAGTCTTACTTTCTCTCCTTGGGGCACTTTCCGAATCCTTTCTTTAGTGTTGGCTTTTCCTTCTCTTCGTGTTTTCGTTCCTTTCGTTCTTTCTTTCCTTCTTTCTCTGTGAGTGAGAGAGTGAGTGTGTGTGTGTCTCTCGGACCCTAATTGCGTCCCCGCACTCTCGGCTGCTACAAAGCCTCGCTCCTGTTGTCGTCCTCCCCCCCACCCTCCCCTCCCCCCCTCTCCGCTCTCCCCTGCTCCCTCCATTCCTGCTGCTTCTTCTTCTTCTTCTTCCGCTTCCTCTTCTTCTTCTGCTGCTGCTGCTGCTGGCCTTGTTCCCTCCTCCGTCGATCGCATCGCATCGCCTAGCCTCGCTACGCCTCAGGTACTCACTCTATTGCATCGCATCGTATCGCTATGCTTTCCCTGCCCTTCTCTTCTTCTTCCTCTGCGTGTTGACTTTCTTTTACGTTCATACATTGCCATCGTCTTCCCTTCCCCTTCCGCATACACCTTTTTTTTTTTTTTTTTTTTTTTTTTTCTTCTTCCTCTTCTGACCCGCATCCCCCCCCTTTCATCTACAAGCTCTTGTCTTCGATCGCATTGCGTGTCTCTCTGGATGCGTGGATACTCCATGTTCGCATCCTTGTTTGCTTCGTATTGTATTGTATTGTATTGTATTGTATTTTTTTTTTTTTTTTTTTTTTTTTTTTTGTTTTGTTTTGTTTTGTTTTGTTTTTTTTTTTTCTTTTTTTTCTCCCTCTCTCACCCTGGCGCGGACTAGATCTGCAGCTCGCATGTTGTGTTTTTCTCTACTCTTGTGGTGAGGGATCGCGTTTGGCGGGTGAGATTTCGTTCTTTGTAGGATGTGGAGCGTGTTCGCATTGTTAACGTCTGATGCCTAGTGCTGGTCATCTCATTTAGTGAGTGCTGGCAAACGTATTTGATGAGTGGTTGTAAATTTTTAATTTGAGTGTCGTTATTTTTTTGGACAATGTTGCATCGACTACGTCTGTGTGTTTTTAACTTTGATTTTGATTTTTTTTCCCTTCTCTCTCTCTCTGAGGTGTTGCGGTCCTTTCTTATTGTCGTACAAACATGATTTTGCACGTGGTGATTTGGGACCACTGTGATATCACTTTTGCAGTGAAGGCAGGGAGATACTTCCAGCGGTGTAAAGATGGCGCTGGAGGTAACACAGATACTTTTAAACGCTCAGTCTCCTGATGGAACGGTCAGGAAGATTGCCGAGGATAACCTTAAGCAGTATCAAGAGCAGAATCTCTCTGCCTTTTTGGTATCTCTATCTCATGAACTTGCCAATGATGATAAGCCGCCTGAGAGTCGAAGGCTGGCTGGTTTGATCCTCAAAAACTCGCTGGATGCTAAGGAAAGTTCTCGGAAGCACGAACTCGTGACAAGATGGGTGGCCTTAGACTCTACTGTGAAGGCTCAAATCAAGCCTGCTCTTTCTCAAACTCTCTCCTCCATGGTGGCGGATGCTCGTCACACAGCTGCGCAAGTTATCGCTAAGATTGCTGCTATTGAACTGCCTCAGGGCGATTGGCCTGAGCTTGTGGGGTCACTTTTGGCCAACATGGGGGGCCCTCAAGTAGAGCAACCCTCACATCTGAAACAGGCAACACTAGAAGCTCTTGGCTATGTCTGCGAGGAGGTTTCTGCGGAGATCCTTGCTCAAGAGCAGGTGAATTCTATCCTGACTGCTGTGGTCCAGGGAATGAACTCATCCGAGACGAGTAACGACGTCCGACTTGCAGCCACTCACGCTCTGTACAATGCTCTTGACTTCGCGCAAACGAATTTCGAGAACGACATGGAACGTGACTACATCATGAGGATGGTTTGTGAGGCCACGCTCTCACCTGATGTTCGAGTTCGTCAGGCCGCATTTGAATGTTTAGTATCCATTGGATCTACGTACTATGACAAGCTCGCACCGTACATACAAGACATTTTCGCCATCACTTCTAAGGCAGTCAAGGAAGATGAGGAGCCGGTTGCACTTCAAGCCATCGAGTTTTGGAGCTCTATTTGTGACGAAGAAATTGAGATTCAGGAAGATTACAATGTTGATTTTTCTGGTGACTCGGAGGTGCCGTATTTCCAGTTCATCAAACAGGCATTGCCTGCTTTAGTCCCTATGTTGTTAGAAACTCTTACAAAACAAGAAGAGGACCAGGATTTGGATGAAGGGGCGTGGAACTTGTCCATGGCCGGTGGGACGTGTCTGGGTCTGGTCGCTCGTGCCGTCGGGGACGATATTGTGCCTCTGGTCATGCCCTTTGTAGAACAAAATGTCTCAAATCCATTGGATTGGAGATGTCGTGAGGCGGCCACATACGCTTTTGGTTCCATTCTTGAGGGTCCTTCTTTGGACAAGCTGACTCCTCTTGTAAATCTTGCGCTCAACTTCATGTTGAGTGCAATGAAAGATGTAAATAATCACGTCAAGGATACTACAGCATGGACGTTGGGAAGGATCTTTGAGTTCCTTCATGGACCTTCGCTTGAGCCTCCAGTTATCACCCCAACCAATCTGCCCTTGATCATTGCTGTGCTTCTCGAGAGCATCAATGATACACCTAACGTGGCTGAGAAGGTTTGTGGAGCAATTTATTTCCTGGCACAGGGTTATGAGGACGGTGGGCAGTCATCCACTCCTCTTTCTCCTTACTTCCCGAAAATCCTGGAAGCTTTGTTGGCTGCGACGGCGAGAGAGGACAGCGTAGACTCTCGGCTTCGAACTTGTGCATATGAGACTCTAAACGAAGTTGTGAGAATATCAACGGATGACACTGCCCCAATCGTTGTGCAGTTAGTGCCTGTGATTATGGAGAAACTCAATCAAACTTTGGAAATGGCCGTGCTTTCTTCTGACGATCGGGAGAAGCAGATTGAACTGCAGGCTCTTCTCTGTGGTGTTCTCCAGGTGAGCGAAAGGTTTTTGAACTCAGTTGCCGTGTCTCAGTTTTAGTTTATTTTGTTTTTGTTATCATTAAATTAAGTCTATTCCTCCTTTCGGCATACGTCGTCACTGCTTTGTGAATCCCTAAACCCGAAAACCTAAAACCTGGTCACTGCTTTGTGAATCCCTATAGTTTCTTATCAAATAAGTAGCGACTACTTACAGTTTTTCTCTTAGTCGTAGTAGAAGCCTTAGAGTCTTGGTTGGCAGAATCTTCCTCACATAGGTTAGATTGTGAACCTCACTGACATCAACTCCTTATTTTTTTATGCTTTCTTTTCTTTTCTGAGGGTTGGTTATCTTTTGAGCATGTGCGGTTTCTGCTTAATGTACGCGTAGTCCAGAGTTTTGAGTTCATGCCGAGATTTGGACTTCTTATGTGCAGGTCATCATTCAAAAGTTGGGTGCATCTGAGCTCACAAAGTACGGCGTCGTACAGTTTGCCGATCAGATGATGGGTCTGTTCCTCCGCGTCTTTGCTTGCCGAAGTGCCACAGTCCACGAGGAAGCTATGCTTGCAATCGGAGCTTTGGCATATGCAACGGGTGCTGAATTCGGAAAATACATGAGCGAATTTTACCGGTACTTGGAAATGGGTCTTCAAAACTTTGAAGAATATCAGGTACATGCATCTCCTGGCGCTAGCCATGGATACAGTTTCCTGGTCATCTGAAGTTTGGTGCACTCATCTGGAGTTTGAAAGGACATGAGAATTGAAGGAAAAAATCTCTTCGCTGTCTTGCAGGTGTGTGCTGTTACAGTTGGTGTGGTCGGGGATATCTGTCGCGCCTTGGACGAGAAGGTGCTCCCCTACTGTGATGGAATTATGACCCAGCTTCTGAAGGACTTATCAAGCAATCAGTTGCATCGCTCAGTGAAGCCACCCATTTTCTCATGCTTCGGGGATATCGCCCTGGCTATCGGGGAGCACTTTGAGAAATATTTGATTTACGCAATGCCCATGCTCCAAGGAGCTGCAGAGCTTTCTGCCCAACCTACAGCTGGTGATGATGAAATGACCGATTACAGTAACCAGCTACGCAGTGGTATTTTGGAGGCATACTCCGGTATTTTCCAAGGTTTCAAGTCAAACAAGGCGGACTTGATGGCACCTTATGCTGCGCATATTCTGCAATTTATTGAGAACGTTTATCAGGACAAAGACAGGTATGGGAAATACTAATTCAGAACGAACCGATTGTTTTTTTATTTTGCGTTTTGTTTCCCAGCTATTTGTTCAAGGTGTCTATTGTCAAGTGGTACAGTGGTTGGAGAAGCTGGTAACAATTGTGTCGTATAGCAGGTGTCCGTGGTTGAGTGCTCTGTATATCGTGATTGACGAAATGTGATCGGCATAGTAGTTGATATTTCTATGCCTTGGACGTCAGTTAAATCTGCTTGTATGACTTTTGTGTTTATTTTTATTGTTTCGCCTGTTGATCCTTTTCTAACTCATGTCCTTTGTTCATTGCAGGGATGATGTGGTGACGAAGGCTGCAATTGGAGTTATGGGTGATTTGGCTGATACGCTTGGAGCCAATGCTGCGGCTTTGTTTCAATGTACAGTATTCTATAAAGACTTCCTTGATGAATGCATTTCTTCAGATGACCAGCAGCTGAAAGAGACAGCTGAGTGGGCTCAGGGCACAATCACACGCATTCTATCTGGTTGATAGGAATGTTTCGGATTGGAGGTCGAATACATCCCAGTTGTTCCATATGTGATTGATTGAGAATTGTTGCACACATTTAGGAGATAGTGGAGGCATTTTGCGCGGTAGTCGATGATAGTATATTTGCGGGGGTTTCAATGTGTTAACGAACACAGACTCGGACTCTACGGGGTGGTTCGCGTCGTTTGAATCTCTTTTGGCCTGGGTACCTGTGCTCGTTTCGGAGAGGATATCCTTCATTGAAGCTAATGTTTAGAATGAAGAGGAGCTACCTTGTTCAAGTATCTAGTCTGGACAATGTCCAGCCAAAGTAGAAATCTTTGATTCTCAGTTGTAGCACAGGTGGAGGCAGGAGCAGTTCATTTGACTGTCTCCTTGAGGTTTGATTTGGAATTCATCGCATTGCTAATGCTAAGCATGTTCTGTACACGTAAATGCTTCTAGTGTTCGGGATGAACTTATTAGCATATTTGTGACATCCGAGACTTCCTGGGACTTAACGTGGAATATTTTGTAGCTAGGAACAGATGTCATATAAGCTGTACCTCTGAACAGGAATAGGTTCAAAGGATATGTGGCAGTTGTTTTTGTTCATACTGCGTCTTGCGTTTCAAGTAAAACCGAAGGTTTATTTATTTATTTTCCTCGTGTATGTTCTTCACTCCCGATCATCCGCACTATCATTTCTAATTCGAAGGTAATCAACTTGTTCAGGTGTATCTGGGTGGTTGTGATTGAGAAGAAGATAATATGTAAACACTGGTGTGTTACAATTTGATTTTTTATTCATTAAAAATTGAACAAAAGTGCAGGATGTTTTAATGAAGTGTTGTGATAAAAAATCAAAGGTCCTGTACTTTTTTGTTGTATCGACAATCAGATCTCTTCTGTCCTAACTTTTAAAATAAAGTTATTCCTTCAGATTAAGTAATTAGTTTATCATATGGAAGCGCAGGTACCTGGGTTTGGAATTAGGATTTTACATACCAAATGTTGCCAATGTCATGTCACCACATTTTTTGTAGATATTGCCACAATTCACCGCCCATTCAATATATATTTTTAATTACTTCAAACATAATTTGTGAATGCTAGTAATGCGTTTTACTTTTTCAAATTACATTTAAAGTAAATTTAGTTTTATTGCAAAATAATTAAAAAGTTCAGAAAAATAAATTTGTGGTGGCAATAGCAAAAATTATGATGACATTTGGTAGATTACAAATTGTAGGTATTACAATTGTGGTGGTAGTAGCCAAAATTATAGTGGCATTAGCAATATTTTACATATATTGTAATTATTATTATATTTCTTATTATTACACTTTTTTATTTATTTATTTATATATGCTTTTCAATTCTAATATCTTCATATACTACTAGGGTGATATTATTTTTTTTTCTAACATGTATCAAGATATATATATATATATATATATATATCCAATCTTGACACAACAACTACAAAAGAAAATATCATGGATCTTCAAGCACACAATGCAAAACATCTTGACATACATAACAATGTTTTATTAACACCTTGTATATTGACAACAAATGGAGTTTTTATGCCATTTATATATTTGTTAATTCTTGTAAGTCAAGAATGGAGTGACTTTATAAAAGCACAAAAGGTTGCTTTAAAAGTGAATAGCTATCAATAAAATATGTATTTCAATACCATGTTTCAATTTAACATAAAAAATCTGAAAAATATTATGAAGTTTATTAGAAGGGTAATATTCAATTAATCCTCCAATTTAAAAAACTATTTAAAATTTTTAATAGTTTTGAACCACAAATTCCTATCCTACTGTCTATTCTTGGAGGTACTACAATCCATATTGCTGAAAGAAGAGATAGATGTAACACATGATAGGATGAAGAAAACATCTAAACAAAAATAATAATCAATAGTTGTTTATAGTTAAACCAAACTTCTCATATTATCTCAAGGAGCTTCTTTATACCTTGTATATACAAGAGTTGAAGCTGAGAAGATCTTTAGTTTTGACAACCCAATTCTCGTGGCTCAAATTAAGCCTTTTGGTCTTATTCTTATGCTTTATTGCAGCTCCTTATTTGGGATATAAAGTGAATCTCTTTTGTTTCATTTCCTTAAACTCTTGGAGTCTTTTTTTACTTAATTGGTGAGTCTACAACAATTTTTTGAAATTGACATAATACAATGTTAGAGTTTGGTTTTTTTTGGATAAAAAGTAGATTATCCCTCTTTTTGATAGTACTACAAGGCTCTAAAGGTTGTGGATTACCCTCCTTTAGACTAATATTACTCTTGATTTTTCATGTATGTATATATATATATATATATATATATATTTTCTTCTTATTTCATTTCTACAGTAAGACCATGAAGAGTTCTGGTAATTAGAGTATGATATAATTTGGAAAGATGAGGGATTAGTAAGCTAATTTAATTGGAAATTACAAGACAATGTGATGGACTTATTTTTGCCTATGATTGATCCTCAATCACTCAATAAAGCCGGTTATTGGACTTCATTGTTTCTTAATTCTAGCAAACATTCTATCAAGATTATTGAAAGTAGAGACATCTTGATTTATTTTAAGACTCAAAAAGAGCATAAACAAAAGATCCCTTTCATCTTGAAAAAGTTACAAGATAGTGGAAATACACCAAGTTATATACCAAGTTATACACCAAGTTGGAGATATATATATATATATATATATTATATGAGCTCAAAATAGAATTTTTTGACTATATCATATCAAATGAAGGCTTAATAATAGTTCAAAATAAGATTAAGACCATTAGTGAATGAACAAATTTTTTTATAGAAACTTATCTTAATATAAATTTAGTTTAATAAATAAGAGAAAAAATAAAAAATTATGCTAATATATATTAAATAATATATATATATATATATATATATATATATATTTAAATATATATGTAAACATCACAATATTTTAAATATTTTAAATATTAAACAAAGAATTTTAATACCAAATAAATATAATTTATGTATTTATTAGTTTTATCTTTTTGCACTACTAGTTTATTAAAAGAAATAGTGCACATGATTGTAATAGAATATTTTTAATTGACACCCATTTTTCCTATTGTATTTTTATTTTAATATCTTGCATAGTTGTTGTCTTATTCATAAAATAATTTTAAGCTCTAAAAATCATGAATGAATTTTTTCCAATATCTACTTAGCAACAGGTAAATTATAGCCTCCAAGATACCACCATACTTTTTTTTTTAAAAAAAAAAAAAAACAAAATAAAAAAACAAATTTTTTGTGTATGTCAATATAATATAGACTAAGCTTTGATGTATTTTGATAATAATTTAATTTATTAACAATCCTATTTTGGTGCTTCTATTTTTCTTTTTCTTTAAAATTTTAAGAAGTATATTTAACAAGAATCCCAAATCGGATAATTATGCTAAGGAATAAGAAAATGTATAATTCTTAAGACAAGCTAAATTCCAGATGTAAGTTATAAAAAGTAAGGATTAAACAAGTTTTGCCTTAATCTCTATTACTTGTAAGATTATCAGAATTTTTGTCCAACATTTTCTAACTTATCACATAAGTTACAGTGTATCATTTATTCTCTAATAACCACCACCATCTAAATTAATATACAAACTTACAAAATTTCCAAATAAACATGTATGTATATATGTGTTTGAAAGAGTGGAGTGAATTCCAAAAACATATTTTTCGTAAGAAGATGTGGAAATGAGTCTCGGAAAGGACTAGAATTATGTTGCATGATCTTGAGTAAACTTCAGATGCAGCTTATAAAGAGAGTAAGTTAACAACATAGAAATATGATCTGTGGGATGAATGAATACAGATGACACTCATCCGCCTACTAGGCTGGCAGTAGGGAGCAGGGGATGGATGATTGTCCACGAGGGCAAGGAAGAGTCCAAGGCTGCCTAGCTAGGTTCGGGTATCTCCCAGCACTCACTCACTACCCCTCTCACTCTCACACTCGTTCACTAACTCACTCACTCACACACTAACTCGGTGTCCCTTTCCTACAGCGCCGCCGTCTGTTGACCAGACAGAGTGCTGTTGAGTTGACTGGCTGGGGGGCTCGAAGGGAACGGGTTCCGAGGGGGTGGTGGGAACGTGGCAACGGAGCCCTTGACTGGATAATGCTAGCTACTAAAACTGCCTCCATGAAAGCCTGGCTCCCTTGGAGGCCGAGTCCACGCGGTCTCATGAGACTCCACCCGGTGTCCGTGGGTGCCACGTCAGTGCCAGCTCAGCTAAAAGGACCGCCCCCCGCTGCTGCTGCCACCCCGGTGCTTTTACGAAGCAATTAGGAGGTGGTTTCCGTGGGCCTGTCCACCTGCCTGTCTGCACGCCCTGCTCGTCGTGCTCCTGTGGAAACAGGTCTTGGCCTTCATTTCCTCCCATTGCCTCCTCGCATCGCATGCTCGCCCACTAGCTGCCTTCTCCCCCTCTGCGTCCATGCATGCCCTCACCCTGCTATCTGCTGTAGTGTCGGGAAATTTCTGGTGGTGATGTGCGGGCCTGTGTAGGAGAGGAGACCAGTGTATGAGACGGTGACGGGGGTGGTGCCGCTGCTGTTCCTGAAGAAGGAGGAGGAGGAGGAGAAGGAGGAGGAAATCGCGGAGTTTAGTCGCGGGGGAGTGGATAGTGAGCAGTTGCCTTACTCGTACATGTAGGTTCTTGAGGCTCTCCTGTCAGTTTTGTTTGTTTAGGTTCATGTGGTTTCGTGTGAATTCGTTATGGAGTAAATGTAGACATTCGATGTGATGTCCTGGGATACTGTAGATTCGAGAGTCTTAAGCTCCGAATGTACCAAGATATTTTCATAGTGCTTGTTGGTTTCGTTCAAGTAAGGATGTTGTGTCCGCATTTGCTTACTGAGATTATTGTATTATCGTAATCGTGACGGCCTTTTCGAAGATGGGTTTGATGGAATATACTCTGTCGTTTCTGGCATCATTCTTTAGTTACGATTTGCAGTAGAATGTGGCCGACAATCATTGTCGATTCTCACCGAGCTTGTAGCTACTTTTGATGGTGAAGTTGTAAGCTTTCTGCTGTAAGCTACGTAATGGTATGGTGCTGTAGACGGTCAGATCTGTAGGAGCTTTATCTGTCTATTGCCTCGCAGCTTGCTGCAAGTTGTTTGATCGTCGTTAATAGATCTCGTAGTGCATGTGTTTGGTGCAGTTGTTTGGCCATGAATTGTCGAAGTAAAGTGACCTCATTATCGATATGCTCGTGGAATTGGGGTCTTAGGCTTAAAATAAGCTAGAAAGTCTCAGGTCACTGTGTTCTGAATTCATGAGAGGCTTTAAAATCTTTGATTTGAGTATTAACGGTGCAATGACAGCTTTTTTCACTTGACTTTTGCATATGCACATGCAGGATTGTGACTACACAGGTTAGGAATCGTTCGATACTGCATTACAGCCATGTCCCAATCCGTGCAGGGAAGTCAGCTCCGCAAGATCGTGGCTAGAGCTGTACAGCAATGGATATGGTCCCCGAGCGTGGATGTTGGCCGCCGCTCGCTTCACAAAAATGTGAAGCGGCCCGTCATTGTGAATAAGCGCAGCACAGACATTCTGCACGATCCCTGGTTCAATAAGGTACGTCTTACTATTGTTTAATTGGCTTCTTGCAGACTTGTTTATCTGATTCCGGAAATTTTAGTGTTCATGCTTGTGGGAGAAGCTTTTCAGGTTTACATTGCTGAACTTTAGATTAGGGTGAGGCTCAAATGACCAATCTAAGCTAATACAGTTGATTTTTGTGAGTGCAAGCGACCTATTGGTCGTGTAAAGTCTCGGGATGCTATGTTAAATAGTGTTATTGCCGACGGTCAGCTTGTGATCAAGTTTCTCGAAAAAGCGGCAAAGTTTCTTGCACTTAAAATTTGCATTTAGTTGGACTGTATCATTATTTATTTCCATGTGGGCATCCTGACATCTCACAACCGCTGCATGGTGGGTTTAGGGTACCGCATATCCACTCGCAGAAAGAGATCGACTTGGTCTACGTGGCTTGCTACCTCCACGAATTATGACCTTCGACCAGCAATATGAGCGATTTAGTAAGTGAAGGTCACCTCGAATTCTTTTATGATTATCACCCAAGTCTTAAGAAAGTTGTTGCTTTGACTGAAACGTGACCTCTGAATCTAACACCCTGAATTTAAAACGTGAATCTCGCAGTGGGAAACTTTCGTTCCTTGGAGAAACACACGAAAGATGGAGCTGAAGATATGACTGCACTTGCAAAATGGCGTATCCTTAATCGGTTACACGACAGAAACGAGACTCTTTATTACAGGGTCAGCTTCTCCTATCAATCAGTCTTTGGCATTTTTGATTTGTTGACGTGTATGTCTTTGGTTGATATTGAAGCTGGCGATAGACTGGTTCTTATTGGTTTGTGATGAATGTTTTATGTTTAGTGCAGGTTCTGATCAGCAATATTGAACAATTTGCGCCCATCATATACACCCCAACCATTGGATTGGTGTGTCAACGATACAGTGGTCTTTACAGACGGCCTCGAGGAATGTATTTCACCGCAAGGGATCGCGGCGAGATGATGTCAATTGTGTACAATTGGCCATCGACTCAGGTCTTGTTCAACTCTTGCCGTCTACTTTAATTGCATTACAATGTGGAAAGTAATATTTTTTTCCTGGTACAGTTACATGTTCAAATTTAAAAGTTTTGTAGTTCAATGTATTGATGTGATTCTGTTCATAGTCTATTTCTCTTCGTCACATTCCATAAAGAAATCAGAGACTAATTGTAGCCTACACATCTATTACTAGAAATTATTTGGCTAACTCTATTTACTCTATGCAACATTTGTTTCATACAGGTGGATATGATTGTAGTTACAGATGGCAGCCGTATCCTCGGTTTAGGCGATTTGGGAGTGCAAGGTATTGGGATACCAATTGGAAAGCTGGATTTATATGTTGCAGCAGCGGGCATTAACCCTCAGCGTGTAAGTAACTATTGACTTGTGACGAATCAAATCATTGAAACTTACTTTAGGATCCTTTTGAATCATATATGAGATCATGAGTCATGCAGAAAGTGATGATGTATGTCTCATTTGTTCGTTCCTTGGTATCATCATTGTTGTATGTTTGTGCTTTCATGTCTAGAGAGATACGCTCCTGGTGATTTGTTTTGTACACTTTCAATTACTCTTTCAATTGCTACTCCTTTTGGGAATTGAGCAATTACAGGAAAAAAACTAGATTTATTTTCTATTTGATAACATGTGAATAATTCTTCTCATGGCACATATGCAGGTTATGCCAGTAATGATTGATGTTGGTACAAACAATCAGGCCCTTCTTGACAACCCACAATGTAAGGCAACTTCCTGTGTCGCAATTTGGTACACCCTTAGAATCTTGTCTATAGACAATGTTCTCTATTAGGTATCTTGATGATATGTCTGACTGGAATTTGGTTTCTATACATCATAGACATGGGACTTCAACACACACGGATAGAAGGCGATGACTACATTTCTCTCATTGATGAGTTTATGGAGGCGGTTTTTACTCGATGGCCAAATGTCATC
Organism: Physcomitrium patens; assembly: GCF_059467195.1. Classification (NCBI taxonomy): domain Eukaryota; kingdom Viridiplantae; phylum Streptophyta; class Bryopsida; order Funariales; family Funariaceae; genus Physcomitrium; species Physcomitrium patens. The sequence goes on along the minus strand of NC_143420.1, from coordinate 17,713,440 downwards.
GTTCAGGTATGACTTACTAGAAGCGCTACATTTAAGTTTGGGACTTGGGCTTGTGAAAAAGTCGCATGGAACAAAAAAAATTCAAACATGTGGTGAATGATCCATGCAAAAATATTGGTGGGGAGTTTAGTTTTAGGTAGATCTGATTGATTTTCAGAATGCCATCCACAGATGGTGATTTCCAACAATTTGGGTATGTCATAATATATTTTTAATGATTAATATTTCAAATCCTTATTCCTATAAAAATCTGTACCTTGTGACAGTTTGAGGATTTCCAAAATAAGTGGGCCTTCAAGTTGCTGCAGAGGTACCGCAATCAATACCGCACGTTCAATGATGATGTGCAGGTAACTTCTACACTGTTTGTTTGATTTTCTGATGTGCTGATGCCCTTATTCTTTGAGGATGATATTGCGCTTGGTGCAAGTGATTTGTAGTCCTTGAAATATCTCGATAACCTTCCAACTCCAAGAATTGCAACATGTGTCAAGTAACACATGAAAAAGTGTTGAGTTGATGTGTACCTTAAGTGAGGCAAAGATTTTTAATTTCACATAATAAATCACTGTTCATTGATGATGTCGATGTTTCATCAGGGAACTGCTGGGGTAGCACTTGGAGGTTTGCTCGGAGCAGTGCGGGCGATGGGTAAACCCATGGAGGATCTCGTCAAACAGAAAATCGTTGTCGTTGGTGCTGGAAGGTACACAGCCTTCCACCAAAATTGGAGTTATTTGCGTTAGGATCATTCATTCGTGCAGCTTCGATGGTACCTTAATGCTTTTCTCTAGATCTTCATACTTTTTCTATGTGTTAGCAACGCGATGCTGTTTTTTTAACGTCTGTCTTTTTGCCTTATCAAACATATAATTTATGTCATGTGAGGTTTATTTCCTTGTGTACGGATTGATTAGGAATTTAACATATATGTAGGTTTGTGTCCGAAAGTATGCACGATGCCTAGACGTTTTTGCTTACATTGTTGAATCTGGAGGCGCTTTTTGATGTGTATGTTTGGTATTTGTTTCCTCTGTTGTTCTCTTTGCAGTGCCGGTCTTGGGGTTGTGAACATGGTGAAGAGTGCAATGCAAAGATTGCTTGGCGGTCATTCCTCTGAAACGCATAAGAAGGCCATCGATCAGTTCTGGATTCTGGATAAAGATGTAAGACTATCAGCAGCTCCGCATTAATCTTGTTGAAGTTAAAGTTCTTCACCTAGTTTTCTCATCCAAAAAATTAAAAAATGGCATCTGTAGTTACTTGAATCAACAGGTGGAATGCTTCCTAGCTTTTTGATTCAAAAATTACTCACTGCTTTCATGATGACTGAATTAATCGGTCTCGAGATGGTTTTGCATATTCAATTGCCATATCTTTTTGTCATTTTTTTGTGCAGGGATTAGTGACGAAAGCACGAGATAATCTGGCATCTGATGTGGAACAATATGCAAGGGAGGTCGAAGAGTCTGAAGGATCCGGTAGTTTGAAAGATGGTGCAACGCTGTTGGAAGTGGTGAGTCACCACTACATTCACTGGTCATTTTTTTTAGTCTCTTGCTGTTTTTCTGCTAATAATCATGACATTGGTTTGAGAAGAGTTTGTGTGGCATATATAAAGCCAGACAAACTAGTAATGCCAACATTTTTTTGCCTCCAATTTTTGTCTTTATTTCAATTCCCAGGATAACTCTTGTGCCTTATGTCCTGTTAGGTTCAAAAAGTGAAACCTGATGTACTTTTGGGACTTTCTGGAGTTGGAGGCCTTTTCACCCAGCAGGTGTGCATGCTGTGTTCAAGTAATCTTTTTGCATGCATACAGAGTAGCATGATGATGGTACCTATTACCTAAAACTAATTCATCATCAATATAGAAGCAATTCAAATATCCTATCCTGTGAGCTCTCGTCTGACGAAAACGAAGAAAAAGCATCTTAAGAGGAAAATAAACTGCAGAAATCTTTCAACCTTTTAAGCACTAATTTATGTAGTTTATTCCGCCGCACACGTGTGTCGTTTATTATAACCACCAGTGTGCGAAGTATGGGGCTGGCTGTGGAAAAAGAAAGTGTAGCATATATAAATCCAGACGCAGCAGAAACTATTCCGACAAGACGAAGTTTCTTCGGTTTTTTGAGAACAGTTTGATGCGAAGCTTCTATGTCTGTTTTGAGGTTCTCGAATAGAAAATGTAATTTCGAAATGTTCGCAGGTTCTGGAGGCAATGAAAGAATCAGGGTGTCCAAGGCCAGCTATTTTTCCTTTGTCGAATCCCACTGCCAATGGTACATTTTCTTAGCCAATCGGACGTTCAACCACCAGTACTGTTGAATAATGATTTGTGTTGCTCAATGTAAGTCTAAGATTAGAAGAAATTGCAGATATTAATGATTTTTCTGTGCTTAACTTGGCGTTCTTTGATTGGTTTTGCAGCTGAGTGTACAGCCAAGGAAGCATTTCAACATGCTGGACCAAATATTGTCTTCGCAAGCGGTAGCCCGTTCCGGGATGTTGATCTTGGTGTGGCTTCGGAACCTCTTGATGTGGAAACTTGGTTATTTTTGCATGTAATTTCTCTTGTTGACCAGCTATGAACTCCTTTTATCTGGATTGTTGTTGTTTAATGAAGAAAATGGCGTGTTGATGTGCAGGAGGTGGTCAAACAGGTCACTCGAACCAGGGCAACAATATGTACTTCTTCCCTGGGTATATTTCCTTGCTGACAATCCAGTAGTAGGACGTTCAACATTTGTTGTTTTTTTCTAGATCTTGTGGATATCCTCTTATTTATTTTCATTGTTCTGAGATACTTGAATGTTCGAGTCCCTAATTGTTTCACACCGCAGTCCATCTTGTTAACCTGCTGTGATTAAACAACAATTCCGAGGCTAACATAGTATTACACAGAGTGGAATTAGACCACGTCGGCCTGCTTCACATGTTGACGTTGAGCACATCGGCTACAACAATCTTTTGAACAATGTTGCTTTGACAATGTTTGCAGGATTGGTCTTGGTACCCTCATGGCCGGTGCTCACCATATCTCTGATGGTATGCTACACGCTGCTGCAGAAGAGTAAGCACAAATTTTCTGATTCAATTTGCTACGTTTCAGATGTTTTATAATATTCTAAATTAGAAATCTGTGCACGAGGTTGACAGCTAGTGCTTGAGCTTTGTTGCAAATATCCCCCACTAGTAACAATATACTTCCTTCCAGATAAAACTCTGAATTCTGCATTAGATGAGTTACAACAGCTCGATAATATTTATAATTTATAGAATGGGTAGAAACGTGCTTGATTTTGGGGAAAGAGTCGTTGATTGATGGAGCTGAGTGTTTATCTCGGCTCTATAAGGAATTGTTTATTTGTGTGGTGAACATAATTGAAATCACAAAGATTGTGAAGGTAAACATTGTGAAAGTAAACATTGTGAATGTGTGAACCTGAATTAGGCTTGCTGCAATCATGACACCGGAGCAATTGGAAGAAGGGATCATATATCCTGCTGTATCCAGGTGTGATCTTTTTCTTGCGTATCAGCCAATGGTTATGAATTTTTTCACCAATGGCTTTACCTCAAGTTAAATAGGGTCTTAGTTGCTGCTGACATTGTGGATTGTGTACATTTCGAGAAGATTGTTCAGGATTCAGCATGCACGCCAAGTTTCCTTAGAATTTGAAATGTAGTTTAAGTGTATGTCCAAGTAAGATGATTAAGTTGCTTCACTCGATCCTTGTTGCATACGAGGTGAATTTAGGGAAATAGAGGTGTAAAAAAGATTGGATAAATACGTCTTTTCCATGCAGTTTTGCGTATTTCATCTTCTGAGTGGCGAATCTATGTGTACTTGAATAGGATTCGGGAGATCACAGCTCGAGTGGCAGCAGCAATAGTGAAAGAGGCAGTCAAGGAGGATATTGCTGAAGGATACAGAGACACTGATATCAAAGAACTCAGGCGTCTGGTTCAAGATGATGTGCGTCTCTCTTCTCATGCCATCTCATACTTCATGAAGGAAAGAGTAGTTCTTAATGCAGTTTGTCATTAGTTCAATTGAACGGTGATGGACATTGAAACAATTAATCCAACGTAGCTCCACTTACTTTTTCTGCGTTCTAATAGAATAAACACATGGTATTATTGGTCGTATAAGCACATTAATAACACTCAACGCTACAAATTCTGTACACTAATCTCAAGCTAATTCTTTTGCAGGCTGTATTGTTGAAGTACATCGAAGACCACATGTGGATGCCCGATTATTCGCCGCTGGTATATCCACATGTTTAGCTTCCTCAAGGGCTGCGGGGCGTTCAGCTACACATGTTTAGCCAGTCTAACTTGCTCAGCTAATCCAAGCACAAAGATCGCATCCACGAGATTATAACTACTTGACATTTTTGGAGGTTTCCGAGTTGAGAATGCTCACTCGCTCTTTGTTTATTTTGCTAATAGCCGTTTGTGTTTGCTGTTGTCCAGCCACTGTGTATAGTTTACCTTGAATCAGACGTAGAAGCTGAGTGGCTAAAGGATATGTTATTATGATGAAAGATTTGCAGTGTGTGCTGATTATCAAATTTAGAATGTTTCATGTTCTGAACCTCTCATCTAAAGCAAGTCATCTCATGTAGCATCGTCTTGGAACTGCGCAAGTATGAGCTAGTAATAATAAGCAGGTTCTCATATAATTCAAGGGGGTTTTTGGAATATATAGTAGTGGTAGGAATCACTCAACAGTAGCGATTCCCTGATAATCGTTTTTGTTACCTCCATGGTGATGAATTGAGGTCACTCAACAAGCAATGATGTAGTAAAAAATGTGTTGTGAGAAGTCTTCAATGCTGACATGATCGGTTGGCATCAATTTCAAAGCGAACCTCCGAATAATGTCAGTGAGGACCGAAACACTTAAGCATTGTTAATTTATGTTTGAGTGGCTAATGTCAATTAGCTCATAAATTGATTGGTGACAATTGACTCATCAAAATAGCGTATGTCCATTTTCGGTATACATCGATTTTGAGCTGATAAATTTGCATTTCGTTAAGTCTACAGCATTGTTTTGTGTGCGTCCTTGCATTATTTGTATCCAGTGTATGTTTACATGCTCTTTTGTTTCGAATGGAACAGCGTTGAATTTTGAGTCAATATCTTGTAGTTAATGATATATATACATGAAAAAATTACACTTGATTCAATTGAAGAGTCTTGTATAAATATAAAGTTTTATAAATTATAATTATGGTAGTTATAAGATAAGACAAATAGTGGTTAAAGCACCTTTTAGAATCTTGTGAGTTTTTGTATTTTTTTGGTAGAATTTTAGAATCTTTCGAGATCTTCTAAAACTTTCATTAAAATTTTATAATCTCCTACAGACTTTTGTAAACTTTCAAAGCTTTTTAGAATTATCTAAGAGTATTTAACAAGAGTATTTTTTATTGAATTTTATTTTTGATATCTATTTTTAGTAAATACATTACTAAAAAAGATACCATTGTATACATAAATTTGTGGATTTTCTACCTTTGACATAAAGTCTTATTTTATGATGGTCAATTTTTTTAAAATAAAATTATTTCTATCTTATATGGCAACAAAGTCTAGGTGAGCACACGTCTTGGTTTTGGATCTGAAAATGCCTACAGTACTAGAGTCCAAATCAAAGGTCCGACAAGAAAATGCCCGGATTTTGGACCAAGGGTATCTATTTCTTTTGTTTTGGCTTCTTTATTTTGTATCCTTTAACTGTGATGGTTATTTTGGACATAATATCCTTCCAACCATTCTAAAATATAATGTTAACAGTAGCACACATTAATTCAAAACACTACAAGATATCACATATCAATTCATTACTATCTAATAAAAATTAATAAAACTTGGATTCATTTTTTATATTAAAAAAATAAAAAATAAAAAGTAAATAAGTAAATAAATAAATAAATAAATATTCATACTTCATCCTAAGCTTTAGCTTATAATTTTAAATATGTTAACGTACAACAAAAAAAACTTAAAGAATTTATTTTAGAAATTAGAAAATTAATATGATTAATTAATATATACATGATTAAAAAAATAATAATAATTCTAAATAATATCTTTTCAAAACTTGTTGATTAAAATAATAATATATTTGAAGTGTCATAAAATTCTATAAAGAATAAAAAACTACTTAAAAAATTATAATAATTTAAAATTTGTATGTTGTATTTAAGATCATCTAATTTCTTAATAATCTACTAATTTTCATATTACCATGGTTTGAGCTACATAATACAAAGATACATTGTTCAATCCAACAAATTTCTATTATCAAGTATGTATTAAAGGAGGTAAAAATAAATACACATTATAATTTTTTGGAAGCAAAATTATTTACATGAGAAAATTAAATAATTTTAATTCCTAAAAATTATGCTGTGCTGCTTAAAAATTTAATCAAAAAGTTCAAAGTTTTATACTAAATCAATAGAACATAAACATTTTATTAAAAAACTTACTATTTTATTATTTAATAAGTTAAAAATAGAATGACAACTTCAAATTAGATAAAGTTTTAACTTAATTAAATTGAATATTATATTTGTAAGAATTTTTGATATTTTTTTCAAAAATGGAACTTTTTAAAAATACTATAGAATGAAGATTTTATTTTAACAACTAAAATATATTCTAGAATTGATATAAATATATTTTTTGAATTGAAGGACAAATTATTTTATTGCAAGAAAATATTCAAGATACTCTAAAGACTTATATACTTCTAAAACTTTTAAATACATTATAACAATTTTTTAGCCAGTTATCTTTTCAACGAATGATTATATTAATATATAAAAATAATTAGTGGCTACTATTAACAAGGTATTTAGTAGACCAAGAGTTTAGGTCAATAAATCCCATTATGGTTGCATAAACCTTGGGTAGTTATTGCCTTGAGGGAAGTAATTGAGTTTAGTAAATGGATGAAGACCAAGATGGATGAAGAATATAGTTAAGACAAAGACTAGGGGGGTTAGGATGTTGACTAGGATTTTTCAGCCCTCTCTGCTTAGAGGAGAGAGTAGTGTGTGGGAGTAAGGGAGCAAGAGAGGTTAGAGGTCAGAGGAGGCACTAGAAGAACTAAGAAGAAAATTGAAGAGTCTAGTTTAAGACCATTGTATATTTAATTCCTAAACATTCAATTAATATGGAAAATCTTAAATCTAAAAAGATAAATCTATATCTTATTTATTAGCTCTTGGATGAATGGACAATAAAAAGATTAATCTAGTAAGTCTGTATTATAGCTCAAGTGAAGGTACACATTGATTAATATTAGACTTAAGTGAATAGATTACAACTAACTATAAATTGGGATTTTAGAGGTGTAAGACAATGAACAATGATATGAATATCAGCTTATTTTTTTGAAGTTTTGATAGAGAGTTAGTTATTATCATCATTTAAGAGTGGAGAAAAAACAATACTTTCATAGCTATAAATATAAGAAATTTTAAATCTTATAATACATGTCCAAGATCAAAGTCTTTTAGAATATAAAAAACTTACTTGTAGCTAAACTAAAAACTAAAATATATTTTATTCATAAAAAATTCAAAGTCAAAAGAATAGAAAATAATAATTATTATTTTTAGATTTAAAATAAAAATTAAGTATGGCTAATTCAAGAAAATATATAAATAATATGGTCATTAAAAAATTTGAATTATTAAACATTCGATTTATTTATAATATGTAATTAAATAATTTTAGTTAGTTTTTTTACTTCAATTACCTATACTTTTATTTATTTATTTATTTATTTATTAATTATTTTAAAAACCTAATTATCATTTTATATTTAAAAAAAAAATTTCTACAAATATTTCTTCTTGAATCTAATTTAAATACTAAATTTGAACCTAATAAAATATTTAGTACAAAAATTAATTCTAGAAATTATAAAATTTTAATATTTTTTAAAAAATATAGTATAAATAAATATAAAAGCCATGTAAAATTGATAAAAGATGCTTTTAATGTTAAACTATATAAAATTATTAATAATATAACTTTATAAAAAATTTCACTTAATAAAATGAAAAAAAAAATACTAGAATATTAAACTAAATGGATTTCAAGGATATGAGTTATAAATAAATTTTAAAGAAAAAATACACTCTTATGATACTTAGAAAGAGAAAGTAGATAATTTATTTATAAATATAAGATAGAAATTAGAATGACTATTGCCAAATACAAAGAAACTAGAGATTTTAAAATTAGGACAAGAATACAAGAAAGAAATTGACAAGAGTGAAGAAGGCCTTTCTCTTACTTCTATATACACTATCTAATTAAGTAGCTATGCTTCAATGTTCTATAGGTCATTGAACAAATATCTAACTTAAGAGACATATATCTAACTTGTATATCAAGTTTTTCATATGTGCATAATATAACCAATTTGTATCACAAGTAGCTAATTTACAAAACAAGTGGTGGACATGTGAAATATAAGGCTGATTTGTTAATAAAGTTGTCAATCTATCAATGACCTACAAATACTTGTAAAATAAAATTTGAATCTTCAAAGCTTCTAAGAAATTAATTTATAAAATAATTTAAAATTTTATTTATTTTTATTATTATTTTATTTATTTATTTTTATTTTATATTTTTAATTAATAATTTTAATATTGATGTCTGTGACATTATCTCTTATTTTAAAGAGAATTTCTATAAAGAGTGATAATTACATTTTAAATAAATCAAAGATGAAGCAAATTATATTAGCTATATAATCTAATCTTTCTTTTCTTTGAAGGTATTTGATAAATATTTTCAACTATTAATAGTATCTTATACTAAGGTAAGAAGATTAGTTTGTTATTTGATCATTGTTAAAGCCTTCATAATTTTTTTTTAAATAAAATATTTGTAATACTATAAAAAAATGGTTTCTATCTTTAATAATATCAAAGACATTGAGAGTCTCTTCAATGGTCATGATATCAAATGTGTTGTATCTTGCCATTTATTTAAGAAAGAACATATTATTGTTAAAGATCTTCATCCTTATTATGACATCTTGAAGGTTGTAATAATTTTAATGTCTTATGTGATAATTTAGCAAATGATAGTTTTTGAATTGAGTTTATTGGTTGTTAATTTTTCATCTTTTTAATACCACAAATATACAAAAAATCACAAATAATGATAGGAGATAGAATGCTATCTTTATTAAATCTATTTTTTTTACAAAAAAGAATTTATTGCATCTTCATCTTTGTTTTGATAGATGTCAATACTAAAAAGCTTTGATTTTTTGTGCTACATTTGTAAGATTCTTAGATAGCTCTCTAATATCACATCTATGCTAATATATAAGATATTTGAATCTATTTCAAGAATGCCTTGAATCCAAAACGTCTTATATTCAAATTCTTGATTGTTGTCTACTTCTATAAGAATATGTAGCATTTGCATTTTTTTTGGTATATTCAATATCTTGATCTTGTATAATATTAATATTAATTTTGTCTAATATAATATTATTTAATAACCTATAATAGCAATGAATAGTATAAAAAAATCTAAATATTTTATATTCATGATAGTTTATTTATATGGTACAAAATATATTATCTTTGTGAAATAATCTATTATCACAAATATAAAGATATGAGAGCTCAAGATTATAAAGTTTGTGATAAGATTCATAGAAAAAAATGACCATGATTTTCTTAATTTGGTAGTAGTTAGAGAAGTCCATAAAGTCAATGACAAGGAGTTTTTTTATTTTAAATAAATATCACATAATTGTACAAATTTTTTAACTTCCTTCCATATTTTATTCCACCAATTTTTTTTAATATTAGTTTTAATATTTTATTGTATCTAAAATATCATATAGCTAAAAAATTATAATAAACTTAAAAAATATATAATTATACTTTGTCTTTTGAAATATATAAGTATTACTTGAAATAGAAAAGATTATATATAATAGGTTATAAGTAAGATAATTATATTGTTGATACAAAAGAATAGATAGTTGGAATCATGTTTGAGAAGTAATGCAAGTTTTTAAAATTAAGGCTAGGTTAATATACTATATAGGATCTACGGTAGAATCTTCTAGAAATGGCTTTGGTGGTTATCTAGGTGGAGCCTATCATAAAACCTTCTTGATAGAATTTAAGGTAGTTATCTAAGTGGAATCCATAATCTAAGAATATTCTAGAAAGTCCAAAGTGTTAGAACAAAGTATAAATAGGACTGGATAGGGTCTTTTGGAACATCTAGTTAGGTATGGCTTTGGATGCTTTCTCTTAATATAATTAGATTTTGCATCTTCTTATTTTGATTTGTTCTATTTTTTTCTAATTTTGATTGCTTAGTTTTGTCTTTTGTATTTGATTTCATTTGATTCTATTCAATTTTGTTTTTTGGTCCAATTTGTCGTACTTTGTAATGATATTTTATGTTACTATGGATTAGAAGGAACTTGGATACTTGAGATAGACCAGTCCTATTTCATTTGATATCAGAGCAAGTGTTAGACTGTTCTTTGGTAATGTATTGATAGTCATCATCTAATCCAAGGTCAATTGTTATGATTACATTGGGTATAATGTTGAAGCTACGACAAGCTAATCTTAAAAAATCGAGTGGGAAGTGAGAAGGCATTACAATAGTAGATTCCACCAAAGAATTTTCAGCATAGAAGATATGGCAAAGCAATCCCAGATGGAGGCTCAAATATAATATTTCTTAGGCTAGATAGCTACTTTACAAGGGCAAATAGAAGCCTAGAAGACAACGAAGTCGATATGTGCTACACCGAAATTGAGTAAGCCTTGTATATACTTTGGAACTTCAAGACAAAAAGATGTATGTCAATGGCTCTTTAATATGTGACAATACCTCTAATTATCTTAGACAAATACCATTGAAGGAATTATATATGCAGCCAGCTATTTGAGAGATGTTGCAACCATTTAGTGGTGACATTGAGTTCAAAGCTATAGAACTTAAGGTAGATTTTGTGATTGGAAGGAATTTGAGACTAAGTTTAAGAATCAATTTTGGCCCATCAATATAGAGAAGATAGCATGTAATCAATTGATAAATCTTATACAATCTAAATCAATGCAAGATTATGTCTTTTGATTCAAATTTCTATGTCTTCAAATTGATAATATTTTAAAGGTGAAGATGATAGTTTGATTCCTATGAGGTTTAAAACCTTGGGTTCAACAAGAGGTGGAACTAAGAGATCCACAAACATTTGAAGAGCCAATTTGGATTGTAGAGAGGATTGATACTATAGATTTCAGAAATCATAAAATATGACCTATAATACGAAGTCTTATGCTGCTATCTAATATTATAGCATAACAATCAATGCCAATGGAGATTGATGCCATACAAAGATTATTGAAACTACAAAGACAACAAATATTTGTAGAAAAGGAATTATACTTCTATTGTCAGAAGTCACGCCATCAGATTGGAGGTTATCCAAAATATCAAAATTCAAGCACCAACAAAAGAAGGTGAGTTCACAGTCTCAAAATTCACTAAGTCAATAATAAGACAAAATAAGAAAATGAGGCTCCCTAGCAAAGGTACCGAGGACCAGTACTGGAAATAGCTACTGCCTCTCAAAGACAAATGGCATGGCCTTGGACAACTCTAAAAAGAATAGATTAGTGCATCTAACGAGACTACTAAGAGGACAACTATGTCAAGTGCTTGTAAATTGTGGCTCTATAAAAAATTATATTTCAATTGAAATTATCAATCGACTTGGAATTAAAACTAAAGTAATCAAAAGAAGGAATATATACCTTATAGATGATTAAGAAAACATATTGAGTAAAACATGTGATGAAGAAATGTTAAGATTGATTGATATCCACGTCTTAAGAGAGAGATTCAAAATAACAAAGCTAAGATATGATATTATCTTTGATATGTCATGGCTAGAAGTGAGAAATAAGCAAGTTTATTAGATAGCAAGGATAATCTCCTTCAAAGATGGTTGACACAAGGTGATTCTTCATACTTCTACATTGAGTGAAGCAGAAAAATAATCTGCAACTAAAGACTTACTTGTAGGAATGACTTTTATGAAGAAGCAAATACAACATAAGCATTCGATATATATGGTGGTACCAAATCTTTCATCAGTAGTGAGAAAGAAAGCCAAAAGAATAGAACAAATAAAACAATTCATACGGGAATATTGAGATGTGTTCTCAAATGACCTACCTACTGGCGTGCCTCTTGATTGACGTACCTCCTTTCAACTAGAACTAATGTCTAGAGTTAAACCAATAGGTCGGCAAATTTATTACCTAATACCAAAAGAACTTGAAGAGCTATAGAAGACATTTGAAAAACTCTTGGAAAATAGCGTCATTTAAAAAAGTTCATCACCATGGAAATCACTTGTATTCTTTACATCCAAGAAGGATGGTAGACTTTGGCTTTGCATCAACTATTGAGGCCTTAATAAATAGAGTATTAAAAATGCATATCCACTTCTATGTATGGATGACTTTTTTGACCAACTTCAAGATGTGATCATCTTTAGTAAATTGGATCTTAGGAGTGGCTATTAGCAAATACCTATTGCAAGAGGAGATATAGAGAAGACTGTATTTTGTATGTATTATGGATATTTTGAATGGTTGGTTTTACCTTTTGGCCTCATCAATATTTCAGCCTTTTTCATGAGTCACATGAACAGATTGTATCAAGACCTTTTGAACAAGTATATAGTTATTTTCATTGATAATAACTTTATATATAATAAAATCCTGAAAGAGCAGGAGCATCACTTACAAAAAGTGCTGCACCATCTAAAAGATAGTCACTTTTATTGCAAGCAATCAAAATATGAACTTTAGAAGTTGAAAGTCACCTTTTTGGGGCATGTGGTGTCTTCCAAAGATGTGCATATGGAGCAAGATAAGGTAAAATTGGTAGAAGATTGGCCAACCTCTGAGGACATTTTGGAAGTTTGCTCATTTTTAGGTCTTGTTCGATATTATCGCCATTTTGTTTGGTAATTTGCATACATTGATACCTTATTGATAAACCTATTGGAGAAGGATGCCCTATTTGAATGGAAACCAGAGCAACAAAGCACTTTTGATAGGTTGAAGGAAGTACTCATTACTACTTGAATATTACAACCGTATAATCTCAACCTTCTTTGTATACTTAACATTGATGCTTTTGACTTTGCTATTTGAAAGATCCTTCAATAAGACTTTAGTAGAGGCCTTCAATCTGTGGCGTATGATTTATGCAAGCTCAGAAAGGCAAAGTGCAATTATTTTGCACATGATCAAGAGCAATTAGTAATTGTACATACTACAAAGGTGTGGTAATATTATTTGTTGGAAAAGCAAGTAGTTGTTTGGATTGACGATTGATTCTTGCTATAAAATTTGTATCTAAAAAATATAAAATCACAACATCATTGTTGAGAAGAATAGTTACAATTTTTTGATATGCAGCTTAATTACAAGCAATGGCAACAACATAATGTGCTAGACAACTTATTGGAGAGATCAGACTTAAAAGCCAAATTGAGAAACAAGGCAAAATTTGCTACCATTATTAATGTCATTTCAAATCTAACTAAAGAGACAGAATTGAAGGAAGCTATGCATTGAGATGCTTAATTCAAGATGGTTATCAATTGGCTGAAAGGAGGGTGATATACAGTATTAAGATTACAATCTTAGTGATGGATTGCTTTATTTCAAGAAGTAGATTTATATATCTGACAATGCTATACTTTGGATGTGCATACTTAAAAGAGACATGACATGCCAATATTTGGACATCTAAGGTGAGAAAAGACTCTAGAATAGATCTCAAGGATATGAATTTTGCAGGTTTAGATTATGATGTTTGAGCTTTGTACACTCTTGCAAGTAATGTCAATGTAATAAAGCACACAACGTAGTGTCTCCTAGACTATTACAGCCAATTCCACTACCTATGGCATGTTGAGAATAAGTAACTATGGATCTCATTACGAGTTTGTCGTAGATACCTTATAATTATATTACAATTATTGCCTTTATGGATTGAATCTCAAAGCAATTGTACTTAGCCATAATATGCTCAAATATTTATGCTTCAATGCTTGTATGAATCTTCTTTGATATTATCTTTTGTCACCATAGATTATCTAGTGTCATTGTTTTGGATTGAAATCCATGCTTCACAAGAAATTTTTGGTAAGCCTTATTCAAGCTATTAGGCATATGACTTGCTATGTCTATAGCCTTCTATTTCCAAACAAATAGACAAATAGAATATGTAAATTGGACCTTAGAAGATATGCTAGAGGCATTTGTGGTGATTCATCATAATGATTGGAATGAATATTTGATGTCCTTGGACTTTGCTTACAATGATAGTATTCAAGCAAATATCAATCATTCACTATTTTTTCTTAATACCAATTAACATCCGATTATACTAATAACTTTTCATTGTTCCATCAATACCAACAACTCGACAATAGAGGAATTTATATAATGGCATATAATGGCCTTACAAAAGACACAACACTGCCTCTTTATTGCAAAAAATTGATAATAGGAGTATACAAATAACCATCGGCAATATAAGACCTTCCGAAAGGATTATCACGTATTACTTTCCAATACGAATTTGATACTTGGTACATCAACTCAAATCTATAAACTAATACCTTAGTGGCTTGAATCTTTTTATATTTTTGTAGTGATTTTTGATGTCACATATTGCTTCAAGCTTCCACCACATATTTGGATCCATCCAATCTTCCATGTTTTGCAACTAAAGGGATTTTATACCAAGCCAAAGTACTTTTTGGATCGATACAAGTTACCACCACTACCAATTGTAATTGAAGACCAACAAGAATATGAAGTGGACAGCATTTTGGAGCATTGCTACCTTTGATGTGGCAATGGATGTCTTCAACTTCAATACAAAGTTCTTTACAATGTTCTTTAAAAAGTTCCTATCCATGATGGATCGTGGGAACCTACATAGAACCTCATCCATTGCTAAGAGATAATTTGGTGATACCATCGGAAGTGAAAAGAAGACATTTTGCATTAGTAGAAGATGATTAACTGTAACATGATATAGATAAAGATAATTATATTATTAACACAAAAGAATAAATAGTTTGAATCATGTTTGAAAAATTATATAAGTTCTTAGAATTGAGGCTATGTTAGTCGACTATGTATGATCTACTATAAAACCTTCTAGAAATGACTTATGGTGGTTATTTAAGTAGGGTCCATTATAGAACCTTCTAGATGGAATTTAAGGCAGTTATCTATGTGAGATCTATCATCTAAGAACATTTTAGAAAGTCCAAGGTGGTAGAACAAAGTATGAATAGGAATAGCTAGGGCTTTTTGAGGCATCTAGTCACATATGGCTTCAGATCTTTTTTCTTAATACAATTGGATTTTGTATCTTTCTATTTCATTTTATTTTGTTCTCTTCTAATTTTGGTTGCTTAATTTTGTCTTCCGTGTTCTATTTTGTTTGATTATGTTTAGTTTTATTTTGATCCAATTTGTCCTATCTTGTGATGAAGTTTTATGTTATTGTAGATTAGAAGAGTCTTAGATACTTGAAATAAATTAGTCTTATTTCATCGTCTTTGAATTCAAATTTAGAAGTATCATGAGATTTAAAAGATTTATTTTTGATATCAAGCACAAAAGATCTAATAATATACTTAATTGAATTTGATTAAAAAATATTGATTTAATAATTAATATTTATTTCATTATTCAAAGATTAAATTACTTTAATATATATATATATATATATATATATATATATATAAATTTATAAATCTTTCTTTTAATGAAAGATGATAGTATCTAAAAAGACTAATTTATAAATATGTATTTTTTTGAATCAATAGATAATATGTAATAAAAATCTTGACAATAATATCTTCTAATAAATTTAGTAAAAATTTAAAATATGTATTGAGATAAAATATTTAAGGTTCTTATAATCTATAAAATAAAAATCACAAAGTTAGAAGTATCTTTCAAATAATGGTATCATTCTTGAAATAAATCTGTAATTACAAAACATTCTCTATCATGGATCTATTAGAAATATCTAATAAAAATATTTTATTAGATTCTAGAAGGTTCTAAAAGATTTTTAAAATATTCTAATAGATTTTAAAAAGTTTTAAGATGATTAAAGAAGTTGCTTGAGAAGCTTCCAAGTATTACTTCATCTTCAAGCAACATGGAAACTTCTTGAGAAGCTTCCTAATATCTAATACATATTACAATCGAAACTGAAGGTATCATTAGTTTCAACAAAATATCTATTGAAGTTCTAGCTCACCTCTCTTGATATTGATCATATATTCATCAAGTTTAATGAAGTACTTGTTTGCTTTCTTGTTGAAACTCTTTTGTTCAACTTCTTATCTAGTCTCTTATATAATATATCCGTGATAATTTTTTGGAACTCCCTTCTTATCAATATTAAAGCTTGATTTTTTTAATAGAGAGTAGAGTTCTCATCTTCTTGAAGGTATTTAAGTGCTTTAGAGATTGCAAAGTATCATCTTCTAAACTAATATTGTTTTATTTTGTTTTTTTGTTTTTTTTGTTTTTTTTCTAAAATGGCTGGAAGTGAAGATATTAGTATGGTTGACTCTCTCAAGTCCAAATTAGATGTTATTATAAACACATTGAATTCTTTAGTTCATAGAATTATTGAAATTGAAGAATTTTTTACAAGATTTCATAGTGATGCAAGACCTTAAGCAGGTTAGTCTATAATGCAATCACTTTCTTAAGCTTCTACATTCAAGGAGGTAGTGGCAAATGTATCTCAATAAAAAAATTTACCTATTTAACAATATAAAGAGCCTTAGATTAATCTTCTAAAAAAATTTGATCGTACATACTTAAATTCTTGAGGATTTTTTAACCAAATTTGATTGGTAACTTTTCTACAACCTAAGTACTATCCAAAAAAATAGTTGCAATTTGATTTAGTTAGAACCTTACTCACAAAACAAACCTTATCTTGATTTTTTCTTTTATTTGAGAAGAAATGTCTAATCTTGAGTAACTTTGAAGCTTTTTTAGAAGCATTTGTGGAGGCATTTGAAGAACATGATAAGGCTCAATGGGCAATAATAAAGATTTATTCATTACATCAAGGATCACCTTTTGCATAAATGTATGTATTTGATTTTAGGCAATTGGCTTGTGACATTAATTGGAATGAATTAACTCTAATAAGCCAATTCTATTGAGAATTAAGAGATGATATAAAAAAACTATTATTATCATTATTTCATCTTCAAATATTCAATGAAGCTATTATTTAAGTTGTGAAGTACAATAATTGATTATTTTAATGCCATCAAGAACAATACTTATGGACTTTGACAAAAAAATGCACTAAAAATTGTACTCTATTACATCAACAAATATATTACTTTTATACTTCAAAATTAAAAATATGCAAATTAATACAATATGATTCAAACTTCTTATAGTAGAAAAAAAAGTATCAATTTCAATAAGGCCTATGCTTGTATTGTGGTAAAGAAGATCATAAATTTGATTTTTTTTTTTTTAAAAAAAAACATAAAATTATGATTAAGAATGTGATCAATTAGGATAACAAAGAGGTCAAAGCACAATAGAGACCATGTAGCTAAACATTTTAATATCTCAAATTTATCAAGGTCCCTCTTTCTATATTCAATCTAATTATTTTTTTATTATTTAATTATTTCTTTATTCACAAAAACTTCAAAGAAATGCCTTATTAGATTCAAGAGCATCTGCTTATTTTTTAAATAAGAAATTTTTGAAATTTCATTAAAATTCCTTAAGTACAGGAGTCAAAACCTACACATGTAGAAATATTTGATGGTCAATCTTTATCTTGAGGTGATATTACTCATAAGACCATACTGCTAGAAATTACATTTAAAGACCATAGTATCAAAAATATTATCCAATATTATTAGAATCTTATCTAATCCTATTTTTTTAGGACTTTTGTGGTTAAAAAGATATAATCTATCTATAAATTGGGAGTATCATAAGATTGAATTTCCTATAGAATTCTTTTGATAAAAAATTATTAAAAAGTTATTAATAATAAAGACTTTATTTTTGGAAGCAAGGACTTTTATAAAAAAAATCAATATAAAAATACCATTTTTTATTTATACAACTCCAACTTATAAAGAAACAAGCTCATTAGTAGCTATTTTAGAGTAGTATAAAGAGTTTCAAGATATCTTCTAAAAAAAATATAGACATATTATTGGAGCATCAACCATATGATTGTACCATCGTTCTTTAAGAAGGGGCTCAACCACCATTTGGTCTAATCTACAATCCATCACAGTATAAGCTTTTGACATTGAAAGATTACATTGACAAAAATCTTGCAAAGACATTTATTTGAAATTCTAAATCTTGAACAAGTGAAATAATACTTTTTATGAAGAAAAAAAATGGATCTTTATAAAGATTTATTGATTATGATGGCCTCAACAAAATAATGGTGAAAAACTATTATCCATTATTATTGATATTAGGACTTTTAGAGCAATTTGTATTGAAGAACAAGCACTTTGAAGTCATAACACTTAGCATCAGTAAGGTTGCACACAAAAGGGAGTATGGAGTAAGATAACTCTTACTTCATACACTTGTTACTTATAGGTGGTGGTTGCCAACCAACGAGACAACTTCCATCAACATTACATCCATTTCTACTTCATTCAACTAAATCCTAGATTCTTTCTTAACTTAGCCAACACCTACGAATCTTAGAAGCCACCATAGTAACTTCTTTATACTTTTTGCTATCTTTTGATCACTAATAATTTACTTAAGGTAATATCTTTTACTAAATGACTTACTTCAATATTTCCACTCTGCTATTGGTCAATGGACTTTCAATCCTAATGCCTTTGTCAACATGTGGTGTCTATCCTTTACTAATGCCTTTGTCAATAAATCAACAAGTATGTCTTCTATTGCACAATACTTCATATCAATCACTCCCATTTCAATTTTTTTTTTTATGAAGTGATGTTGAATGTTAATGTATTTTATCCTTGAATGATACTTGAGATTCTTTGCAAATGTAAGACATTCTTGATTATCACACTCCATTGGAGTTGCTTCTATTTGCACATCTCCAATGTCCTCCAAAAGTTTCCTTAGCCATATTTCCTCCATTGCACTATGGCTTACTGCCATGTACTCTGCCTCTATTATTGACCTTGCAATTATTGGTTGTTTCTTGCAATTCCATGATATAGCTCTGACTCCAACAAAGAATAGATACTCTATTATTGATCTTCTATCATTTGCATCTCCAGTCCAATCCACATCACAATAACCATGCAAAGTAATGTTATCACCTCTAAGGCACAATTTGAAGTTTAAAGTGTCTATTAAGTACTTCATAATTCTTTTAATGGTTGTCCAGTGGATTGGTCCAGCCTTTAACATGTGTTGGCTCACAACATTCACCGCATATGCAAGATCCACCCTTGTGCCAACGATTGCATTCATTAGTGAACCCACTACTGCCTTGTATGGAATTCCTTGCATTTGACCTTCAACTTCACCAAATTCTTCATCCATGACCTTCATCAACTTCAAATTGGCCTCCAAAGATGTTCCAATAAGCTTACACTCTTTCATGTTGAATCATTTCAACACCTCTTCAATATACTTACTTTGGCTCATTATAATGGTCTTTTTAGCACGATCTCTTACAAGCTCCATTCTTAAACAATAGTGAAGCTCTTCCAAATTACTCATCTCATATTTTCTTTTAAACTTTGTCTTCAACCAATCCATCATCTTCATAGTATTGGTTAAGATAATTAGATCATCAACATATAAAATAACAATCAATATGAACTCATTTGGTTACATCACATATAAGGAATTATCAACCTTATTTCTTATAAATCTTTCAATTACAAAGAATGTATCAATACATTGGTACCATGCCCTTAGAGATTGTTTTAATTCATACAAAGATTTTTTCAACTTACAAACAAAATGTTGATGGCTTTCTTATACAAATCCTTGAAATTGATCTATGTAGATGTCTTCTTTCAAGCTTCCATTCAAGAATGCCGTCTTTACATCCATTTGATGCATCTCCAAGTCCATTGCTGCCCCAATTGCTACAATGGTTCTAATGGTAGTGAATTTGGCCATAGGAGCAAATGTCTCATTGAAATCAACTCCAATAACTTGTAAATATCTTTTGGCAACTAATCTAGCCTTCTATCTAAGAATATTATCCATTGCATCCTTTTTGGTTCTAAATGCCCACTTACAATCAATTGAAGATCAATTTGATGGAAGTTGAGTCAATTCTTATGTTTCATTATCCATGAGTGATATTTATTCTTCTTCCATAGCATTCTCTCACTTCATAGCATCCGTGGACTTGATTGCATCACACAAACTCAATAAATCAACAAGAAAAATAACATTGGCATATTCTTCACTTACTTGATGAAAAATATGGTTCTTCTACCATTCACCACGTGGCTTTCTTTCTTTCAAAGGATATCTTCTTTCATTTGGAGAGGCTTCATCTTCTTGCACTTCATGCTCTCTTCCAAGCTTCTTCTTCCTTAAACCTTGTCTTTTCTCACTTAAAGGCTGATACTCGTCATCATTATTATAATCATCGATATTTTCATTATATTTACTATTGGTTCTAATAATTGAAGGCATACTATGGTCTACCTTCTTTGGCACTTCACCTTGATTTACATTTCTTTTATTTTTATTGTCACCATCATCTTCTTCTTCTTTCTTTGTTGAAATTAATGATGTATCCACAAATACACTATTACTCCCACTTGGATACTTTTCCAAGTGCTCAAAAATACTCTTATGTTCCCAAAACTCAACATCACGATTTTTGATGATCTTCTTGGTTTCTAAACACATTAGCAAGTATGCCTTTGTACCTTCATAATATCCAACAAATACACATTTTGTACTCTTTGCATCAAGTTTGGACCTCATGTAATTTGGTACCTTTGCATAAGCAATGAATTTAAAGATCCTCATATATGAAATATAAGGTTTTTTGCTACTCCAAGCTTTTTGTGGAGTCATTGATGTGAGTACACTTGTAGGGCACCTGTTCCTTGTGTACACTAAAGTAACAACGGCTTCAGCCTAATATTCATGTCCAAGATGTTGTGCATGAAGCATACTCCTTGCCATCTCCTATAATAATGCAATTTGCTCTTTCAGCACCTCCACTTTGTTGTGGAGTATAAAGAATAGAGGTTTATCTTGCAACACCTTGAATCTTAAAGAATTCATCAAAATGCTTTGACATATATTCACTTCCATTGTCTGTACATAATACTTTGATCTTGCACTCACATTATTTCTCTACAAGAGCTTTAAATTCCTTAAACCTTAAAAAATACTCACTCTTAGATTTAATGATGTAAATCCATACTTTTCTTGAAAAATCATCAATGAATGTGACAAAATACCATGTTCCTCCAATTGATGGTGTCTTCATTGGTCTACAAACATTAGAATACACAATCTCTAATAATTTGGTTGCATGTGTTGCAACTCCATTTATAAATGAACTCTTTTATTGTTTGCCTTGTATACAACCTTCACAAGTAAGTGTCATGGCATTGTGGCTGAAATGATCAAGATCCAAGCCACATACCATGGATTGAAGCTCTTTCATGCATTTGGCATTTAAATGATCAAGTCATTGATGCCAAATTCCAAACTTATCTTGATCTTGTGGAAAATTAGCAAATGTAGCCACTTCAACTTGATTCACCTTCTTACAATTGATGAAGTAGAGATTTCCATCTTTAAGGCCTTTGGCAACATGTTGTCCACCCATTGTCTTCATAAAGTATCTATTCATGTCAAATTGAACCTTACAACTATGTGATATAAGTTTGCTCACCAAAAGAAGATTCTTTTTTATCTTTGGTTCATGTAAGACTTCCTTCAATCTGATCCTCTTGATTTGGTCCTTCACAATGATCTCCACAATAATTGAGTCAATTCCAATAGCTTATACCATGCCATTATCTCTCAACCAAACTTTGGTTGCTCGAATTTCTTCATAAGTCTTAAATGAACACTTATATGGTGTCATGTGCTTAGTAGCACCTAAATCTATAATCTACTTAGACATCGGAGCCATAGAGGCTCTTTCACTTGCCATGAAAACATAGTCATCTTTACCAAAGTTATCACAAGTATTGTTTGCATTCTCTCTATATCTTTTCTTGGCTTTGTAGCAATTCTTAGCAAAGTGACCTGGTTTTCTATAAATATAGTAATTTTTCATATTGCTCTTTGAACTATCACATTGATGAGAATAACTATCTTTGCCTTGTCTTGAGAATAGAGTCGAATCCTCACTTTGATGCTTTTTTTCTTTCCTCTTGGTTACTTCATGGACAAGTCTTGACATGACATAATTCATAGTAAGCTCCTTCATGTTGATGGACTTCAATGCCACAATGAGGTAGTTGTAGGACTCAAGAAGGCTCATAGGTAATGCCAACACAATTTCTCTATCATCAACTGACGTGTCAACAATGGCTAGTTGATTTGCAAGTGCTTTTACATTGTTAACATGAGCCATGAAGTCATCTCCTTCTTCTATCTTTACTGTTAAAAACTTCCTTATTATCTATACAATGTTAGCAAGGTTTCTACTCTCATAGATGTTACAAAGAGTCTTTTATGCTTTCATTGGTCCAGTGCAAGCAATTACATGTGAAAAGTTGGCATCATCAAGATTTGTTGCAATCATACTAAAAGCCTTCTTTTCACGTCATCTGTACTCCTTCTTCACCTTCATATCAATATCATCACTTGGAAGATCTTCACTTTCATTAACAATGTTCTAAAGATCTAATGAAGCCAACAAGAGCTCCATTTTCTTCTTCCAATGGTAGAAGTTGTCACCTCTAAACTACTCAATTACTTTCAAATCCTCACCCTCACTTGCAGCTATGTCTAAAGAAGGGGTGTATCAAAGAAAATCAAGAAAAGAGAAGAATGAACTATCAAAATCAACAAAAAGATGTTGCTGCCTTAGAAACCTATAATGCCCTCTTAATGAGTAAACTATTGTTTAGACTCTTCAATCACTTTCAACTTTACTTATAAGACTTCTCATAAGTTTGATAACCTCTTGAATAAGCTTTCTTTTCTTTAATCACCTTTCTTCTTTCACAAAATACTTCTAACCTCACAAAGCACCTCTTATCACAATAAGTAGAATTTTTAAGGAGATTAATATATAAAAGTACAAAATTGAGCACCAATGATGAAATTGAGCAAGCAAATACAACACAAGTATCCTTAAACATGAATTTAAGGTATCTAACAACCTCCAAGATTATGAATGCACTTAATAAGAAGTAAGAACATAACTACATCAACAACTAGATACAAAAAGAGATTTAGAAGATACCAAATCCTAACATCAGCAACAACCATAAGATCTACTCTTAACACCAACAAAGACTTCAAAGAACTTCAAAACTCACAACTAAAGGTATGTGGGCCCATAATCTATTGAAGAATAAGCACTTTGAAGTTACAACACTTACCATGAGCAAGGTTGCACACAAAAAGGATTATGGAGTAAGATAACTCTTACTTCATACACTTGTTAATTATAGGTGGTGGTTGCCAACCAACGAGGCAACTTCCATCAACGTTACATCCATTTCTACTTCATTCAACTAAATCCTAGGTTCTTTCTTAACCTAGCCGCCACCTACAAATCTTAGAAGCCACCATAGTAACTTCTTTACATTCTTTGCTCCCTTATGACCACTAGCAACTTACTTAAGGTAATACTTTTTACTAAGTGACTTACTTCAATAATTTGATCAAGCTAAGATCTATATTAAAATAGATCTCTATAGACCATAAAATTTAGTATAGATTAAAGAAAGAGATGAATAGAAGACATTATTAAAAATAAGGTATGGACATTTTGAATATAATGCCATGCCTTAAGGATTGACAAATGTTCTAGTTATATTCTAATATTTGATAAAAGATATTTTTTAAGAATTTTTAAACAAGTTTATTATTTGCTATCTTAATGATATCTTAATCTACTCAAAGACTCTAAAAAACATGAATAATATGTGATATTAGTCTTGCAAAAGTTACAAAATATAGGATTATATGCCAAATTAAAAAAATGTTTATTTTATCAATTAAAAGTAGAATTTTTTAATATATTATATCTAAAGAAGGCTTGTTGATAGACTCAAAGAATGTTCAAGCTATAACAGAGTAAAAAAAAAGTCTAAAAAAAATATAGGATGTATAATATTTTCTTAGATTTGCTAATTTTTATTGAATATTTATCAAGAATTACTCCCAAATTGCTGCTCTTATTACTTGGTTGATATCTAAAAATAAATTGAAATAGAAATTTCAAGCTCAAATGATTTTTTAAGATTTAAAGGCAATTTTTATTATAATTCCAATCTTACTCCATGTAAATTTTACAAAAGCCTTCTATTTTAAGATTGATGCTTTCAACTTTGTATTAAGATTTGTATTATCACAATTAAAAAATGATGGAAAATTCCACCCACTTGTAATTTATTTTAGAAAGTTTTCACCTAGAAAAATTAATTATGAGATTCATGATAAAAAATTCTTTTAATTATAGATTATTTCTAAAATTAGCATCAATTATTAAAAGATACTATATATCTTATGATTATATATACAAATCACAAAAAATTGGAATATTTTATATCAACTTAAATTTTAAAGCTCTACCAAGCTTGTTAGAATATGTCATTAGCTCATTTTGATTTTGTAATTATATATTAACCAATAAAGCAACAAGAACTATCAAATGTTTTATTAAGGAAATCATATCTTGCTCCAAAGGCCAAAAAAATAACATTTAATCAACAATATATCACTCTCTTGAAACCAAAATAATTTCAACTTTATGCTATTTTAAAGATTACACTTGTTAATTCAAATTTTCTTAAAAAAATTTGTATAGCATCAACTAAGGATTCATTAGTTTGTAATATCAAGAAGTACTTTGACAACAATAAGTTTAAGTTCATGGAAGATCTTTTATATTTTAAAAATTGTTTATATATTCAAAAAGAATCAATACAACTTTGTGTTTTTTTTTAATCTTGTCATGATTTTTCAGTTGGATGACATTTTGAATTTAACAAAACATTAGAGCTTATCTCTTAAGATTTTTAGTGATCTCAAATGTAGAAGACCATGAAAGATTTTGTCTTCTTTTGTTACATTTGTTCAAGATCCAAGAATTTTTGACATTGTCCTTATGGACTTCTACAACTACTACCAATTCTAAAGCAACCATGGTCTTTAATATCAATGGATTTTATCATTGATCTATTGCCATCAGCTTCATTTGATGCTATTTACGTTGTTGTGGATTGACTTATAAAGATGGCACATTTTTTCCTATATAAAAAGGTAATTTTTTGAAGAAGAAACAATAAGACTCTTTCTTGATAATATATATTAACATCATGGCTTATCTGATGACATTATTTTTTGACAAGTACCTCAATTTATATCAAAGTTTTAGAAATTATTTTTTGACAATTACCTCAATTTATATCAAAGTTTTAGAAATTATTTTTTGAGATATTCAAGGTGGATATACAACTCTTTTCTACCTTCCACCCTCAAGTAGATAGTCAAACAAAACGAGTCAATTAAATTTTGGAGTAGTATTTTTAATATATCATCAATTAATAATAAGATTATTGAATCTTATATTTATTTATAGTAAATTTTTTTTATAATAATATTGTTATGTTTTGACTAAAAAAACATCATTCTAATCCAAATATAGTTATCATTTGAAGCTTGATTTGTTAGGTACATCAAAAAATAAAAAATGAATAGTTGAAGATCTTGCAAAATAATTGTTACAGCTCTTGCCAATTTAAAAGCTCTATTCATAAGCAACTTAAGATTCTTATAAAGCATCTTTTAATAATTTTTTTAAAAAATCCCTTACTTTTAAAATTAGAGATAAAATATGGTTTCTTTGACAAAATAGAAAGATCAATCAATCTTGAGATAATTTCGACTGTTAAAAATTGGAATCATTTTGTATTCAAAAGCAAATCAATCCAATGGCTTATTAGTTAGAACTACTGACATCTATGAAGGTACATGTAGTCTTTTATATTTCTTTCTTGGAAGCTTATTCAGAATCAACTATTCTAAAAAGAATACAACCATCAATGCGTTGCATTGACATAGATAATCATATAGAATATGAAGTAAAAAGATCCTTGATTGTTAGCAAAAAAGAAGTAAGTTAGATTATTTTATTCATTGGTGTGGCTACAATATCAATGAGATTATATAGGAATCAATAGAAAATCTAATTAATGTGCTCTAAAAGGTACAAGAATTTTATTAATGCTATCTTTAAAAACTTAAATTTATTTTAAAATGACTTCTCTATCAAGCTATTCCTAAGATGTTATATATATCAAAGAAAGCAAATATAAAGGCGATGCTCTTTATAAAACTTGAAGTTAGGAAGAAAGATGATATTAAAAGTATTTAACAAGAAGATTCTAAAAATATTCTAAGAAGATTTTATTAAATTTTAGAAGGTTCTAAAAGGTTTTTATAATATTCTAATAGGTTCTAGAAAGTTCTAAGAAAATTAAAAAAAAAAATCTTAAAAAGCTTCTTACGATTGCTTTATTTTTAAGCAATATGAAAACTTCTTGAGAAGCTCCTTAAGGTTGCTTCATCTTTAAGCAACATGAATATTTTTTGAGGAGCTTCTTAAGGTTGTTTCATCTTCAAGTAATATAAAAACTTCTTAAGAAGCTTTTTAATACTTAATATATATTAGAATTGAAGATGATAGTATCTTTAATCTTGACAATACATCTCTTGGAGTTCTAGCTCATCTCTCTTAGTGTTGATCTTATATTCTTTAGATTTAATTAAGTTATTATTAGCTTTCATATTGAAACTCTTCCATTTAACTTCTTGTTTGGTCTCTTGTATAGTGTATCTATGATAGGATCTTGTAATTGATCTTAGATATTGAAAGTTTTTTTGAATAAAAAACTATTTGCTGAAGTTTATTATCTATTCTAATTGATAATAAACTTATATCTAAGATAAAATTATTATTATTTTTTTTTATAATAAATATGTTAAAAAATCAACAAAATATAATAGTATTGTCATAGTAAAATTTGTTTCTTAAACTTCAAATGTTGCTTTAGCTTCTTTGTTCTACTTTAATTTTTTTTAACAAGTCAAAAATATAAGTAGAGCTATAACTTGAAAAAAATATTAATAAAGATTAAATTTTAATTAATAAAGTCTAAATAATATTGAATATTTTTTATTTTTTTTTAAATCTTTCAATTTATGATAGTCTAAATGATCTAAAAATCTGTTTTAAAGCCATCATTTGAAATAATATATCTTAAAAAATAAACTTGAGTATTGTAAAATATAAACTTCTTTGTCTTAGTATAAAGTCTTTCATCTTTGAGGTACATATAAGAAACGTGTTTTACAAGTTAGACATATATCTCATAAGTTGGATATATGTCAAAGGTTTTATAAAACATCACTATGTAGTTTTTAGTTAAATAGAATATTTAAAAATAATAGTGACATATTATTTACTTTTATCATTGTTTTTTTTATTCTTAGTCTTGTTTCAAGAATATGATGCATTCTTTGACTTCTTATCTTAATAACATAAATCATAATTGATTTTGATCCTTGAAGTAAAGATATAAGTTTAATTTATTATTATTATTTTTTTATCACTTTTTTCAAATATGATTGTAAAATTTTTTTAAAATAAATTTAGATTATATAGGAGTCAAAAATATTTTTTCATCAAAGATGCAAACTAAGAGAAATTACTTTCAAATAGGAGTGTACCTATAAATTTAACTTGAATGAGTTTATCAAAATATTGAAAAAGATGTAATCTTGAATACAATATGACTTATTATAAAAAACCTTGAAATTTTGTTCTTATTCTATTAAACTTCTCCAACATACTAATCTTTGTGTCTTTTATATTTGCAATTATAAAGCCTTTTAGATTCACTTGTAAGATTAATCTGCTTATTTCTTTCAATTATACAACTTCTTGGCATAGATATTTGACCTCATTATTAATTTCATTGATATACATATTAATAATATTTCTATAACTAATATCAATAATATATGATTTTTTTTCTAAGAGTATTGAAAAGTTTAATAAGATTTACTATAGTTCTAAATCAATTCTCACTTCTATCAAATATAATATCTATAATTTATTTTATTTTTATTTTTATTTATATAATAGAAAACTTAAATAAATCTATAAGTTAAATTGAAAGAAAATAATTTGAAATATTTAATATTATATTAATTTTTTTATAAAAGATAAAATCCATTCTTTTTACAAAAAGAATCACTATTAGAAAAACAAATAATGTAAGCTTTAATATGAGCAGTTTGCAACTTTTAAAATACCACAATAAGAAATAAGATAATCTACTTACTTTAAAAATAAATTAATGATATCAAATTAATATTCTTATAAAATCTTCAAAGATATGAATCATAATTTTTTTTAAAGAAATAACTTATTCTTATAATATTTTATAAGAAAAAGTAGACAAATCAAAAATAAATATAAGATAGTAATTAGAATAAATATTGCCAAATACAATGAGACTAGAGATTCTTAAATTAAGATAAGTATAAAAAAAAGATCTTGACAAGAATGAAGAAGGTATTACTCTTACTTCCATATATATTATCTAACTAAAGAGCTACATTGCAACGTTTTATAGGTCATCTAACATATATCTAATTTGTAAGATACATGTCTAACTTGCAAAGGAGGTTTTCTACATGTATGCAATATGGTCAATTTGTACCATAAATAGCCAACTTACAAAATAAGTAATGAACATATACAATACAAGGCTAACTTATTGATAAAATTATTAACCTATTAATGACCTAAAAATATTTATAAAGTCAAGATCTGTGTCTACAAAGTTCCAAAGATGCTTCTTTACAAGATAACATCAAATTTGTTTAATTTTATTTCTATAAATTTTTTCTTATCTTCATAATTACTAATGCCAATACTAATTTTTGTGACAATGGCATATATATAAAGACAATTTTTTATCTTCACAATACAAATATGTCAAATTAAATGAACTTTGTATAATCTTAATATTCAAAATTTGATATTTTTTTGTTGTCATTATTGAATCAAATAGACTGATTGTTATAAACTTTAATATCACATAAATTCTCTTATAATAAAGTAAGATCTATAAAATCATAAGTACCACTCTTTTGCATATTTTTTGGCAAAGAAATCTTTAAGAATTATTTTTAGTCTTAATTATACTATTCCAATAATATAATGATAAATTTAGTGGCTAAAAAAATTCTAATAAGTATGTTTATTAATTAATAAATCAAAAAAGATAAAAATAAATAAGTATTATAGAATAGATAAATAAATTTTGTGGTAAGTTACTGGTTGGTTATTAATAACTTTGAGAATTAGACTTATGGTTAGGTAGTTTAGTTGATAACAGTAGATTATTAGTGGAACAAATGGTTAAGAATTCAAAGGATCATAACCTTTGAAATCTGCTGGCCAACGGATCATCTTTTGGTAGGATAAAGAGGTTGAGAAGTGGAAGATCGGAGCCAAACTTAAAAAGTCGTAAGCCTGAGTAAGCTTGGTGCTATCTCTTTATTTTCTTTGCTTTTATTATTTGCTTATGAAGAATTGTGATTGAGAGAAGTATTGTTGAAACTGTAATTAGAATATTATGGAATATGACTTTGGACTGACCAATTCGGACAAAATCTGTGACCTTGAGAATTAAGATTATCAAATTGTGTTGTGTTAAGTGAAGATATTAAATTTTGTTTGATGAATTGAAAAACTGAATATAATAAGTAAGTTAGAGATCAGTAATTGAATATATATAAATTGCAAAGAGAGTAAGTGGGAGATGAACGGATAAGAATATGGAAGTATTGTTGAATTAATAGTCGTAGAATGGATTATGTGTTGAATTAAGATGGAAGTAGTAAGCCTTAGTGTTTTGTAATTTGATAATTGATTTCAGATAGCTAGAGTACAGTCAATTGTGATACTAACAGACCCAATTCATATAACCAGCCTTTCCTCGTATTTGAATCCACGTCTATTAGTTCAATTGCTTTGGTATATTGAAGCTTGAACACAACGAGAATAACATTTTGGCACCACTGCCGGGGAAATGATAACAATATGAAATGTTAGAAATTGATTGTATGCGAGATGGAATTATATGTTGAATGAGAACGTGTCATGGACATATATTGGAAGATTCTTCGAATATTCTTCTAGAATATTCTCTAAAGATTCTCTAAAGATTCCTTTAGAAGGTTCTAGAAGATTCTTAGAATATTCTCTAAAGATTCTTTTAGAAGGTTCTAGAATATTCTTAGAAGGTTCTAGAATATTCTTAGAAGGTTCTAGAATATTCTGATAGATTCTAGGAAGTTGCTCGAGAAGTTTCCTAATTAGTAGAAGTTGTTGGAGAAGCATCCTAGTTAGCGGAAGTAGCTCGAGGAGCTTCCTATTCAGTAGTATATATAGGAGTCGAGGCTGAAGGGTTCTTCAGTCTCGACAACACATCTCTTGGAGTTCTAGCTCATCTTTCTGGTGTTGTTCTTGTACTCATCTGTTTAATCTAGTTCTGCCACTTCTTCTTGAACTTCTTGTTAGATTTCAAGTCTGTATTTTGTGTCCGTGACAGTTTGTCGAGACTGCATTTTCACTGGTATCAGAGCTAGTTCCTTCTTGTTAGAGAGTGGATTACCCCTCTTCTTGAAGGTGTGCTAGTGTTTTAGAGGTTGCGGATTACCCTCCTCTAAACTGATATCTCTTCTTTCTCAATATTGGAGCCTTATTCTTCTAGGAGAGAGTGGATTACCCCTCATCTTGGAGTCTTAAGGCGTTTTAGAGGTTGCGGAGTACTCTCCTCTGAACCAATATTTTCCTCTTGTCAAAACTCTTTTTTCTTCTTTCTGAAGGTTAGCCGAAGGTTAAGACGTTAAAATGGCTGAAAGTTTGGAATCCAAACTAGACGCCATCATAAATGCTCTTGCCTCGTTGTCACATAGGACAACAGAGATCGAAGGAGTCATGGTAGGACTCCATAACAATGGAGCATCTGGGATAGCGCCATCTAAAGCATATCAGCCTCAAACTTCTGCGCCAGAAGAAGCAGTTCTACCTCCATTTCAACAAGATCGAGTAGTCCTACAACGAAAGGAGCCTCGAGTTAGTCTTCCGGATAAGTTTGATGGAACTCGTTCCAAGTTTTGAAGTTTTGTCAACCAAATCAGGTTGATAACAATTTTACAGCCCGAACGTTATCCGACGGAGGAAGCGCGTGTTGGGCTTGTTGGAACCTTACTTACAGCACAAGCTCTGTCTTGGTTTACTCCCTTGTTCGAGAAGCGATCGCCAATCCTGAGCAACTTTGAAACGTTCTTGGAGGCGTTTGCAGAAGCATTTGGCGAGCATGATAAAGTTTGATGGGCTACAACAAAGATCCGATCGCTACGACAAGGAACACGCTCTGCATCAGTCTATGCCTCGGATTTCAGACAATTGGCAAGTGACATTAATTGGGGTGAAGAGGCGTTGGTGAGTCAGTTTTATTGGGGCTTGAAGGATGATGTGAAGGAGTTACTGTTATCTCTTCCTGATCCTCAAACGCTCAACGAAGCTATTAGCCAAGCTGTAAAGTGTGACAACCGCCTATTCCAGCGTCGCCAAGACCAACGTCCAAGACACCAAATGACTCGTTACGACGTGACTATGTCTGCAAATAGCTTAAACTCACATTCGGAGGCAACAGACATGCAAATCGACACGGCGCGTGTCCGATCTCTTACTCCAACAGAGAAGAAACGGCGTATGGAGGAAGAGTTATGTTTGTACTGTGGAGAAGAAGGTCACAAGGTTGGAAATTGCCCAAAGAAGCAAAATTGGCACCATGTCAAGACTAGAAGTGCGATGATTCCGGAAAACGACGACGCCCAGCCACAGTAGGAACCGTGCGGCTGGACAATCTAATATCACGACAACAATCAGGTTCCTCCTTCTCTGTCCAACCTGCCCGTTGTTTTACAATTCCTTTGTTTTTAGGCCCTCAAAAACAAAAAACTCTAGCTTTATTGGATTCGGGGGCATCTACTTGTTTTTTAGATGAAGAGTTTGCTAAACGCCACAAGATCCGTTTAGTACAGAAGCCCAAACCTGTTCACGTAGAGGTGATAGATGGACGACCTTTATTGTCAGGCAACGTTACCCACGAATCAGAACCTATAGAAGTGGTGTTTAAGGACCATAGTAGTCACGTTATTTTTAATATTATTAGAACCCCATCCAGCCCTGTTATCCTTGGTCTTTCTTGGTTAGAAGATCATAATCCGTCCATTGATTGGAGGCTACGAAGGATAACATTTCTTGAAAAAAATAATAATAAACCTGTTGGTAGAACCTACATGAAGAAATCCATGTTTATTGGAGCGAGAGCGTTCCTAAGATCGTCCAAGGAAGGCGCACCATTTGTCATTTATGCAGCTCCAACTAGCGGCGAGAATATCTCAACATCGAATATACCAGAGCAATATAGGGATTTTGAAGACGTGTTTCAGAAGAAGAACTCCGATATACTGCCGGAACATCGACCATATCATTGCGCCATAGACTTAGAGGAAGGAGCGCAACCACCTTTTGGTCCAATATACAACCTATCGCAGATGGAGTTGGCAGAATTGCGGAAGTACATCGATGAGAATCTAGCCAAGAATTTTATTCGACATTCAAAGTCGCCAGCTGGAGCACCAATCCTATTCGTGAAGAAAAAGGATGGCTCACTGCGGATGTGCGTGGACTACCGAGGACTCAACAAGGTGACCAAGAAAAATCGCTATCCCTTACCTTTGATCTCTGGCCTCTTAAATCAACTTGGACGTGCAAGAATTTTTACAAAGATTGATTTAAGAGGAGCCTACAACCTTGTGCGAATCAAAGAAGGAGATGAATGGAAGACAGCCTTTCGTACAAGGTATGGCCATTTTGAGTACAATGTCATGCCTTTTGGTCTTACCAATGCTCCAGCGGTCTTTCAGCATATGATGAACGACATCTTTTGGGAGTACCTCGATGACTTTGTTGTCATCTATCTGGATGATATTTTGATATTTTCCAAGAATGAAGAAGAACATGAGAAGCACGTTTGTTTGGTTCTTGAAAAACTACGCGAACGAGGACTCTATGCCAAGTTGGAGAAGTGTCAATTTCACCAGAATGAGATGGAATTTTTGGGCTTCATTGCGACTACAGAGGGCTTGAAGATGGATCCAAAAAAGGTAGAAGCAATTATATCTTGGGAAGTTCCGAAGATGGTTAGAGATGTTCAGTGTTTTCTTGGATTTGCTAACTTCTATCGAATCTTCATCAAGAATTATTCTCAAGTTGCTGCACCACTCACGCGTCTAACAAGCAAAGACAAGCTCGAATGGGGATCACAAGCAGCAAAAGCATTTCAAGATCTCAAGACGGCATTCACTACGGCTCCAATCTTGGTACACCCTGACTTTGCAAAGGCTTTCTATTTAGAGACCGATGCTTCAGATTTTGCTTTGGGAGCTGTGCTTTCACAGATGGGCATAGACAAGAAGCTTCACCCAGTTGCGTTCTATTCACGAAAGTTCTCTGCTGCTGAGATCAACTAGGAGATCCACGACAAAGAGCTGCTTGCTATAGTGGATGCCTTCCAAGAGTGGCGTCACTTCCTCGAAGGAGCTGCACATCCAGTGACTGTTTATACGGACCACAAGAATTTGGAGTACTTCATGACAGCTCGAATTTTGAATCGTCGTCAAGCTCGATGGAATATGTCTCTATCACGATTTGACTTTATTATCACCTACCGCCCTGGAAAATAGCAAGGATTATCTGACGCATTATCGAGGAGATCGTATCTTGCGCCAAAGGCTGGAGAAGCAGCGTTTGATCAACAATGTACAACATTGTTGAAACCAGAAAAATTCAAGATTTTTGCTACTGTTGCAACTATCGATGACGGCTTCCTCAGCGAGGTACGTACTGCGACCATTGAGGATTCTATAGCTCTTGACATCAAACAACGTGTTGGTAATGACAAGTTTAAGGTGGAGGAAGATCTTCTGTATTTTGAGGAGCGGTTGTATATCCCGAAAGGACCAACTCGACTCCGAGTACTTCAATCTTGCCACGACTTTCCAGCTGCGGGACATTTTGGATTCAACAAGACTTTGGAGCTCATTTCACGAGATTTTTGGTGGCCTCAAATGTGGAAGGATGTGAAGGAATTTGTCCTTTCTTGTGATGTTTGTTCAAGATCCAAGATCCCTCGACATCGTCCGTATGGACTTCTCCAGCCATTGCCTATTCCGCACTGACCATGGTCTTCGGTTTCTATGGACTTCATTACAGACCTACCGCCATCGAATTCATTTGACAGCATCTTTGTTGTGGTGGATCGATTTACAAAGATGGCGCATTTCGTGCCTTGCAAGAAAACATCGTCAAGTGAAGACACCGCAAGACTCTTTCTTGATAACATATATCGTTATCATGGCCTACCAGATGATATCGTGTCGGATCGAGGTACTCAGTTTGTATCCAAGTTTTGGAGGTCTCTCTTTGAGATATTGAAGGTGGATATTAAGCTCTCTTCGGCTTTTCATCCTCAAACTGACGGTCAAACGGAGCGGTTGAATCAAGTTTTGGAGCAATATTTACGATGCAGCATCAACTATCAACAAGATGATTGGACTGCATATCTACCGCTTGCTGAGTTCGCATACAACAACACTCTTCATGCGTCAACTCAACAAACACCATTCTTCTCCAACTACGGATACCACCCCAAGCTCGATTTATTGAGTTCTTCAGCAAATAACAACCCAGCAGCTGAAGGATTTGTGAAGCAACTATCGGAGCTTCAAGCGACGTTGAAGCTTCAATTGCAATCTGCCCAAGAGAGTTACAAGGCATCTGCAGATAAATATCGAAATGAGGCGCCTACTTTTAAAGTTGGAAGTAAAGTATGGCTTCTTCGACGGAATATCAAGACCAAGCGGCCATGTGACAAATTGGACTATCGGAGATTAGGGCCATTTGTTATCGAGAAGCAGATCAATCCGATGGCATATCGTCTGGAGTTACCAGCTACTATGAAGGTACATCCAGTCTTTCATGTGTCTTTGTTGGAACCTTATCGAGAGTCAGCTTTTCTCCAAAGAGTACAAAGTCCGCCACCAAGTATCGAAATTGAAAACCATGAGGAATACGAGGT
Organism: Physcomitrium patens; assembly: GCF_059467195.1. Classification (NCBI taxonomy): domain Eukaryota; kingdom Viridiplantae; phylum Streptophyta; class Bryopsida; order Funariales; family Funariaceae; genus Physcomitrium; species Physcomitrium patens. The sequence goes on along the minus strand of NC_143420.1, from coordinate 17,677,883 downwards.
GAAAAAGGTACTAGATTCACGGCGTAATAGGAGAAAATTGGAGTATTTAGTGCATTGGAGTGGATACGACATCAATGAACGAACGTGGGAGCGTGCCAAAAATCTTGCCAATGCACCAAAAAAGGTACAAGAATTTCATCAACGATATCCTCATAAACCTAAGCCGATTCAACGATAGCTTCTTGCTGAAGCTTGCTCATCAAGTAGCATAAAAAGGGGGGAGGGCACCTCCAAAACCCATAGTTCGATAGTGTAGAACTTTGCTAGCAACTATAGTTTGCTCTCATCATTTTAGCCTTTGGACATGGATAGTCAAGATACTACACTTGTTATGTCATCTCAAGCGACTAGCTCACGAAGACGACCGCGAGATGAAGAACCGCCTGCACCACGATGACGTCGGAGGATACCGAGCAACAGATCGCTAGTAATTGTATTTGAGGTCGAGCCTGCCTATGACGGTCAGCCAGAAGGTGTGTTTGGAGGACAGTTTCACAATGAAGACACAGAAGTCCACGCTTGGTCAGAGGTTGAAGGTGTTGGTCACTACCGTTGGCTCCAAGGGCCGATGAATCATTTGCCTCGCGAACAACAATTGGAATTCATAGCGGATGTGATGCGACAGATTTTCATTTTCTTGCGTTGGTATTGACTGATAACAACATTGCTTCTCGGAGACCTCAAAGTTAGAAGAGGAGGTGATGTCATGGACATACATTGGAAGATTCTTCGAATATTCTTCTAGAATATTCTCTAAAGATTCTCTAAAGATTCCTTTAGAAGGTTCTAGAAGATTCTTAGAATATTCCCTAAAGATTCTCTTAGAAGGTTCTAGAATATTCTGATAGATTCTAGGAAGTTGCTCGAGAAGTTTCCTAATTAGTAGAAGTTGTTGGAGAAGCGTCCTAGTTAGCGGAAGTAGCTCGAGAAGCTTCCTATTCAATAGTATATATAGGAGCCGAGGCTGAAGGGTTCTTCAGTCTCGACAATACATCTCTTGGAGTTCTAGCTCACCTTTCTGGTGTTGTTCTTGTACTCATCTGTTTAATCTAGTTCTGCCACTTCTTCTTGAACTTCTTGTTAGATTTCAAGTCTGTATTTTGTGTCCGTGACAGAACGTGAGAAGAACGAGTTTTAGGGTTATAAATATATGAGTTATAATTCAAGGCAGTATTGATTTTGTAAAGAAGAATGAAAGATTATGAGTGATAATTATGAAGGGGAGGATTATCAAAGAATTAATCAACAAGCGAAAGAAAGACAGGAGCGATTACACATAAGAAATCTCCTACGAGAACGACAAAAAAGATTTGTAGGTCCAAGTAAAACCAAAGGAAGAAAAATTCAAATTCAAATAGCAAGGAGACTAGTGATAACACCAATGGTCGCAGGAGTATCAGAAGTACCAATTGCAGTACAAATGGAAGCAATAGGAGACCGAACTATAAGTGTAGCAACATTACCTACTTTTAGTGGTTGACCGGGCTCTGATCTCGATCATCATATATTTCAATTCTTGACAGCCTGCGTAGCTAATAATGGTAGAACTAAAGACATTTGGTTGAAATGATTGTCAACAACTTTAAAAGATACAACTTTTGAATGGTATAATTAACAACCAATGGGTAGATTTTCCAGTTGGGAGGCCTTGAGGAATGCCTTCTTAACCCATTTTAGACCAATTGGATTTGAAGATCGACTTTAAGAAAGTTTTATGAATAGCAAGATGTTTGCAGGAGAAGTAGTAGAGTCCTATTATGGCCGGATTGCGGATATACTTCATAAAAGGTCAAATAATCAAATGACAAAGGCGTTTATATTGTTGATATTAATCAATGGTTTGCATCCATCAGAATTGAAAATGTTTATAAAAGAGCCTTGACCAACTATGGTAGAGGCATCGTTGGCATGAGCAAAGGTGTGGGAAGAATGTCATTATGACCAATTGTTAACAATAGGGGCCATGATGATTCTAAATTCAAGAAGCCAACAAATACAACTGAAAAATGTGTTGATGGATAATTATCCACTAATGGCTACCTCCAATGTAAAGAATGTTATGTTGCAACAACCAATTAATGCTACACCACTCCAAGCAATAGCGCCAATAACAATGACACTTTATTTTACATCGCCAATCTATCAAAAACCAGAGTTGTTCACAAATGCGACTATTAAAGATCCAAATGAAGCATTGTTATTAAATCTAGATAGGTAACAATTGTGTGTTTACGAGGGCGCTGTACAATTAGGAGTGGAGCTATGTAGAATAGGTAAATAAATTTTGTGGTAAGTTACTGGTTGGGTATTGTTAACCTTGAAAATTAGACTTATGGTTAGGTAGTTTAGTTGATAATAATAGATTGTTAGTAGAACAAATAGTTAAGAATTCAAAGGGTCATAACCTTTGGAATCTGTTGGCCAACGGGTCATCTTTTGGTAAGATAAAGAGGTTGAGAAGTGGAAGATCGGAGCCAGACTATGAGAGTCGTAAACCAAGGGACTAGACTATGAGAGTCGTAAGCCGGGAGGACAAACTGTGAGAGTTGTAAGCCTGGGTAAGCTTGGTGCTACCTCTTTGTTTTCTTTGCTTTTATTATTTGCTTATGAAGAATTGTAATTGAAAGAAGTATTCTTGAAATTGTGATTAGAATATTGTGAAATATGACTTTGGACTGACCAATTCGGAGAAAATCTGTGACCTCGAGAATTGAAATTATCGAATTCTGTTAAATTAAGTAAAGATATTAAATTTTATCTCATGAATTAACAAACTGAATATAATAAGTAAATTGGAGATCAGTAATTGAATATATATAAATTGCAAAGAAAGTAAGTGAGAGATGAACGGATAAGAATATGGAAGTATTATTGAATTGATAGTGGTAGAATGGATTATGTGTTGAATTAAGATGGAAGTAGTAAGCTTTAGTGTTTTGTAATTTGATAATTGATTTTAGATAGCTAGAATATAGTCAATTGTGACACTAACAGACCCAATTCATATAACAAGTCTTTCTTCGTGTTCGAATCCACCCCTATTAATTCAATTGCTTTGGTATATTGAAACTTGAACACAACGAGAACAACAAGCATATAATAAAAGAATTATTTATATATATATATATAGTGTTATTAATGCAACCACGATTTTGTCTACTACTACTACAACTTACCATCTACTACATGCCATGATAATTTTTGCTAATACTAATACAAATTACATTAAATTTATGTTGCATATCAAAATATGTTTTACGATACATTATTAATGCACATCAAAATGAATACAATATAAATTCTTTATTGATGTATATTTTAATATTTTTAAAATTTAATATAATATATAATATAAATTTAAATTTTTTTATAGTGGCATCAACAAAAATTATAATAAAATGTGATAAATGGTAAGTTGTGGTGGTAGTAGCAAAGACTATAATGGCATGTGATGGATGGCAAATTGTTATAGTAGTAGGAAAAACTATGGTGACATTAGCAATATCATATATATTCATATAATGCATGATATAATATGCCACATGATATGGCATCAAGTGCCAAATCTCATCAAATATATGTAGTTTAGTTTGATAAATGGTTTTTCATCTATTGATAGTTTTTTGGTTAATTGATTATGTTCATATCAATTAGGATTTGAATACTTAGGTGGAAAAAAAATCCTTGACTTGACATTCTTATCAAGTCAAGTTTTGTGAGTGATTTTGACTGTGAAAGAACTTGTTATAAGGGTTTGCTTGACTATGGTGATTTAGCCATTTTAATAAAGCTTTAGGGTTTCTTTTATTTTCACACTTGCATTTGTGGATTCTTTTTTTGTGGCGTGAGAAATACCTTGACTTAGCTTGGTGAAAATTTCTAATGTTTCCTTGAGAGTGTGTTGGGTGTACATTTGTATTTGGTTTAAATTACATACTTTGTGATTGATTTGTAGCACTCAATGTGTTGTGTGTAATGGTCTTTGTTTATACAGCAAATGTAATGTAGAGGAAATGAGAAGAGAGAGATGAGATGGATGGAGTGCACATACAATGACCTCATGTGCATTCCATACTTGCATGTGCATGTACACTAGAAAGATTGAAGTCCCAAAGTCAGACGAAGGAAGAATGACAGGGAGGAGGAGGGAGAGGGAGGGATGAGGAGGCAAGAAGGAACGATAAGATGGATGACAGAAATGGAGGCTCAACTAGGACTTTGGAACAGCCTTTCAGGTCCTCCTCTTCCTTGGTTTAGTACCACTACTACCACCACCACCCCCGAGGGGAACGAATGAATAAGTGGATGAGTGAATGGGGTACACTCTGCGCCACCAACTCGTCCTGCTCCCGCACTGCCTGGACATTCCCAGCGGACCCGTCATGGCTAGGGTGGTGGAGGGCAGGGGGAGGCCCATGCAAATGGAGCGAGCAGCGCAGCAGACGCGGGCAAAGACCTGAAGCGGAGGAGGCGGAGGAGGACATGAGGCCACGAGAGGAGTGGAGGAGGAGTGGGGACGGAGGTGGGGCTGGGGCAGGGCCGTGTCCGATGTGTGACATGGCGTCGCGGGGCGTAGCGCCAAGGCCCCGCGGAGCAACAAGGAGGGAAGGAGGGGAGGAGAGGGCGTGGGGGAGACAGGCCCCACCCAGCAGCGAGGGCAGCAGGTGGGGGAGCATGCGTTCGAGGTTGGGTCGTGCTTTCCGAGGAGGTTGGGAGAGGTGGGTGGCCATGGCTGAGCGGGAGCAAGTGGCGGGTCCGCGCCGGGCCTGGGACGGGGGCGGGGAGCGATGGCTGGGAGGCGCCGAAGCGGGCGCACCTGCATGGGAGAGGAGATTGCCGGGTGGTCCAGAACTTAGATTATGCTGAGGTGACATCCCCGCATCGCCCCTTGCCCCCCCGCTCCCCACCCCTCCCCTGCTTGCCTGCCTGGCTGCCTGGCCCTGGGCTGGGCGGAGTCTACTAAGATGGCCTGCCATGGTGGACAACGACGATGCATGCGGGAAAATCGTATGCATCGCCGCCTCTTGTCTTGGTCACGCCTTCCCCGTCGCCCGAACCCATACAATATTTCTCCGCCTGCCTGGAGCAACATTTTTCTTCTCGCATGATGAGTGAGTGGGAGAGCCGGTGGTGGTTGCAGCTTTTCAGGTGGGGAGGGAGTGCGATAGCGACGTTTTTGAGAGGTAGCGCTCGGGTGGCTGGGTGGCTGGGTGGCTGGGTGGCTGGTTGGCCTTCGTGGTGAAGCATTTCAGGAGAACAGTCGCAGTGTCGCTGCGATGGACGGGGTGATGGTGCGGAGCTTGGCCGAGACGGATCAATTGGGATAACCGCTCTTGTGCTGGTCATGATCCTGGCGCAGCTACTGGACGTGGATTCTACGTGTGGTTGAGTTCGGACGGGCGAGGCTGGGCCTGTTCTGTTCGTTCCATGAGTTTGGATTTTTCGTGGTAGTGGTGGTACTGAGAGTGCCGGCGGGCGGAGTTCGCGACGTGCGTGATGGTAGGGTTGCGTGTGAGATCGACGTTGCTGAGCTCTAGACAGTGAGCTGGTGACGGGTTAAGTCCCAAGCGTGAGAGTGAGTAGATCAATGGTTTGTTGATTTGGCGTTCTGGAGAAAGGGTAACCAGGCCATTTGGTGATGGGCGCTAGCTGCTGGATGGATGAGTGTTAGTGGGTATCTGTTGACGAGGGTAGACTTTTAGGGGCGATGAATGGGGCTGCTGCTGAGAGAGCGAGGATGTCCAGAACAGGAGTGATTGGAGGCGCAGGAGAATTATGAGGTGACTGGCGATGGCTGGGATGGTGCAGGAGAAGAAGATGCTTTACGAGGAAGGATGTTGAGACGTCGACGTCATGAAAGTTATAGGTGAAGTACCATTCAACACTGAACTTGAAAATCTTGACTTTACCCTGAGCTAGCTTTGGAACTAGTACTCGCCGTAATAGCTACTTGTTCCATACGTTTGCCAAACTCGTACTTGTGCAAGTTGATGGATCATTGCGTTTGGACGTCTTTGGAGTGAGTCAATTTTGTTGTGTAACTTAATTTTCGGGGATCCCTTGATCCTTCTGGGGAGCAGGGCTGGAGAGACCGATCCCCAAGAAGGAACTTTCATTGTCGTGGCTATAAACAGGAAGTGATTAGTATAATTCTGCTGTATACCTGTAGTTATTGCTCATCGGACATCGAATACGTGAAATTCGCAAGATTAACTACGTTCTTGAGGACCACTGTTCATTGGGAGCCTTGGGGGATGCAGTGTTATGAGGCTCTCGGCAGCACGATGCATAGAAAGTCACAATTTTAAAAGCCATGCAGGCGTGGGAACCATCAAATGCATGGCGAGATTGCTTGAGAAGTCCCTAAAGATATGAGCGTCTTTGGTTGTGGAGAGCTGAATAAATCAAAGATTTAGGCAAAATATGTTTCGATCCTTAAATTGAGGAAATCAATTTTTGGTCACGTGTGGCCTGGTTCACGAACTTAAGTCGGAACTCGAGATTGGAGAAGTATAATCATTGCAAGAATTGATTTTCGGCCTCCATGTTGATTGCAGGAAGTAATGAATGACGCGGAACGCCATATCGATTTTACGAATTAGGACTTTACAGTGATTGAACAGACACTTATCGGGACGCTTGGACTGAAGTTGTAATCGGGATGCAATTGCCAGCTGAAATGCGGAACGAGTGGCATGCTCAACACCTGCTCTTGTGATTGAGGTCGGTACAGGACGGAACAGCTGATTGCAGCAGGTGAATGTGTGATTCATTTAGCTGGACATCAATTCTAGAATAGGGTAGGCTCATAGTCATGATGACAGTATCGTTTACAGTGAGCACCGGAGATAGGAGAGGACTAGCGTCTTCAACGGTTAGAAATCGCCTTCTGAGAATAGTGTGTAAAGAGGTGCCTGGGCATGGTTGTTATGCCAGTAAATTGCAAAATGAAGGACTGGTTGGAAGAGGTATACACGTACTGGTTAATGCGACAGCCGTCACTATCCAGATTAAATAGCTAGTGCAGAAGAGTAAAAGTTGCAGTGATGATGTTTCGACTGCCACAGCCAGGTCCTGCGTAAGGGTATGGCCAGAAAGGAGGAGAGGAATTTCTTTTCAAGATTGTGGAGTATTTGCAGTAGGTTCAGTTTAGGCGGATAGTTCAATGTAGTGGCTCAACTGAAACGGTACTACAACAATCGAATTTCGAAGTCTGGGTGAATCTGCTTCCTGTGGAGGCGGGAAAGAGGAAGAACAACGTCGTCAACGCTTATCGGAGGCGGAGCCAGCTAGGCAGGGTCAGCCACAGCAGCAGCAGCAGATAGCTGGCTACGAAATATCAATCTCTGGCACCGAGCATTCGGAAAAAGTGGAAGGGCTGTCCAAACGAGGGGGCGGTGAGGGATCATCTGAGGAGAGAAGAGTGCGTGCGCGACCAAGTGACCAACCCAGCAAGAGTGGTCCTCCAGGGGCCGAGTGTACCCGCCCGGCCCGAGCGGCACGATCCTCTGGAGGGAAGGATCGTCATAGCAAAGTCAACACAGCGAAAGGGCCCAGAGACCGAAGAGTTCGGCTGTCAGTTCCCACCGCTGTTCAATTTTACGATGTGCAAGACCGGCTTGGCTTCGACCAGCCCAGCAAAGCAGTGGAATGGTTGATCAAGCATGCCAAAGCCGCCATTGATGAGCTCGAGCAGCTTCCGTCCGTGCGGCAGGGGGAGCCTGCAGCCTCGTTTGAGCAACAACCTCAGACCACTAGCTCCACCGTCTCCACCTTCTCAGCTGGCCTTCCCGGGGTCCTCGCTGCCCCCTTACCCGAATCCTCAAGCACATCATATGGGACCTACGACAGTCATGGGCAGCCAGCAATGATGTCTACTTTCGGCCACACTGGTCACGGAATGGAAGCAGTCATGGGTCCCCAACATCAACACCATCACCTCGCAAGCTATGGTCTGAATTTTCCACTGGAACAGCAAGCTGGATTGTTCCGGGCAGGAAGCTCTGGCGACAGTCAAGCTGGGGGCTCCGGCACCGCCCGTGTGGAGTCTCGAGCCAAAGCCCGCGAGCGTGCTCGGGAACGAGCCAAGGAGAAACACATCACGGAGAGGGATCCAGGAACTGGAAGAATATCCTCAAGCATGGTTACGCATCATGTGCCCGCATCCGCATCCGCAGGAATGCAGCAGCAACATCCCCACCTCGTCCAATCCCCGTACGCGAACCTCCCCTCACAGGTGAGCAGCGCGCTTCTACATCCATTTCAAGCGTCCCCTGCCTTCAATGCTTCCACTGGTATCCACCCTCCCTCACGGCCTCCCCCTCCTGCTGCTACTCCTTACCATGCATCCAGCTACGGTTTCTCTGAGTCTTCCTTCGTATACAGCGGGCATTACAATCCTCCCCCCACACCCTACAACCAAGCTGAGCCATCCTTGCATCAGCAGCAGCAGCAACTGCCCTCTGTCTCCCATTATTTTGTCGAGAATCCTCCACCGCCCAGCCATTACAGCAGCAGCAACCCCCAGGGAATGAACACCCCTAAACCCATGACGTTGCCTGGGTTCTCTCCCGGCCCTGCCTCCTCCTCCCTTCGAGCCAGCCTATTCGGAAGCGTAATTAGCGAGCAGCATCAATCTCTCCACTATTCCAGTGGCAGCTACCTATCGCCGTCTGGATATTATTTCCCACCCTCGTATGCGTCGATCGCCCAACGCCCGCCGCCGTCCTCATCCCCGTTGTTAGGCCCATCTCTCCCGGGCAGCAGTCTTCGTCCCTCGCAAGGAACCATGAGGTATACCCTCCCGGGGATGCGGTCCGACCAAGAGCAGGCTCGAGGCCACGAGCAGCAGCAGCAGCAGGAGGAGGAGCTTGGGACCCACGATCAGACACCCCATAGCCTGGATCCCAACTTCTACACCTCACAGATACCTGCAAGATTGCAGGGCTTGGAAGAGCTTGAGGAGGAGTTCAAGCGTTGAGCTTGAGCTTGTGGGGCACCTGAGGAGGAGAGTCTTACACCAGCCTGGCCTTGAAAGCAAGTGCGGGCGGCTCATGGCTCTTTTCTCTGACCAGTTTGATAGATGATTCGTCATGAAACTAGTTGGCTGCCTTGAGTGGTCAGAGAATTGGAATCTCTAGAAGGTTATGGCAGCAAACATACAGAGTTCCCTCCATTGATCCAGGATGTGGATCTGGTGACTTCCACGATGACGACGAGACCACGAACACAAGGATGACACTGATGGCTGCACACCATCTGCAGTAAGTTCTCTTGGCTTGTGAGATGGATAGCTAGCCCCAGTAGAAGGAATAAACGTCGGCTGTCAGTTGGTTGAGAGCAGGCATAGCAATATTATTTTATGGGATCTACTAAAGAGTAATAACCTAGTATCGTGCAAAAAGAAATCAACCCATGTGCATATTTGTAGAGACTCTGAGTCATTGTAACATAGCAATTGGTGGAGGTGGATCTCTCCACATTTGGTGTATGTTTCAACATTCTTTCCTAGTGGTCAACTGGCTTTGTACCACTGGAGGCTCCGGCATAAATTCTAAAACTGGATCCTACATCTATTTTCTATTTTTCCCAGACACAGGCGTGCACACATCTTTTGCAAGTTACTTCAAATCTTTTGCGCTTTCTATTTATTTATGTATAATACTTGACCTTGTTTCAAATGTAGAGAAGTGTATACCCTCTTCTTCCTGGGATGCTTTAACTGCAGTTTCACTTGCTTACCTAGTTCGTGGTCATTTCCCATTTATTTCCCATTTGATTTTGATTTAGAGAAAGTTTGGTGTTTGCAAGTTCAGTGTTGTTAAACAGAGCAAGGAAGAGCAAGAGAGTGGCGGAGAGTGCTCCTCTTGGGTCTGGTAGCTGTGGGCACAAAGAGAGGGAGAGTAGAGAGGCTGCAGTAAAGCCTAGAGCAATAAGTCTTCCTTCACAAAGATGCTGTTACTGCACTGTATGTACAGAGTTCAGACTGACCACTGGTTCCACCTGTTAAGATCAGTCGCTTTTAAAATTCATTCAAGTATCACTTTGGCAATCATACAATCAGAATGCAGCTTTGAATGCTCCAAGAAAGCCCCAGAATTAATAGGCTACCCAGAACCTTAGCTATCTGTATAGGAACTTTGTTGTTTCTTTTGCCCTTTTTCCAGTACATCATGTCATCCATGCTGCACTCTTTGTACTGTTGGGAGCTCTTTTTTTTGTCTTTTTTTTTTTTTTTTAATCCTTTCTGTACTGTGCAGTTGCATGTAAGTCACTTCTTTGCATTCAAATTGCTGATGAATCCCGAAAGCAACACTTTTAACTTGAAGTGTTGCTAATCTCTATTTACTCCACAATTTCTCTGTGTTTTCTTTCTTGTTCATTTATTTACCACAACGAGTTTATTATTTTATTTTATTTTAAAACGTGGAAATAACATGTTATATGATGACTAGGTTTCACATTAACTAGAGAGTATACCATGACAAAATAAATAATTCATAGAATAGTAAATGTTTCTGAATTTGAAAATGAAAATTTGTATGTATTCTTGGAAAATAAGACGAATCATTAAGAGTATGTGTTGACATATGTGCTGTGGTATCACATAAGGACGTGGAGAAAGTACATTGAAAGAAGAGGACAGTTCATGAATATTCATTATTTTTTAGCTTTGCTTGTGGTTTGAATTGATAACTTATTTCAAAAAAAAATTATTTATCTTTGTATCTTTTGTTTGTTTCTTTCATTCTATAATTTCTTTTAACTATAAACTCAAAGCTAACTTTACTAGACTTTATGTTGCAAGTATATTTGGTTAAAAAATAATCAAATTATATTTGTTTCATTAAGAATTTCATTACTATTTTATATAAGAGCTTAAATGATTGTATGACTAAATTATTAATTTTTTTTATAAAATCACTTCAAAAAACTAATAAAATATAAGTTGTAATATTAATTTCAACCTTTATGATTTAATATTAAAATAATGAATAGCCAAAAAAAATAGCTAAATTAAATTATAAAAAGCTCCTAAAATAGGTATTAAGACTGAAAACATAAGTACTAAGTTAAAAAAATTAAGACTAAAAAGCATTAATTGAATGGCTATATCTTTGGCAAAATTCAATTTAAAAGAAAAAAATGAAATTTTAAAGGAGACATCTATGTGTTATAGAAATACTTCTTCATAAATGCAAACTTGTCCATTATGCTTAGGATCAATATTAGCCAAATGCTCTACCTACTTATCTATCTACTATGTGGAACTTACTCCAAAGCTATCATTAGGTGTCTATAATTCCATTCACTACATAAACTACTAGTATAAAGCATATTTCTTGATAGAGAATCGATTACCCTTCTGCTTGAAGACATCTAACCGCTTTAGAGATTGCCAAGTATCATCTTTTAAATTGGTACTATTTAGATTTTTTTTTTTCCTCCAGAATGGCTAGAAGTGAAGATATTACTTTGGATGAGTCTCTCAAGTCCAAGTTAGATGTAACTATAAACACATTAAATGCTTTATGTCATAGAATTGTTGAAATTGAGAGATTTGTTGTAAAGATTTTATAGTGATGCAAAACCTTGAGGAGGTCAACCTTTGATACAATCACTTTTTCAAGCTTCTACATTCAAAGAGGTGGTAGCATATATATCTCAACAGAAAAACTCACCTATTCAACAACGTATGGAGCATTGGATTAGTCTTCTAAAAAAATTTGATGATATATGCTTGAAGTTTCTAATATTTATTAACCAAATTCAATTGATAACTTTTCTATAACTTGAGCGCTATGCAACAAAAGAGTCACGAGTTGGTTTAACTGGAACCTTGCTCACAAGATAAGCCTTATCTTGGTTTGCTCTTTTATATGCAAAGAAATGTCTAATCTTAAGTAACTTTGAAGCTTTCTTAGAAGTATTTGTTGAGGTATTTGAAAAATATGACAAGGCTCAATGGGCGACAACAAAAATTTGCTCATTATGTCAAGGATCACGCTTTGTATCAATTTATGAATCCGATTTTACACAATTGGCTTATGACATCAATTGGGATGAATAAACTCTTATGAGCCAATTCTATTGGGGACTAAGGGATGATGTAAAAGACCTATTACTATCATTATCTGATCCTTAATACTCAATGAAGCTATCAACCAAGTTGTGAAGTACAATAATCAATTATTTTAATGCCATCAAGATCAACACTTGCGAACTTTTGTCAAATTTATTAAGGTCCCTCTTTCTTTGCCCAACATGCTTATTTTATTATACAATTATTTTTTGGCCCACAAAAACTTCAAGCAAATGCCTTATTAGATTCAAGAGTATTTGCTTGCTTTTTAAATAAGGAATTTTTAAAATTTCATTAAAATTTCTTTAGTACAAAAGTCAAAACGTATATATATAGAAGTAATATATAATTGATTTTTAACTTGAAGAAATATTACTCATGAGACCATATCACTAGAAATATTATTTGAAGGTTATAGTAGAAAAATAGTATTCAATATTATAAGAATCTTATCCAATCCTACTATTCTAGAACTTTTGTAGTTAGAAAGATATAATCCATCTATAAATTAGAGGTATCATAAGATTGAAATTTACATAGAATTATTTTGGTCAAAACCTATCAAGAAGTCATGAACAATAAAGTTCTTATTTTTGGGAGCAAGAGCTTCTATAAAGACAACCAAGAAGAAAATGCCGTTTATTATTTATGCAATTCTAGCTTATGAAGAAGCAAGCTTATTAGTAGCTATCTTAGAATAGTATAAGGAGTTTTAAGATGTCTTCAAAAAGAACAATGGTGATATATTATCAAAGCATCAACCATGTAATTGTGCCATTATACTGCAAGAAGGGGCTCAACCACCATTTGGTCCAATCTACAATCCATCAAAGAATAAGCTTTTAATATTGAAAGATTACATTGACAAAAATCTTGCAAAGAACTTTATTTGGCATTCTAAATCTTGAACAAGCAGACTAATACTTTTTATGAAGAAAAAAGATGAATCTTTACATAGATATGATAATTATTGTGGCTTCAACAAAATAATGGTGAAAAATTGTTATCCATTAACATTAATATTAGAGCTTTTGGAGCAATTTGATCAAGCTAAGATCTACATTAAAATAGATCTCTATAGAGTACACAATTTGGTATAAATTAAAGAAAGAGATGAATAGAAGACAACATTTTGGATAAGATATGGACATTTTGAATATAAAACCATGCCTTTTAGATTGACAAATGATCCAATTATATTCCAAAATTTAATGAATGATGTTTTTTATGAATTTTTAGACAAGTTTGATATCTATTACCTTGATGATATCTTAATCTATTTTAATATTTTTGAAGAATATAAAAAAACATGTGATATTTGTCTTACAAAACTTATGAGATATAAGATTGTATGCCAAATTTTAAAAAATGTATATTCTATAAGCCAAAAGTAGAATGTTTTAGATATATTATATCCAATGAAGGATTGTTGATGGATCCAAAGATATAATGGAGTAGAAAACTTTAAAGAAAGTATAAGATGTACATTGTTTTTTTAGATTTTTTAATTTCTATCAAATATTTATCAAGAATTATTTCCAAGTTGTTATTCTTCTTACTTGGTTGACGTCCAAAGATAAATTAAAATAGGAACTTCAAGCTCAAAAGGCTTTTTAAGATTTGAAGGCAATTTTTACTATAGCTCCAATCTTACTACATCTAGATTTCACAAAGACCTTTTATTTGGAGATTGATGCTTCCAACTTTGAATTATGACCTATACTATCACAAATCGGAAAAGATGGAAAGTTCTATCTAATTGCATTCTACTATAGAAAATTTTCAATTATAGAGAATAATTATGAAATTCATGATAAAGAGCTTCTTGTGATTGTAGACTCTTTTCAAGAATCGCATTATTTCTTGGAAGATACTACACATCTTGTGACTATATGTAAAAATCACAAAAAATTGTATTATTTCATATCAACATGGGTTTTGAATTACTTCTAAGCTTGTTGGAATATGTCATTACCTTATTTTAATTTTTTGATTATATATCAACAAAAAAAGCAGTAACAAATATCTGACACTTTATTAAAGAAATCAAATCTTATTCCAAAGGCTAGACAAGCAAGCTTTGGTCAATAATGTACCTCTCTTTTGAAGCCAAAATAATTTTATTTTTGTGCTACTTCTATGGTTATATTTTTTGATTTAATTTTTCTTGAACAAATTTGTATAAAATTAGGTAAGGATTTATTAGTTCATAATATCAAGCAATGCTTTGACAATAATAAGTTTAAGTTTGTAGAAGTTCTTTTGTATTTTGAAGATTGTATATATATTCTAAAAGAACCAACGCAACTTTGTGTTCTTTAATCTTATCATGATTTTTTAATTGCAAGATATTTTAGGTTTAACAAAACATTGGAGCTTATGTCTCAAGATTTTTAGTGTCTTCAAATATGGAAAATTAGGAAGAACTTTGTCTTCTTATGTGACATCTACTCAAGGTCTAAGAATTTCTTACATCATTTTTATAGACTTCTATAGCCACTACCAATCTCAAAGAAACCATGGTCTTTAATATCAATAGATTTCATCACTAATCTACCACTATTAGCTATATTTGATGCTATCAACATTGTTGTGGATTGACTTATAAAGATGGCACATTTTGTCCTATACAAAAAAGTAACTTCTAAAGAAGAAACGACAAGGCTCTTTGTTGATAATATATATCAACATCATGAATTATTTGATAACATCATTTTTTATCAAAGACCTCAATTCATATCAAAGTTTTGAAATTTATTTTTTAAGATATTGAAGGTGGATATCAAACTTTGCTTAGTCTTTTATCATGAAACAAATAGTCAAATAAAATGAGTCAATCAAATTTTGGAACAATGTTTTTAATATACCATCAATTATCAACAAGATAATTAGATCTCATATTTATCTTTAGTAGAGTTTGCTTATAATAATATTCTTCATGCTTTAATTCAATAAATACTATTTTAATCTAATTATGGTTACTATCTAAAGCTTAATTTATTAGATACATCAAAAGATAAAAATCCAGTAACTAAAGATCTTATAAAATAATTGTCACAGTACTTGGTAACTTTGAAGCTTTATTTATAAATAGCTTAAGATTCTTCTAAAGCATCTTTAGAAAAAATTAGAAAAGAATCTTTTATTTTTTAAGTTAAAAATAAAGTATGGATTTTTTGAGAAAATATTAAGATCAATTGACCTTATGATAATTTGGACTATTGAAGATTATAATCATTTTATATTTAAAAGAAAATCAATCTAGTAGCTTATTGGTTGGAACTACCTACATCTATAAAGGTACATCTAGTCTTTCATGTTCTTCTCTTAGATGCTTATTTAGAATCAACTATTCTAAAAAGAATACAACCATCACTGCTTTGTATTGAAATAGATAATCATATAGAATATAAAGTGGAAAAGATCCTTGATTCTTAACAAAAAAGATGCAAGTTGGAGTATTTTATTCATTGGCACGACTATAATATCAATGAAATTACATAGGAATCAGTAAAAAATCTAGTTAATGCATTGCAAAAGATACAAAAGTTTTATCAATGATACCTTTAAAAATCTAAATTTATTTTAGAATGACTTTTCTATGAAGCTATTGCTAGATTGTTGTATATATTGAAGAAAGAAAATATGAAGGTGATGTTTTTTGTAGAACATAGAGTTAAAAGGAGAGGTGATGTTATGAACATCTAATGAGAAGATTTTAAAAATATTCTTAAAATATTTAATTGGATTATAGAAGGTTTCAAAAGATTCTAAAAATATTCTAAAAAGATCCATGGGAGATTCTTAGAAGGATCTAGAAGGTTTTTAAAATATTCTAATAGCTTCTAAAAAATTTTAAGATAATTAAGAAATTTATCTAGGAAGCTTCTTAGGATTGTTTTTATCTTTAAGCAAAATGAAAATTTCTTAAGAAGCTTCCTAAAGTTGTTTCATCTTCATGCAATATGAAAACTTCTTAAAGAACTTTCTAATGTTGTTTCATCTTCAAGTAGAATAGAAACTTCTTGAAAAGCTTCTTAATACCTAATATATATTTAAGTCAAGGTTGAAAAAATCCTCAAACTTGACAATACATTTTATGGAGCTCTAGCTCACCTCTCTTAGTGTTGATCTTATACTCATCTAATTTAATCAAGTTCTTGTTAAATTTTTTATTGATTTTTTTCTATTCAACTTTTTATTTGGTCTCCTATATAATATATCCTTGATACTAAGAGTTATGTAACAATGTTGTAAATGACCTTTGATACATATCCAACTTGTTAGACAAGTTTCCTACATGTACTTTATATGATTAACTTGAATAATACATGGCCAACTTATTGCTCACATTTTCAACCTACCAATCACCTACGAATACATATAAAGTCAAATCCATATTTGTAAAGCTTTTAAGAATCTTTTCCAATAAAGTATTATTAAACTTATTTATTTATTTCTATCTAACTCTAATAATCTAAGTAAATATGTATGTGTATGACATTATCTTTTCTTCACATTATTTTGATATCAAAAAAAAATTTAATAAAAATCCAAAAATTTCACTTACAGATCACTACCAAAATCACAAAATTCTTTCAAATGTAAATCTTTTTTTTTTATTTTACAAGACCAATTTCACCAAAAATAACTTTGACCTTACAAAGCTTTTATAAGGTCATTATCAATTTAAATTATTCAAAACTAATGCTCAAAGAAATCCTATGAAGTCTTCTTTCAAATTCCACTCTTTGATTTGTAAAGAATCCTAGAGTCATCATAGATGCGTGAGTTTGTGACTAAAGATCTGATTTTGATCCTAGTTGATGATTAATCTTTTTTAGATATCAATTCTTATTTTTTTGAGGTAATTTTTACTAAAATTAATTGCTAACTTTCTTATACATATGCCTATATCCATTATTTTTCTAATCTACATTTTTTTTCTTTATTAATTATGGTCCTATAAAATAAGTAGAAGCCCATTTTGTAAAAAAGTAATATTTGAATTTTTAATTTTATTATTTTTTGACTATTATCTATATTTTTAAGATAATTTTCTGTAATATTTTGAAATTATATCTTCTATAATATAGTATTTTCTTCACTCTTTTATCTATTAGCCATATTAAATTACAACACCAATAGGTATAATTAATAAAAAAAAATTGACATGTTCACAGATATGAAATGGTCTTAGTGTATAATAATTTAACTTTTCATAAGGACAAATAGTCTTGATATTACAACAAAGTAATCATACTTTATTACCAACATGGAATTGAAGTTTTCTTTATAATAAATATTTACATTTATTTTTTTGTTATTAAACTCCTTTTAATTGTGTCTTCATTGTAGCATATAGCTTTTTTAAAAAAATTATCAAATCTTCTACAGTGTAATTATTGACTTTTAAAAATTCAAAAATATCAAATAATATATGGTAATTATAATTAACATAGAAATATGACTATTAAATAGAATAATGTATTATATTATTATAAGAAATTTTTTCTAATAGCAAAAAAATAGCCTAATCATCTTCATGGTAATTGATGATATAGATCAGATATTATTCTAAAACTTAATTCATCTATTTTTTTTGTCGTTTACTTTAAAGATTGAAAATCAAAGATAGTTTTATATCCACCTTTATTATTTTGAAAACAATTCTTCAAAACCATAATACAAATTAAGTTTTTTTTTTTGATATAATATCTTTTAACAATCTATGATAGTAACAAATATATATATATATATATATATATATATAGATTTCTTCTCATTTGATAGTTTTTTTATATAGTTCAAAATATGCCATCTTGATAAAATGATCTACTATCACAAACATAGAATCATATGAAGTTGAGATTGAAAGATATATGATAAAATCTATAGAAATAAATGACCATGATTGTTCTAGTATAAGTAGTGATTAAAAAAGTCTATAAAGCTAATTCCAAGGAGTTTTTGATTTAGAATAAATATTACATTATTGTACAAAGTCTTTAATTGCCTTCTACATTTAAAGCTACAAAAAATCTTTTAATATTAGCTTTAATAACTTCTCATATCCAAAATATTTTATAATTACAAAATTATGACAAGCTTAAAGAATATATAATTATGCTTCATTTTTTGGAATATGTAAACATCCATCAAAATAAAAAATATTATTCTTAAATTCAAATTTAGAATTTTTATGAGATTCAAAGAGATTATTTATAATATTTTAAATAAAAAAATTTAAAGACATACTTAATTAAACTAGCTTAAAAAAAATTGAATCAACAATCAATATTCATTTTGTAGCTTAAAAATAAAAATATTTTAGCTTCAAAAGAATTATTTATTTTTAATTAAAAGCTATAATTTCTTCTTTTAGTATAAGTTATGAATATCTAGTTTAGGTGTTTGACAAACATTGTTGTTTTTATGGACAATAAACGATTTTGAATTCAAATCTTCATAAAAACATGCTCTAACAAACTTGAAAATAATTCAAAATCCAAATTGATTTAAAATACTTGATGTTCTTATGATTCATATAAATAATTATTAGACTAGAAGCACTTTCTAGATAATGGCACTATTTTTAAAATAAATCCACAATTATAAGGAGCTCTTTATTGTGGATCTTGTAGTTGATTTTGATTGCTAATAATGTTTTTGAATGAAAAGCTATTGAGTGATGTTTTTCATCTACTCCCATTTGTCATAAAATTGTACTAAAATAAAATTTTGATATGTTTATTTTTATAAAAAATTCCTTAAAAAAATAAAATATAAAATTGGAATTATAATAGGAATTGTCTTTAAAACTTCAAACACTAATTTAGCTTCTTTATTCCATTTAAAGTTGTCTTTTTAAGTCAATCGTGTAAGTAGAATTGTAACTTGTAAAAATCTTAAATAAAACTATGATAGTAATTTATAAATTTTAAAAAATATTAGATGTTTTTTATATTATTCTTTAAATCTTTTCATTAATGATAATTTTAATTTTTCTAAAATCCATCACAAAGACATCATTTGAAATGATATTTCTTTAAAAATAAAAATAAATTGTATGAAATATACACTTATATATTATAACATATGGTCATGAGTTTCTAAATATTTTTTGACATATAATAAACATAAAATTTATGTTTTTTTACTTTCTTAGAGTAGATTAAAATATCTTCTAAGTAATATACAAAAAATCATCTCAAAATTCTCAAAAAATAGCTAATATATTTATAAATCCAAAATACATGATATTGTATTCAAGATATTAAAAAGTAGTTAGTGCATTTGTGAATCCAAAAGGCATGACATTATGTTCAAAATTCTCATATTTGATTCAAAATGCAATATTTTATTTATCTTTTTTTTTTTTATGCATACAAGATTGTATTTTTTTTTAGATTCAATTTTGTATAGATCTTTATTTTATTTAATATTTAATATCAAAGATAAAATTTACAAATTTTTGATGGATATTTTGTTGAATCCTCAATAATCTACACATTTGGAATGATCAACCATTTTCTTTGCAAATAAGAAAAGAACTCTTATTAAAAATTTCAAATTGCATACAAAGTTTTTGATTAAATTTTTATTAATATTATTCTTTGAATAAAATTTAATTTTTTCTCTAATAAGATAAAGATTGTTCCAAATGGTGGTAAAATTATTTCTTAAAGATTAATTAAGCAATCATAAAAATAATGCTTTAGAATATTATTTGTATTTTTTTTAAAAAAATATCTTCATGATCCTCATAATAGCTTAGAATTCTACTTAAAGTCTTTATACTATCATAAATAAATATAGCATAAATAATAAAAGGTGATTCTTTTGTAGCTTATATAAAATCTCTTGTACCTATTAATAAAGACATGGTTGTATTTAACTTATGATTTTTTACTTGGATGACAAAAGTTTGGATTATTCTTTGGAAAATATTCAGATTATAAGAAATCTAGTCTATTTAAGGACTATATATTTTTAGCCAAAATAAATCTAAAATAATTAGATTAAAAAAATATATAAAAATATTAAATATTATTAAATTAATATGACTATTAGTTGCTACATTTATAAGAATAGTTTCATAAATAACATCTTTTAAAGAAAAAAAATGATTATCTATGACTTTTATATGTACTAGCTTAATTTTGTTTTATCAAAGGTGTTTCTTTTTTTTTTTTAAATCTTTTTTTATAAAAAAAACTAAGATTCACAAAACTAACAAAGCAAAGACTTTGTAATTTTCTGATCCTAAACAAATATCAATTGTAAACCAAGCTGATGGATCTAAAGAGAAAATAAGAACTTTATTAGATTTTATATAAGATTTTAACCACACAATCCCTATTGTGACTTAATATACTTATTTTTTGACACATCATCTTCTTTAGCAACCATGCTCATTATTTTGTAGTTGTATTATTTCTTTTGACAATGTTAAGTAGTATGCTTAGATTCTCCTTAATATTAGTATAATTCTTTTTGACAACGTTGAGTCTTTTCTTGCTTAGTGAGAAATTTGAAACATAATGTATTAACTTACATAGGTTCTTGGCTTGATGAATAAGTTTTAAAAAACTTAAGAATTATTGTCATAATTTGATTTCTTATTCTCTATTCAAATATTTTTTTTGGCATCTTTTAAAAATCAATTGATACATGTAATAGCTCAACTAATAAATTATTCAAATAAATTTGTTTTGAAGATTGTCAATTATAAATATTTGATATTATTTTTTAATCCATATTAAAATCAATAAATAAGATCATTTTCATTCCGATTTGCATCACAAGCAAGGTTTAGGAATTTAGTAGCATATATGGTAGTTTATTATAATCCTTATTATAAAGATAGAAGTTTTGTCTTTGCTACTCTTTTTTTATCACTTTTTCTAAATATGGCCATAAACACTTTAAAAAATGAGTTTAGATCATATAAGATTTGTGATTCTTTTTCCATCAAAAATGCAAACTAAAAGAAAGTACTTTCATATAAGAGTGCACATATAAATCCAACTTGAGTAAATCCATCAAAATATTAGAAAAGATATAATCTTAGATTATGCTTAATTTATTGTAGAAATCTTCAAAATTTTGATGTTGTTCTATTGAATATCTTTGACATACTAATCTTGTCTCTTTTGTACTTTTAGTAGTAAGACTTTTTTAATTCAATTCTAAGGTTGATCTACTTGCTTCTTTTAACTATATAACTTCTTAATATAAATATTGAATCTTAATATTAACTTCTTTCACAAATATAGGAATAATACCTCTACAATTGATATTAATAATATGTGAAATTTCTAATTAAGAGTGTTAAGAAGCTCATAAAGATCTATAATAGTTACAAAATTTATTCTTATTTTTGCCAAATAAAGCATTTATAATTTTTTCTTTTATTTCTTTAACAAATAACTTTTACAAATCTACGAATCAAATTAAAAGAAAATAATATGCAACCTCTAATATCAAATAATTTTTTTCATAAAAAGGATTAGATTACTTTTTTAAAGAAAAAAATCAATATTAGAAAATTTAAAAAATCTATTTGAAGATAGTCTACAAATCTTTAAAATACAATGAAAAAATTAAGATAATTTACTTATTTATATAATAAAATAATAATAGTGAATTAACACTCTTCTCAAATTTTCAAAGACAAGAATTAAAAATAACCAAAAAATCAATATACTCTTATGTTATTAAAAAAAAAGTTAGTCTTTTAAAGATAATATAATATTAAATTAAAATATCTATTATGAAAAATAAGAATATTAGATACTCTTCAAATAAGACTAAGAATAAAAAAGCTATTGATAAAAGTAAAAACGGTCTTAATTGGATAATTATAGCTCTTTATACTATCTAATTATAAACTATGTGAAAATATTCTATAGGACCTTTGCCACATGTCTAACTTACAAGACAAGTTTCTACATGTACACCACATAGCCAACTTGTACCACAAATTATCAACATGTACAATATTTAATAAAAATTTTGGCTAAATTTTTAATCTATCATTCATTTATGAATACGTATAAAGTCAAATCCTTGTCTATAAAGTTTCTAAGAAGCTTTTTTACAAGATATTATCAAAATTATTTATATTTATTTATTTCTATCTAAGTCTTTTAATCTAAATAAATATGTATGTCTATAACTCACATATACATATACACACACACATACACACATATATATATATATATATATAGATATATATAGATATATATATAGAGAGAGAGAGAGAGAGAATATAAAATCAAAGAAAAACTTTGTTAGTGCAATAGTAATACTCTTGTTTTATTTGTAGAATAGTTGATCTAAGGTTAATTTAAGATTGAATTTTGAAGTTAGATGATATCTATGTTTGTGATCTAAGGTTGATGTAAGGTACAAGAAGATATTTTTGAAGTAAAAAACAGATAAAGTAATTAAAATATTGATACTATTAATTTAAGACTCTATCATATTGCAACTCTTAAAAGTTTCTTTTTGGACTACTATAAATCTTTTCAATACTTTCTATTCTATATTTCTTTTTCTTTATTGCCATTTACACATAAATAACCAAAAAAATCATTCTTTATTCATACTTCATTGTTTTTCTTGAAATTAATTATATAATACATAAAATTAAAATCTTTACATAATATATTTTTATTTTAAAATAAAATAGTTTTATTTTGGTTTATTTACAAATTCTTAGCAATGAAACAATAGCATGTGCAACACCAATTTTAACATTAGAAATTAAATAAGCAAACAAATGCAAGTATACATTTCTAAAAGATGGCAACACTAGCAATAATTATGCATTTCATAGAAGAACGTAGCAAGGGCTTCTATTACCTACTTAATAAAATTAATTAATTTTGAAAAAATTTAAAATAAAAAGTTAACTTGAATTTTTTCATACCTTGAAGTTTTTATATATTTCAAACCACCAAGTACAATTTGAATCACAGTATAAATTTTAATAAAATCAAGATGCAAATCTTATTAATACATAATAAAATATACTATTAACTATTACACTATCAACACCTCTTTGTATATCACATTTTATTGTCATGTTGTATGACATCTTGTTTAAGAATGTATCAAACACTTAATCATAGAAGATAAATTTTTATTTAAACTAAAGATAAATCTAATAATCTTTAAAAAATCCTAAATAACTCTCAATTAAACCTTAATAATCTCCTAATCCACTTAAATATCATTTATTTTATTTTTCCAATCTTAATGTCAATCTTCCAACATAAATAGCTATTTTTTGTATTTTTAATTTTTTTTGAATTTTTTAAAATTTTAAAAACTAAATCAACTATCAACATAAATAAAAAACATTTCAATCTAATTGAAAAATTTCTCAATATCATAGAAACCATCACAAACCTTTAAAATTCAATTTTCAAGATCCTAACTCATTTAAATATTAATAAGTTTGACATAATCATTTGATTAAGATAAATTTAAGAACATATTTAATACAAATATTATCAAAAATCTACAAATTTTTACTTATCGATGTACTAAAAAACTTACAAAAAAATTAAATATATTAATTCTTTTTTATTTTATAAAATCTAGAGTCATCTAAAAAATCTTGACTTTGCAAAGCTCTTACCAAAATCCTACTTACTAAGATCCCTTCAGATTAGAGCTCAAAGAAATCTTACTAAGTTTGAACTTCAATTTTATTTTCTAATCAATAAATAGAATACAAAAATGTAGTAAACTCTTAATTTTGAGCTTTGGAGTTTGGTTTCAAGCATGGTTTATAATTGATCTTTTCTAAGTATTAATATCAAGGTTTTTTAATTAATTTTAAAGAAGATTTAAGGACCAATATAATTTTTAATAAAAATTATACATATTTTAGTATACTTCTACTTAATTATATTTTTTTAAATAATAATATAAACATATGATGATTTTTTATTTTTTATTTTTTTATCATTAAAAAATAATTTAAGTACATAAGATTTTGATTTCGTAACATCATATATCTTTAAAATCAATTCTAAAAGTTTATAGATATTTGTATATAAGTTCATTTTCATTAGTAAATTTTTAAAATATAAATAAATCTAGATTAATATAATTATGTATTAAATATTTTACATATTTTATACATAATATTTTAATTTATTTTATTTTAAATGATAATTAATTATTAATTAAAAATTATGATATATTAATTATTAAATAATAATATTCTATTTTTATCTCCAAAAAATTTAAAGATAATTTGTATCAAAATATTATAATTAAATATGTATTATTCATTCAATTGTAAAATAATTTTATTTTTTTTAATAAAATTTTATAGTTGGAATAAAAAATCAAAGAAGAAAGAATCCAAGTAATTTAATCCAACCAAGTTCTAATCCTTGATGCCACATTAAGCTTGTCAATTTTAATTTTTCACAACCTTTTCATACTTCAATTTTTTATTTTCTATGATTCTGTATCTAATTCAAAATTAAATATTACAAATTTTACTATAAACTAAAAAAACATCTTTATATGGTTAATGTATGCTATTAATTAAATATTATTATATTAAAAATCTTCCTAAACATTAATATAAAATATGATTTTCATATAGATTACTGAATAATATAAGTTTAATTGATAAGAATTGTTAAAAAATCACAAAATATTCATATTACATTTTCATCTAATTATTTGGAAGAGTGTATATATATTTTAAAAATTACATATTTTTATATATAAAATAGTTATAAATTTAATCAATGGACCTTCAATTAACTTCAAAGATATGGAAAACATGCCATGATAATACTTGTCTCATTATAGTGAGGAAGAATTACCATATAGAGAAGCTTTTCCAAATTGTGACAAATAGTTTATAGTGGTTGTATAAAAAAACACCACATAGGATAATAGTCATGATTAGTACAAAAAAAGAACAAAGTTGGGAAGAATTTCTTGGTATTAAGTGAATATGTGCAGTATGTTAATGCCAAGTGCAGCAGTAATAAGTGAAAATATATGTACAAGTCAAGTTGAACCAACTACAATATTGATTGTAAAGAGAAGTATTAGAAAGACATCAACAACTATGACAGTTGCAACATCAAGTGTCTTTTGATAAAATACTTTGAAAAAGAATTTACATACAATAATACCAAGTATGACTAAATTAATGACAAGTAGAGATCTAATAACAAGCTTAGAAGATAGAGGCTAGAATGCCTCTATTCAAAATTTGTACTATTGAATTGATTGAAAGTAGAAGGATAGAGCTCAAAATACATGTATTTACAAGTAGAAAGTTGACGAGGCTAAAGAAGGTGATAATGGACTATAAGAAGGAAATGGCTCTCATAGTTGCAATAATGGGTGATAGAGGTAGAATCATACTTACTAGAATTGCTAATTGTAAGTGCATTTAAGATAGCAAAGGTTGATTGTATCATTTTTTTTTTTAACATCGTGAGAAAAAGTATCATGGTAGAGGTCTTAATAAATTCTTTGCTATATAAGTTTTTGTATAATCTTGGTATTGAACTTGATTGGTATATAAGTAAAACTACTAGATGTAGTAAAAGTAAAGAGAAGAAAAAGAAGAAGCCAATAATACAAAAAAAATTATATTTAACAATGACATTCTTATTTTGTAATAAACTTGATAAGTAAGGTGTCCCACCAAGTTTCAAGATTTACATCTATGTCTCCAAATTCACATCTAGATGCTCAAAATCTAGATCAAAATTTCAAGTAAAAATTCAAGTTTTAAATTTTAGTAACTAAAGATCATGTTTAAAAAGATAATTAATATTAGGAAGTTAGAAGGGGTGGTTTTCAAAGCATGTCATTTGTTGGTTTTGATTGATAATAAGCAATTAATAGAGATAAAATAATCAATGATCAAAAATGGAAGGCATGATACTAAAAAAGATTTTGAACAAAATATGAATAATGATTGAAGGTGAATTTGAAGAAAATGATTGATGATCTATAGTACAAGGAATAACTAGTGATTATAAGTTAAAAAAAAGACCTTGATTAGTCTATTTATGAAGTAAATAATAGCAGTAATAAGACATGTTGTATTGCCAATAGTTATATATGCTGATTAACAGATTTATCCTATCTATGTACCATTTTAGTCTTTATCTATTTTAAAATCACATTAAGATCCAAAGTTTGGATTGCATTAAGTAGCATGTGGAATGTGTGGCATGGAGCTATAGAGCACATGAAATGGAGCATGAAATCAAAGCTTCAAGGATAGCAAGATTTTAGTAAGTTTTTCAAGCCATCTATTTGTGGACATCAAGCATATAGCAAGACTCTACTTTGGACATAAAAGTTATATGAAGATAGATGTGGCTTTATGCAAGTTATTAATTGATAGAAGAAATTATAAAGATTTTGACAATAAGTTTGGAATTATAAGGATTTTAGAAATAAATTGGATATTATTGGAATTTTAGCTACATGTTGAAAATAATAGGGAATTTAGAGCATGTTGATGAATCATAGTGGTTTACTAAAGAAGACCTCAAAAACTTCAATGAGATGGTTATAGAATGGAAAAAGGTAAAATCTAAGCTAAAGCTACTTTGAAGTATAGCTAAAAATAATAAATCTTAATTAATTCTTATTTTTTTAGAAATTGAGGAATTAATATAAAATATAAAAAATTAGAAATTAAGAATAAATTTATGGTAGAATAAAAAGAAAATAGACTGCTTATAAATATAGAATTATTAAGTATAAAAGAAAAAAATACAAGAAAAAGAAAAAGTTGGTAGTTATACATTGTACTACAACAATAAGGAAGAAATGATATAAGTTTGTAAAGCTATCTAAGGAATAAGGAGGTTTTTTGATTTTATAGGTATTATTGAACTAGATTACTTTATTATTAAGTTTGGAATTTGGTACAATAGCTAAGTTGAAAAAAGACTAAGATTCAGTTATGAGTGTAAATTTCACTCTTCAACCTCAATTACAAGATGGCTTCAATTAAGAGTTGCTTGTAATTGGTGGTATGAAGTGAAGTAAGAAATTGGCAAAAGACTAAAGAAAAACAACCACAATACAAGTGAAAGAAATGAAATCAAGTAATCACAACTTCCAAAACTAAGTCACAATTTGTTTACTAGATTTTCATCCAAAAAAATAAAAAGTAAAAGTAAAAAATATATTTTTAGATAGATGATTTTTTTATCTTTCTAATGACATAAAAATCATATAAAATCCAAGTTACTATGAGTAAGTTATGATAGATTAAAGATAGAATGTAAATAATAAAAAAGTTTAATGAATAATTTTTACTTCAAGGATAATTTGTTTAAGAAATCAAGAGTTTGAGCCTCACCAAGGCTCACGAGTAGTATATATTGATGCTTAAAGAGGCTTTGAGCCCTTAGTTTTATCTTCCTACCTACATCCAAGGTTCTACAACTCATATGGGAATTATGCACCTACATCCAAAGTGCTATACTAGCTCCTGGTCTTCCTATTTTCTACTAGTAAAACCACTTTTTTTTCATTTTTGACTTCACTACGGTATTTGAAAATACCCAATTAGCCTAAAAACCTGGTATAGCCTTCAAATCTTGCTTCATTTCTTCATAATGGCTCTCAAGGTGATAAAACTCAATTTTATCTAAGTCTTGAAATTTTTTCTAAAAATTCAAAAAAAATATAAATAAATTCTAAATAAATTATAAAAAATCCTATAATATTTCCATAATAATAATATCCATATAAGGCTATATTTTTCTATCTTGGTGATTTTTATAGTAATAAAATTAATTTAAATCCACTAAAAATCCTATTTTTTATATAATTAATCAAAAAGACATCAAATTTTTTTTCATAATTCTTCTAACTACTAACTAATAATTGATAGGATTTTATAATTAATACATGAAGATAGAGAGTCAATAAAAATATTGGTCTTAATAATTAATTCTTAATACTTAACAATAAGAAAAATACTAATCTAAATAAGGTAATTACCTCCAAGACTTACTAAGACTCTATTTTTATAACTTTCATTCTAATAAGACTTTTGTAACTTATAAATACTTATAAATTATAATAAATACTTGAATAATCAAAAAAACTCTCTAATCTTAAAATTTGGATAATTAAATGACTTAAAATTATATTTTTAATTAATCCTCCAATTAAGATTAATTTGTGGGACTCACATCAATCCTTATAGCAAGTAGCAAGTATTTTTTTAATATTATGAGGGTACTTTTATGCACAACTATTTTAAATTTAAGATCCATCTTAAACCAAAAATTGAAGCATTAAATGATTATTGGGTGGTAGATTTCAAGAACTCGTTTAGAAGACCAATAAAAATTAGAAGTCAATGAGTTAGTAGTAACATTCTATCAATTGAAGAAAAAATAGACTTTAGAATAAATATTGAAGGTGGTAAGAGTTCAAAAAAATTATAGCTAATGTCAAAGTTGATGAAAAATTAAAACCTTCATTTAATCTTATTTTGAATTTTTTTGAGGTTCTTTGGTTGAACTATAAAGGCTTAAGATTAGACATAATATTAGAGATTTTGCAATTTTAATTAAACAAAAAAAAACCTATTATGATATTTATTACCAATTTAAAAGGTGGATAAAGAGTATTGAAGAATCATAGTTGTATACACCATCAAGTATTGATTTAATATCTTTAATTCTATACTCAAAGATTTAATTAGAGCTAGAGTGTTGAGCTTGCCTTCTTACAATCTATTTATCTTAGAATATATATTATTGGCCACAAATTCTATAATTTTTAATTTTAAAAAAAATATGTAATCATATTTAAGATAAAAAAAAAGATCTTTAGGACTATAAAGAAGGCCAAAGTTTTTGCTATTAAGATTGCCATGCCTACAACTTTTGGTCAAAAAGATATAAGTGATACAAAACCTTAGCCACTTGGAATTTTTTTTGCTTAAGATGTGGATCTTTTACTTACCTTGAAATCAAGTATTCAACTCTTTATTAAGAATTGATGCAAACTAATACAAAGAAGTCTAAAAAGAAAGCCAAAAATAACTAAAAATAAAAATATAAGGCTACAAAAGCGTAGGACAAACCTTATGATAAGAAAGTAAAGAGTCAAAGGAATGAAATCAAGAATGAGTCTTGTTTGAAGGCAATTGAAGCTCAATTAGCATTAATTATAGTTGTATTAAAGACCAAAGCTCTATTATTTTATAGAGCATAGTATGATTCTTTTTTAATATAGATGAGTCAAGTTATATAACAACAATTAGAGCACATACCCAATAAAAAGTACCAAAGAATGCTACTTATACATTTAATCTATAAATTGAAAAGGTACAACAAGAAGTTAGATTGCCACAATCATTTATCATGGAAGATTTAAATTTTAAGGCACCACAAATAGTACAAAAAGATGTAAAAGTATCAAATTCTTTACAAAAATCCTACCAAATTACCAAGTAAAGATAGAATTTACAACAACCACAATTTATTATATACTTAAATATTTTACTCAAATAGTTGAAGCACTTGGAGTTAATATAGCTAAATTATTAAAAAAAATTATTTTTCTAAATAGTACTAAAAAATATCAACATATATCAACTTATATAGCATAGGTGCTTTAAAAGATGAATAAAGAAATTAATCATTAAGTTAAGCCAATTTTTATTCAATAGCACCACAAATTTAAACCATACGACAATGATCAATAATAAAAGTTATAGTTATAAACAACAAAAAAGATTTTTTATATATTATAGAATCTATTAGAAGGATCTTTATACTTTATATGGTTTTATTAGACTTTAGAGCCCAATCATTAATATTAGATAAGATTTCTATTAAAACTTTGGATTTATATAAGAGTACATTAGAAACTTATCTTTTTATTATTAATACATCTACAAGAAGGTCATAGAAGGATATTGGAATTACAATTCAATCATTATTAATTAAACTATAGTTTAATGATATTATGGATGCAAAAACTATTAAGACTAAAGCTATTGTCACCTAAGTTGAGTCATATGATGTGGTGATAGATATTATAATATTATATCCTATGGATTTTTTTTTAGATTTTTGAAATGAAAAAAATTTATATAGACTTAAATGAAAAATTGGTAATAGATATTAAACCATTCTATTTGTACAATTTATATGTGAAGAAGAGAATTACTACATAGATTATGAAATAATAGGAATAGAAGCAAATAAAGTTTTGGATGAATGGTCTACTTATTAAGAAATTTTTTCATCTTTTGTAGTCCTTGTAAAATCTAATAGCAAGAAAATACATTTGGCCAAAGTGCACAAGATAATATTAATATAAAAGTCTTAGAAAAAAAATTAAAACAAACTAAGAATGCAATAATTAAGGTATAGAGTAATAGATCTTTTCTATTCAAAGAAGTTAAAAGTCCACAAAATACTTTAAAAGCCTCACTATTGGTAACAATGCCAATTACTTTGCAATCTTTTACAAATAAAATAAAATAAAATAAAAATAAAAATTATTAGATTTATTTAATAGCATTGATATTGAATTAGAAAAAATTTGTAAGCATGTATCAAGGTTAAAAAGTACTTCTATGTAAACAAAGATCTAATAGCTAAAAAAATAGCCATTGAATATATCAAAAAGCTTAAAAAGTATTATCATATTTTATTCTAAGACAAGGTAATGAAAACTTCTTTTATTATTTTAGCACATGAAATTACTTGGATTAATAAGAATCAACTTAGAAAACATGGTCCAATTGATTTAATTATTGCAAGTTGCATTTCTTAAAGCTTTTCTATAGTAAAAAGTCAAAATGGATTATAAGAAAAGTAGAGTGCTTCATTTAAAAAACTCATGAGAGTTTTTCAAGTTATTTAGGTTATACAAAAAAATATACCTACTTATACCATTGAAAATATATACATGATTTTAAATTCTAAAGAAAAGAACTTAAAGAGTGTCAAATATATTTATATTATTTTAGGTTATTAATTATTATAAATACAATTAAAATAGGATTATGGACTTATAGGCCTTGCCAATAGTTGATTAATTTTGTGCCTATAATCATTTTACAAGTCGCTTATGATTATTCCAAGTGGCCATTTCATTTGTTTGTACATGATATTTTAAAATTTAATAAAAGACTTTGTGATGTTAGAAGGAATGATAAGACTTTTTATGCAATAGTGTCACAAATATATATATTTATTTTAATAATTATCTATATGATTAAGTAGAAGAAGATAAAAATAGATTAATCTCATAATATCTTCTATAAAAGCTTTCTAGAAGCTTCATAGATGCTACTTTAATTTTATACATGTTTGTAGTTAATTGATAGGCTAAAAACTTGGTCAACAAGTTTGCCACATGACACATATGTTAGTAGCTTGTGAAATAAGTTAACTATAAGGCACACATATAGATAACTTGCCTTGTAAGTTAAGTCATGTGTCTAGCAAAGTTGACACGTCTTGGAGGTCCTATAAAATATTGCCATGTACCTCTTAGTTAGAGGGAATATATGAAAGCAAGAGTGAAGCCTTCTTCACTTTTATCAACACCTTTTTAGTCCTTAGTCTTGTTTCAAGACTTTTTAGTCTTCTTGTCTTTAGCAATAGCCATTCTAGTTCAATATATTAACATCTTTGAGTGATTTCTTAGTCTTTTTGAATGACACAAGAATTTAATGAAATTTTCTTTCTTTGAGATTCATATTCTTAACAAATATTCAATATATTTAGAGAGCTATGAAGAATATTTCTTGTATTTGTTAATTTTTTGAGATCATATATATTTTTTAGAAATAGTCTATATATTATTATGAATATAAGTGGTATAGAAGATATCATTAAAAAATCTAATGCAAATAAATAAGAACATGTCGTAGAATTTTTCATTAGTATTATCCAATTGCATGATTATTTTATCTTTGGATATCAATAAAAGATATTACTTGAACATGCAATAGATTTAAATTATTTAATATGGATATTAATTATTATTATAGAAAAGAAAAAATGTTTGCATATTGTAGAATCACTTGGTCATTATATTCAAAGCTATAAGATGTAACTTAAAGTCTATTGTATTTTAAGATCGATCACGCTATAGCTAGGGGCAAAGAACAATAATTATTATAGCTTTAAAAATGGTTGGATATAGATAAATATTACTTGAGGGTCATTTTATTATATTATGAAATAATTATGAGACCTTTGAGGAATATGTAAAAAAACTTATTTATTAATAAAAATACCAAAATAATAAATTGGATGGAATTCTTATTAAAAAAAAGTGAATTATTGAGCATGTTATATATTAAAAGATAAAAAAAAAGGCTTTATGCTTACTATGATTGTATAGCAATCATGGAGAGTGTCATCTTTTTTAAAAGAAGATAAGCAAATATTGAAAATAAAGACTTAAAAACCAAATATAGAGCTTGAAAGGAAAGTGTAAAGGCAAAAAGAATAATAATTTGTAAACAAATTTAAGGATTTTTTTGATTTGGATTGAAAGATTTAGGAATTTTTAATGAACAAGAAGTATGGATTGATTTAGTAGACAATGTCCTTATAATTTGCAAATCTTACAAGTATAATGAAGCACAAAAAGAATTAATAAAAAATCAAATTAAAGAGCTTTTGGATACCAAATTGATAAAGTTTTTTAATAGAAAATATGCATCAATTATTTTAATGCCTTCTAAAAAAGACATCTTTGGCTATTTGACAAAGAAGCAGATGTATAGTGACTATAGGCCTATCAATAAAAGAATAAAGTCAAATAAAAATACTATCCCTATCTTTGAAGAAATATTTGATATTATTTGGCATACAAAGGTCTTTAGTACGTTGGATTTGAGATTTGGATATAACCAACTATTAGTGAAAAAAATAATACTAATAAGATAATATTTTAGAAAATTGATGAATTTTAAAAAAATAAATTTTATCAATGAAAGTTTCTACTATTAAGATTAAAGAGTTTACCTACTAAATTCCAAACAATTATAGATAGAGTGCTTACAAGTTTACCTTTTGTGATATGATATATTAATGATATCTTTATTTTTAATAAAAATAGCATCAAAAATATTTTTAAATTATTTTAGAATATTTTAATAAAGCATGGACTAAAGTTGTATAAAAATAAATGTGTATTCTTTTATTTATTTAAAAGAATAAAATAGAAGCTTTAAAACATATTTTAAAATCCAAAGATGTGAATCATCTAAGATCTTTTCTTATATTAGTGAATTATTACCAAAAGTTTATTGCAGATTTTAGCTGTATAGAAAAACCTTTAATTATGCTTACAAGAAATAATTATGAATGGATATGAGGTAAAGAATAAGAAGAAACTTTTATAAAACTTATGAATAAATTGGCTAATGCACTAATCCTATTAATTTTTATTTCATGTAGATCATTTCAACTATGTACAAATTAAAGTGCTTTAGGCATTAGAGTTTTTTTCACTTAGACAAATAATGAGAGAAAAGAATTTGTAGTGGCTTATACCAAGAAAGCAAACAACAATGCCAAAACTTAGTATAATTTATATGAAAGTTAATTTCTAATTACAATTTTGAAAATTACACACTTTTGATGTTATTTATATAGCAATGAATTTGTCTTAGTTATAGACCATCAATCACTTAATTGGTTTATAGAATCTGACAAATTAATTGAAAAACTTGCAAGGTGGGCTTTGATGCTACAAGAGTATGATTTCAAGGTCAAGCATAGAATATAATTAATAAATATAGATGATAATGGATCAAGTAGAAATCTATGCTTAAGCCAAATGATTCTATAGGATTGAAGTGGCATATTAGAAAAGATGAAAAAGAGATGCCTAGATAGTATTTATTATTATAACTTAGTTTATTAGCAATAAATAGAAGCTCATGAAAAAAGTTATTTTTAATGAAATAAAAAGAAGAAAAGAGTTTGAAGATACCAAAGATGTTTTTGAAGATGGACCAATTTTGAATTATCTAAAGAAAGGAGATTTACCACTTATTATAAATTCTAAAGAGTGATATTGGATTCTACAATAAATCAAATGATTTAAATAGAAGAAGGCTCATTTACTTAGGGAGATGCTAAATGGAAGGAAATATATGGTACAGAGGCCATAAGAACGTGAATAGTTAGTGCTTCACATTTATGAAGAATTGGAGCACTTTAAAATAAAGAAAACTTACAATCTTTTAAAAAGTCAATAATAGTAGATTGATATATATGGATAAATATAGCAAGTTGATTTTAGGTGTCAAATATGTGATAAGGTCTATACTTAATTTAATGCACCAATATATATTATATAATCTTTCTTTATTATAGGCTTAGAATACTAATAGAATTTGAATTTTGTGGAGACATTATCTATCATTGAAAATCATAAGAAATATGTATTGATAATGATTGAATACTTCTCTAAATGGATAGAATTAGAAGCATTGCTTAAGAAGTTTAATAAAAGAACAGTTTATGATTTCCTTGATTGGATTCTAAGTCTCTTTAGAATATTAGCTAAGGTATTAATTGATCAAAATAAAAAGCTTTTATATGAATTTTAGAATTTATTAGAAGAATCATATATTGATCATAAGACTACATAATAAGATCATCCTAAAATAGATGGTTTGATAAAATATCCAGTGCAAACTATTAAGATGGCTCTTAAGAAAAATAGTCTATAGAAGGGACATCATAGAGACTAAGATTTGTAGTTACCTTAGTTGGCTAAAGAATATAAGTTTAGCAAGTATGCTTCTTTAACTTTATATATATATATATATATATATATATATATATATATATTATTTCTTGTTGTATAGATAAGAACCAATTTTGTCAACTTTTACTAAACGTGGTATTTATATGATAGTTAAAATAGTTCATCTTAATATGTGGCTAGAGGTATATAATATACAAATAAAGTTATTCCAACATAGTATACAAAAAAAATTTAATAATCTTGCTATTGTCTAACATCATGATATCTTAAAATATGCCATTATTAAAATAAAAAAGGCTATAGACTATAACTACAATAATTTGCATCAAATAATTATGTTTATTTACAAAAAATTATAATGACTACATTATATGTGACAATAGATTGAATTTTTCTAAAGGTTAAGAAAATACTTTTTAGTGGTATATTAGAGTTGGAAGGTTGTGATGGATAAATTTCAAAAAATCACTTTAGAAATTGTATTCTATATCATTTGTCAAGTATAGATGGCACAATGAATCCCAATTTGAGTGTGATTTTCATCTAACTTAAAGTATAAGTTATCTCAAGGAGGTGCTACAATGATCTTATGTAATATTTATTCAATGAATTAGTATATGTCATATTTGACATCATTTTTAGATAAAATTCATATTAATGGATAGATTTGTCAATAATCTAAGAAAAGATCTAGAGGATGTTAACAAATTGATGGAAGCTACTTTGACTAATACTACATAACTCTTTAATTAATTTGATGTTGATTGATATACACCATCATGAAAAAAGAGCTTTATTAATAGTACAAAATATTACTAAAAGAAGCATAATTAATCTTGGTTCTACTAAAAATATATTTATATTTAGAATTAAGTCTAATTTTTTTATTTAGTATTGTTTATATGTGATTGTTCGATCGATTTTTTGATTGTGACAAGTATTATGCTATAATTCAAACTAAATATGAATTAATATTATGTGGTATATTTATCAATACTACCACTTGAATTAAAGAAATATATATATCTATTATTGTGATTATATTAGTACAAATATAGTTTATATAGATTTTAGATTGCATAATGTGATATGTATATAATATATTATTGCAGAACAATTGTAAAAAACATAGTGAACTATATTAGAGTATATTGTAGGCATAGAACCACTGTAAGTATAAGACTTAGATTTTAGATCTTGAATGGAATCTTGGAGGACTTTTACTCCTTATTCAAATCCCATGGTATTTAAATACTCCAAAATCCTTAAAAAACTCATTTTTTCAAATTGAGCCTTTAAAAGAGGATTTTGAGTATTATATTTTTTTTTATTATAGCATAATATATTTTTATATTATTTATATGTGACTTGATTCATTGTATTTGTTATAGAATATTTATAATTATAAAAAAAAATTCACTCATCATTAATAAAAAAGACCTAATTAGCCATGTTTTTGTTAGAAATCTATATGTACTTAAGACTACTTCTATTTTTTTATTTTAGTAGTATTTGTATATGACTATTCTATCTACTTTTTGATTGTGACAAGTATTGAGTTACAACTCAAATCAAATATAGATTAATGTTGTGTTTATCAATACTATTTACGCATTGGAGATACATTTCTATTGTTGTGAGTATGTTAGTGCATGTGTAGTTTATATAGATTCTAGACTACACAATGTGGTAAACACATAATGTATTCATGCACAAAAGTAAATATAAGTAGATTACACAGGCCACACAAAATCCTATATATCTATATAATTGATATTAATTGTAATCTACTAAAGAAGATAAATTATAGTAAGCACATATAACTTGGTTTTTTTTTTTTGTTGAAATAATAAATCAAAAAAATTAATTAATTAATTATAATAAAAATATGCATATATATATATATATATATATATGTGTGTGTGTGTGTGTGTGTGTGTATGTATGTGTTTCAAAAGTCCTTACAAACTTTACCAAATGGCTAGTTTAATAAGCTAAAATGTCAATATAAAGCATAATTCTTATATGATATATTTAAAAATATTTCCTCTATACTCCAATCTTTTGTGCAATATATTTTAGCAATTAGTAAAAAAAATCAACATTGCAAGATTTAGCATAGAATTCCAATTACATCCTTTGTGTGGTTTTAAATCTAAGCTATTGAAAAAAAAATTATTTCTTCCACATTAATTACATTATTTTTATAGCATGTGTATATGTATTTATGTATTTACAAAAAATATATATTTATATTGATATTACACACATTTATTATAGAGGTCTCTACAATCTAATTTTTTTTACTTTTTTGATTATTTAAAAAATATTCTTAAAATATTAAATATAAAAATCAATAAAATTATTTACATGATAAATATTATTTCAAAATACATACATTTTGAATTCCTCAAATTTTAATCTAAAAATTTCAAATAAAAAACATCACCCTATCAAAACATAAAGAAAATTTGAAAAGAAAAGAAAAGAAAATGAAAATAAGAATTCAAATCAATAGAAGAAGAAAAGGTGGGTCACAGAGAAATCAATGTTAAGAGGCAAGTTTCCTATTTTAGTCATTTTTCCTTTTGTTCCTCAATAGTACCATACGTGAATGTGCTAGGGGTATTCTTGAGCAATAATTACCCTTATAATTTTACTCCCTTTTCATCGGGGTAAAAAATATGAAACTTTTGAAACACTCAGAATAAAAATCGATGTATAATCAATAGTAGAATTATTGTTTCTATCTTGTAAGCAGACATAGTTTAAGGGAACAATAGAGGAAGCGAATGAATACAGTCAGAGGTGTGAGTCCTTGGCACAAGAGATGATGTGGAGGACAGGATGGGAGGCAGAAAGGAAAGGAGGAAGGGAAAGTTCACTAGAAAAGCACATCTATGGGAAGGAAGGAGGGAAAGGATGTTTGTGGAGGGGACAACATTGGTGTACAGAGACAAATGGGGGAGAAGAAACAAAAGGGTGGGAGAGAGGGAAAGAAAGGAACAAAGGAACTAAGGAAGGAAAGGAAGCAAGCCCAGGAGGGCGAGGACGAGGACTGCCCATGTGGACCAACTGCCATGCCATGCCACGCCACGGCGACACGAATTCGGCCAGACACGTGGCAGAATCCACGCGAGGTGTTTCTCCAATTCAAGCACGGTTGATTTGACGGAGGGTGAATCACATTCCCCAGCGGGGGACGGGAGTGGCATGCTGTTGCCCGCCCACCCGTCCGCCCATCCACCCGTGCCCTCTCAAGATTGCGAGGCCGACGTGGCCCGAGGAGGCAGCCACAGGGGCCGCTCTTCCGGAAGCTCTGCTCTCGGCTCCTTTCTCCCTCTTCTCGCCCTCCCTCCCTCGGGTTCGCGAGTTTGAAGCTCGCGGTTAACCAGGCGAAGCGTAGGGGAGTGTTAAACCTGGATTGCAGGGTCGGAGTGTGGGTAGTGCTAGGGCAGCCAGGGCAACTATGGTGATGGCGCTGCTTGCTGTGAGCGGTGTGCAGGCAATTGGCGTACTCGGCAGTTCTCTTATTCCACACCGCTCGGTCACGCCAGAATTCCTCTATTCAGGATTATGTCAATTGAGCTTGTCTCAACGTAAGTACAGGTTCCACATCGCTGCATCGCACTATGGGACGAGGAAGTCTTTGCCCAGTAAGCTTATCTGCCGAGCTGCAGCTGCCACCTCCGTTGAAACCGACGCTCATGTCAGGACAGTATTGCCAGCAATTCCGTCTGAAGCCACGCTTTCTAAGGTATTGTTCGTCCTCATCGAAGGGTGTGCCTTCTATGCAGAATCCTGCATAATGTCTTAACTGCTCTTCGAACCCAGGATTTTCTCAAGCGTTCTGGATGAAAATGTCAGCCTGGATTCGTTAGCCACTATTACTGAAATAATCTAAATCAATTTGTGGCTGATTTAAACCCTTACTGCCACAGTTTCATGTGTGATAAATTGGTTTGGAGTGTTGGGAGAGTAACACTACCTAGCAAACGACATAGAACTGAATTGTCTGAATTCGAATTTTCTGGTTTAGATTATGCCATACTTGTGGCGTTTGGCTTCCAGCGATACGACATTGCGGTGGCGGCTTGGAGCTGCACTGATACTTCTTGTCGCTAGCAAGGTTGGCATCTACTTCCAACCTGTCATGTTTATTACTTGTCTCGTTCTGTAGTTGCTTGAGCTCATTGTCAGGATTAACTTTTCATGTTATGACGATTTAATGTCGCCGTAATAATGTCCCGCAATTTATGTATCTGATCTCTCGATTGATAGTCTATTTATTTTCATAGTAAGCATGACATTGCCTCTGCGAATCGGGAGGTTTTTCCACAGGCATATTTATATTCGAGATGAGCATGCTGCGTTACTTCCCTCTTCACTACAGACTCCTCGTTTGCATTACATTCTGGACCTGGATTCTTTCATTAGATGTCATTCGAACAGAATCCTTTGTATTTGTATGAGGTTTGTGTGGGGTATTCAAGTCATTGATAAGACAAGCATTGTACACCTGCATGGGAGCAGGCAGCGGGATTGGCAGGTCCGATATTGCTGAAGCAGGCAATGGATGAGCTGTCACAAGCACCTCTTCGTCGTGCGACTCCAGCTTTGGTGGCACTTGTTTGTGCTGCTCTCTCCAAAGTAAATTCATTCCTATTTTTCATTGCTCTAGAACTGCCAAGCAATCTACAGGATACAAGTCTATAACAGTGCACATTCCAATGATAATGTTGTGTTTACTCGATCACCTTGGCTTACTTTCTTTCTTTTTTTTAAGATTTGTTTAATCTGATACGCAACATACAAATGCACTTGCCTGCTCTAGCCACATATTGTCTGGTGGTCAATACTTGGATCTTTTTGAAAATAAATTGAACTTCTCATCTTCAGTAGCAAGTCGTCTTTAAATTGCAATTCCTGCTAAATGAACTGCACCAACATGATTACTAAATCAAATTTACTGATTTGGACAGGCTGTCAGTTCCTCGCTAAATGAGATACGCTACATTATTTTCGCGCCATTAGGTCAGATTACAGGGCGTCGCGTCGGGATCCAATTGCTGAATCATATTTTGCGGCTGGATATGACATTTCATTTGGAGAGGAAAACGGGGGCCTTGACACGTATTTTAGATCGCGCACAGCGCAGCGTTGTCAACATTTTTCGTGCTGTCGGTAGGACTATCTCTTGAATAGCGTCTATGACTCATGCATTATATGTTTGCTAATCATTTCACCAATCGCGGTTATGCTCTTAATGGCCGTTCTCTATTCAAGTGTTTATTGAAGTTCTTTCGAGCATGTTCTATTTTGCGTTCCCATTGCCAAAAAGGTGACAGCCGAAATTGTAAAGCATGTAGATTTTCAATCATATTGACAGGGTATAATTTCTGGCAGTCTTTACCTTCATACCAACCTTCGTCGAGCTCATTCTGGTCTGTGGGCTTTTGGCGACGAAAGTGAGTGGTATGGTGGCGGGGATAGTGGCCTTGACATTTGCTGCTTACGTAACCTGGACTGTTCATATTACCACTCGTGCTGCTGAAAGCCGCAAGGAGGTTTGCTCCTCTCATTTTCTTTGGCTGATTAGTGACATCAAATTCTTCTTAGGCAATCAAAGTGCACTACGCTTCTGCTGCGCAAGACTGCCCACGAATACTCTGGATGGATTTAGTTCATTTTTGTATTGGTTACATTTTAGGAGTAGACTTTCTTGTCATGGAGTAGTATAGTTGAAAATCACCGTTGCAGTTTGGTGGAACAACTCGCGAAAATATGCCTTTTGGATTTGTGAATGCAGGTGAACAAATTAGAAAATTTAGCTACAGGAAAGGCAGTCGATGCTTTGCTCAACTACGAAACTGTTGTACAGGTACGCAGGGTGTGTTTAGCGCAAGTGTCTTTCTGATCACATGCAACCGTGAACATTACTCAATCGTATTTTTGGATGCTTTATAACCACCCGATGTTTCGTAAATTTTTGTTCAGTGTGCATTTTGCTTTGTGCTCATCCCTGGTGGTGAATATAAAGAATCTAGTAAGAACGAGGATTGCGAGTCAATTATGAAAGCTGACATATTTAGCAGAAGGCTTCACAATTTGGTTGACAAAAATTTGATACAAGTATCTCTTTACATGGACGCAGACGCCCGATTTCCGCAACTAATGATTTCTGCTGATCATTTGTTGCAGTTCAATAATCAAAACCTGGAGGTGGATCAGTACAACAAACTCCTGCAAGGCTATCAAAATGCTTCGGTAAATATCGGTTTTTCGGATGGATTGTTTTATTTTTGTGTTTCAGGAACATCTAGATGTAGATGCACTTGTAATATTATTTACAATCACAAGTACTGATTTAGAAATTGCAGCTGGAAGCAGAGCGGTTATCGGCGGCATTGAATGCTGGACAGGCCATCATATTGTCACTTGGCATTGCTGCAGTGATGGGTTTAGCAGGTTGGAATGTCACCCGTGGCATTACTACAGTTGGAGATCTTGTACTTGCCAATGGTCTCATATTGCAACTTTCTGGTCCTCTACAGGTGCGCTAGAACTCTTTCAATGATGTGTTTATTTGTTCTTAAAGGCGATTGGGAAGTACGTTGTGGAGATTCACACCTATATAGTTACGTAGGTATTGGTAATTCATCTGGATTTTTTTAACAGACGCATTTGGAAGTATTTGGTATATCTCTGAACCGATGTTTTTTCCTTCATGTTCATGTTTTTGTGTTTTTGGGTGCTAGTTCCTGGGCTTTCTGTACAGAGATCTCAGGCAGTCTCAAGTGGACTTGGAAAGTCTCTTCAACATTCTCAGGTACCATTGATCACTTTTCTGGCTGCTTCCATGTTTCTGTAATCTTCTGCATGAAAAATTACGTGGTTTGCTGGTCTTAGTGTAAGTTTGTGATATCTGCTTGTTTGGTTTCCTGCTTTCGACGCATTAAGCATATAAGCATCATGATATATAATTCTTAAGCTCCCACCACTTTGCTGGGAAACTAGACCCCTGTTGACGTGAGTGAAACATTTAAAATTTAAAGTTGATGGGAAGAATATCATGGATTTTTGCTAGGTGAGGCAGTGTTTTAGTTTTGGTTTTGACAACCCTTTTCGAAGGAAACTAATTTACGGACACATGTGAAGACCTCGGAAAGGTTGAAATCCCTGTTCTCATTTTTTCTTTATAAATGTGGTCTTATTGCAGCACTGAATCTTTAATAAAGGACGGTACTGTAGAGTTGGAGTACAAAAGTACCGGTGCAAAAGTTAGGGCCCAGAACTTGCGGTTCAGCTACACATCTTCAAGAGAGGTGATATTTCCAACACGTTGAGAAGTAGTAACATTCATCCATTATTTGTTCATTAGTGAGCAGCAATGAGCTCTATGGCTGACTTGAGTCTGGTGACGTGTTCATACTTTATTCTGGCTGTGAACTGGGTAATTCCTGGTCATTTTATGATGTGTATATTCCTTTCTATTGTGCTATTCATGGAGTTTTCATGAAACAGACCTTAATTGGGGTGCAGGTTTTGCTGGGAGTGAACCTTAAAGCAGACCCAGGGGAGAGCATTGCACTAGTTGGTGCCTCCGGATCTGGAAAGTAAGAAGAATGATTTGATTTATCTCAAAGAAAAATTATTAATTTCTGATAAGTAGAAAACTTACTTACCTGTGCCATTTGTGCAGATCAACCATCGTAAAGCTATTATTGCGTCTTTACGATCCTGATTCTGGTTCGCTCTTTTTGGATGATCATGACTTAAAGAGTCTAACTCAGGTGAATTGGGAGTATTATTTGAGATATAATGTTCGTATTTCTAGTGAATTGCAATTGCCGACCTTAGTTGCTCGCTTTACCCGAGTAGAACCGTTGCTGACAAAACTTAAAGCTGCCACTGCTGAAATAGTTTCATTGGGTGTGAAGGATTCCTTACGAAGCGCTGTGGCGATTGTTCCTCAAGACACGGTATGTATACGTTGTATTAATTCCGTATACCTGAATTTGAATCTGTTTTACTTTGATTAGGATGTAACTGAAATTGGTTGGTGTTGTGCAGGTCTTGTTCAATGACACTATCATGCACAATATTGCTTATGGAAGACCAAATGCTACGCAGGAGCAGGTCATTCAAGCCGCAAAGCAGGCGGTGTGTAATGCGCTGATGCCATATAAACTTAAAGCATTTTTTCTTTGCACTATTAATGTCCCATACGATTGACTTTTTATTTATTTTTATTTGTCCTTCGTAGGATGTTCGTTGGGTATGATGAACTTTCTGTTGTTGCAGAGACTTCATGATGCAGTACTTCGGATGCCAGATGGATATTCAACCATGGTGGGAGAACGTGGTTTGAAGGTGTGCGTTCCTAATCCTTTTACTAATAATCTGTGTTGCGTTCCTTCTTTATTATTATTATAATTATTATTTTCTATTTTTTGTTCATTTGCCTTGAGTCTTCTGATAAACTAACTTGTGGAGTTTCCGTTGGTTTTTACTGGGTGTGGACAGCTCAGCGGCGGAGAGAAACAGCGTGTCGCTATCGCAAGGGCGTTTCTGAAGGTTCGTTTCACTTCAGTAATTGTGCTGATCTAGTTCTTAATTATATTCTGCAATCGACTGGAATGGTGGCTTAGAACGCATTGCATTATTTGTACTTAAGGTCTGCTAGGCTAGAATGTTGCATAAATTCTGAATTTTATTTTATTTTCTTATTTTTGCTCTTTGTTGGAACATATGGGAGTAAAACCCTTTGCTATTATGTTTTTGGGTATTACACGGTGACTTTACTGCCTCTTCTTCCTTAGTTTGATTGCCATGTTAGTTTCGTCTGGGCGTGTGCGTTTATCATGTAGTCCAACATCTAGGGAGTTCAATTATCTCGAGATTTGTTTCAGTACAACGCAGTTCTGCAGCTGGATCGGTTCTGGGCGTATTTCTTTTCTTGTCGTAGATATGGAATCAATTCAACATATGCATCGTATGTGTAGAACCTCTTTTTGCTTATTTTCACAACCAATTTCAAAATAACTGTTTCAGGCTCCTAGGTTATTGATATGTGACGAAGCAACCAGTGCGCTGGACTCTGGAACTGAGGTATGGTTAACATTTTCCTACTTCTGAGATCCATCCTTAATGATAGATTCCCCGCATTTGTGGTATACGTGGCTCTCGAATATACATGAATTTTCTGTTGTCATATAGTTGTGTACGAATACAACTACCGGTTATTACGAAGATTTTATTTTCTGGTCGTTTAAGGGAACTCCACAAGGCTTTGTGAAAAAACACTTGTTTTTAAGAATTCGTAGCTCTATTGCCTTGTGAACTCTCAGTAACTGCATGAATTATCGGTGGTGGATGATCTCCTGTGTGTGCGACGAGTTGGTAAGCTGCGATCTTCATTAATTGTACCCTATGAACTTCTTTTGAGTACCTGACATATTTATGAGTTTTTGTGTTGTGCAGGCGGCTATTTTGAAGTCATTGAAAGAGTTGGCTGCAGGCCGGACGTGTGTTTTTGTTGCCCATAGGCTGTAAGTAATGCTATCAGAAATGCAAAATGTCTTGTAGACGCCTTCACCGAACCTGTTGAAATTTCCCTTTGTAACTAGCGGGTTTTATTCATAAGTTACTTTTTGTCAATGAACAGTTCAGAACTTATCGTTTTGTGTTATGTGTTTGGCATGAGCAGGTCAACAATCATGCACTGTGATCGCATTCTGGTATGGATCAAGCATATCTCGTTTCCTTAACCATCAGTTTAGGTACATGCATGAATTCTATTTTGCAATTATTTTGGATTTATAAGAAATTTTCATGAAATCAATATCATGAATACATGCAGGTCATGGATG
Source organism: Physcomitrium patens (assembly GCF_059467195.1). NCBI lineage: Eukaryota > Viridiplantae > Streptophyta > Bryopsida > Funariales > Funariaceae > Physcomitrium > Physcomitrium patens. Next base: position 17,633,135 of record NC_143420.1, on the reverse strand, counting down.
CTGGTGTGGTTGTAGAAGAGGGAACTCATCAAGAACTGTTAGCGAAGAGAGGAAGGTATGCTCACATGTGGACTCTTCAAGAGTCCGAGGAAACAACTAAAATGATTAAGATTTAATCAACGGTCCATTAATTCATCTACTAGTTGCCCATGCTCATCGGCTTCTTTTGGAGATACAATTATTGCAGAGCATTTTTCGATTAGATGTTGGGTAGGACAATCACTGACTAGTACTTGAGAATCCTTTCGCTCGTTAAGATTCGAAGCGGTGGATTTATGACGTAATGTAGAACGTTCCGCAATGTCATGTCAAGCAGGTACTTCTGTAACATACCTACTGTTTGCCACAGTTTCAATACAATTATACACTTTCTTAATTACTGTTATACATGTTCATATGATCAAGGGTTTCAATGACAGTTTTAGAGCGCTGGTACTCTGGTCACAGCATTTACACACTATCCATATTTGTGTTAAGCAAACATTTATGTGCTTCTAACGCTCGATTTCATGAGAGTCGGCCGCGCTCTTGGAAGTTTATGACTCTTGGTCTATAGGGGTCATCAGCGACCTTCAGTTAAGTAATAAACTGCTGGTCTTCCTATTTTCGCATGCTAATATGTTGAGGGTGTTCGGCTGGACTATTGCGCGGCGCCAGAATGTGTTCGTCCATTACTCTTGCCTACTCCGAAATATTTATGCGATCAACTTGGTTGTTGGGTAGTCGCAAGTTAGCTCTTTGGATGACCATGCTCCCTGTCAGCATCTAAGCATTACATCATATTATGCGCATGATCCCTGGCGAATCTACCTGGTTTAGATCTCGACAGGCGCAGGCTTGTCATACCTCACCATGGTGTGGTTCATGTTGAGTCCATCACTACAAGAATCCCTGGCATTTCACTCAATACCAGCTATTTGTGCAGGCATAGAAGCTGTCTTCCAGAACGAATGCCGTACAATCCCCCTGCGCGAAGATTTTGCACGAGGATTCCTTTGTAGCGTGGTTGCTGGATTTCTCTCATCTTGCATCGATATACGATAACGGCAAAATCAGAATCGCCGTGGTTTCACATCGTTTTGGGGCCTCTTCATGTCTTGGATATTGAGTTATTTTTCCGCGATGGTTCTTATGGATCCTAGGTATTAAGTTAGTATCTGTGAGAACAGAACGAGGAGATAATATTATATAGCCATGGGAAGGAAAACAAGATGCACTTATTACGATTTCTCAGACTTTCCGCACAGGCACGCTCAAATTCGAGGTCCCTGGAATCAACCACCGCTAAAACAATTTCAGACTCCTGCGGATTTCTATCATGGACAACAGGGGTCGGACGTTACGATGTTCTGTCACCTTCCGCCGCCATCGCATGCCCAAGATCCCAAGATTATGAGTCTTCCTGACCCTTACTTCGGCAAGGAGGGAAACGATGTGACGGAATGGATAAGGTACATGGATGTTGCCAGACCCGCCAGCCGAGATCACTACTTTGGAAAGCCAAGCTCGGATGTAACACAATGGTTGAACGTTGCTGTTCCTGCTGGACCGAGTGATGAACCGGGTGAGTTCTGGGGGCGCACCAAGTCTTATGTCACAGATCCTTCCTGCTCACCGAATATGACACCCCCTGGCAGACCCATTGACGGAGTGGGCACCATGGACGCGATGACATGGCCTGCAACATCTAAGATTGATCAGGTTCCGCTTGGACAATCCGTGAGTAAATTCCAATCCATGCTAAATGCACTGGCACGCTCCCAACGGAAGCCCTCCCAAATAAAACCTAGGCCGAATGCTACGGGTGGTGCAAGAAAGAGAAATTCGCCTGGTTATCCTGTTGGCAAATCAGGTAAGGAATTCCCCCCTCCAGGATGGTCAGTGGTGGCTCCCAACTTCGATCCCACATACTGGGGCAAGTGCAAGTCTTATATCACAGACTACGCTGTCTCGCCTACGCTCACTCCACCTGGAAGACCTCTTCTTGGAGACCAAGCGAGAGAGGCGATGACCTACTTGCCTGTGACAGAGAAACCAGAGAAGATTCCACTCGGAAGATCCGTGAAGCGAATAGGGTCTCCTCGGCCGCATTCTCCCACAATTCAGTCCCCACATTTGAACGACGATCTCGGAAGTCCGACAAGGAAGCTCAGAGCCAGACTCCATTTGACCCCACATCCAAGTCCTCCTCCTGGTTCTCAATCGCCTCGCCGATCTCTGTCGGTTCCACAAATCTCTGTCGGTTCCACAAGTCCCCTTCCTGGTTCTCAATCGGCACCGCTGCAGTCAGGTTAGGAACTCTTTTCGAAGCTCGGTCACCATGTTGCGTGGTGATTTGCAAATCCTTGTTTCTGTTTATGTTTTTTATTCACAACAATGCTGTAAAATTATGTTTTGTTCCAAAAACCTAACTATTTCCTTGTCAATGCTGGCCTTCAGCAAGCTTTCCAGGAGCCAAGTCAGTGCAAGCATCACCATCTCCAGTGGCCTCAAGTTCTGGTGGGTCAGCTAAGAAAGGAAGTGAAGGAAATCTGAGAGACCAGCAAAAAACTGGTAATGTCACTTGGTGTTTCTTTGTAGTTCATATCTTTTGAGGTGGAAATAAAGTACAGTAATGAAATAATGGTAATTGCCAACTTTTATGGTGCATTGAATAATTTTCAAAGGACCTCACAATCCAAATAAGTAATATCATTATATTAGATAGAAATGCAGTATATATATCATGTATTTTGTAGTCTTTCAATCGAACAAATAATCGTGAAAAATAATTTCAAAAGATTGATGTCTGTTAAATTGATGTGTATGTTTGTCTATGTGTGTGTTTAAAAATATATATATATATATATATATAGATAAGTAGAGAGAGAGAGAGAGATCTGTATGTGTGCCAAATTTTCCAAATTTAATATTACTTCTTAACGTAAGACATGAATCTTTGCATTTTAGATAGAGGACTTGTGAGCTCCTGCTGTGTTAAAAAGAAGCCTCGTGGATCACCCAAACGACCAACTATACCATTAATCAAGTGCATGCAAAATAGATCTTCACTCGCCAAAACGAAGTTGGATGATAATGCACTTGTCCGTACCGTTGCTAAATCATATGAAGACCCACATCATGATGTTCCTTGGTTTGGGAAATTAAAGAATTTTGTAACTGATCCAGCTATTTCTCCTAATCTTACGCCACGAGGACAAATATCTCGTAGAAGTGCTGCAGAAAGAGCAGCAAGTTATGCTAAACAGATCAAAGTCCCTCTTATTCAACCTTATTTACAACCACCTAAACTTCAGGAACGTGGTAGCTGATTCGAAATAGTATTCTTGTTTTCATTCTAACATTGGACCACCCACATTTTGGAAATAATCTTTCAATTTTGAAAATGTGAACATTTACACAATATTTGAACACAGTTTTACGATAAGGTAATCAAATGAAAAGATGGTTTCATAAAAAATTCACAAATATAGATTAGCTCTTGTTTTCCACGAAAAACTCTAAAATGTTGAGTGAAGATGAGTCTTGTCCTAAGTTCTAGCTTTTGAGCTCACATTCTGGTTATATTTTAAAAAACGGTCAGTTTCATGTAATTGTATGAACGTCATATAATTCATTCTAACCCTAATGATGCCTGTCACGCTAATTGACGTACTTTTTAGGCTTCATATCTATGTGTGAAAGTATATATTTCAAGTTTTCAAACACTGTCAATTAGTCTAGGTATAAATATTAAAAAAGCTCCTTTTTCCCCCTAAACTCTTCATGTAAAAATTTGCTAGCCCAATTGAATCCGCTTCATGACACTCATAATACTTGTACGGATAGCACGAGGCAAACTATGACGATAGTAAATACGATGAGTAGACGTTTCAGAATGTGTGTGGATATACATCCATCAGCCAAGCTTAATGATGAAAATTTCAGGTGTTGTAGATGTCAAACGCTACTTCTAAATTAGTTGAACTACTCGTCTCTAAATAAACAGTCGCCACCAGCGCTGGCCGCTTTGCTCTGTAATTCCGTCAGCGTTCACATGTTCTCATGCAAATTTGCTAAATGAGAATACGCTAACAGGAAAGACACGCCTTGCACGCATGTCATGGATTATCTCACACCAAGTCTATAGAGAACTATCAGAACTATCAAAACACCTCCCTAATCTGCTATGCTACAAAACGTGCATCCCATGAGTAATGCTCGAATGTTCCGACTGTGTCCTTGTACAAAGGCAGGGGATAAGCAAGGCACAAAGTACATGACATGAAATCACCGTACAGAAAGTGCCAAGTATATCAACAGTTACATCTCCGTTTAACAGCTTCCAGAGGCACTGTGTTTCATATAGAAGCCTTGACGTCATCAGAGTCCGCCTTTAACTGCAATAAAAAAGCAGTGCATTAACACCATTAGAACTGTTCAAAACCACATTTGAGAAGAAAATAGAAATGTGGAAATTCCAAATACCAAGTTAAGAGTCGCTTGGGCATTACCAGTTTGAAGTGATTTTGTAAGGCAAATTTCAAGGAATCTTGCAGCTTATCACGCACTGCCATGTCAGAAGACTTTGATAGACAATTCTGTAATCTGTCCAATACGGTATAAGGGAACCACACCGCACACATGCGCTTCCGCTTTATCACATCTGCGGGTTTCTGCAACCAAGAATGGAGCTAAGCTTTAACGCACTAGTGCTTAATTGACTCGCATCAACGATTCAAAGAGCAGCCACTACTGACCACGAATGAACTCCGATCTGTAAAAAAAGGAACCAAAACTTGCAAAGTGAAAATGATCAACTTTGTAGAAAAGACTTGTCTTCAAGTATACAGTTCAATATTTAATATGAAAATGGCTGAATTCAATGGCACTTACCAAGCTACTCCATGCTCTAATATACTCTAGAACAAGAGCCGTCGCCTCAGCAAGGCGATCAAAGTCCAGATATATGCGTAATAATGCAGCAGGATCAGCACCAGCTTCCTTCCCACCTGCCATGCCTGAAGCACCAGCTTCCTTCCCGCCCTGTATAGTTGGTCTATGTCAGAAACTAGATACAAGACATGCATATTCAGAACAGGAAGTTACATGTTCAATGGTAAACTTGCCTTGAATATGTTAACAAGCCACAGAGGTAGTTCCATGTGCTTATCAACGTTGAGAATAGACTCAGCAACTATCACAGGTAGGCGTGGATGGAAACTTCGATATTTCTCCTGCACAAAATGTAAGAATGAACCAGACTAGAATGAGTTATGATTTACAATTGCTAAACTGGCAGGGTGTAACCAATGAAAGTTATAAATGTAGTGCCGGACTGCAATCTTATTCGTGGAGGAACTAAAAAAACAACGCGACTTACCAAATACTGCTGAAGTGATAGCCAGGCAGTCCGTGCAGTTCCAGCTGATGGCAACTCGTCCTCCCTCTCATCTTCTCCGTTCTTGTCATGGTTTTCCTCTATGTCTGCTAGCTGTGAGCCAGACGTGAGTAGCAACCTAGACACAGGTTCTCCTTTCAACCTACAGTATTTGCATAAATGTAGGGTTAAATAATTTCCACATGTTCTTGAAATGTACACAGGTGGAATTCACAGTTTAAAAGCCTTCACAAACCCCTTGCATACGATATATTAGATCTTGGTGAAGAACATGTTTCTGCAGAGATCTGGCCTTAGTTAACCTGACAGCTTGACAATTGACCTGGATAACAGAACTAATCAATCAAGCGAATTGCATCCAAAGGAAGAAGAAAAAAAAAAAAAAAAGGGGCAAGCAAGAAGAAGAGCTTCGTAGGGACGGGCCAATATCTTTCCAAGTACAGCCTTGGATAAATTATGATATCGTACCAGTACACACATGTAAAATAACAGTCCATTCGTCAGCAGAAACCCTAAAAAGGCTGCGAAAAGACGTGGAGAAGGAAAGCAAGCTTCAAAGTTGTCTCAATTAGCAATACATTTAAAAGATGTGAGCAAGTGCAAAGAAAGTCGGGCAAGGAGCCCAGGTTCACTCACAGTAAAGAACCAGGAGCAACCTCTTGAATTTGAAGTAAGCAGCAGTTCCTCGCCATGACATCCATGATTTTCTCCAGTTCCCTGTATTGCATGAGTCAGCTTTCAGAAGACTCAAGCTACCGTGTGTCACTTACATTAAAAATTAAGTAGTTAAATAAATAAATAATAGCACACTACTACAATAGAGAAATTCTACAATTGAAAAAATCACCAAAATTCTACAAAAATGAGCTGACGACCAGTATTCATTTACAAACCTTTTCAATAAAGAATCTTTCCAAAACAGAAAGAGGATCGAAAAGGCTGTCTCATATAGCCGGCACTGAATAAGTGACCACACAACCTCCTCCGGTGTTGCACCCCCACCTGCTCAAGTTTGTGAACAGATCAGAATAAACTTCTCTAAAGTCCACAAATTTGTTGTGACGTAATAAATCCTACAGATTTTATGTACCTTCAAAACTTCCTAACGAAAAAACAAGTCAATTAGGGGTCACAAAACAACCTATCGAACAATCTTCATTGAAAGTTGATTTGTACTCACCAATAACCAAATGCTTAACTTCAGAATGAGCGAGCTGCAGCCTGGCTTTTGTGAGGGCGTACTCCTTCTCGAGGTCCTCAAGGTCAACAGCTCGGCATGCTTTCTTATCACGTTTCTCAGAGGAACCTGGAACTGATGATCGACAAAGACAAAATGGATTACCAATATAAATAACAATAACACCAGAATCACAACAAGCGAATAAAAGAAACATCCTTGTTCGAAACTTGGCTAAATCACTCACACTACTGCTGATCTTCAAGCAAATTCTGAACCCAGATCCTGAACCCAGCAATTTTCTCAAATATCTAAAAGCCACTGAAAGAGAACTAACCTGCATGTGTTGCTGTTAGGCGCTGTCGCTTCGAAGGGGCTGGTAATTCGCCAGGTCGAGGAACAAGTTCAAACCAAGCATTTATGGGATCCACCAACTGCAATGCATTAATAGCTGCTAAGATGCCATGCACTTCTTCCTGTAAGTTGGGTGTACGGGACTCTTCTCTGACTCGCACAGCATAACGATACATGCATGCAGCTGCTCTGCGCCAGTTGTGTCGTTGCATGTGGAGACTGTAAAGCAATTTGTAAGGACTCGGCTTTGCACTTATATCTGAATTTTCAGCCTGCAACAAATAAAACAACACAACCTGTTCTAATTAACAGGAGAGATGACGCAACCCTTATGAAACTATTATGATTCTGACAATAGTAATTCGTCAATGACTGACTAAACTGTAGCCTACATAATTTCTAAGTCGTTAAAACAAAATATTATATCATGCAAGAAGGCAAAGGTTGAGGTACCACCTTCCAAAGGAGCTCCTGAACCACTTTCTCTAAAAGTCCAACGTACGGCACTTCCTGGGCACAGAGAACCTGCACAAGGGACAACTTCGTCAAATGAAATAAGTACCGTCAAGAACATTAGCCGCTGAAAGTATATATTAGGACAGACTAACACTAAAGAAGAGTACGATTGGAGAAGTTAAAGCTGGAAAAGCTGTATGGTATAGACGAGCATGATGAAGGCAGACATAACTGATGTACCTGAGTGGCTTTACGTTCACATAACACAACAATGAATCGCCGAAGGCAAATATACTTGCTCTCCTCATCAGGATTGGAAATGATAGCACAGTAGGCATCACTATAAAGATCTAAGTCTAGTGAAAATTTAAAAATATTGGCCCAAAGACGCCCCCTAATAGCTACTACTAAAGTGTCGGAAAAAGGGTTCTCGACATTGTCAAAGGATTCTTTTCCGACAGCCTCATCAACCTGTTCCAGTGCGGCATGGGCAAACTGGCAGGCACCTTCACTTAAATTATACTGCTCAAATATTTGCATCACCCACTCATAGTAGTGCAGTCTCCATGCAGCTGCTGCCCCTATTCCTATCACATGATTAAAAAGAGTAAGTCAGGAGTGCGAAATGCTTCAGGTAGCCAGAGCATACAACGAAGAGAAATTCAGGGTAGTAATTAGTACCTGGCAGGTTCTGCTGATAGCCAGTTCCCAAAACAAACTGAAGATCTTCATTTGCCTCTCCCAAACCCGATGCGGCTCTGCTTGAATAGACAGACACATAAAGTTCATTCCCAACTCAACTTGGAAAAAATCGATAATGAACCCTGAGAAAAGAAACAACTATGAACCACGACGATAAGAAACCACTCGAGGCAAGCGGAATCAAAGTGCTTCTTGTCTAAGGACGAAGGGGTGATTTGGCATAAGAATTTCACCTGAAGAAGTAGCGAATAGCCTCCGCAACCCGGATTTCTTTACCATTGTTCTTCAGTTCAGTACGAGCTTGTGCGAGTAGACAAAATCCCAGTAGGTGCAAGCGTGCACTCCAGAGCCCATCGGCTGTTTTAGTCCCCTCTGCAAGCTTTTGCTGGGAAGAAAACTGCTCTATTGTGGTCAGAAACCTCTGAACATTTCACACATTCACACACGATTTATGTTAGTGCAAGTAGTACTGTCTGTCTTACCATGTAAGTACTTTTACGATTGAAGAGCTACATTGTATAAACAGAATTACTAATTCAAAAAAATGAAAGCGCATGATACCTCAAGGCTGCTGTATTGCCCATGCTGAAGTAATATATTTGAAAGTGATATGGCACGTCCAGGAAATCCTTGTGAAGATTTGCCATTTTCTCCCAACAAAAGCCATTTCACAAATTGCCATGAGTGAGAAAGAAGCATATCCTGATCTGGTAGGGCTCCCTCAGGCAGGCTTAAGCTTGATTTGTCTGACTCCAAAAATGTAGATACAAGCATTTCACCTAGTGTAGATTCTCCAGAAACCATGAACCCACTTCCAATCCTGCTACTCGTACCATCTGAGCACAACCAACATGAGATCAGAATTTTGGAATTTAAAACGACATCTTGTACAGGAAGAAATCAACGAACTTGAGATGAGATGCACACTGTACTTACCAAGTCGTAAGGATGACAGCTGGGAACTAAAATCTTCGGCCGGTGGTACTTCTGCAAACGTGACAGTCAACCAATGAACTAACAAACGCATAGTCATTATCTCCTGAATCCTTGGGATCGTATGAGACTTCATGAAAGAAATCTGATTTGAAGTGAGTCCAACCTGAACATTTGATTGCAAAATTACAAAGTTAAACAAAGGATTATAACCAGCATTGCAGGAACTTTATCTTGAAATTTGACAAGTCGTGGCTTATAAGTTGGCAGAATACAACCCTCCCAGTTACTCACTTGCAACGACCTAAATCAAAATTCACCAGTCCAATTCTCTAAAGAAGCTTGAGTAGTTCAAGTCACCACATCGAAGAATTAAAAGTAAAGCGTTTTGACAGACCTGAATACCAACTTTGACAGAGTAAACCAGCAGCAGTAAAAGGTCACGAGCAGCCTTGAATTGGGCCCAAGCTATTTGAGAAGTAGACTGTGACAGCAATCTCTTAATTAAACCACTGTCCATTCCTTTAGTGCTGCCTGTGGAGGTTAGCATAGGCTGTGACTGGAGCGCAAGCAAGTCAACGTACTTGGAAATAATTTGAAAAAGCTTGTCCCAACCCCCTGCCTTACTCTGCAGGGTTTGCAAAGCATGCGCTATATGCAGTGCGAATGCCCGCTGCCTCCGGTGTTGATCTTGCTCCTTGGAACGGATTTCATCAACCCCCATGTGTCCAATTTCATCAGCCACGAGGCTGGAATTAAAACCCAAATCCAAAATTCGAGCAAGAGATGGCAGAATTCCTGGAACTGATTGATCCACTGGCCGCAAAAAAGACTCGTAAAGTAGGCCCATTGCTACTCGACCCAAGTGATCGACGATAAGTTTAGCACAGCTACTAAGCTCTAATAAAATGATTTGTTCGTGTTTGTTGAAATTCTTCCATTCATCCGGTAATGTTGCACGGTTACTGATATGGCCTCCTACAATTTCCATGAAATAAATGTTTCAATTAAAACGAATAGTTCTCTCATGCGATTCAAGTAGATTACGAAGGAGAATGAAAAGTAATATTAGAGTAAAATTTGCAAAGCAATCAGGTCCAAAAGGACTAAGCACTATCATTTACAACCAAACACAGCATAATAAATAAATAAATAAATAAATAAATAAATAAATAACTAACCAGGAGAAAATTGCTCCACATCCGTCAGAGCCCTAACAAGTGCAACTGAAGATCGGCGTATCAAACCAACGCTATTAGTGTTAGCGTCCAACAAAATAGAATACGGCTTGTTAAAATGTGTCCATGCCCTCACATAATCACCACTGAAGCGCATCCATCCGTAAAGAATCTGTGCTTGGCTATCGCCACAACTCTGGCAAGTGATGCCACGTTAGACTAAATTTATTTCCAATATTGTGGAACGTATCATCAAGTGCTGCTATCACTGCTTACATACAAAATGTAAATGTAACAGAACTGCAACACTACAACATCAAAAGTCATGCCATAACAGACTTCATACCTCTGATTCAATCGCTGAAAAAATATGACTTCGCAAAGCATCCAGAGACACTGATGCAAGGTCAGAATCACTAATTGGACGACCATGCTGTTCCAAGGCCTCCTGAAGGGCCTTTGGTTGTCGTACTCCTGGCTGAAATACCCTTCGAAGGAAGACATCTGAAAGTTTCAGCTTCTGTAAATCCACACAATGTCAGCGGCTAAATCGGTAATAGTTGTATTTCATGGACACAAAAAGCATACCAGGATAAGCTTTGAATAGAAATTCTCCAATGAGCCACTCAATATCACTACAGCAGTCGGATAAGTCATCTGGTCGTACCGAAGAAACGCCTAGTGTTGGATGAATGGTGTAAAGAAAATCACTCCATTCGTCGCCTGGAACTTGCATCAACTGTTCCGCCACACTCTTCTCCAGCATATGAACCACTTCCAAACTCCCTTCCCTGAAAACAAATCAAAGCACAGGATTGTCCATATAGCTGAAAAAAGCCAATCAGACGAACAACTTAATATTATGGAGCACTGACATTAGAATGTGAAAACGTTTTTCCTGCTCAAGTTCTGATCGTAGTTGAACTCCTTAGTTGACATTATGACTCTCGATAATTGCCACCTCCAAATCTAAGATTGAATTACTTCCTCGTGATGCCACAGGCATATAAATAAAGAAAGGAACATAGTTGTTTATGATACGTCAATGCTGAAGAAGTTGTAGGCAAGCTGCGTTTCGCAGCTTTAAGGTTGTAAACAAGGTTTTGCACAACTGATTCAGGACCACAATGAACTAATGAATGGCGTCCCCACTTCTACTCGAGTAAGTCTAGAGAAGTTTACAGTAGAAAAAGCTATTGGTATTCATGAACTCCATAACTAGGGGTTTTAGTACAGGAATGCGAGGATTACTTGCTGAAGTCAGAAAATAGAAGCTCGTGGCTCTTTTTAGTTGACTGCAGAGTCCATACACCAGCCTCCAGCAATTTAAGGTCTATAACCTTTCCCTGCATCACAAAAGAGATGTCCAAAACTTTATGCATTCAAATAAAGTGCTTACATACCGGCATTTTATCTGCAAGGTAGACAGCCTTATGCTTTCCTTAAAAAAAACCGATTAACTGTGTGCTTAGGTAACAAGCAATAACAAACAACATGCACGACAATCACAGTCACGGTTCATGGTAAAGTACTTGATTTTCCAGGAGTGACGATAACCTAGACCCATATTTTCACCGCTTCATGAGAACTGCTACTGAGAAGCTTGTGAGAATACTCACCTCAGGGAGAGAGATCATATGTTGAACTGTGATAAAACCCTGCCGAAGGACCGCTCCCTCTCCAGGACCCACTGCCACCGAACAAACAAATACAGTCTCCCGGCTGGTATCCTTGGAACACAACAGACTATTACATGTCAGCTAACTCATATTTTCACTATTTACAGATGTTAAAAGACTTTACATTGAACATGAGCCATGCATGGTGGTTGAGTTTCCGACTTACCGAGGAATTACATAGCAACGCAATTTGGAAAGCCATTGATAAGGTAAGTGTCTCCTTCACCCACATCAGCTTTGGTTCAAAATCTGCTGACAAAAGTCATTCACCAGTTCAAGACATACAGCTAAAATTCATATCGAGCATCGCAAGACAAAGTACGACACACCGTCGTAGATAAAGTAGTGTCGAGCCAAAAAAAATTAAATTGGTTGTAATGACCTGCAAACACCAGTATCACTGACGCCGGATCCGAAAAAACCCACGATGGAAACCTAAAAGCAAGGAACTTCCGTTCGTTGCAGCTGGAGACTCAATACAAACAGTGAAGGGATAGACCTGCCTTCAAGTTCCCGTTCCGTAGAAAGTGGATGATTCAACACACGATAGCGATGAAGCAGATCCCAGAGTCTTAACGTCCCATCCTCGTGTAGAGCAAACAAAAAAAATGAACCATTCACCAGTCGAGCAACTAAGCTCCTTACCGATCCCGCACTTTTACCCCTGCTTGCATGTAAGATAGATCTAATCAGATACAAGCTAATAACTCAGTTCAGAAATGAGCATGAGGAACGGTTGCAGAGGGCTGGGCTCATGTGATGATGAGAATGGCAAGCATATCACCTCGACACAAAACCCCACAATCCCCTGATTCCATGATCAGCATCCTTCAACTCGAAAGGAGATTCTGTCACACAATAAACGACCAGCTTAGTGGGAGAAAAGGTAAGCGACTTATCGAACGATGGAAAAATCTTTCCAACCCAATCACCTCAGAGAATAAAAAGAAGCAAGTTCACACCACCAGTGCCAAAGCGGACTGATTCTAAGACGAACTAGATGCTTAAGGGAACATCATACGACCAATTAGGTCAAAGTTTGAATCTAATCTAGACATAAATAAAAATAGCACTTGAAAAGACTTGACATTGAACATGTCGAGTGAAACACTCTAACACTAGTGCAAGCATGCGCTAGCAACTCACCAGCTCCAGAAGTAGAAGGAGAACCTGTTCCAAAAGGTACGCAAATGATGGAGCCAGTTTGACCACCAAGGCAGAAAACGTTGGGAGTAACGGCAAATGCAGTGACTTCATGCATTCGCTGTATGTCAACGGACGCATCATGCTGCTGGTTACCACACAGCATCCAGCCGGCTGCTGCCCCAGTGACGTGCACTCGATAGATAACGCCACCAACAGTCAAAACCCACACAACGTACTGGGCTTTCCCTGGGATCTGCAACCACAAAAAAAAAATCTCGAGTTCATTTCTAAATCTAACCAACTAATCTTTCCGCGTTACTTCCAGCACTCGCAAAACGAAAAACAAGACAAAATCCGGAAATAAATTAGTTTAAGACCTTATCACTATTCCATTCCTGATAAGAGACAGATGAATCTTTCAGACCATGGCAGGATCGACTGAGAAGTGTAATAACCTCGACCATTCAAATTAGATCGTACGTCTTCAACGTAACCATCTCACGCGGGCCTGTGTGGGGAAACCTTAAATCTGGAACCTCTAACCATCAAGGCGGGGAATGATGGTGAGGAACAACTCCGAGTAAAACTCATTCAGTTAAATACGTATAAGCAATAAGGTGAGAAAATCATACTTGAGATGGGACGACACAAGCAAACGTGGTGAGATCCTCTTCAAACAGAAGGTGAAGTCCCCTCCTATGAAGATCTTGGTGGCTTGAAATTTCAATGATTTCCAACACTTTGGATGACTCTGCATGAATGCGCCTGCAAAGATTGAAAAAATATGCGCATGAGACCAGCTGCATGTAATGTAGAACTCGTCCAGCTTGAATTCTCGCCAGAACTCAGCACGGACTGAATGACAACAAAATACTGCTTGCAAGTCCCCCTACTGGCTTTTGCTCATTATTCTTTTGAAAGAGACCGGAGTCATTGAAAGTCACCAGTCTAGCTAGGTGTCAAAACTAAATTCAAGGGCAGCAAAGTTAGAATAAGGAGATATCACTAAATCAAACTAAGTCACAAGCCTGTAAAGGGCCTTCAACACCCATATCTACACTTCCAGCCAAGTCCCCGCTACCAATATACAGTACCAGTGTCCTCGATGTTGGAGGAGTCGTTGATAGAGAGTCTTCACTCAGTTTAGACCTTGTTGTCGGGATTAATTACGTATGACCTTAGAGGCTTAAAATGCGGAATATCGCCGGTAGAGGCACTAATATTCGTTAATATGCTTCATCAAAAAATAATAATAATAATAATGATAATAATCCATGCAAGGTTTCCCTGAATGCGGTACAAACAGTAAAAGCATAGTAGACACCAACTAGCACTCCTACAGCTAAGTTTAAAGGACCTCGAGCAACCCATTTTCTCAGAATGTTTTATTCGATTGTGCTACGGGCAAGGAGGAGAAAGAGATAACAGAGGACCTCCTAATCTTCTACTGTGTAAACTAAGCATTTTCCTAACTCAGGGTTTAGAGGAAATCCAAACGTTCAACTTCTGCATACATGCAGAACTAGATGTATGTTTGAAGTGCTTGTAGCGCTTTGGAGATAATAGTGTCACTCATAATAGAAGTTTGTATGACTCCGCAATCGATACTAATCACCAGATCAACATTACAACCGCTCGTAAATTGCTCGACTTCCAGCTCCTTAATAAAATCTTCATTAATTCTAGTAACCATCTCCCGCACATCCAAACACATTGCAGTTGCAAAACCTGCTTTTTCTACTTTGAGGCAAAAATTTACTCCGGGCATTACGCCAAATGTCTCACCAAACAAGTACAATGCAACACTTCAAGTCCAAGATTACGCACCATACAACAGTGGCGGCGCGGGGAGCGGAGGGGGAAGACGAAAGCGTGGCTCCACCCCCGACATCGATAGCGCGGGGGCAACAAGGCGTTAAAGAAGAAGGCGCACCGGCCGGTACTCGAACCACGGTCCACCGCACAGCACTATTTTCCAGGAGCGGCAACTCCATTGCATACGCAACTACAGAATCCTTCTTCAATCAACCGAGCCTCGGATCAATCGAGAACAATAACAACCCCTTTCAATCCAGAGGAAACCTGTCCCAAATGCCCGAAGCCCCTACGCCAAACACCTGCACCACAAATACAGCTACAACATGCTTCAATCCTTCATGTCAGTCCGCGTCTTCCTCGTCCGGATTGAACCACGATGATCCTCGACAACTTCATGACCATGCCTGGACGCCCGCTAACTTCATTTTTGTTTGAAGTTTTGTTTGGATTTCCAGTTCGCGGGCGCGATCGTTGTTGTCTTCGTCTTCGTTGCACAAATTAGGGTTTGCCTGCTCAGCAAAATTGTTTACGGATGATAATCGTTCGTCTGCCCTTCCGTCCGTTAGGTTGCTCGTTCCTCCCTCCCTCCGTGTTTTCGAATTTGAAGGATTGATTCCGCATGTAAATCAGAACACATCCGCATTCATTCATCCATAGATACATGTGGCATCACAAAGAGCCTCACACAAGGGCCAAGTCATTCTCCAGAGTTGGACTTTTGGTATTATCTCTGACAGAGGAGATCCCTCCAACTTTGCCCTCAAACTGGTGCAAAAGCTCACTAATATCAACCCTAAGCTTTATTCCATGTGTGCATCATAGTATTAGCATTGAAACCGATAGACTTGTGTTTGCATCAATTTGAGACTTTTTACGTTGCCATTTTAGTGCCCTTGTCATTTTTTTAATTTTTTGTGAGCTTGTGTCTTTTTCTTTTCTTTTTCAGTAATTTTGTGAGTTGCATCATCCTTTTGTAATTTTGCAACAAAATACATTAGATTGACTTTGTGGTATAGTAACAATGATGATTGTTAGGATGACAAAGAGAATGGAGGTGAAGATATTATTACTATATTTAAATAATAATAATAATTATTATTATTATTATTATTATTGAATGTAGAATGTTAAGATAAAAATATTCAAAAAATTAATCTACTTTTTGTTGTTCATGTGGTATATTAGTCTTAGTCCTTAACATAATCATATCTACAAATAATTCTTATCTTTTTCTTTTATATACATATTTCAACTTGATTTTTGTGTTTAGGACAATTGATTATTTGAAACTTCTGACAAAAAATATAGAAGCTCTGAAATATTATATTATCATCAAAAGAAAAAATTGAAGTTTGAACTAAAACTATTTATATTCTAAAAAAAATAATAAAAATAGTAGTAATGTATTAATTCTATGTTGAGAATTAATTATTTTATTTTATTTTTTATATAATTAAATATTTATTAATAATTAACATAATACAAAAGAAATAATCAAGAATTTAGTTTAATACATTTAAAACCTATTTTTATAAATAAAGTTTTAAATTTAAATTTTACTATTAATTAATATATGAAGATATAATTTTTATTTGATATGTACATATATACTATAAAAAACCTATTTAGCAAGCTAAAAGATTATTAGAGTCATTTAGCTATTAAATCATTTGTTGTTATTAAAACATTTTACCATACACAACATTGGTTGTGGGTTTTTTATTTGCATAGCAAATAAAGACCTTTGCATCACATGGAACTCAAGAAAAAGCAATCATCAAGCTGACTATGGATGAACACATGGTCATGAAAATATACACCAATTGTTCTCATAGTTTGTCCTTACACTTTATTTATTGTCATTGCAAAGGCCAATTGAATTGGGAATTGATGTTGCATAAGCATAGAAGGACATTTATTTTCTTACAACATAGTCGTAATTTACAAAATATTTATTTTCTCACTAGTGTGATTCTTGCCAAAGATTTAAGCAAAAATTAACATGTTTTCAAGATGGACAATGATTATACATGGGACATTGCATAGGCTTGTTGATACATCAAGATTGTCCAATAGTATTACCAAAACACCCACTTTCAATACCAATCTACAAGATGGCATACTCAACAAGGCAAAGGTGTTAAAAAAAATCTACTCCACATACTATCGCTTAGCCATCTTGAGATGCAATAATGCTTGTGGATTAAAACATGTATTGGTGAAGAGGATTACAATCACCAATAATTAAATTAATATGATTGATATTGATGTTTGTTATTAAAATATTTTGGCTATTAATATAGTCGATTATATAAAGATATGCAATCAAGTCTTAATAAAATAATCTATTAATACTTATAGATTTTCGTATTATATGATTCCAAGATAAAAATCAACTTTTGTATTTGTATTATTTATGTTGTGATAAATTACAAGCTCCACACTATTAAGAAGATTCAAGATATACTTTGCAAAGAATTAAGAAGCAAAATTTGATACTTTTATATAATCTAAGAAAATTATATAATCTAAGATTATATACTTTTATTCAATCTAAGAAAATGTATTACATGCCAAAATACTAAATACTTCAAAAAGGCTACAAAAATAGAAGCTCACATGTCTTAGGGTACAATTAAATGACATTGACAAAAATCTCCACCAAATACAATTAACTTATTTACCAAATATTGTATCAAAAGTTTGATAAGATCTTACAAACTTTGATCTAAAATATCAACAAAATGATAATAATGTTCATATGTTTTGTCTCAAACAGTGAACTTTGTTATATAAATGATATTGATAATATGACTTATATGTATGAAATTATATATTAATTTCCAATTAATTTCAATAAAAATTTTAAAGATAAAATGTGATGTTTGCCCACCATTTAGTTAAAGAGCCACAATTCTTGAATATGCAAGTATAATTATGACTTCATTGAAAATGCAAATAAAGGTAAGGGATATACTATATAAAAATATATTTTCTAAAATACTTTGATATGTAATGAAGAAAAAAACAAAATCCAGCTTTTGAAGAACATTTGTCACAACAAAAAATACTTCAATTTATTCAGCATTCAAACTTTAAATCTTAAATCTTAAATCCTAAACCATATAACCTTCTTATAGATGTTGATTTCCATGGCTACTTGTTGCAATTTTAGTATATGAATGTTTGAGAAATTACATGTATTTTTTTGTATCTAATGATTGACATTAAGCACAACCATGATCATTATTAACAGATTGTAAGATTTTTTCTTTGTGCAATTAGAGTAGAATGGTTGTTTTCTTTAATTTTATAGATGCAAAAACAACCACAACTATATTTATAATAAGTTGAAAGTAAATTAACATCCATGTTTAAGTTTGAATTAGTTTGACTTTACTTCATTTGATTTATGAATAGTCACCTTCATATCATTGGATGTTTCTATAGAAATAAATATTGCAACTATGAAATCATTCAAAAGACCTAGATCCAAAATTATAATAGTGAATCTTTTCGTTCAAATTTACAAATTATTTTTTTTCTATTATAAAATTTCATTCAAAATAAATCTAATATATAGTCTATAACAACATTACAATCATAATCTATATAGAATCGCAAGCTTCATTTGTGGTGTTATATAACGTGAATTCTTGCTAGAAAATGTATTAGGCAACTAATTGTGAAAAGCAAATAGAAAATGCAACAAAAAGATCCTTTCAAGTCTAATAAAATCTTAAATTAATTCTAAATAATTCTTAATCATATTAATTAAATTTTAATTATATATATATATATATATATATAAGAAACATAAAAAGTCATAAGTTAATCTAAAAAAATAATAATAAAGAAATCTTAAAATTATATGAAAGATATGTTCAATGGATTTAGATTTTGAGAAATAAAAATAAGTTTATAAATTATATAAAATCATTTCTCAAAAATCCTCTCACAAGTCTGCTTCCAAATCCCACTCTCCAATCAACCAAAGAACCCTAGAGTTGCCATAGGTGTAAGGTTTTGTACCTTGGGATCTAATTTCAACCTTGGTTCACAACTAGTCCTCTCCAAATATAAATTCTTCATATTTTGAGGTAATTTTTGCTAAAATCTATTTTTAATCTTCTTCTAAAAATTCCTATATTAATTATTTATCTTATTTACTTTGATTTGGCTGATTTAAGTTTTTACAAAGTAAATAGAAGTCTTTTTTTTAAGAAATAAAAATTAATATTTATTAATTTTTGCTACTTCTTTGTCTATTATCTATATTTTTAAGATAATTTGCTAAAGTATTTTCATTTAAGCTTCTTTATAATATAATATTTTTCTTTCTTCTTTTACAATATAGTTGTGTTATCACACAATAATATGCCCATGTTGCTCTTAGTAGACAACAACAATATCAAACCAAAAGACAAGCAACACTGCAACATTGAACAAGTCACACATCATTTTACTAATTAGACCAAACTTAGCAGGAAATGAAAATTGAAGCAAGTGAAAGTATAGTGAGAGATAATAGTGAACAAGTAGTAGATGTCTACCAATATATTAATAGCCTTTTATGCTTGCAATTTAGCAAAAATATTGCAAAGCAACATAATCAATTATGTGATCAAAATATTTCTTTAATAATTCTATCTTTTGAGTATTTTTAGGATTTTGATTTTAAAAAATCATAAAATTTTGTGAAGACCCTTGATTAAAAATCATTCTTTATACTTCTAATAATGTATTTTATTATATTGTCTCGTTTTCTTCTCACTTACATTCTTCTCTTTTAATTTTGATCATCATCGAGTGAATTTTTTTTGCCTAGTTAGAAACTAAATTACAAATAAAATTCCATAACAATACTTGTGTATTTCTTTGTTTCAAATTCTCATTGACTGATTATCATTGTGGTGCCATGAATATCATGAGTAGCTATTTGGTATTGTATGATCTTTTATTAAAAAAATTAAGTCAATTTGAGCATATCTCAATTTATTTTATCTTCATTTATTTTATTTATTTATTTCTAATTTAATTTTACTACAATGGAAATAATTCTTTACATTTTTTCTACAAATCATTAGATAAACTCTAATATAGATGAATTTTGTTCATATATTTTTGAGATGTCATATAAGTAATTATAAACAATATTAACAACCTCAACCAATCAATTGTAGACTAATAGACAAATAGACACCTTTTTTTTATATAGAGTAAATATTTTTATATTATATTTATAAATCTAAATTATTAAATAATATATTTATCTTATTTCTTATAATAGTACCTATAGATTTTTACCAATTTTTACTTAGTACTAATTCTACATATATTATGGACTAAAAGTATTAATGTTCAATTAAATCTTATAATGAATTATTTATATTAATTAAAAAAATTTAAAAACACTCTTTAAGTAATAATTTTTATTTTTTTGAGATTAAAGAAAAAGTTTACACTTTTGTTTAAAGATACACAAGAATATTATTTTATCTAAATCTAACTTCTTTTGATGCTTCACTAATCCATCACTTTTCACTCTCAAAAAAATTAAATTTTCTCTTTTTTATCATTAATTAGTAATTTAAATATTATTAGTAAAATAAATAATAAATCTTGAAATATTATCTTAAATTATTTTTTATAGGATAAAATGTCAATTTGATTTAATATTTTATAAAAAAGCCTTATGTAGTGGTGTCTAATTTTTTAAATTTTAGTCTAATAAATATTTTTTAAATAAAAATTATATAAAATATATATATATTTTTTTAATCACTACTTAAGTTACTTCTATTATATTTTTACACTAAAAGATTTGTTACACTAAAAGATTTGTATAGCATTATTTAATGAGTTCATAAGATTTTTAATTCCAAAATTAGAAAATAGTTATATAAATTAAATCATCAAAGTAAAGTGAGTCAATTTAAGGTTTAGGAAGATTAATTTAATATGTATTTTTAGTTTTATTATATTTTTTAAAATCGAAATAAATCTATTCTATTAATTGCAATAATTTATTTTAGTTTTTAAATATATTATTGTGTTTATATTAAAAAAATATATTTAAATGATATATCTAATAATTTTGGTTTTTTAAGGTATATTCTTTAGATATAAATTTAAGATTTTATCAACCTATTTAAATCAATCAAATATTCAAAGATAAAGTGTGATATTATGTACAAAGTTTTTTTTATCCTGTTTTATATATTTTTACTTTGAATGTTTTTAAAGGATACGAACAAGATTAGTGTCCTATTCCATTATAAAAAATATTGATAACCTATGATACTTCTATGACACATATCTTATTTTTATTAGATTTTTGTTACTTATTTTATGATCATTAACTTTTACATGCTACAGTTTTAATTATGCATAATTTACATTTTTTTTCTTCGGTATGTATACATGAACCAACTTGATAAAATAACCTCTTACTTCAAAATTTACAAGATAATATAAATACTATAGAGAATTCCAAAAATTAACTAATTTTTATTTAAAAGCACTACAATTCTAAAATTAAACCAAAATTCATGTAAATATTGAACAGTAATGAAGAATAGAAGAAAAAACTACTTCAAAGTTTAGTTCTTTAATTTTTAGTTTTAGTTGTAATTTTAGTTTTATTTTTTTAGTTTTATTATATATTTTTTTATAGTTTTTCCGTACATATACTGATTTTTTTAATTGAAGAATTATTTAAAGTGGCGTACATGTAATTATATTTTTAAGACATAAGAAATTAGATGTATTATCATATAAAGCTTTCACCTGGCATTTTAATACATTATGAATGACGATCAATAATAAATCAGAAAATGGGATTTTTACTTCATTTAAAAAAACACAATCCCACGACAATTTACGAAGAATGCTACGTCTGAAAGTTCAGGGAAGGCATCCTAGGGAAGACATATGATTGGCATTCAATGCTGGATAAGGAATCCACTCATTACAAACAACGAGTTGTTTATTGAAATTGTTAACCAAGAATATGCGGCAAGTTTTAATTGTGAAAGAGTTGCTGCACAAAGCAACAGGACGACTCACCATGAGATAAAGAATGTATCATGGAAGCCTACACAAGTTGTAGTCTCATTAAAGCTTTGCATGACTTCAATTTCATCTTCACTCATTGGGATCAAGTTCACTGAATATAAGAAGATGGGAAACTGAGATCGAATCCAAGATTTTTTCATACACAGCTTTGAGGACAGAGAAGAAATACACACACAAAACGATCAACACAAGACGAAGTGCTCCACCAAACTATTTATATGTCCAGAAATCAACACAAGATGGAAGTTGTATTTTGAAGAATTTCTACTGTTGTTGACCAGATGCAGTTTATTCCATGAACTGGTGAGCGGCTTACATACTAGCGGATCGTGGAGCGTGAACTGAACTCAATCGTCGTGAACTCAAGGGGATGTCCAATTACATCCGCCCTGCAAATAAACAGAACTGGTATTAGACAGAAGTTGTAAAGAGATGTATTCCTCATCAGCTACTGCCGTGATTGGAGAGCTCACCATCAAATATGGTTAATCCAAGTTGCAGCCCAGCTTCAGCTCATTTCCAGTACTGGTTAAAAGATGCAACATCGAGATGGCAATCGACATAGCGTAAAGGAAGGGAATAAAATAACAAGGTCAGAATCAGAATTTCAAGAGTAAAATGTGAAGCAACACAAGTGCGGAGGATGTATAGCTGCACAAAATCTTACAAAGATATCTTCAATCAGTGCGTTCATCGCTTGGAAACAAAAGAAGATTTTGTGCAAGCTCTGCGCTAGAACAGTGAGTGGGATCGAAAGCAATTTACTCGAAGATCATGGAAGGATTTTCCAGCTCGTACTGAAAACTTGTGAGTGTAACTTTCGTCGACCTTGAAATCTACGGAAATTGCAACTTGTTGCAAATGCAGGAAGACTGACAAGAATGAGCACTGATGGACACTGCGTGCAAACATAAATGACCAACCACCTACGTCACATCTGTATTTCAAGAGTCAAATCTAGGCATTAAGCAATCGGTAACAACGTACAACATTGAAGCTGCTCTACTACACAATAAATAACTATAATAAATAAATAAATAAATAAATAAAAGAAATACACCCAAGCAACATCCTACACGTTGGTGAAAGGTTCCGGGGTGACCTGAAGCCGAACTTTCTTCTGAAATTTAATGTTGAACATGTGAGGTTGCGCACCATCAGATCTGCATCACAGGTACACAGAAACGGGGGTGTAGTTTTACAAATAATTCCCATCAACGTAAGGAAGAAGGCAAGACAGATGCAGTCGCCAGAATTGGTGTTAAAGTTTACATGCTTCAGATTCCACAGTCTTGAGAGTTACACATGGGGCCGCATCAGCATATCAAAGGAGACACAACAGTGAGGCCAAATGAGGTTATTATCTCGAAGCATGTCGACGCCATTGCCCGGTTTATTCGACCTGACAGTCCACACAACCAGCTTACCGACCTCCCGCCTCTGGCCTTCTTCCTTCTTCACCTTGTCTCCTCCTCCTTCCTCCCTCCCTCCTTCCCTCCTCTGCACCCACAATCTCCTCTCACCACGTCGAGCTCCAACCCCATCTGCACCCCCTACAAAGCCCAGTACTGCCAGGCCACATTGGTTCCCAAACGGCGGGGGGCCACCCTGCACCTCGGTTGTCACGCCCATTTGCTGTTGATGACATTTGCTTGCCATGATGGTGATTATCATTAAGATTTGTTATTATTCTAAATATTGTTGTTCTTATAATTCATATCATGAGTATTCCTACATTCCTCCCAGAAGGGTTTTTTTTTTTTTTTTTTCTTCTTCTTTTCTTTCTAATACCCAGTATCACTTTGTGTCTGTACCAGAAGTGAAGACTCGTGTGCATTGTGAAATGTGAAAATTGACTTTTTTGCAATACGAGTACTTTGGATGCAGTGTGGAATGTGAAAATTGATAGGCAGCGCACTTGATAAAGTGCATGTATACCGAGGAGGTCATTGCAATGGAGGGGCTTCGGAGTTTTGTGTTAGTGAATGTCTTTGTGTTTTGGATTGTGTGCCTTGAATAATTTTTCCTTTTTGTGATTGGGATGTTTGCGTTTAATAGTTTCATTATTAATACTTTGCTTTTATTTTTTATATATATTGTATGATTAATTGGTTTTAGAGAAATATAAATTTGAATAAAAAGAGCTTAGAAATATTGTGTAGAGTAAATTAAAGATTAAAATAAGAAATTCCATAGAATAAAAATTAAAAATATAATAATAATATTATTAGAATTTATCAAATATTTCAACTATTTAAGAATAAAATATATCATATTAAAAAAATTAAATAATTTGATACTATTATTGATAATTAGTAGGATTATCAAATTTTTATAAGTTCTATCATGCTTTTGTGAAAACTTCTTCTAGATTTTTTTAAATCATATAAAAATAATTTATAATTAGTATGTGATTTATTTTTTATTTATTTTTGATTTATTAATATCAATAAAATATTATCAAATAAAAAGTATATTGTTAATATATATATATATATATATATATATATATATATATATAATTTTTAACACACCTTTAATTTTTTGAATTGACACCTTCCAACAATTCTTTGGCATCCTTCTCAAAATTTGCAAAGATTTTATAAATATTCTCTACTTCTCTAATCTTTATAAATTATATTTCCAAATATGTTTCTTTTCTCTAAAAAGCACAAACGTGAATCCACATTGCACCTTGTGAAAATGTGTTGCATTTGCAAAAAGATCTCTTTCATCTTCTTTAATTTTTTTTTCAAACTAAAAACTCTTAAAAATTATACATTGTTTAAAATTTTAAAAATTATAAAGATTATAGCATGAATAAAGAAATGAATTGCAATGAATAATTTTATAGTAAATATTTCTACATAAAGAATAAGGAGGTTTTTATGAATTTGAAAACAGCTATGTTAATTTGCCCATCAATTGGAGCTCCAAAGGCAAGAAATCCACAATATTGCTCCATAAAAATAATAAAATGAGTCATGTCTTGTAAGTCATTCTTAAGGCTAATCAAATTACATTTGTTAACTCAAGGTAAGTATCAATATTTAATATCTTTAATAAAATCACTATTTTATGTTAAAATTACAAGTAACTTAATTATAAAGGTTAGTTTGTGGAAATTTGTTGTTGTGTTATAGTAACAAAAGATACTTGTTGAACAATAGATACAAATTGTATGATAAGTCATATTAGCAATTATAGTAGAAATAAATTAAAGGTAATGCAAAGATAGAGAATACAAGACAAAAACAAACATAAAAATGAAATAAGGTGACAGAATATAGTAACAAAAAAAGTAGCAACAAAAATAAGAGAAAAGCTATTATTGTGTTAATAATAAAAGAATTTTATTACTTCATTATGGATATTTGTGGGAGTGCTATAAAGGCATTATATTCCTCTAAGATTTCATATAACTCTTGCCAATGTTCATTCTTTCTTTGGTCTAATTTTTTGTTTTGTTTTTTTTTTTAATACATTCAAGATACATCTCTAATATTATCACTCATTTTTTAAACACAACCTCTACTTCAACATAAACACTCTTCTAAAGGCAAGTCGTCTGATAGTGTGCAATCTTTTGTCCACTCTTATAACTACTCTATTGTCAAATGTTATTTTATTGATAATAAGGGGTTGTGGTTGAAGTATGACTAAGGAGGTGTCTATATAGACAACAAAAGTATAATGGAATGGTTAGGCTTGTGGCTATTTTTTGGCATTATATATATAAAAAAACTATAGCGATAGACATTTGAATTATTCATTTTTTAATATCCTTTCTATAACCAACTACCATCTATCAATATTTGTATCTATACAACTTTTAGATAACTTTTGGCTTAATTACAATAAATATTCAACCAACATTTTTTTAGTAAGATTTAAGCTTGTAATAGCTCTAATTGCTTCTTGACAATAGAATCCATGTATCCTTATTACTAGTGCTAATGTTCATAATCAGTTCTCTATCATTAAACATGAATTGCTTCAAAAAAGTTCATCTATTTTAGGACCACAAGATGAAATTGAAAGTACAAAAGTAATAAATTTGAATGCCATTCCTTTGCATTTTTGGTATAACATCAACTACATTAGTCTTTTTATATTGCTTTATATTTTTAAAAGAAGAGAAAAAAATTGATTATATCTAGAAATAAGAAAGGATTACAAAATTATTTATAAAAAATAGTGTTCTTCAAACCATTGTGACTGAGAAAAAGCTTGCATTTGTAGTCATCATACAACAAGTTTTTAAAAAAATTACAAATCCTTTTCTATTAATGACATATTAACCAAAATATTATTTTATATCATTACTTTTTGTAAATGATTAGGTGAAATTTAGCCAACACTACAATGACATTATTGTAAGCTATTCATTTGAGGTCTTCAAATATATTTGGGAGGAGTTTCAAGAATATTATAGCACTCATTAAACAAGCATGAGCTACATATCACTAATCTAGATTCTTTTGAAGGAACATTTTTTCATTGTATAGTCTTTTTAACATCTTTATTTTAAGAATATAAACACCTTATAAGTTGAAGATATTCATGTGGAATTAAAAGAGATGAACTTCTATAATATATAAAAGATGATAAAAATATACATAGAGCATGAGAAGAAGAAATTGCAAGCTAAAATTGAGGATGAGAAGATGTGAATTTAGCTTAATTTGAGAGAACTTTTATAACCAAGTAGTAAAGAAAGTCTTGAGTTTTGCCCTTATGAAGGTTTGTAGGTTAGTATTTGTATTAATGAGAGATATTGATGGTGAAGCAATTTATATTAGATAATTCACATCAACACTGACTTTGCTATGCAAACATTAATTTTATAAAACACTTAGAATAAATAGTATTTTGGGAGGGACTAGTAGTCACCTACAATGGTATCTTGATCCTTCTCATTTCTTATACCTTCTACCACATCATATCCTTCAATAAAAAATTCGAAATATTTTCCTAATTTTTCAACTATTTAACAAAGAGTTATCATCATTGAGCTTAGATCAACAATTGAAAATACAATCAACCTTCATAGAACTTAAATCTCAAAACTTTTGAGTTCTAAATGATTCCATTACATAATATACTAAGAGACATCTACTTAACTCAATTAATTGGAATCAAATGCAATTGTCTACACAATGTGATTTTTTTTTTTTTTTTTTTTTTTTTTTTTTCCGTTCAAGTTGTGAAGAGATAGTAGAAAAGATGTAAAAAGTGTAGGCAAGTTGGACATAATATAGAGACTTATCTAAGTCCACAAGCATCAAATAGTAGAAACTAATTGTGGAAATAATGTCTTTGGAAGCAATGGCTTGCATATATTGGAAGAAGTTACATTTAGAATAAAATTGAGTAGCAACAACCTAGAAATACTATAGCTTTAAAAAAAATTGAAAGAAGACATATTTAACAAGAATTTATATACAAACATATATGCATCTTAGATACATAATTGATATACAAAGAATTAGTAAAAATAGTATATACAATGTTTATATAACAATTTATATATATAAAAAATTTATAATCTAGAGAGGTATTAATTTAACAACTTAAGGGTATTGCATTGACAATATTCTAATCTAAAAAGATTTACTTAATATAATTTTTTTTTAATTTAAAAATATTTATAATTTAAATTTAAATACTTTAGATACTAATTTGAATTTTTATTTATAATTATAACTTAATAAATAAAAAATAAAAATATATTCTATTAAATTATATCAAATTTAATACCAAATATATAGTACTTTATACAAAATATATTTTTAAAATACTATTGATAGTTTATTTTTTGAAATTTTAATTTTTTATAGTTATTATAAAATAATATCTATATATACTTATATATTTATATAACTTATTTATCAATTAAAGACCATTAATAATGACTAAAAATAATATTATATATATATATATATATATGTATTTATATTTATACTTTATTAATTGTTTTACACAACATCAAAAAAACTCTCATCTCTATATTAACATTTATTTGGCAAGTTTAGAGATTTTTTCTATATGATCATAATTTATAACCTTGTATGATCAAAGTACTATCTATTCATAATCTAATGTCAATGCAAAGATATCTATATCTTTGTTAAAAAATTATTTTTTTAGACATAATTATACCAATATTCATGATTAGAAATTATTTGTGTATTTTTTAAATAAGATACTATTAATTAGTTTAATTCTGTAAATAAATAAATAAGTAAAATTCAAAACTCTTTATTGAAGAAGATAATTAAAAATGATTAATTCATAAATTTTTAATATATTATTAGAATTTGTAAAATTTCAAAATATCTTATGTTTATATCAATTATTTTAAATTTCTATAAGAATGAATTAAGTATTTCACTATTTTAATGTTATGATGTAAAATTTTATTTTTTAAGATTTTTGTAATAAATTAAAAATAATTGGTAATTTTTAATTGAATTGAAAAATGTTTTATTTAATTCTTAAGTTTTTTTTATCAATATTATAAGATTCTTTTGTTTTTATTACAAAATTTATAGTAAATATAAATTATTTTCGTTTCAATTTATTTGTCAATAGATATATGTTCTACTTATATCAAAAAAATCAAGCAGCCTACATTTGTATGTATATTGTTTGTGTATATATATGTATATATAAATAACTAGAGAATATTAAGAAGTAGACCATGATAATAATACAAGTGAAGATAGTCTCAAAGTGATGCCTTCTCAAGTACTAAAAATAAAATATGTGAACAAATGAAAAGAAACCCAAAAAGATTTCAAACTCTTACAATCTCTAGTCCAACTTGGATCATATTTCATTGAAATGTTTGTAGACATTTTGGATGTACAACAAAATGATTCCAAATAGCTTGTCTTTTGAAAAACTGCCATATGAAACTACTTAGATCTTTGCAACTTATAAAATCACATGGACATTTTGAGAAAACATATTAAATAGTAAATAAACCATATTTGGCGTTTTCCATTCACCAAACCTAAGAGTTGTAAAGATGTTAGGAAAAGTTTGAACCAAGTACACAAGTTTGCATGATACTGGTGAGAGTTGGTGTTGCAATTAATATGAATCCAATAGTATTCATAGAACAAAGTTTTGATATACCATGGATAAGAACAATCCAACTTTTACAAAAATTACCCATCTACAAATCCCATATTGTTGACTTGGTTTATTTATTTATTTATATTTATTTATATGTTATTTAGGTTGTTTTCACTTTTATTTTACGTTTTTATTCTTTCTTTCACATAGGAAGCTTTTTCTTACTTTTTTAAATATCTTTCCTTCCTTTTTACAAGTCTTTGGTGGCACCTTTAGTTTAGTTTTATTTTATTTTATTTATTTATTTTTTTACAGTGGTGCATATGGTGGCAATGACTTTAAAGAGATTGTGTGTGGGACTTGCTCAGTTATTATTTTTCATGTGGCAGACGGCACCATTTCATGAAAATGGCCATTGACAGAGGGAGGGCTGAGTTGTCATCATCCAGTTGGATGCAAGCACAGTGACAAGGTGGCAGCCACGTGGAATCCTAGTTGGTGGCACAGGTCCACGTGGCCTCTCTGTGGATGTTCCTTGGCTTCACTTTGAAGACAATTTACAAAAAGATTAACAAAGGATTTGAAAACAAGTCCTTTTGTTATTTATGTGTTTGAATGCATTCCATTTAGACTTTGCATTCAAAACAAAATTTACTTATAGATTATTCTAAAAAAAGTATCTCTGTAATGTAAGAAAAATCTAAAAGAAAACATTTTATTTATCTCACAATACACAATTTTTTTTTCTTTTTTTCTTTTTTTCTTTTTTTTCTTATTTTGCTCTTCTACACGTTCTTTATTGGGCCATAATTGTTGGCATAATGTTTTACTGGCTCTTTAAAAACAAAACCAGAAAATAAATGACAATTTCATCTCTTCAATATTTGCCATTTGTTAGTGCAATCTTTGGAAATAACTGTGTTATTGACTTTTGTTTGTTTAATTGTTTGTTTAATTGTTTGTTAAATTAGCATTATTTTATAAATATTCAAACTAGAATCAATACTAGTTTTTTAGATTATTGTGGTTACATAATGTAACATTGTTAGTAGAACCTACAACAATTCAAACTACTATAACATCTATTTTTTAATATTTATATTAATATTAAAAACTTTATCATATGAAATTCTATTAAAATATTAAAAACTTTATCATATGAAAATTCTATTAAAATCCTTTAAGAATTTTCTTTTTCTTTTTCTTTTTCTTTGTAGAATTATGGCATTAGCCATCCAAATTATCAAGATTTATCAAAATACTACAACTTTAGAATATATCTTGAATATTTTATTGTGCTTAAAAAGTGATGCAAAAGTTGTTAAAAGTATATTTTTCAAATTGTTTGAAAACTCTTTTAAAAATAAAGGAAACTAATTATTAATCCAATAATTGAATGAATTTGTAATTATAATAATATGTATTTTTAATTCTCTTATTAACTTTTAATATTAAACCTTAATAATTTTGAAGCTTTTGATTTTTTTCAGATTTTTTAAATTAATGCAAATATCTTTGAATAGATATGTTAGTGGTTTGATTTTCTTCTTAAAATTATAAGGACCAATAGTCCAATGGAATAGTCCAACAAATTTTTGGTTAAGAAATATTGTTGCTTTCAAATACTCTAAACTTTATCTAAATTTTTAATAAAAGAATCCAATATAATTGAGGTATATATATATATATATATATATATATATATATATTAAAAAAATCAGTTCCAATTGAAAAATAGTAAGCCAACAATATGCACATTACACAATAACCAGTGGAAACCCATGCCAATGGCCACAAAAAAGGTGGCTAATAGCAAATATTTGTTAGTTTATTTATTTGTTGGGAGCTTCTGAGCTCTAGGCCAAGTGATCTTGCAATGCTACTTTTGGCAATCCGTAACAACATGCAGATTTTGATGTTTGCTTGATCAAAGGTTGAATGAAAACAATGAGAAATGCAACCAATTAGAAATGGTTTTTTATTTCCTTTGGTTTATCATGTTGGTTTATCCCCTGAGTTGTTTCTGAGTTGTTTTATGGAAGAGATCCTTGAAGTGATGTACTTCATTTTGTTTCATTTATTCTTACACATGAATTCTTTCACATATTTGCATTGAAAGTATATATAATAGCATCCACCACTTTCCATGTGTTTGGATTTAACGATAAATTTTGCACCACACTCTGCTTGTATTGACAATCACAAGTAACTACTCAAAAAATGTAATCAAGGCAAAAGTGGACATAAAAATAAAAATGAAAACTCCAAAGAAGAGTCCAGTCAAAAGCTACAATCTGTAAAGCAAGAGTGGAACTGAAATTGACAAATACATGCGTGCTCAAGGGCACATGCTTCATTCAACTTGTGTGCATAATAATAATAGAGGGGTCTACTATTTCATTGTCCAGTCGCCACCATTAGGTCTATTTCTCATGGGGTTCCACCGATGCAAAAGCAGCAACAACCAAAGTGGGTTCTTACGGGATAACTTACATGTTGCCTTTCACCATTGCGAAGAGATGTGGAGCTCGCACCAAAGGTTTGTCCAGGCTTCAGTCAACAACTGGAACTGAAGCACACAAGCAAGGAAAGAATATGGGAACCCACAGATGCGCAGAAGAGAAAAGGACGCCAGATATCAGAGGGATATGTTCCAAAGAAAATCATACACAAAATACTTGTAGAAACAAGTTTCCGGGGAAGAACAGATTGTAAGCAATCAACACGGGTAATTTTTTTGTCGTATATTATGACGAGTAAAGTACATGCATGGACTGGGAGTGTCCAGATGCAGAGCTGATTTCGAAGGGGACCGAGTGGGGAGGAGGCGGTGGAAGAGGACCTCAACACAGCTTTTATTCAAGTCTCTTTGTGAGGGCGTGCTCTCTCTAGTTCCATCACTTTTGCGTAGAGCACAAACTAATTGGGTAGAAATCGATCCCATGGTTAACTAGTCGGGGGTGCCGCTATTGCTTCAACTCGCCGTTTTTACACTTGAAGCAAATATAATTAAATACCTTGGTCGAAGCAAGTGCCGTCCTCGCGGAACTTGGTATGTAAATCAGAACTTGGGCAAACGCCTTAGTTATCAGAATGCTGTAACCTTGACACATTATGTACTGCGATCCGCCTGAGCACCCTCTCCAACTAACCGAGATGGAGCTCATGGGGACAAAAGCTATTGTGGCTCACGCAAGAGAAACTGAGAGACTTACCCCTCACCCTCGTCGCCGGCTTGCCACCCTTGACCTCAATAAGCAACGGTGACGCGAGGGTGCAGGGTCACATGCAACCCATACTTCATGAATAGCGTCAGCGACAACTTGTATTCGACCTTGTGCTCGGGCACCAGCTTGACATGATAATTCCGTAGTATCGCACTCGCCACCGACTTCATTTGCAGGTACGCGAGCTCCTTGCCTAGGCACAGCCGGGGGCCGGCGTTGAAGACGGCATACTTGAACGGCGACTCGGGTGTGAAGACGCCATTGCGTAGCCATCTCTCGGGTTTGTACTCCAGACAGTCTTTCCCCCAGATGGACTCCATCCTGCCCATGGAGTAGATCGAGTACATGAGGCGAGTACCTTTTCTTACGAAGGTGCCGTCTGGTAAGAAGTCGTCCGCTGTGACGTCCTTGTTATCAATGGGGACGGAAGGGTAAAGTCGCATCGACTCGGACAGCGCGGCGTGGAGATAGTGCAGTTGCTTGAGCTCCTCGAAGCTCAGAGAGGCTTCTTGGGTGGTTCGTCCAGCATCGTCGTCGTCGGGTTCTCCGACGCCCCCACTCTGCCTCCGAGACTGGAGAATCTCCCTGATCTCGTTCAGAATTTTTTCCTCCACGGCGGGGTTTTGGGTTATGAGGTAGAAGAACCAGGAAAGGGCGATGGCGGTTGTGTCGCGCCCTGCGAGGATGAAATTTGTGGTCACATCGCGTAAGAATCTGTCGGTGTAGGGGTTGCCCTCGTGGTCCGTGGTCTGCATGAACCGAGACAGTAGGTCGCAGGGGTACTCGGTGGCGTTTAGGGTTTTGAGCATGTTAAGCTCTCTCCGCCGCTCGGTGATCACATCGGCGGCGAATTTGTCGATTGTGCTGATTGCCTTAGCCAGGCGCCCTTCCATGCCCCAGCCCAGTGCGCGGGTAATTCGCCAGAAAATCTCAGGGACCACCATGCGCGTGAGAGTGCCCTCTGTGGCGAGGTCAAAGGCTTGAGCGAAAGGAACCGTGGGCAGGCCCGGTGCAAGGCATCCCGGGTCCACTCCGAATCCTACCATGCATATATTATCGAAGGTGTACCGGAGGAAAAGGTCTTGAAAATCAATGGGAATCCTGTCCATGAAAACACCAAAAAAGTGAGTAAAATAGCTAGGAATCTGAGAAACACACCCAACAGAATTGGACAAGAGTGAATTGAGATATGGAATTTCCACAGGAGAACCTCTGAAATCAACTTCGCACATGGAGCTACGTCTGTGTGTGTGAAAACCCCATGACGTGGAAAATTGGAGCTTTTCCATCAAGGGCCTCGACATGGTCACCTTTTCTTCGCGACATCGGCGAGGACGGGCAGGAGGCGTTGCCCCACGGAGCTGCGATTGGACTTCACCATGAGATCCCTCAGAGTGCGAGTACTGAATTCGAGACTCGCCGTCTTCCTCTGCATCTTCCATAGCTCGTGATCCGTATTGAAAATCCCTTGGCCAAGCAGATCGTGGGAGGGATACGTGAAGCTCCTTCCCTTTGGATAGTTCGCAAAATTAGTTTTCAAAACGTATTCCAGGTTTTCAGGCCTGCAATTCATCCCAAATTCACCACTTCAGCATGCTCTACTTCATCCCCGCAAAACCAAATCGGGCTAATTGAGTGTATATTAGGTGGACATGGTGGGACATAATCGGCTGTAACGATGACGCCAGATCTCATGTACCAAGCGGTTCCGCAATTGTACTCTTGACTGCGGTAGATTCCCAAGCTGTCCGACTTCCTATTCACTACAAAAAAACAAAAAACAAAAAAAAAAACAAAAGTACAAAAAGGAAAAAGGAAAATAATAATAATAAAAAAAAAATCACTCTTCCATTTTACTACATGCTTTGATGATAGTTGACCACCCACTAAGATCTTTTCCAGGGTACGTTGCGGATACTTTCAACTCAGTTGGCAACAATACTCAATGCTACCATGCACTGGAACCATTTCTCTGAAACCTAAAATTTAGAAACAGGGCGATTGATGGGTTCTGCGAGACCAAACCTGCAAGTCGCCACAGCAGTCAAGCAAGTGCACTTGGGCGCAATGGAGGTGTAGGTCCCATCGAACTTCACCAACATGTCGGTAGTCCAATCATGCATGCGCGGTAGGTTCCACAAGAACTGCGGCGTCGTGCCAAAAACCGGCCACACTATGGGCCCTTTTATTCTACTGTACTTAAGCACATGCCACACCAAGAAGGCAACCACGCAAGTGATGATCGCCTGTGTCAACATCCAGGATTCTACTCGGTATTGGCCGATGTACATTTCCATCCCCGCATACGCTTGATTATGGCTATGGAATTGGGTATAATTATCTCCCTCATTCATCGCCATATGCGAGATCGCCTATAAGTCTCCCCTTTCTGAATCGAATGCACGCTGTACTAAAATAAATAAAAATATAAAGAAATGCTCACAACCTCTACAGAGCAAGGTCCTACAACACGTCGTTCCTGTTCCTAACTACTCGCGCGCGTGTCGACTGCGTGCGCGCCTCCTAACCAGGTAACACGACAACGCCCGTAAGTTACACTTCGAAAGAAGAATGTCTATTCCACATGCTTATGCTAGCTAAATGCGTGCGTACTAGCATGCATGCAATGAGAAGCTCACGATGGTGCACGCTCTCCCAGAGTACCCCCAACGCAAAATGCTGCACCTCTCGACCAAGTCACGTGTCGCCGCCTTCGCACACAGAGACTCTATAAAAGTGGGCAACTTCGCGATCCCCCTCCAGCTCCCGGAGCTAAATTCACTGTAGCATCCGGGCTTCAAGTTGCGGACCACGAGCTAGGCTGGCGCTCTCTCTGTAGCGGAGATGAACCTCACTGACTGTCACTCCCGACTGTCACTCCCGACTGTCACTCCCTTCTACGCTTGAGGGCTCTGCACGCCGAAGATCCTCCTTCTCTTAACGACGTCGACCGACCGTGCTGTGTATACGTCGCTCCCACTCTAAAGTCTCAGCTAGTACAAGATGTCCCAAAGATCACAGAACCGAGACCAATACGCCCTGCTACGCTAAAGCGCAGCCCCAATCCGACAAGCTCCCTCTCGCACCGAGCTAGCGACCATGAGCTGGAGCAATTATGACTGTCTGATTCGATCAAACGAAATCTGACTTCCAGCTGCAACGACACCCACCCCGTAAGAGAAAATATTTAAGCAGAGCATGGTGGAGCTCGAAAATGCAGGGGCCTGAGAAGGCAAAAAAAGTGGAATCGCGACAAGTTCAAACGATTGTAGATGTATTCAAGCTGCCCTACGCCACCGTTAACTGTCTGAGAAGGAGTTTACTGCGGTGCCTCGGTGTCTGCTGATTGATGACACCAGTAGTAGTTTCCCACGGTGGTGGTGGTGGTGGTGATGTGGCTGCTGCTGCAGACAATGGGACTCATTCACTCTGCCCTTCCGGAGATTACAACGCACTACAATCACCGTGGAATTGATTAGACTCTCCCCAATATTTATGGCAACCATCGGGCCGAGCCAACTACCAGCAGCTTCGTAGATCGGCCAGCTTATGCCACGCTGAGTCGTGACGCGCCACCCTTCTGGTGCCGCTCTTCTGACGGCAGCTCCCTCAACGACTCGGACAAAGTGTTATGGGCTGGCTTACTAACAACCTTCGTTGAAACTGGAAGATTAAAAAAATAACAGAAAGGAAGAATGGAATGATGGCAGTGGGGCATTTCCGGTCTCTCCTGCAGTTGGGGTCGACGAGCTCACTCCATCGATTAGCGGCCCATGCGCAACCATGGCGTCTAGGGACCCAGCAATTGTATTACGAAGCACCTGAGGAATCTATCAGGTGGGGGAAAAGGCGTAAGGTGAGGTTGCGTCCAGTTGAAAAAACGCCCGGAGTTTGGTGAATGCAATTTAGTGAGTCCGGATACGGTTTGGTGAGGGGGTTTGACCTCCCCTTACCGAATCCCCCTTTCTTCAGTTATTTAATCTTATTTTTTTCCTCTCAAGGATAGACACGAATGGGCTTCGGGGCCACTCGGGCCGCTTCATCATCCAGGTGGAGGTCAATGCACACCAAGTGTGCCTCCCTCCCTCATTCTCACTTTCCCTTCCTCACTCACTCTCACTCCTCCTCTTTCACTTTTTTCTGCTGCTGCTGCAATGCAATGCAAAAATGATGTAATCCTGCCTTGAAGGCGGGGAGTTTCCTTGCTGTGTAGGCTTCCTTCAGTGTAATGCCATCTTTCTCCCCTCAACATTAGCCTTCCTATAAGGCTTAGGAGCTCATCTGGCAAGTGCTGGTCATTGACCTGTATTGTTTTTGCTGCATATACGATTTGCCCCACCCCCATGATTAGGCTCTTGACGCAGATGACTGGGCTGGGTTGGGGGGTGGGGTGGTGGCATTATGTGGCCCTCTTCCTCCTCCTGGCTGGAGGGGTGATGAGGGGAGAGGGGTACAGTGTGGGGATGGGGTAGTAGTAGTCTTCGTAGTAGTAGTTGTGTTGCAGGGCCCCTTTTATGGCGTCCCTGCAGGTGGCCAGCTATGTGTAGACAATGCAACTGACTTACCTCATTCATGAAACCTCTGCAGGCATTGGCTTTAGGGATCTGCTTCTAGTTCCTTCCCCTCCCTCACTCCTCCACACGCCCACAGACCAAGCTGCAGGGGGAGGAGGAGGGTTGTGGAGGGTGATTCATACATCTGTCCCTTCATGAACAACTCTATTCGAGGGTGCTGCACAGACACAGTATGTGTATGTGTGTGTGACTGTATCAGTAATTAATCAATTTGCATGGATCAGGTTTGGCCAAAAGGGATGCATCTAAAGGTTTTACAATGCCTCCCTTTAGGCCAAACCTGATCCTCCCTCTCCTCCCCATCTTTGATTCCCTTTGATGTCAAAACTTAGTGCAGACCTGCCATCTACCCTTCCTGTGAACCCTGGTGTACAACAAAACTTTCACTAGCAATGGTAGTAGTAGTAGCACAATTCATTATCTTCTCAATTCATCCCTTTTTCTTACCTTTTTTTCTCTTTCTTTCAGGTGAACGAATTTATTTTGTATCACTTCATTAGGGGGTTTCAAACATGGCATTTTTGGGTGATATTTCACCCATGATACAAGTTGAGAGTATCAAGTGATATTTCAAAATATCACTTGATACTTCAGAGAATCACCCACCTTGCAAGGTGGGTGATTCTGAAATCAAAATATCAAAAGAGGGGTGGGTAAAATATCAAAAATTGTGTTGCTTGCCTCAACTTTCTTCCTTCTTTCCCTCCATACCAAGGAGATAATAAAGTTTGAATGGTGATATTTTGAATGATTGTGGAAATATGAGATGTTGAATCCGAGTAGTTTGGTTTTCCAAAAGTGCCATGTTTGAAACCCCCTATACAATACAACTTCAAGAAATGTTTGTAACCAATTTACATGTCTAAAAACATACTCAGGTTTGTTACCTTTTACTGACTTGTTAATTTTCCAACATTGTTTTAAATAGCATCATCATACTGCCAAAGCATTGAATACATGATTGTCTGCCTTCACAGATTGATTTTGAGATCATAAATGAGCCACTCAAGTCATATTCTTACACACATCTTTCTTTTCCTCTTGTGACTTGCATTTTAGCTACATTTCAAATGCACAAAAGCCATGGCTTGTGCAGATTGCTTTTTGTTTAAATTTCCACTCAAAATAGACATACATATTTTATTTTATTTTATTTTTTGTTGATATGTTTAATGAGGTTTCAGAGAACCTCATGATTTCTTAGTAAATGTTTCTGAAAAGAATAGTATGATGGTGCTTCTTCTAATCAGTATTCTTGTAATGCTCAAAGGTTAAATACATTGATATCAACATACATGCATTGGAATTTGTTTGAATTTTTCAGTTAAGTTGTTGTGCATGTGTATGTGTATATACACAAAAGAAAGAAACATACAAAACTACTCTCAAATCCTTCAACTTTTTTCTTTTTCCTATTTGTTCTCTTTCTTAGTGAGTATCTTTTCATTATAAATGAATTGCAAAGCTCCCATTGATCGGCAGAACCCCTTCTCTTTTGCACTGTTTGTTTGAATGATGAGATCCTAAAGTTGGTTTTTTCTGGGTATCCTTGTCTGACAGTGTCTCTGAAGGCTCATAATGTGAATGTTTTTTACCTTCCAGCATCATCACCAGAGGCAAAAACTGACTCACAAACACACTCACACACACACACTCTCTCTCAGCACAAGCAATTTGTGTTGTTTGTCCTCCAACAGGAGAGCAGAAGAATTAAGACAAACCCTAATTCAATGAGGAAACAACATCCATTGTGGCTAAGTCAGTCATGCACAGCATTAAGACAGACTCATACTATTGTTGCAGAAGAAGACTTCATGGCTTGCAATGGAAGCAAAAACATAATAGACAATGGCAAGGTTGAAATAGTTTGAAGATGTGTATTTTGACAGAAGAATATAATGTCTTAAATGGAAGGATTTTTTTTTTTTTTTTTTTTTTTTTTTTTTGTTATGAAGTAGAGTAGTAAGGTTGCAAGTAGTTAAAGTTTTAGGGTTAACTTATTTAATGCCCAAAACATGGCATATTTTATTTGTACTTATTTGTAGAACTATTTAGGGTCATTTTTTGCTATTTATTTTGCCATGTGGATTCCCAAAAGAAGTTTTCCCTGTCTATTGCCTTGTAATGTAGGTTAAAACATCATGTTCAACCAGAATAGAAGGATAGTGTAGGTAAATGCAACCATGCATACAATAGCTCAAAGAATAACCCCAAAACCTCCATGAAGAAGAAGGAAAAAAGAGTGTGACCCTTCTTCTGTTGCAACATGAATAACAGACCCGCGCTCTGAAAGAGGCATAGTGAGCTTCTCTGTCATTACAGTAACTTTCTCCTTCTGATGATTTGGGGAATTAACAAAGAGTTACAAAGAGTTACAAATCAAAAAGAAGTAAAAGAAACAATTGACAACATGGAGGAGATCATTGTATTGAGGATTATTTTGGCAAAAACCACGAAACCATTATGGACTTTGTGGGATTCTTTGGGTCTTCTGTATCAACAACAAATACATTTTTAAAAATCTAATTTATATGATGTAATTGAAGTCTCACTTTGTAACATATAATGCAGGCAATAATAAGCAGAAAAAATAATAAATTAAAAAGAATATATAAACAAAAAAAACAAAAAAACAAAACAAAACAAAAAGTGGAACTTTGTATTTATTTCTTGAAAGAAGTAAGAGTCAAGCTTTTGGTGATGAGCAAGCATATGCACACTCTTGTTGAGTTGTGCACCAACTCTCCTTTTTAACTCTCTCTTTCTAAAAAAGAAAGCAACAATATTTGTAAAAACTATGGTAAAGAAGTAAGGAAGTCTAGCATTATATTTCCATGGGGGGTGGGGGGTTTCATCCATTAATTTCACAAAAGTCCACCCACCCATGCTAATTAAGCTAGACCCTCCTTTTTGAGCCCCTTTTGTGACCAACTCAATTCACATGATTCAATAATGTAGACCAATTAGAATAACTTTGTATTCACTCTCTTATGGACCAACTCCATTCACATGACCCAACCCTCATGGACTAAATTTTACTACTCATCTTTCACAAATAAAAAAAAAAAAAATGTCTATGAAACCTCAAAGCTTCACACATGGCATCATCCAAGCCTAGTTCTTCATATTGAAAAAGTCGGCCTCCCAAGTGCATGAAAAAAAGTAGACAATAAAGAGAAGCAGTAGTGGGAACAGGTTTCCCTTTCAATGTCATTCAAATCCTGTGTGCTAAGCAATAGTGAAAGTAGGTGGCTCATAGCCACCACACTCTGAGCCATGGCAACCCTTAACGGAATGAAGCCTTTGTGTGTGTTTTTTCACTTCTTCTGATAGGCACCAGAGTTGCACCCATCTGGCTTCAGAAAGCTGAATATGTGTATGTATGTATGTATGTATGTATATGTATATTTATTTAATCTTCCTTTCTTCCTTGCAATGAATGATATTATGTGCTATCACGTATTTATTAATCTATTTGAATGCTTATCAATCACTCATGCTTGCCTGTTTGTATGAAAAAGTTTGTTTAGTGGTGCAATAATGTGTATACTGTACAGTATGGTTTTGTTTTGAACCCTAGAATTTAGATGGTTCTAGAAATAAAGTATTTGCAATCTTGCAACAGTTGTTAGATGATGACAGTAATAACAAATTAAACATTGAATTAATGCAGGGAAGAATGGTATACAATATAAGTTAGATTTGAGGCCGGTGTTATCATGTAAGTCTCAATAAGGCCAAAGTGAGAACTCAAAGTGGAAGCTCTGAAGAAGAAGAAAAAGAAGAAGAAGAAAATTAAATTAAAATATCATTTACATCTATCTCCAAAAGATGCAAAAAATAAATAAATAAATAAATAAATAAATAGAATGTATATATTCTTATACTTCAAACCAATCTAACATGTTTTCAAAAAAACAGCATTGGGTTGCAAAGGTAATGGTTCAGTATATTTACAATATTCAATTAAATTAATTCATTACTGCAAAACAATAATGTAACCTTATTCTAAAGAAAACGCTTTCTAATTTAAAAGTTGGAGTTTATTTACCATGAAAGCATTCCACAACTTATACACTTGACTTGTAAGTTATGTAATTCTTATGAAGCTTCTATATGTTTTTGTTTCTATTCTCTTCTCTTCTTTTTCTTTCATACTTGTAGGCAAGACTAGAACAATCCTTATTCTTATTAACACCTCTCTTTCTACTCATGGCCTACTTAAAAAGATTTTTAGTATCTTTGTACTTAGTATTAAATAATATAATTCTTTGTTACATGAAAAACACTTTTGCTTGTTATTAATTATGATTTATTTATTTATAATTTTAAAAAATATGTTTTATAAAAAAACTTAATGTTACAATCCGACACATTTTACTATATAATACATTGTCCCTAATTCTTCAAAGTATTTTACATGTTATATGTTATCATTCTTTTTTAGATAATATTGTGTCTATATATATATATATATATATAACAAGGTTTTAACTATAATAATTTTCAAATAAAAAATTTACGCTTCAATAGATTGTAATTATACAATGGTATTATATTCTTCTTTAACAATTGTTTGCTTATAAGTATTTTCAATAAAATATCTTATTTTAAAATATTTAATTAGCTGCAACCATATTTAAGGAATATTTCAATTCTGATAGTTTTTTTTTTTTTATTGCTATACAATTTTACTTATAAATATCTTGGTGTAAAGAAATTTTCAATTGTATTTAATATTGTGATTTTATTTTAAAAAAAAAAAATCAAAATTACTGCAGCTGCTAGCTCCACATAAAATTTAAGATCCTAAAAAAAGAAAAAATAATTTGGTATATTTTTAAAAACAAAATAAAAAATCATAAGAGACCTGACACTAAAAAAATTAAATGGTATATATGTATAATTTTATGATTTAGAATCTTTGTGTGGACAAATAACTTGGTCTCGCAAAATAGTTATGATTAAGACAGTTTAAAATTATACTAATGACAAATATTTTAAGTATATGATTAAGTATATGATTAAGTATATGAAACCAATAATTTATTACCAAAGGAACAAATTATCATTTTTTTAATAATACCAGTAATATAATCTTTTTGTTAGTAGTAGTGAACATTGTATTTTGGAAAAAGTATAACACATCCAAATATTTATATTTCCAGATTTTAATTAATTAATTTATTTATTTATTTTTCTGGTAGAGAAGAAATAAAAGAAAATAAAAATCATCTAACTATTCTTGAAATTGAAAAAAAATTTAGTGCTTTGTTCCTACACCTTTCATTTTTCTTTTGTACTAATTACTTTGTTTTCACACTTATACTGTTGTAATTCTATTTCATATCATGTTTAAAGTTTTAGTATATAGTATCCCTGGAGGACCACTTTCCACCAATTAGTAATACATGGCAACTATACTCTTGTAAGTTGTTGGACCAACTTGGTCCATGTTGCTGATTCAATAATTATTCCAACCATTGTGCTGTATATGATCAGAGATGTTAGATTATATTGTAGCTTGCCAAATACATCAAAGTTAAAAATAAGAATCCAACATGCTTGGATCACCTAAATATGGATTCTTAGGCATTGGCTAGCTACAGGTGCAAAATCATTCCTAATTGGGTATGAATACAATCCAATGTTTGGTACCTATGTATGATTAGATGAAGATGGTTTATAATATTTTTGGAATTTTTTATTGTAATATAGCATGTTGTATCATTTTATAAAAAGATATGTTGTCAAAAAAAATAATCCATAAGCAAATAAGTGAACAAAAAACATACTGCAATTGAAATAAAGATGACAGTGCTACCACATGGTTGGATACCACATATGTAGAGAGAATAATGGATAAAAAATTCACACACTTCAGTAGCATTCTTGATACATATGGATGTCAATTTTAATAGTAATTATTCATTCATAATCTGTAAGCACATTAGATTCACACACAAGGTTTGGTTTAACTTGATTAAACCAGGAGTGGGCTTTGTTGGAACTTTGCG
The DNA here is from genome assembly GCF_059467195.1 of Physcomitrium patens. Lineage (NCBI taxonomy): Eukaryota > Viridiplantae > Streptophyta > Bryopsida > Funariales > Funariaceae > Physcomitrium > Physcomitrium patens. Next base: position 17,590,334 of record NC_143420.1, on the reverse strand, counting down.
ACCACCAAACCACAAAGCAAACTTGAAATTACAACCATTGCAAAAATCAAGAGAAATACATGTTTTTGTTTATATGTATATACATAAATACACACCGGAATTGGAAACATTCCAGAATCCACAAGGCCCATTTCCTGCCATTAAAAGTGTGGAAGGTTCTAGTTATGCTGTTGCATGCAGAGGTCTCACAGACAGGCCTTCAGTGACAGGAACAAAAAGAGTTGGTGCCACAGCCATTACAAGGCATGCAAGGCACTGTGATTTCTATAAGGGGGTTAAAAAAATCCCAAGTGAGAAATCATGGATTGTGATCATGGATCACATTTGTGGATGCTTCACATTTTATTTCTTTATTATAAGCCTTTGCTTTTTGTGCACGACAGGGCAGCATGCATTGAATTCCAACCCTGGTGGCTTAGTCTTGGACTTGTTCACTTAATGCATAAAAAATTCACTTGCACCACTAACTGCATCCACAAACTTCATTTAATGTGAGTTGTGTGATGAGGTGGTTTGGAGCTCAATAAAGTATCACAATGATGATGATAGTAAAAATTAATCAGTTTTGTAGAAATTGCACAAGATTTGAGTTTATTGGACCTAAGACCCATGCTTGCAATATATATATATATATATATATATATATTGTCATGTGTCAATGTTTCCATGTTGGTATGGAAACATCCTTAGTGAAATTTTCTACAGGAGTCTACCTACAATGTGTGGGAAATATACAATTGACAAATTTAAGTGCAAGTCACAAAGTTTTAAATTATGTGGCCAACATCCAATCAATCAACTAATAACTGATATAGAGAAAAGAGGTATTTTATCCCTTTCTTGATTCTGTGGGTAAAGAAATTTATTGCTTGTGCAACCTCAAAACATTCTTGCTTGTCTGGTTTAAACATAACAATGGGCAATATGAAAACAATAAATTAAATCACAGTTATTCTAATTTGTTTTATTCATGTGTATTTTTAATTCTTGCCCAAACACCTCTTCAACTTCCTCAAATTTGCATATGTATATATATATATATCTCTTGCAATGTATAATTAATGTTGAAAAGAAGAAAGGTACTTGACATCCTAATACACAATTATATAACAAGTTTTGCTATCTCCACCACAATTGCATGAAAATTTTAGTCAATTTTAGTCAAAATTTTCTTTTTGTTACTTCCTCCATAACATCTCACCATGGTCATATATATTAAAAATCACAACAATTGTTTTGTTGGAATTTTTTTAAAAACTAAAGAAACATGTCACATGGGTGGAGGGTTGCAGTGGCAATAGAAAATAAATGTGGTGGTATTAGAAATACCCTATATATATATATACATAATAAGCAACCATCAAAGTTTAGAAATAAGACCTTTGTTATTATTATTGTTATTTACAGAAGAAATCCACAAATCATTTCAAACAGGAATTGTTTTACATGCAAATGTGATATAATTGACATTAACTGTTTGGATTTTTTTGTAATCAGTAACCACATGTGATTTCAAAAAAAAATACAAAAATACAAAAATACAAAAAGGACAAGAAAGAAAGGAAAACTAATTTTTTTAAAAAAATTCAGAAAAAGGAACAGAAGGTTATAAAATAAGAAAATTATTTGTAAAATCACATGTTAGCTTAGTTTCCAATTCACAGTGATCCGTAGTATTATTCCTTGGTTCATTTTTATTGAAAAAGGAGGAGAAGGGAAAGAATGTGGATCCCAGTCTTGCACAAACTTAAAAATTAAGAAATGAAAACAGAGAAGAGGGAGAAGTAAGTTGAGTCTTTCCTGCGTTTGTCTTTGGATTGCTCTGCTTCTTCCTTCCATTTTCTTTCTGAATGGCATTGATGGATTGGGGAGAAAGAGCAAACCCACTGCATGTATGTACCAGTGCTGAGGCTCTCAACTGGTAGCTCTTAACTGTGCGTGACTGAGTCTCTGACAAACCGAATTACTGACCACCTGACGCCCTACCTCCGTCGTTATTTTCCTTCTCTCTATGTTTTCCTTCAAGGAAGAAACAGACACAAGGGAAGAGGATTTGGTGGATAACTGCTTTGGAGTGCCTCCCAGCCTACCAACAGCAAGAATCACCTCAAAAATCACCTACACACAGACTGAAACAGAAAAATGAGATTAAGAGGCTGACTTCTGCATCTGTTTGATTGTTGCAGAGTTGGTACTTTTGATGGTGGGGGGGTGAGTGACACTGATGCTCACATCTAGCTTGTGATTCCCAGTCCTCCAATGACAGCCCCATTTTTGTTTTTCTTTTTTGTCTTTGCCCCCACTCCCACTTCATGGTCCAACTCTGCCTGTTGTCTGCATAACATGTCCAGTACCAGCTCCAATTTTTGGCTGTCACTGTGGACTCTAGCTTTGTAGGAAAAAGGCAGAGAGAGAGAGAGAGAGAGAGATGCCAGCTGAAAGCACTCCCTAGCTCCCCCTTTTCCCCCTCACAAGGATGTTGGTGACGTCCATTCAACTACCTGAAGGGAAGTGAAGAGGAGATAGCCAATAGTACATTTATAGACTAGTGTAGTTTGTGAGGCAGGAGGTGCAGAGAAGAAATTGCCCTCCATGGTAATCAAGAGAAGGCATGTGGGGCAGTGGAGAGTACTAAGAAAATGGGTTCATCTGACAACATGACCAGGCACCCCCAAAAATGCCCCTAGAACTTAAACTGCCTGTCCTACACTTGCACTCTCAACAGCATTACCCAAACCCATATCTAAACCACAACCATTACCACAACTACCACTACTCTACTCTGTGCTTTGTTTGACTACTTGTCTCACAGGACCCACACCCAGCAACTGAACCAAGCTGATGGGTCTGCTTATGCCCCCATCCACACAGGGATGTTATCCCATTTGGCACACAGTTGGTGACTGGCATTTGCACTCTGCGCCCCTTGACTAAGTGCTCTCACTACGATCTCTTTGGTACAACTGTTCCTGCTGCCATGTCTCCAGATTCCTTGAAGCCATGGCACTCACTGCCTTGCAGAAAAGGTCACTTGTGGCTTGAAGAGGATTGGGGATGGTTAATAAGGGAGTAACTTAAATCCATGGCCAGTGGAGATCTATAGGATGGTCTCATAGTATGCCAAATTTCAACCTGAAGTTGCAATAAATGGGTAGGTGTCCATGATTTTTTATCTTTAATGCATTGAGTTGTTGATCTAGAATAAGTTTTCTCAATATGCCACATGGACAGGTTTAATATTCCATTTTCTTTATTTTGTAACCAGATAGTGCAGTGCAATGATTGCAAGGCCATGGGCAAAAAATAATTCACATCTGAAAATTCTGATATCTAATCTTTGGCTTGAACAGCTCCTAATCCTAGTTTTAAAATAGTATGATTTGGAAAGGAATAGACATATGGTGGCATGCAAAACTTCCAACAAGACTTTAGAGAAGCATCAAATAATTTCTTATGTTTTCAATTTAGAGTGATGTATGACAGAGTTTGGGTTCTAATCAATCCAACGTCTGTGAGGTTATTGGTTAGTGTACAAATTCAGGTGCTACAGCTGGGTTAACTTTCATTGCCACACGAATGTTCTGACTGCAAGTTGAAGTTGTAATAGATGATTGATTCTATTCATTAATGCGCGAACATTGAAGTAGAGAATGGCAGAGTTTAGTGTTGGTTTAATGTAATTTGGTTTGACTTTTGGGTCCACAAGGACACCGCTGTAAAGCACCCTTAAAAAAACACGATCTAACATGCCCTGGATAAAATAAAGCCCTTAAATAAAACAAAATTTAATATAACTGATGATGCCCTGGATTCATGGAAAAGATAAGCGATGAAATTCAGCAGTGTCATTTCTTTGTGTCAAATCCGCTGAGGAAGAAATAGGCCTGAATTATAACTCTAGTTCTTTGGATGATGGATCCCTCTAGCTTCTGCCCCGCTCAAGAAATGTTATAAATGAGTCCACGTGGAGTTGTCAGAGAGAAGGGACAAGAAAATCAAAATATACCAACAAGTAAGGTACACACGGACGACATGCATTCAATTCAGTGCACTGGCAAAAACTGACTGATTGCGTAGATGAATGATATCAGGCAAACAGTTGGGAAATGTGTCGTTCAAGTCAAAGCTTAGGCTCCACGGCTTCAGAAACAGACTTCAACATTCACGTCTTCCAAATGATGCCATCAGTAACAGACAGAGGCATCCCATGGAAACTAGAACTTTCGACTTAGCCTGAAACGGAGAATAGTCTGCGAAAGGACTCATATAAAAAAAACAAGAGCACTTTTGCATATTTTTAAAATTTTAACTCAGACATTTCATTCATCACTTGAGTGCTACAATTGTACCTAAGTATAAAATGTACTGCATCCAAATCATTCTTCCATACTTCATGAGATACATTTATGAAAACTACATGTATAGAATATACATGCAGCATAAACACGACAACACGAGAACAAACTGAAAACGTTGGGAACCGATCAATCAATACAGGTATGTGCTGATTCACAAAAGTGAACAGGGATCTGCTGAGATCGCAGTGCGTAATTCTCAGTGCCTTGTGTCTCAGAAAACTGATAGTACTTCACAACTTGTCGACGTCGTGTAAGCCTTGTTACACAGATTTGTAGAAAGGGTACATTTTAAAATAAGGCCACAAGAATCACCCTTAACTTTCTAGAAGCATAATAGATACAACGATGCACTACAGGTTCCCTGCGCTTTCCGACTCGTGATAAACCCCCAAAGCAATCCAGTGTCGTGGATATGAGCAACATATTTGCAACAAACAACGTTTGTCTAGTAGATCACAAATACCATTAAAGCAACTGCTTAAACAGTATCTTCTTGAAATAGCCAAAGAAGCAACATTCGTCTAGACTTCGCCCACAACCGATGATCAGCATCCTTCATAAAAGATGTCTTCTTTGCAGCTAGAACACCATGTCAAATCATTGCAAACGACTCCTATTCAGCACAGAGTAAGAAGGATGCTACCCATGCCAACTTGGCTCGTGCATCCATCTACTTGCTGCAAATCAGCGATCTCTGCAAGGGACAATAGTGGATAGTCAGTGTCTACATGGATAGACCGAAGCCAGAGAGAGGAAGGAACAAAACGAGAGAAGTGAAAAAAGAAGGAAAAAAACTTTAAGTATGCAAACCAAGGCGAGGACAATCAACATTAAAACACAGTACTTAATCCATAAACCAGTGAGGGAGCTTGCAACATCTGGGGGCTCTAGAACTTGGATCGTTTAGTCGTTAGAAAATCATTCACCTTTCTCTCTCTCTTTCTCGTGAACGAGACCGTCCAATATGGTCTCTCTCCCAATCTCTTTCTCGATCACGGTCATAATCGCGATCCCGATCACGGCCACCACGATCTCTCTCTCGACCCCCACGATCACGGTCTCCACGATCACGGTGGCGGTCCCGATGTCTATCACTTTCGCGTTCTCGATCATCTCTGTCTTTCTCACGATCGCGTTCTCGATAACCATCATCATCCCGATCTCGCGTTCGATCATGTTCTCGGTCGAAATCACGATCCTTGTCTCGCTTATCCGGCTTCTCCAAATCCCTATGGCAAGGCAGAAGAGGAGTGAAGCTCGTTACATTTGGGAATTCTTAGGATCATAAAAACAATCAAGTTCCTTCAAGAAAGACAACATTCGAATGACAATCCAAATGTTCCGGAACCCAGAAGCCGTCAGAATGATGAATATAAGGCAAGTCCAATAATAATAGCAAGGCAGTCTCACCTATCATCATAATTCATGACAACGTCCCGTGCCTTAGGCTCTTCTGATCTGGTGGCTGTTGCAGCTGTAAGCAGTTGCGGCTCTCTAAACCAAGTAAACCACGAGTATATTTAGACTGATTATGTACGGTGAAGAAAGTGCGGCATTGAGTACGGTGTCAGCATTGATTATTCATAAGGCCATCCACATCCATCTTCTATAACTCAGGCACATCTACGTTTAAAGCAGCCAGAGGCTAGACAACAACACCAGTCAATTCACATGTGAATTTCGTTAGCTAAATAAGATTGTTTGTGCATATTAATAGGAGTTATGAAATTTAGCACCAGGTTAGGAAGAACGCACCGTCCAGAGTACTTCTGATTCACTTCATCGCCTCCTACTCGTGTGGATCCCAAACCTCCACCCAATCTTCGAGGACGCCAATTGGGTACAGTTCGGCCTCGTTCAACGTCAACAAGAACTCGCCGATTGTCAATCTTGCGACCATCGGCTTGTTTATAAGCAGCTGTACACAACAGATGTGTTTGCATTCAAAAATCTATTAAGATAAACAGGTTACCAAGAATGAACCAGCTTTGTAAGCACATCTGACCAAAACGGACGGCATTAGTAAGAAAAAACAAGCGCAGAACTATACATACTCTTCATGTCCCGCGTATGCTGATACTCTATGAATGCATATCCTCGAGGAGTCTTCGACATTTTATCATGTACAAGTCGGACCTGAAAAAACAAGTAGTGATGAATTTTACTCCGCAAAATCTTTTGCAACTTGAGAAGCCAGAAGGAATATATATATATATATATATATATATATATATATATAAATTACAATATACATTACAACGATACTCCACTAAAGCATCACACACATGGGCATGAAAGATCTGAAAAGTTGGGTCGACAACTCACACGTTTTATAGGACCATAGCTTTCAAATTCTCTTCGAATTTTGTGTTCGGTCGTTTCATAGCTCTGCAAGAAACATGCCGGGATAAAATATAGGGTGAACCGTCATTCAGATGTTCGAAGAGGTCACTGCAACAGAACATTAAGGCATCCTGTAGTATGAAAGTCGCTGGAGACACTCAATACAGCCAACAGTACAAGCGGATAATCTGAAAGATAATTCACTGAACTACAAGGTGCAGCTTTTCAAGACAAAGAAAATTAGAGAATGTTCAAAAGACATACAATGCGAGCTACAAAAAGGGTCTTGTAAGGATCTCCTTCTATATCTGGATCATTGGTTGGATCATCTGCCAAAGCCAAAGGATAAGTAGGTTTTAGAAACCAGCATTTCGAGAGAACTTGAGCTCTTAATTTCTTACTAGATATGTGCATAATGTTTCAAAATGCAAGTTTGAATCACTTAGGGGTTTGCATCAAGGCCCAGAAAGCTAACAAAAATTTGTCTTGAAATCGATACATACACTTTGACAGCTCATCAAGCGCCTTCTTAGCTCCTTCCTCCAAACGGAGTTGATGAATTCGAGCGCGTCTTTGTGTCTGTTCACTTCCATATATCAGTGATCGCTGATGTCTGTATCTTATATGGAAAAAGAAAATAATGTACTTACTACTATTGACACATAGACAAGCAAATATCAAGTTATGTAAGAACAAACAGGGGTAAAAAGTAGTGACTTCATATAACATAAATTGACACAGAAGGGTGAAATGCAGAACAGCATAGCGAGCCAAAGCACAGGGCATAGTTACTGATGAGAAATCTTACAGGAGTTTCCCCCTTCGTAACAGGAGGGGCATATTCGGGATCCCCAGGCTCTGCAAAATGCTGAACAAACTGCCCAATGCCTGCAACACAGCCGAAAAGCGTACTCATGAACAGGAGGTAATTAGTTGAATGGTTCTGAAAACATATTATCACCTAAACCGTCCACATGTATGCACTAGTAGAATCACCACGAATCAAGTTTTTTGTAGTGCTAGCTCAATGCTGGCTCCATACAGAAATCAGCTCTTGCTACTCTACCGTAGACTCTAGGTGGCACTCCCCAAAAAAAAAAAGATGGCCACATTGCATGAAAATTATCAATGACCTTGATAAGGCGGACACTTTCGCTTTTCAGGAGGGGGCTTGAATTCCAAAGGAGGCCTAGGCTCGAAAAGCTTCAAAAGATTAGTAGTCAAACCAGTTGGATGGCTCTGCCCAATCTGAAGCAAACGGATAAGAATGTGTTAGTCCATTTCGCACAACCTGAAAGCACCTACCACACATAATATTTCGTACATCAGAACCGACATCGACCCTTTCGTTTAAGGCGGAACCTTCTATATTAGTGGCGACAAGGTTGATAACGATGGATTTACAGGAGAAGTTAAACAATCAAGAATAATGCTAAGTCGATCAGCTGGCCCTTAACAAAGAGCAAATAGAACGAGGACCTCCACATACCCCAAGTGAATGTGTATGAATGTGTGGCTATATCTTTTGTGTGTTTTAGCAAGAACATACACATATGTACTTCTACAAATATTCCCACACTTAACAATGCAAGAGCATTTTGCCCTAAAAGCAAAATTAGTCCACTTCCTCTTCAAAATAACGACAGGTTTGACAACAGGAAACAGGGTTTAGGGCTGTAGCCATAACCCCTCAATACTGCAAGTGATACAAATAACCATTACTATCTGAGTGCAAACAAAATTAGGGAACAGCCTCACTGTTCAAAAAAAAAAAAAAAAAACCAATAAAACACCGGACCAAATGCGCGGTAAACATAGGCACACCTCTAAACACCACCGACAAATGTCCCATCCAGAAGATCCGTAACAACCCTAGGGCTCCGCCACGCATCACTTGCAGCTACCACAGGGCAAGAAAAACGAACTCAACGCCACAATTAAACTTTCAGAACGAGGAGAAAAAAATTCCACAAGCACGAAAAAAAAAGACTCACCAGTTTAAGCTGCTGCACAGTGGCACGGTTCTGCGTCTTGGTGCGACCGGGCGGACCCGAAGCATCCTTGCGCATGTAGGCGTCGCCATAATCGCCCATGGCGAAGACGAGTAAAGATGTGGCAGGAGAAGGGAGAGAAGGGAAAGAACCGAAAGCGAGGCAATTAGGGCCCCGGACGGAGAGGTTGCGTGGCCCTAGAAAAGGCAAGGCCGAGTTTGACGATGTCGCTGTGAGGCTGGTTGCGGAGGAGCCCCCATGTCACGGCGGATCCCTGCGTATGGCGAACAGCCCCGACGTAGCAGCCGCATACGCACATACACAATAGACCTGGCAAGGCGTGGGGACTTCGCAAGGGCAGGCGACCGGACGGAACGGGCCGGGACGGGGCCGGGACGGGGCACCAGCCCTTATTGTCAGTCTCTCGCCGTATTCGCATTACGTCAGTCCTGCACGCTCCGCACCCTTTTTCTCTCTCTTTCTCTGGGTCTGTCTTTCTGGCCTTCCATTTCTGGTCTACTCCCCATTCGTTGCAAGTCTGCAACAACTAAGTACTCATTGGCGGAGTGTCAACAATGAAGATGGGTGTAGACAAGTTTTCTTTACTGAATATTTTCTATTGAAGATCATTCCAATACATTCTTGTCAAGCTATCTTAATACATGAATTTCATTTTACCATGCATGAACTACTATTTTTTCATTTATTTATCTGATACTTATCATCTCTTTCCATGCTACTACAAACACATTTTTTTTATTTTTTATTTTGAGTCAATGTAGTAACTCATCATTGATCATATTAAACTAGGATTGATTCTATAACATCCAACACTCTTCTATAATATTCAATCATAGTTTTTCTTTCTTTCAAAATGTTGCTTGTTTCTACAGATACTATGACTCATCTTCAATCATTGTTGTGCATGATTTCTCAAGCTTCTTTTTATAGAATTCTTGTTCCTTTTTGAATAATTTTTACAAATCCTTTGTGATACTTTGTAGGAACAACTTCATTTTCTTATTGCTTACTTGGCTTTTATATTGGCATCAAGATTTTTCTATTTCATTGTAGATTTTTTTATCAAATTATGCTATCAATATTGGGTAAATCTTGGCAAGTTCTAGTATGTAGTTCAGGTTGTAATACATTAAGTTGAACTAAATTTTATATTATAAGATGTTGTTTAATTTGTAATACGTTAAGTTGAACCAAATTTTATGTTATAAGATGAGGTTGGCATCTAAGTGTATATAAATCCTAGTCAAAACGTCAAGATAAAGTATTTCATTTTCTTCGAGCTAAGTTCAAAGGTTATAAATCCTTATTAGAAGTGTAATATTATCTCAATTCTTTTATTTTCTAGGAGATTTACAATAGTTATCACGGACATATAACTGAAGAAGGTTCAAGAAGGTTCTAGGAGGTTCTAGAAGGTTCTAAAAAAGTTCTTATAGATCTTAGAAGATTCCAAAAGGTTCTTATAGGGTCTAAGAAGGTTCTAGAAGGTTCCAATAGATTCTAAGAAGGTTTTAATAGATTCTAAGAAGGTTTTAATAGATTCTAAGAAAGTTCTAGAAGATCATAGAAGATACTAGAAGATTTTAGGAGGCTTTTAATGATTTATGAAGTTGCAGAAGAAGGATATTAAGCTTGCTTAATTCCCAAGCCTCATAAAAACTTCTCAAGAATCTTTCTAGGACCTAATATATATAGGAGTCGAGATTGAGGGGATCCTCAATCTTGACAACTCTCTTCTTGTAGTCTAGTTAGGACCTTCTTATCTTGTATCCAATTATTATTCTAATGTCGAGCTAACTTCATTTCTTTGTCTTGAATCCTTCTCTTGTATATGGTCTCTAACAGCTTATTGAGACTACCATAAAACAATATTAGAAGCTTGGACTTTCTTAATAGAGAGTGGATTACCTCTCTTCTTGGAAGTACTACAACATTCTAAAGGTTACAAATTACCCTCTTCTAGACTAATATTGTTTTTTTTAATATTCTTTTGTTTTTTTTTTCTTTATACAATAGATTAAGTTTTTTTTTTTTTTTTTTTTTTTTTTTAAATGCATGTACTTCTCTGATTTTTTATGGCAAAAGGTCAAAAAATCAATATGACAGACTCCAAAGAGATCAAATTAGATTCTATTATTAATACTCTTGAAGCATTGAGGATTAAGATAGAGACTTTATTGAAGCAAAATGAAGAACTATATATGACCATATATAATGGTCAAGGAACCGAAGTGCCTCAACCACGACATCAAATGATAATAGAAGTTCCAAATTCTCAAATGACTATGTCTGTTTCAAATATGGAAGCTGTATCTTCTCAAGGCAATGATTTAACAACAATAACAACAAAAGAACCAAAGATCAATCTTTTGAAAAAGTTTGATGATACTTGCTCAAAATTTTGTGGCTTTGTAAACCAAGCAGCTCTAATTACCTTGCTTCAATATCAACAATATTCCACTGAAGCATCTTATGTTGATTTGGTTGGAACCTTGCCGTCATGTCAAGCTTTATCTTAGTTTGCTCTATTATTTGAAAAAATTCTCCTACATTGCACAATTTTGAAGCATTTTTGGCAAGATTTGTAAAAGCATTTGGTGAATATGATAAAGTTTATTTTTCAACAATTAAAATTCAAAGCCTTCAACAAAAAATATATTCTACATCAAAGTATGCCTGAGATTTTTGACAATTAGTATATGATATAAATTGAGGAGAAGATGTATTGATGAATCAATTTCATTGGAAATTAAAAGATGATGTCAAAGATTTATTGTTGTCTATGTCAGATCCTTAAACACTCAATAAAGCCATTAGTCAAGCTGTGAAGTACGATAATCATTTATTTCAATGACAACAAGATAAATATTCTTCAATTATATCATATGTATATACCAATTATTCTACAACTTTTTCATTCAATTCTAATGAATATTTGGAAGCAAAAGATATACAAATTGATGCAATTTGCTTCAAACGTCTTTTTGAGCCAAAAAAAAAGCATCAAAGGAAACTTGGCCTATACTTATATTGTGAAAAACTTAGCTACAAGGTTAATAATTGTTTAGAGAAATGCTAGCATATACATTAAATGAAGAGTGCGGCCACATTATCAAAAGCTTTGCAGAAAAACAAGGACATCGAGCTATAGTAGAGACAATGTAGCTGGATTCTTGACTATCACAAACCAAAAAATATCTTATACTCTTTGCTAGTCCTTCTCGTTGTTTTACTATACCTATATAATTAGGAGTCACAAAACTAGAGTATCATGCATTACTTGATTTGAGAGCCTTTGCATGTTTTATTCATCCAAAGAATTTTTTAAATCACACAAAATCTATATGGTGAAAAAATCTAAAGCCATATATGTAGAAGTAACAGATAGTTGACCTTTATCTTTTGGAGATGTCAATTATGAAGTGATTCGATTAGAAATAACTTTTAACAACCATAGTAGCCAGGTAGTATTCAACTTCATTAGATCACCATCAAATCCAATCATTTTAGGACTCTCATGGCTTGAAAAATACAATGTATGGATGGATTGAGTATCTCAAAAGTTAATATTTCTTCTAGTAGATCATAGAACCTCCAAATCTATAAAAAAGCTTTTAACACGTGACAAGCCAAAATTTAAACAATATTTATTTATTAGAGCTAGAGCATTTGTGAGGGTGGCTAAACAGGGCATTACGTTTGTTGTCTATGCAAATCCACAATTGGAACTTGTGGTTACTACAACAACAAATCCATAGCCATATAAGGATTTTATAGATGTATTTTAAAAAAAATACAAACATTCTACTAAAGCATCACCTTTACGATTGTGCCATTGACCTTCAAGAAGGTTCTCAACTACTATTTGGACCTATCTACAATTTATTCTAAAATGAGCTTGAGACTTTAAATGAGTATATTAAGGAAAATTTGGCTAAGAATTTTATTTGACATTTTAAGTCGCATATTGGTACTTGGATATTATTTGTGAAGAAGAAAGATGGATCTTTACGAATGTGTATCGATTATTGCAGCCTTAATAAAATCACAATAAAGAATTGATATCCATTGCCATTGATATCCGGACCTCTTGATTAACTTAGCCAAACAAAGATCTTTACAAAGATTGATCTACGAAGCATGTATAACTTGGTACACATTAAGGATGGAAATGAATAGAAGACATCATTTTCTACAAGGTATAGACATTTCGAATACAATGTCATGTCTTTTGGACTTATCAATGCATCAGCTATATTCTAATACTTAATGAATGATATATTTTGCAAGCATCTTGACAACTTTGTTGTGATATATTTGGATGATATTCTAATCTTTTCAAAGAATTTGAAAGATGAAAAAAAACATATCTATCTTGTATTAAAAAAGCTACAAAATATTAGAGTATATGCAAAACTAGAAAAGTATATATTTCATGCATCTCAAGTTAAATTTTTTGGATATATTATTTCCAACAAAGGTCTTTTTATGAATCCAAAGAAGGTATAAGCAATCATCGATTGGATAAAGCCAAAAATTATATGTGATGTCCAATATTTTCTTAGATTTATAAACTTCTATAGGATTTTTGTTAAAAATTATTCTAAAATTGCTGCTCTATTGATGCGGTTGACATGTAAGGACAAGTTCAACTGGGACCTTGAAGCAAAGAAAGTTTTTCAAAGCTTAAAAGATGCTTTCATAAGAGCTCTAATTTTGATACATCCAGATTTCAACAAGTCCTATTTTATAGAGATCGATGCTTTAGACTTTGTATTGGAAGTAGTCTTGTTGCAATATAGAGAAGATAGCAAACTTCATCTAATTGTATTCCATTCTAAAAAATTCTCAATGAGAAAAATCAACTACGAAATCCATAATAAAAAATTTCTTGTTATTGTGGATTCTTTTCAAAAATAATACTACATTCTTGAAGGTGCCTCTCATCAAGTAACTATATATACAAATCACAAGAATCTTGAATCTTTCATATTAGTTTAAAACTTGAATCGTTGCTAAGTACATTGGAGTATATCTTTATCATGATTTGACTTTTGTATCATTGAACAATCCGAGAGCCAACAAAGGTTATCAGATATATTATTAAGATGTTCTTACCTTGAACCAAAAGTAGGCGAGGTAGCATATGATCAATAAAGGGCAACCTTGTTAATTTCATCTTTAAGGAACCAATGTATCAATGCCTGTGGATTTATCATTTCTTGATCAAGTTTGTAAAGCCTCAAACACAAACCCTCTTGTTCTTAATATCAAGCATCTTTACAACAACTTTCTTGAAGAGTCTTCTAAATTCAAATATAAAGACAACCTCTTATTTTTTGAAGAATGTTTATTCATTCTCGAAGGGCCAACTCGCTTGCATGTTCTTCAAATATACTATGACTTCCTTGTAGCCGGACATTTTCGATTCAACAAGACCTTTGAACTTTTGTTTAGAGACTTTTAGTGGCCCAAAATATAGAAAGACATTAAAGAATTTGTACTATCATGTGATACATATTCAAAGTCAAAGAACCCTTGACATCAGCCATGTAGACTTCTTCAATCTCTTCCTATTCCAAGACAACCATGGTCATCTATGTCCGTAGATTTCATTACAAATCTTCTACCATCAAGCTCATTTGATACTATCTTTATAATTGTTGATTGATTGACTAAGATGGCATATAATTAATTTTTATCTACTTCCAAGAAGTCAATTATTGATGAAGAGATGGTGTCATATTGTGACACAATTATATAATAAAAATATGATTAAAAATGATTTTAAAATTAATATTCTATTACATTAATTCAACAAGAATTCAACACATTTTAATAAGGCTTTTATGAAAGCCTTTTAGCCTATTTTTCTTGTCTTAATAGCAAGTAGATAAAAATTAATTAATAGTTTTACCTTCTAAAATATAGAAACTCTTTTATTCCTTTAGAAAGGCCATAAATTGATAAAATCAGGTTAAAAGAAGTAAATAATTAATATAGTTGATACTAAGATTAAGTTGAAGATAGGGTTGGACTAAAAAATCCTTAGGATAGGTTAGATTGTTACCCAAGAGTCAACTATTTGTGAGATAGGATTGAAATCTGACCTCTAATCACTAAAACAACCGCCTAGGGTAAAATAGGATTTCATTCAAAAATCAGAGATAAGAATTTGAGAGCTAAGTTAAAACTTATTCTAAAGATATAAGGTTGGTTTTAATAGGATTTGGAAAGAATTAGAAATTGTTGTTGGAAGTCAAGGTTTGTATTGGCAACTTCAGATTTATGCAATGAAATTAGGGCTAAGACTCTCGGCTAGTTCATAAAATTAATATTACATCTATAGTTCAAATTTTGATAATGCTTGGATAATTAGGTTTTCTCAGTGTATGTGAAATTTTGTGATAATCTAATAGTGCAATTGAGAGATATATCAGTTTTGGTACAAATACATATTAGAACTTGGCAGTTTGAGATTGGATAGGATTTTTTTGATATCTAAAGATCTACTAGTCGGATCAAGGTGAAATTTGGCATAGTTGTTGAAAGACTTGAAGATCAAGTTGTAATCCAATTTTGAGTCAAAATTAATAGTTGAAGAAGGAGAAATCATTGCTAGAATGTTTCCTTCACCTTTGAAGTTGGTGGCCAAGTGACATTAGTGCAGTTTTTGGAGGTTTTTTTACAATTTGTAAGTTGGATTGGGCTGAAAATTCTTGAGCATATGGAAGACTTACATTGACAATTGCATGTAAAATTTCACATCAAGTAGATGATAAGATTAGAAGTTATAGCTTATTAAAGCTCATTGATTAGGGTTGGAACTTACATGAAAAATCTAAATTGCTTAAATATGAAAGTAACAAGGTAAGTGAGGTTTATATATGAACAAAGCTACTAAAAAGAGTATTTTTTAGTACTTTTGAATCGATATTTGGATTATATTCTTCTTATATGGGTGAAACCTATTAGGATTTCTTGGATGCTTGTGAAACACAACTTCACCTTCCACAACTAAGTATGCGATGCATTTCCAAGCAAGAAAACACGTAATACGACAACAACAAGACTCTTTATTGATAATATCTATCATTACTATGAATTGCCAAATAACATTATATCAAATCGTGGGCTATAATTTGTATCAAGGTTTTGGAAGGCACTCTTCAAGATTCTTAAAGTTGACATCAATCTTTTTTCTGCCTTTCACTTTCAAACTGATGATTAAATGGACTGGATCAATCAAATTCTTGAGTAGTATTTGAGATGCGCTATCAACTATCAATAAAACAAGTGGACTTCCTACTTGTTATTGGTGGAGTTTGCATATAATAATATAATCCATGCATCTATGTAACAAATCTCATTTCACTCAAACTACGGTCATCATCCAAAGTTGGATATATAAGAGCCTTTAAAGTGAGCAAATCCAGCAATAGAGGAGTTTATTATGAAGATGGCCAAACTTCAACCAACCATGAAGACTCACCTAGAAAGGGCTCAACAACGTTATAAGCTACTGGCATATGAATTGAGGAAGGAACATCTTCCATTCTAAGTTGGTAACAAAGTATGGCTTGTTCGACGCAATATAAAAACCAATAGGCCATGTAATAAATTGGACTATCAAAAGTTGAGACTATTTTTGATTCAAAAACAAATCAATAATGTAACTTATCACTTGGAGTTACCTTCATCTATAAAGATTCATGCAATCTTTCATGTTTTACTTTTGGAAAGGTATAAAGAATTGAACATACCATGTCAAAGACAACCACCACATCCTATAGTTGAAATCAATGATCATGTTGAATTTGAGATAAAAGATGTATTAGATTCAAGAATAAGACATAGAAGGCTTGAATATTTGGTCCATTGACACGGATATAATATCAATGATTGCACATGAGAACCAGCTAGTAATCTTATAAATACACAAATGAAGATTCAAAAGTTCCATCAACGACATCTATCTAGACCAAAAGTAGCAATATAAAGAATAGTAGCTTGGTAAGATGGCTTTGCCATGAAGATTCTTAATTCTTGGTCTTATAAAGAAGGGGAGGAGGTAGCCTCTGAAGAAGTAGTTTTTTCAAATGTTTAGAATAGTATAAGTCAATAGTTCAAGTTCATGACTATAACATATTTATATTCTTTATGTGATATGAATAATCACGAGATAGATGCCCTACCAGTCCTATCATCTCAACCAAGTAGCTTGTAGAGACAACTCCAAGATGAAGAGCCACCTGAACCACAAAGATGTCAAAAGATATTCAATAATAGGTCACTGATAATTGTATTTGAGATAGAACTTGCCTATGAAGGACATCCAAAAAGAGTGTTTGTAGGACAATTTTATAATGAAGATACCAAAGTTCATGCTTGGTTACAAGTAGAAGGCTTAAGGTACTATTGATGGCTATAGGGGCCTATGAACCATTTGCCTTATAAAAAATAATTGGAATATATAACGAATATCATGCGATAGATCTTCAACTTCTTGTACATATACTGACTTGAAGTAACATTGCTTCTTGGAGACCTCAAAGCTAGAAGAAGAGGTGATATCATGGACATAAATATTCAAACTTACAATAGTCTAATTTTTCACAAAGATAAATAGTCTTGATATTACAAGGAAGTAATCATACCTTATTATTTATATTGAATTGTGGTTGTTTCTTGCAATAGGTATTTACATTGATCTTTTGTCATTCTTGAGCTTCCTTTAATTGCACCTTCATTGTTGCATATAGTTCTTACAAAAAAATTGCCAAATCTTCGTTTGTAAGATTATCAACTTTTAAAAAATAAAAAGTATCAAGTTGTGGATAATAACCATAATTAGCAAAAAAAAAGGTGTTTATTAAATAGAAGAATGTATGAAATTATTATATGTAAATTTTGCCAATGGCAAAAAATTTGTCTAATTATCTTGATAATAGTTGATAATACACCTCAAATAGTCCTTTAAAACTTGTTTCACTCATTCTATTTGCCTATGAGTTTGAAGATGAAAAGCCAAAGAGAGATTTATATCTATTTTTCAAATCTTAAAAAAAATTCTCTAAAATCTTAATACAAATTGACTCCTAATATTCAATATAATATCTTTGGATAATCTTTAATAGCAATAGATGTTGTCAAGAAAAAGCTTAGGCATTTTTTTACTTGTAATAGATTTTGTACATGGTATAAAATGTGCCATTTTGATAAAATTATCTACTATCACAAATATAGAATAATATAAATATGAGATTAAAAGATTTATAATAAAATCCATAGAAATACAAGACCATGGTTGTTTTGAAATAGGTAATGGCGAAAGAAGTCCATAAGGTTGATGAAAAAGAATTTTGAATTTTGAATAAATATCTTATAATTATACAAAGTCTTTAATTATCTTCTATATTTGAGGTTACCAAATATCTTGATATTAGCTCAAAAGACTTATTTTATTTAAAATGTTTAACTATTGAAAAGTCATGATGAGCTTGAAGAACTTGTAAATATAATTTAATTTTTGGAATATATAATTATCTTTCAAAATTAAGTAGATTATTTTTGAACTCAAACTTGAAAGTATCACAAAACTTTAAAAAATTATTCTTAATATCATAAATAAAATGATCAAAGGACATACTTGATTGAATTTGCTTAACAAAGGTTAAATCAACAGTCAATGTTGATTTCATTGTTCAAAGATGAAAATACTTTGGCTTCAAAAAAATCATTCTTAGTTGATCAAAGTCTATGTTTCTTTCTTTTGGTGCAAGATAAGATTTTCTAAAAAAGGTGTCAAATAAATCTTGTTGTTTTTTGGATTGATAAATAATATTAAAATAAAATTTTAATAAAGATGTATTTCAATGAGTTTGGCAAAAATTCAAAACATATTGTTGGATTTTGTGAAGTCTTGTTCAAGAATGTGTTGAGCACCTAGCTTTGGAAGGTAGAATAGAAATTACAACAATAATACCTTAATTCTAATAGAATATTAAATAACTCTAATTAAACCTTAATAATGCTTAGCAAGCTTTAATCAAATTCAAAAGAAACCTTAAAAAAATTACTAAAGAAACAATAAGAAATCTTAAAGGAATTTTTAAAAAATCTACAATAAATTTTAAAATAATTCTTAAGAAATCCTAAAGAAATATTAAAATAATTAAAAATATATCTTAAATAAATCTCAACCAAGTCTTAATTTAACCTCTAGTTAAAATCTTAATGGACTGCAATCAAACCTTAGGCCAAATCCTAAATCTTAAACAAAATCTGAACCTTAAATCCTTAGCAAATTATAAATCTTAAATCCTAAAAAAATCCTAAATCCTAAATCCTAAATCAAACCGTAAATCTTAGTTCAATCTTAAATCTTAACCAAATCTTAATCAAATCCTAAATTCTAATCAAATCTTAATCCTAAATCAAATCCTAACCAAAATCTAACCAACTCAATTTAATCCTAGCATAGTTTAGAACCTCAATATCTATTGATTAAATTATTAATCTTCTTTAAAATTTTGCATACTTCTCAAAAATTAAATTAGAAATAAGCATAAAAAATTTGAATAGAATCAAACTTATTAAATAGAAGAAAAGTATCAAAATCCACTTGGATGTCGGTTGGCCTCCTTCTTCAACCTTAATGTTCGTCTTCAAGCACGAATATTTCCTTCTCACTCCATTGAATCGTTTTCAAATTTTACTTATATTTAGGAAATTAAATCTATTACCTTTATACATAAATTTCACATCAATTTAATCAGTAGTTTACTGAAGATCTTAGAAACTCTAATCGCTCCTCAAAGTCCAATTTCGGAGACCTAAACCTACTTGAAATTCAATAACCTTCAATTTAACCATTTGATCAAGCTCAAACTTATAGCATAAACTCCAAAAAACTATTTTTATAAGTTTTTAAAATTTTAACTATAGATCTACTATTAAACTCATAAAATTTTTCAAAACGTATTATCCATTTTATTTCAAAAATTCTAAAGTCATCCAAAACAACTCTAACTTTGCAAAGCAATTACAAAGTTATTATACACTTAAATCACTCAAAATCATTGTTTAAAGAAATCCTATTAAGTTTTTTCTTAAATCTTATTTCCTAATTTACAAAAAAATCTTAGAATTATCATATGTACTTGGTTTTGTCTCTTCGGGTTTGATTTCGACCGAAGTTGATAAGTGGTCCTCTTCAGGTATCATTTTTTTTTTTTTTTTTTTTTTTTTTTTGACTTAATTTTTATTAAAATCAACTCTCAATTTTTTCCTACATGTGCTCATATTATTTATTTTTCTAATCTAGTTTTTTTGTCTTATTTATAGCCTTACAAAGTAAGTAGGAACCTACTTTGTAAAAAGGTAGCATTTACATCTTTAGTTTTACTTCTTTTGGACTATTTTTTTATTTTCTAAGATAATTTTCTACAATGTTTGAAGTGAGATCTTCTGTAATATAATAATTTCTTCACCTTTTTTACTTATTAGTCGTATTACATCACAACAATGTATAGACATGGAATATTCAAGGTTCTTGTGATTTGTATACATGATTATTCTTGAGGTAAAAGATTTTTACTGAAATTTTTATTTATTTAATTTTTATTTTAAAACTTTCATAATTTATTCATAATAACTTAGATTTATAAATTTCTTATACTATTAAAAAGATAAGAATATTAAAATTTTAAAATTAGAATTATAATTTTATTTTTTAAATTTTTATTAGATAAAAATTTAATAAATAAATTGTGATAAAGTTTTAAATTAT
This sequence comes from Physcomitrium patens, assembly GCF_059467195.1. Taxonomy (NCBI): domain Eukaryota; kingdom Viridiplantae; phylum Streptophyta; class Bryopsida; order Funariales; family Funariaceae; genus Physcomitrium; species Physcomitrium patens. Next base: position 17,569,830 of record NC_143420.1, on the reverse strand, counting down.
ATAATTATTTTATTTTATTTATTTTTTATTTATTTTATTTTTATTCTTGCTATTTGCTTCCTTTAGTTTACACTACTAATTACAAGTAAATCTTAATTGAGGCCATCTTATAATTTGGATTGAAGTCCAAAATTTACCTTTATATTTTGATGCATCTATAGAGAGGCGGTGCATCTAATTGTGTGTGTGAATGTGGAGTTGGTTAATTGTCATTAATCTTTTATGTGGACTTTATGAATTAGTATTTCAAATATATTTTCCATCATTTATAAGTCTTCTATCTTTATTCATTGTTGATATAAAAAAATTTCTTTTAATTTTATAGTCAAAAGATAATAAAAAATAAATAAAAAATAAAAAAATTTATGATTAAGTAGAAAGTGATTTTCTCTTGGATTTTCATTAATCAATTTTTATATATATTTTTTATTTTATTTTGAAACTTGTGAGATTGTATATCTTGATGTGGGATTTCTAAGAAGCTATCATACATTTAAATTGGTCTAAAATTCATTTTTTAGTGAATTTTTGATTAAAAAGGGATTTACTACATTGGTAATTTTGTGTACTCTATGTTTGAAAAATCATTTTTTAGTACCTATTGACTATCTTAAATTGAATTATTTTAGAATAGAAGCATCTACACGATAAATTTAGAGTAGTATAATTTTTATTGAAATTGCATTAGTATTCAATTTTTGATAACTTTTTGAAGTTGAAGAGGAAGCTTAGAAGTATCTAAGGGTTCATCATGAAGAGTAGAGCTCGACTTTAAGGTTTCATCACTTTTTCTTTTATAAATTTCTAGTTTAGGGCCTTCTCTATTAGTTGAGATTATAAAAAATCCGATCTAAAGAAAGTCAAGATAATTATAGAATTAAATCTTCTTTCAATGACAAAAGAGGTATAAAGAACCATAGGACACATTGGATGGTATAGAAAAGTTATACAAGAATATGCTATACTTTCTATGCCCATAACTTCACTAATACAAAAAGAAGTGAAGTTCAAGTGGAAAAAAAATGCCAAGATGCATTTCATACTTTAAAGAAAAAACTTAGTACCTTCTCAATCTTAAGACCTCTTAGTTGGTCATAACTCTTCCATGTACTTTGTGACACTTTGTCAGTGGTAGTATAAAGCACCTTGTATCAAGCAACTAGAGAAAAAATCAAAGACTATCTCATAGCCTTTGCAAATAAGCAATTGAATTTGATAGAAAAGAATTATACTACCATAGAACAAGAATGCCTTGCCATGGTTTTTTTCATCAAGAAGTTTAGATAATTTCTTCTCTTAAATTTGGTAGTATTTTTATAGACCACATAGCAATCAATTATCTTTTTAAAAAGACAAATTTGAGTGGTAGACTTGCAAGGTGGTGCTTCTATTAGAAAAATTTGATTATATAGTAGAATACAAGCTTGAAAAAATACTTAAGCGAGCAAATCATTTATCTAGGCTATGAAAAAAAATTGATAAAGCTCCAATTGACAACACCTTGGTAGATAAAAGCTTATTTTTTTGTCTCAATCACTCCTACTTGGTATGAATTTATTACTAAGTTCTTCACAATCTAAGCCTTTTTTTCTCATTTTTCTAAAATAAAATGTAGAAAGGTGAGAATCAATAGTAGACACTTTGCCGTAATTGGGGGCAAATTATATAGATGTAGATTCAATGTGATGTTAAGGAGGTGTATGATGGACAAAGAAATTTATAATATTCTATCGGCATGTCATAATAGTGCATATGGGGGATATTTTTTGGAAACTTTAACTACATAAGAAATTATTAAATTTAGCTATTATTAGCCTATTTTATTCAAAGATGCCTATAGATGTATAAAAATATGTGATGCATACCAAGAACATGCTAGAAATGACTTAAAAATGAAACTCTTTTTCTATGTATCTTTATTTTTAGTTCCTCTTGAAAAATAAGGAATTGATTCAATTGAAGAGATTTATCCTAATTCTAGTAGTGTTATAAAACATATAGTAGTAGCCACCAAATATTTGACCAAGTGAGCTGAGGCAAAGGCAATTAAAACCAATGATGGTAAAGAAGTTGCCAAATTCTTCTATGAGCAGATTATCACTAGATTTGAATGTCGAAAAATTCTAATCAGTGATAGAAGAAAATAATTCTTGAATGAGATGATAAAAGACTTGACTTCATAATTTAAAATTGATCATAGAAAGACTACTCCTTATTACTCTCAAATCAATGGCCATATAGAATAGATCAACTAAACTTTGATTAATATACTTAAAAAAATAGTGACAATATCTAAACAAGATTGAAATACAAAAATTTCTATGACCTTGTGGATTCTTAAGATGATGTTTAAGATGATGACCAAAGCAACTCCATTCTCTTTGGTTTATGGTATAGAAGCGATTTTATTAATCAAATTTAAAATATCTTTTCTTAATATTTCCTTGACAAAAAGATTTTTAATTAAACAATATTTACTTGATAGGCTTAAATAGTTAGAAAATCTTGATGAGGTTAGAAGACAAAGTACTCAATATATAGAGGTAATTCAGAGAGGAAGAAAAATTACCTTTGACAATCGACATAAGGTTAGAATTCTTAGGTTTGGAATGTTAGTTCTTTTATAAGATGCTAAGAAACTAGATTTTCCAAGCAAATTTGATGCCATATGGTTGAGACCATATCTAGTCAAAGAAGTCTTTTTAAACAATTCAATTTGGTTAAAAATTTTCAACGAAGAAGATTTTCCTATTAGAATTTTAAGAAATAGATGTAAAGAATATAGAGTGTGATTTATACCATACACGTGATAAAATGGCTCATCTTTAAAATCACTCTTATTCAATTCTTTAAGTATAAAATTATCAAAATTGAATAGAATTTAATAAACAAAAATTTTAAAATTAAAGATAAAAAATTGATATATTTATTCACTTATCTTTTATTCAATTTAGTTCTTCACAAAAAAATTCCACATATTCTAAGCAAATGAAAAGAATACTTGATTAAATTTTTTGAAAATAGAATAAAAATAAAAATAAAAATAAAAATTAGTGGACATTACAAAATAGTAGTTAAGTCTTATTTAAACGATTAAAGATTGTAGAATTGTTAGTCAAGTAAAGAATTATTAATGAAGTATTTCAAATTCAAATCCAATTAGAAAAAATAAGCTATCGTAATAAACTCGTATTTGTACATGAAAGACCAATAATAAACAACCAAAAGATATGTAAGCCTTGTAAGGTTGATGTCATACTCTTCTCAGGTTGGAAAAGATTCTAGAGTGTTAATTTTTAAAATTTTCTAGTATTTTCTTATTTGTAAAAGTCTTAATTAGTATAGATTTTAAGTCCTTTGTTTTTCTTGAATAGTGAGCTACATCAATCAAATTTAGTTGAATTATTAAATAGCAATAGCTCATTCATTCTAATCTTAAAAAAATTGATAGCTTTTGTGGCTATATTACTTTTAAAATAGCAGATTTTACACAATCAATTCTAGATTCTTCTCTTTTGTAAGTCGTCCCAAATGGTCGCCATGTGTCAGTCATCAAATCAATTTATTAGTTGTTTTAGAATAAAAAGATGTATTTAGAGTGCTTGAAACCACAATATTATATGAATAGTATAGAAATCTTTAGAAAAATAAAAAATTTGAATGTTAGTTGTAGAATTAGAATCTTAGTAAGTTTTGAAGGCAATTATCTTAGTTGATTTAGTATTTTTTACTTATTATTGAGTATTGAGGAGTATTTACTAAGGTCAATATTCATACTCTACTTCTATCTATATATATTATTTATAAAAAAATTATAAATGTTAGTTAGTAGCTAGAAGAAGCATGAAGAAAAACCTCATGTCTTTTTAGTTATTTATATAAAAAGTAGGATTTATGGTAGATTTAAATTAATTTTATTACTATAAAAAATTATCAAGATAAGAGAATATAACTTAAAATTTATTTTAATATTATATAAATACTATAATAATTTTTATAATTTATTTAAAATATATTTAGAATTTTTTAGGAATTTTTAGAGTAATTTCTAAGATTTTGGTAAAAATAAATTTTTACGACTTCAAAAGCCATTATAAAGAAATGGAGTAAGATTTGAAGACTATTCAAGATTCTAAAGCTAATTATATATTTTTAAATACCATAATTAAGTAAAAAATATAAAATTATTGGTTTTACTAGTAGAAAATAGGAGGACCAACAACTAGTATAGTCTTTGTAAGAAGGGAGGTGCACAAGTCCCATATGGATTGTAGTACCTTGAAGGTAGTTAAGAGGATAAGACTAAGGCCTTGTGGCCTTTTATAGACACCTATATATACTACTTATGAGCCTAGATGAGGCTCAAACTCTTGATCTCTTAAGCAAGTTATCCGTGAGGTAAAATTTATTTATTTAACTTTTTATTTATTTACTTATTATTTTGAAACCTTCATAATTTATTCATAGTAATTCGGATTTATATGATTCTTATACCATTAGAAAGAAAAATAAATAAATTTTTAAAAATATATTTTTTACTTTTATTTTTTATTTTTTATTGGATAAAAAATTAATAAACAAATTATGACTAAATTTATAGTGTATAATTGCTTGATTGCACTTCTTTCACTTGTTTCTGTGTTTTGCTTCTTTTGTTCTTATTTTTTATACTTTTACTTCATATTACCAATTACAAGAAATTCTTAATTAAAACCATCTTATAATTTGGATTTAGGAGTGAATTTTATATTCATAGATGTCTATCTTAAGATTGAATTGAAATAATTTATTCAATTTGAAAGTTTGTTAAGAAGTTTTAAATTGGTGAATGGTACAACCAAGTGAGTTTTTCTTCAACATGGTATGAATATTTACAAAGAATAGTTTATGTATTCTAAAATTATATTATTAATTATTATATTAAATAATTCTTTGATAATCTTGTTATAAAAAGGTAAAACAATTAGAAAATTTAAGCTTCCTACATCCTAGACAAAATTTCTTTTTATAAATAAAGTTGCTTAGGATCACTCTTATATAATAATAGTTATATATAGCAATTAAAGTTAGAAACAATCTTGCTTGAAGTGATACTTAAATAAGCCTTTTTCTTTTAGTTTTTTTAGTTTTTTTCTTTCTTTGTCACGAAGTATTTTAAGTGGATTGCAAATAGAGGAGCCAAAATATTTTAATTTAATTTAATTTTGTAAGAATTGGCTTATTAAAATTATGTGTCTAAATAAATTTTAGATTTATGGTCATATTAGATATATTGTTCCATTGGATTTAGACAACTTAAACTAATTCTATCTATAAAAAAATTGAAGAAGGCTAGTAAGAAATTCACTCAAAAATTTAGAAAAATTGAAGTTCAATATTTGAACAAATAAGACCTATCTACAATATTATAAGATGTACTTGTAATCAATCCATTGGAATTAAATCCTAATCAAATAATAGGAAAAGAAAGATTGAAACTAAAATCCCTTAATTCTTTTATAGAAGTAAAGCAAGAACAAAAATAGTCAAGACCTAATTTTTCTTCAATAAATCATGAAATAAAAGCCCTTTTAAATCCTATACCTAAAAATTCCTTGATTTAATTAAAGAATTTTTCTATTATAATTCTAAAGAGATTACAATCAGCTTCCATGCCTCATAATCTTTCAATCTTTAAAAAAACTGGAGATGATGATCTATTTGCATATGTAAAGATATTCATAGAGCTCCTCATAATGTGCTTAATTACCAACCAGGGATATTACTTGGTATGATTTTTGAATATATTGAAAGATGGAGCCTATGAATGATATATAAACCATTTCTCTCAAATCTTCAAAAATTGGGACATACTCATGAAAGCATTCTTAGAATTTTTTTGACGAGAAGTAGGGCAAAGTAATGCCCTTGCAATCTTTTTTTCTTTAAGACAAGAGAAAGGAGAAGAAATCACCATATACATTAGATGGTTTCTATTAGTAGTTACTAGGTTTATAAGAAGCTTCCTCACAGATGATATCTTTCCTCATTTTTTTGTCCAAGAGTTTAATAGTAAAAGTAAAATTAGAAAAATATTAAAGAATCAACTTAAAAACCTACATGATAGTAAAAATATAGAACAAGTTATTAAAAACATTGATAAGTAATAAGAATGGATGTGGAAGAAAGAAGACTATAGAATTCTTAGTTTCATTTCTATCCATGCTCAAAATATTGGCAACATCCAAAAAAACCTTTAAGAATTGATTGATATTCATTTTCAACTAATGAACCATCATCCTTCATCTTTAAAGGTTAAACCCCGACCTAGCCTTCCAAAACTTACATTTTTAGAGGATAGAAATAGATAGAAGAAAGAATTTTAAAATGAAGTCTTTTAAAGCCAAAAGAGGTTTTAAAAAGAGCTTATATAATAAATATAAGAAATGCAAGAATAAATGACTTTATTAATTAAAATTCAAAGTTTCAAACGAGTTCTATCATCTATAGAATCTAACAATCATGCTTCAGGTTTGTAGTGCACTTAATATAGCCAATTCGAGTACATTAGTCAATTTTGCTTTACTTTTTAAGGTTTTCAAAAAAATCTTAGACAATAATAATCTTATATTTTTCTTCATACTAGTTAAGTCAATATAGAATCTAAGTTTTACCTATAAAGCCATGATTATGCTAAACAAGGTTTTTAAAATCAACCAAGACAAAAGAAAGAAATACATCACCTTTGTTGCAAAAAATATCCATCTCATAGTTTTTGGATAGGAAATAGAATTTTTCATAAAAATTTTAGAAGCAACCACCACATGGAAGTATATAGATAATTTTATAAGATAGTTCTTTTGAATTTTTTATAAAAAAATTATCAACAATAAATCCAAAATAATTTTAAAAGGAAAAGAATTCTAATATGGATAATGCATTAAAACCTCTTAATCTTTTTTATCATTATAATAACAATTATAAAAATCAACATCTTTTATTGGGATTAAATATCAAAAGAATATATATTTTTCTAAATTTGGATTAAATCTAATATGGCCAAAAAATGATGGACATAATTTATAAGATATAAAATATTTAGAAATATCAAATAAAAAAATAATCCACAATTTATGAAAAGTTGTCCTCTTATTTTCAAACTAAACATATCTTGTATGAAGAAGCTTCTTACAAGAAAAAATAACTTCCTAACATTCTAGCCTTAGCTATAATAATAAGATCTAAATATACTAGTCCTCCCTCTCCTACTTCAATTAATAGTGAGATTAGTTCAAAAGTCTTTTCTCACTTTTTGGATTTAAATGAAGCTATAAAAGATGTAATAGCCAAAGATAGGACTTCTAAAGAACTATATCACTTTTTAAAGTCTAAACCAATTAGGCTATCATAAAAATTGAAAGAAAGTATCTAAATTAGAGAGTTTTCTTTTAAAGAAGAGTGGAAAGGACTAAGAATTCTTGACCTTGAATGTAATATTTTATCATGACTTTATAATGAGAACCAAATTGAATTGTATGATTTATGAGAGGATTTAAAAAAAAAATCAAGGCTAATATAATAATTACTTAATTATTAGAGGTTTTTCTAAAAATAAAAAATAACTTTAAAATAGACCTTTTCAATAAGAGATACAAAAGGTTTAAGGCAAAAATTCAAGACCATGTTAGAACTATTTAAAAGATACAAGAGGTAAAGGCAATTAAGTTAGAAGTATCTATAATAGATAAAATCATATTCTATACCATTATAGATGGAGGTAGTAGATTAAATATTATGCTAATAAAAATTATGGAAAAATTAGGATTTATTACTATTAGAACTTTTTTTTATATATAATTAACATGATTGATCAAAGCCAAGACACTGTTGTGGAGTAGATTAGTGGTTGTAGAGTGATGACATGTAGTAAAGAGTATTCACTCATATAGTATATTATTTATATATATTTAAGCAAAATTTCCTATTTATTACTCTTAAGTAGACTTTATTTGAGGGCAATTAATGCAAAAATTGAATGAGGTGGTAACAAGCCTCATATTATTTATGATCCATTGAAAAACCTCACAAAAATATTTATTCAGCCTTAAAGGCTATTATTAGAAAAAATCTTACTCTATTCTTTAGAAGATGAGAGTCTAAGCCCACAACCTAAGAAGGAGTTAAAAAAATAAAGTAAGATTTGCATATTTGGAAATTAAGGTAGTAGCTCACTCAAAAATTGTCCAACCAATTTCATTAGGATATATAAATATTAGATTGTATGATTGAAAAGATGACAATGTCATGTGATAATACAGTTATATAGTGAAAAATAAAAATATAGATGTTATTATAGAAGAACTAAGAAAAAAGATGTAATAAAAAAATAAAGATAAAAAATAAGAAAGTAATAAAAGATTTAGTCTTAATACTACTTTTTTATTGAAGAAGCCTCTATTTACTCTATAAAGGCATAAATAAGCCAAATTAAAGTAAAAAAAATAAGAAATTAATATAAAATTATTTAAAAGAAATTTAATAATATTATAAAAAAATTATCTCAAATTTTCAAAAATTGATACTTGGAGAGGATCAGTTGTCAACTTAGGTCAAAATCAGATCTTGAGGTATAAAATCACATCCATATAGCAACTTTGGAGCTCTTTGGTAGATTAGAGAGTGAGATATGAGAGAAAACTAAAAGAAATATTTTTAGGCATTAGATTTATATCAATTAAATTAATACTGAGTTTTTGAGAGATTTTTAAAATTAGTGATATTCTTGGTTGGTTTAGATTTTAAAAAATAAAAATATGTTTATAAGTTTGAGGATTTCTTAAGTTTTGTGTTTTGTGTTAAGTAAATTTTGGATAATGTGCTGGTGTACTAGTTGTGAATGTGTGTAAAATTTTTGAGGTCAATCAAATGATTACATCAAAGTGAGTAAAGGTTTTTGTGTATTAAGGTCTTAGAATTGGAGTTTAAGGATTAATGAGTATTTCTAAGATCTTAGCAATCTATCAATTGGATTGAAGTGAATTTTTTTGTATGGATATTAGATTCAATTTTCAAAAATTTAGATTAAATTTGGAAGTAATTCAATAATTCAAGAAAGAAATATTAGTATTAGAAGTTCAACATTCAGATTGGAATAGGAGCCACCTAATACTCAATTGGATTATCTTGTATTTCTTTCAATTAATAAGTGTAATTGAATTCATCTTTCTTATGCTTATTTCTAACTAAGACATTAAGAAGTGTGCAAATTTTGAGTTGATATCAATGGTTCAATTATTTTTTGTTGAAGTTTCATTTATTATAGAATTTATTAAGGATTTGTTTAAGATCCAGGATATGATTAGGATTTGATTTAGAATTTTATTAGGATTAGGATTTACTTACAATTTGGTTTAAAACTTTTTAAAGATTTTTTTAGATAGGATTGATCTAAGATTTTATTAAGGTTTAATTAAGATTTCAATTAGAATTATATTAGAATTTTTATTTTTAATATTTCTTTAGGATTATTTATTTTTTTAAAGTTTTTTAATTTTAATATTTCTTTAAGATTATTATTATTTTTTTAAAAGTTTATTTTATATTTCTTTAATATTTCTTGTTATTTTTTTTTTGATAAATTTTGAAATTTTTTGAGCTTATTTTATAACTTCTTTTAAATTTATTTTGGTTTAGTCAAAGTTTGATTAGAATTATTAAGATCTACTTAAGATTATTTAAGATTTTATTAGACTAGGTAGAATTTTTCTTTTATTTCTATTTATCTTCTATAATTAGGCACTCAGTGCATTTTCAAGCAAGTATATACTAATATAATAACAAAGAGTATACAAAATGGTTGAAGAATCACTCTAATTCAAGTCTAGACAAAGTTATGAATATTAATTTCATAGATGGTTTTTCCACTTGGCAATAAGATAAATTAAAAGTAGATGTAGCAACTTTGATAGACAATATCAATTATGAAGATGTTTATGTGATAAATACTAATAGCATTTAATTTTATAACTTAGGAGATATAATAGAAGAGAGTTATTTTGATCTACTCCTATACTTCAAAGAAACTTTTAATGAACTTAGGACTGGAAGTAATATAGTAAATTATCCATAAATATCAAATGATTGCTGTAGAGGACCTACAAAATAATTTCATATTTATGATATAGATTATAAGTTCATGGATGTGTCTCTTAAAGATAAAGAGCCAAAACTAATTAAGATAGTAGTCCAATTGACGAAAGATGAATTTTTAAAGTACAAATCTTTGATATTGGAATATCAACATATATTTGCTTAGTCTTACAAAGACCTAAAGGGCATACCTTCCAAAGTAGCCCAATATCGTATACCATTACTTCTAAGTTCAATCCTTATTAGAGAAAAGGAGAGAAAGATGAATTCTAATTTATAATTGATTGTAAAAAAAGAATTAGAGAAAGTCTTTCAAAAAACTTATTCAACTTATAGAGATTAAAGATTGAATTTCATCCATGGTTCTAATAAAAAAGAAGAATGGAAAGCTCAAAATATGTATAGATTATAGGAAACTCAATAAGTATACTAAAAAAAATCATTTTTCTATTTTTTTTATTAATATCATTTTAAAAGAAGTAGCAAGTTATAAACTATACATAACTTTGGATGAATATTTGGAATATAAATAAATATCCATAGCTCCAAAGGACTATCATAAAATTACTTTCACTACACCTTGAAGTATTTTTATTTATATAATGATGCTCTATGGATTTTGTAATACTTCAGTATTAGGATAGAAAGAATTTGCCTCAAAAAAGTACTAGGCTTTTAATTGTCACTAATTCCTCAATTAAATTTCAAGATAAAAATAATAAGTTTATATATAAAATTATCTTACCTTTGAATTACTTATGTTGTCTTCAATTTCTTATAACTCTTTCATATAAATTCCAAATATAATAATTCTTTCATAAAAGACATGTATCTTGAAATTGCTATTGTAGCTACACCTTTCAATCTCCAATAACTAATGTAAAACTCCTCATATCCTCAAAAGAGTAGTAGTATATATCAAAAGATTCTTTAACTTCAAACAGCTATAATTTCTTCATCCTAATTTTAAAGTCTCTAAATTTTGTGTACAAATTTTAGTCCAAATCTTAAATTTTATAATTCTTGCTTTTGATTCTCAAATGTTCCTTCTAAAGTCACTAAAATCCTTGTTACGATTGTAGATAGTCTATTGAAAGCCTATTGGTCATAATCTTCAACCAATAGAAATGAAAACCTTTATTCATTTCTTTCATCCATCTATACTTTCCTTTCATCCCTCCAAATAAAATTCTTAATAGTTTGGATCTTTATCTTTGAGCTCCAATATTTCTTAAAACTTTATATTAAATATCTAAATCTTATATAATTTAAATACTATAATCAAAATATTATATTTTTTTAATTAATTTTTATATATTATAAACAATTAAAATATGACATCCACCTCCTCTAAACCTATATATATTTTGGTATGTGCTACATACCACTCTTTTCCATCTTCTTAAGTTTTTTTTTTTTTTTTTTTTTAAATCACTCATTGGTTCATCATTTGAAATTAAATTCATTCTTTTTAAGTTTTTTTTTCTTATTTTTTATCTTTCTTTTATTTATAGAATCTAAATCTTTAATTCTTTGAATACTCACAAATCTATTACTATTTAAGTTTAAAAATATAAAAATCATATTATTTATATTAGAGTTTGTAGATGATTCATTTGTACTCATATATTTCCATTCTACAAAGATGCTTTATAGAAATCTACAAAGTTGTTTTCAAACTTCAAAAGTATTCTTCTTAATTATTTTCTATACTTCTTATGGATATCAATTGGCCACTAGTTCTTTTCATATATCTATCTTAATATAATGTTGATTTCAGATCCATGATCAATTAAGGCCAAAATTGGATCTTTAGAGTCATTCAACCTCACATATGTCTTTATAGTAGCTCTAATCTAATAAAAGACTGAATAGCTATTCTTTTCTATTCTACAATTATCACATTTAGAGTAAGTGTTTACACATACTTTTTATACATTCTTATTTATCTCCATAAATCTTATACATGTGCATTCCATTTGATGCTCTTTTTTAGCCTCAATATGTTTAAATAAAGCCTTATCTTTCAAATTAGTCTTACATTTAGTTTTTGGCATTGCAAATTATGCAAATACTTGTCCTATCTTTTTTTCTTCATCCATAGTTATCTAAGTATCCAATGCCTCTACCATAATAGCTTCAACTATTATCTATCTCTTCTTCTTTATTATATTGATGATCGGCTCATAAAAATCTTTTTTAGCTATACCAAGAGCCTTTCTTAGAGTGAATTCGATTTTGGCATCTAAGATCTTTTCTACTAAAATACTCTTCATATTTGTATCTATTTTAATGTCAAATTGAAGCTTGTAAGCAACATTCTTATCTTTAGATTTGCTTGTGTCATCTTTTTCCTTCTCTTACTACTCTTTTGGTAATGGTGTACTACCAAGATGAGTTAAAGAAGATATTTTTTTTAGTTTTTGTTCTTTAGAGGCTTCTTTATTTCTTGAAAACCTCTTCTTGTTTTTAAGCTCAATAATATCTTTCTTATGAATAGTTCTGTTTCTTTTTTCTTCAACCATAGTATTATATAAATCATTATCTTGTTTCTTCCTATATAAAAATGCTTTATTTTTAATAGCATCAACTAGATCATTCCATCCAATTATTTTTTTGATAGCTTCAGTTCCTTTGATCATGGCTTTTGTATCTTGTAAAGAATTAGTCATTAAATTTTTTTTGCTCAATTTTAATAGAATAAGACTTAGTTCTTTTTTCTTGTATGGCATTATTCTTTGATGTTTGCTCCTCCATCAATTTTTTCATGCTATCTTTTCTAGAATTATTCTTGAAAGAGTCATCTAACCTTGTGAGTCTTATCTTGCCTTCCTTCAAATATATAATACCATCCTTGATTGGAGCCTTGTAACTATCACACTCACCACACTTATGGTTTGGATTATCAAATCATATGTATTTCTTTACAAATTCTTTTGAGCCTTCAATTATCTTTAATGAGCTTGTCATCTAGGATTTCTTCAATTTAGTTATTTTTACATTCAAATCCTATATGTTCTTAATCAATTCTTCAAAGTGTCATCTTTAACAATCTTGATCATCCTTTGAAGTGGCAGTAGAATTTGAAATATAAGCATTGGCTCTAGCCTTGATATTAAACCACAAATCTTCATCTTTTGTTGTTTAGTTAAAAGTTCCATTGTCTCTTTTACTAGCCTCCAATTATTGATAAAACAACTATCAAATGTCTTATTTTTTAGATAAAAGAGCAGCTTGTCTTCCAAGTATTTATTGGCTATCTATAAAAATAATCCAATTTTCTTTATTTTAAAGAATTTCTTTTCTTACCATAAAAATTATTTAAATTTAGTCTCAAATTTTGTGATTAGTTTATTTAGAGCCATTTGATTTCTTGGCCTTTTTTCTATCCACTTCAAAAGAATTTATTTTGTTATTTTTTTTAAATTTTCTTCAACAAGTTTCTCTTTTAAAAGTTCTTTAAATTTCTTCTGCAATATAGTCTCAATATGCAATTCTTGCATCTTTTCTCTAATTACTAGTATTATTTTTAAATCAAAGGTGGTAATTATTTTTATTTTTGAAACTTAATGCATATCTATTTTACATATATAAATTCTTAAGAACTTAGAGCTAGGCTTTTAATTATCATTAATTGCTCAATCAAGTATCAAGATAAGAAAGAACTAAGTTTATATATAAAATTATTCCTATAGAAGCAATTAAAGCAATACATAGGTCCTAAATATCCAAGAACATTCAAAATATGATAAATAATATTTTAAAATTTTATATATTCTTTAGGAGTAATTTTCTCCAAACTTCAATAATTGATATCTTATAATTGGACCATCTAAATAGACTCGAACTTTACATGAAGTATTGATATATTATACACAACTATTAAAATAAATTTTAATCATAAATTCATAATAAATCTTAAAATATCATAAGATCCTAAATATAGCTTTAAATCCTTATTTATATATATATATATATATATATATATATATAAATTTCTTTATATTTCATAAATTAATTATTTAAATAATATAAAAATTAGTATATAGCTTTTTAATCTAATAATTCATATTTTTAGAAATTTTTAAGTAAAAATTAGTCTAAAAACTTAAGATATGGTTCAATTATTATTATCAATAAAATAGCTTATTTACTAAATTTGAATTATCTTTACTATCTTTAGCTTCTTAAAATTCTTTTATAAAAGTTTGAAATATAAGAATTCTTTTAAAAATAATGTAGGTCTTGAAATCGCCCTTGTAGCCACACCTTTCAATCTCTAAAAGCTACCATAAAACTCTTTATATCTTCAAAAGAAAAACCATATGTCTTAAAAGACCTCTTAACTTCAAATGGCTACAATTTCTTCATTTAGCTCCAAAGCCTTTAAATTTTATGTATAAATTGTATTCCAAATTTTAAATCATATAATTTTTACTTTTGATTCTCAAATACTTCTTTTGGAGTTGCTAAAATCCTTATTATAATCATAGATAGCTTGCTAAAAGTCTATTTTTTATAACTTTTGAACAATAGAAATGAAGACCTTCATTCTTTACCTTCATCTATCCATATCTTTCTTTCATCTCTCCAAATAAGCTTCTTATTATTTTAAATCTTCATCTTTGATCTCCAATTTTTTCTTAAAATTTTATATTAAATATCTAAATTTCATATAACTTAAATATTATAATAAAAATAGATAAATTTCAAAATAATTTTTTTTCATAAATTTTCTTTAAATTAACCTATTAATTAATTTAATATATAAAAATTCTTATAAATATATTATAAATTTTAATTAATTTTTATATACTATAAACAATTACAATACAACATTGGCGGAATTTCAAAGGGCCATGTCCTATGTCTTCTTTGACTTTTTATACTAGTCCATGACAATGTTCATAAATTACTTTGGTACCCAATCTTCTAAGAAAATACATTTGAAATGTATTCAGGATATTATTTAATGGTATAGAAAATTTAGGATTATAATAAATCCTAAAAAAATATTCTTAGCAATTTAAAAAGAAGTTCTATTAAGATAAATAGTGATGAAAAATGATTGGAAACTAGACCCAAAAAAAGCCAAAGTTATAGTAGAATTAAATCGTCTTTGAACGGTGAAAGAGGTGTAAAGAATCCTAGAATATATAAGGTGGTATTTAGAGATCATACAAGATTATGCTACACTTTCCATGCTCATAACTTAACTAATACAAAAAGAGGTGAAATTTGAGTGGAGTAAAAATTACCAAAAAGAATTTGATATCCTTAAGGCAAAACTTAGTTCTTTTTTTATTTTAAGACCACTTAATTGATATTTTTTCTTCTATGTATTTTGTGATGCTTTATCTATGGTGGTGGTAAGCATATTATATCAAGCAAGTAGAGAATAAGGCAAAGATTATCCTGTATAGCATTTGCTAGTAGATAATTAAATCCTACAAAAAGAAATTATACCACCACAAAAAAAGAGTGATTTTCCATAGTTTTTTTTTGTTAAGAAGTTTAGACACTACATCTTTTTGAATCTAGTATTATTTTTTGTTGACTACATAGCAATCAAGTATCTTATGAATAAAGCTGATTTGAATAGTAGACTGACAAGATATGTGCTTCTATTAATTTTTTTTTATTATATAATAGAACACAAGTTTGAAAAGATACATAAGTAAGAAAATCATTTATTTAGGTTATCAAAATAAATTAATGAAGCTCCAATTGATGACACCTTGATAGATGAAAATTTGTTTGTTGTTTCAACTACTCTTATTTGATATGAATTAATTACCAAGTTTTTTACAATCCAAGCCTTGTTTTTTTATATTTCTAAAATAAAATACAAAAAGGTGAGAATTAATAGTAGTCACTTTCTCATAGTTAGTGGTAAATTATATAAACAAAGAATTGATGGAATGTTAAGAAGGTGTATAATGAGAGAAGAATTCCTATCATTCTATTAACATGTCATGATAGTACATATAAGCAATATTTTTTAGAAATCTTAATTAGCCAAAAAATCTTTAAAACTAGCTATTATTAGCCTATAGTATTTTACAACATCCATAGATATATGAAGATATGTGATGCATATCAATGATATGCTAGAAATGACTTAAAGTTGAGTCTTCTTTTTTATGTGTCTTTATCTTTAATTTCTTTTGAAAAATAAAGAATTGATTATATTAAAAAGATTCATCTCAATTCCATTAGTGATATGAAATACATTGTAGTAGCCACTGAGTACTTAATTAAGTAGATTGAGGTAAAAGTAATTAAAGCCAATAATGCTAAATAATTTGTCAAATTTTTCTACAAGCAAATTATTACTAGATTTGGATGTTCAAAAATCCTAATTAGTGATAAAAGTGACAATCCAAGCAACTATATTTTTCTTGATTTATGGCATAGAAGCCATTTTACTAATTAAATTTGGATATAGGATAGCAACATAGGACTTTGTGCTATAGATTATGCTCCATGGTTTTTGAAATCCATAGCATCAACCCTGTTAGGAAAATTAATCTATCTTAATTGCATTTGGTAGTTTGATGGAGTAACTTCATTTACATAAGATTAGATGTCTTTTCTTTCTTAACCATTGTTTACATATCGTTTTATTTTATCAAAATTTTATGTATGTATTTATTTCTTTATTTATTTTATATAACTAATTAATTAAAATTATTATCTTAATTATTTATTCTTTTTATTTATTTATTTATTATTTATTTATTTATTTATTTATTTTAATTTTATTTATTTATTTATTTATTATATATATTATTTTAATTAATTAATTATTTATTCATTTACTTAAATTGTCTAGCAATCAAATCATAAAGTTTTATATATATCATATTTTTGAATAAAAAAATGATTTTACTAAAACATTAATCATAATACTATAATTGCTTATTATTACATCAAAAAATATGTATAAGAATTCTTTTGAACTTACTGTCTAACAACCATTGGAAATTAACTATCACTTCACAATAACATAATAAATCATGGTCAATCTATCATGGTCATCAATTCCTAAGCCATGTCTTGTCTTCGTTGCTATCAGATTGTTTCTATATCCTTGCGACACTACTGCTATGATCTCTTTCAATAGGAATGCCTTCACTTTGTTGCCTCCTCTAAAATGGCTACACAACTTAAATTTGTCAATAGTAGCCCAATATAGTACCATTATTGCCTCTCTTTCAATCAATTCAAGCTTCTTTAGGATCTACGTCTCCTCTTTCTTCTTATTTGCAATCTTTTTTATTGATTTGGATCTATTTCTATGCTCCACAACCAACAATCTCTTTTTGCTGTAATCCTCACCTTCTTTTTCTTAGATTCTCTAATTCATCTTATAAAATTAGATCATAATTCAATCTTTCATACAATCCAACACAAATTGCTACTCTATTTAGTAATCTCTACTTCTCCTTTAACACAAATTTTCAAAGAAACACACATATTTTCAATCAAATCTTCCACTTACTTGACTTCTTGATCTACTACATACCACTAACTTATGTTGCCTTACCTTGTTGCCCTCATTAATTCCACCGCGTTTAAATTTTGGTACTCCCAACCTTCTTTGCATAATGCACTTGACATAACCTATTTAGTCCAAAATCGTCTAGAGTAGATTTTGTGCTATCATATTGTAACGTGACTATATGGTGAAAGATGATAATATGGATCTTATTATAGAAGAGTCAAGTTAAAAGATAAAATAGAAAAATATGGATAAAAGATAAGAAGATATTAAAACTTTTAGTAGTAATACTATCCTTTTAGAAAAGTGACTTCTACTTACTTTGTAGGACCATAAATAAGGCAAAAAAAAGTAGATTGAAAAATAAACGATACAAGCATATTTAAGAAGAAGTTAAGAGTAAATTTTAGAGAAAATTACTTAGAAAAACTAGATATTGATACCCGGAGAGGGTTGGTTACAAACTAGGATTGAAATCAGACCCTAAGAGACTAATCTAAGCTTTGACAATGATTTTAGGATTTTCTTGAGAGATCAAAGAATAAGGTTAGAGAGCAGACTTGATAATGTTTTGATGAGCATTGATTTTGGATGATTTGGATTTGTATTGACTTTATAAGAGCTTTGCAAAGTTTGGATTTGTTTTAGATGACTCTAGATTTGTGAAATAAAATGAAAGATACTTTTTGGAAAATTTTGTAAGGTTGGTAATAGATCTATTAGTGAAATTTTGATTATTTGTGGATTTATATATGTTCAATATATGCTATGAGTTTGAGCTGGATCAAAAAGATGGATCGAGGTTTATTGAGGTTTAAGTGGATCAAGGTCTCAAGAAGTGGAGTTTTAGGTCTAGTAAGAGTTTCTAAGATTTCTTGCAATTTATTATTTAGATTGGAATAAAAATTATGTATGTAGATAATAGACTTATTTTACTACATATATGAGAAATTTGAAATCAATTAAATAGTTTGATAAGAAGATATTGATGCTGAAAATTCAACATTTAGATTGAAGGAGGTTGGCCAATATTTGAGCAAATATTAGAGTTGATCTTCTTTTTGGTTAATTCGATCTTCTTCAAAAATTTTGTGCTTGTAGTCAACTTAATTGTGAAGAAATTTACAAAATTTGAGTTAAAATCAAGAATTCATTCATTAGTTATTGAGGTTTAAATCTGCTGTATGAATTACTTAAATTATTTAGAGTTTGGTTAGGATATATTAAGGATTTGATTAGGGTTCGATTAAGGTTTATTTAAGTTTTTTTATATTTATTTATGATTTTTTTAGGATTTATTAGGAGTTGATTAGGATTTGTTTAAGATTTGACTAGGATTTATTTATAATTGATTAGGGTTTGGTTAGGATTTGACTAGGATTTGGTTAAGA
This sequence comes from Physcomitrium patens, assembly GCF_059467195.1. Classification (NCBI taxonomy): domain Eukaryota; kingdom Viridiplantae; phylum Streptophyta; class Bryopsida; order Funariales; family Funariaceae; genus Physcomitrium; species Physcomitrium patens. Next base: position 17,550,807 of record NC_143420.1, on the reverse strand, counting down.
TTTGATTAAGGTTTTTTTAGGATTTGATTAGGATTTATTAAGATTTAATTAGGATTTATTTAGATTTGATTAGGATTTGGTTATAATTTGATTAGGATTTAGTGAGGAATTGGTTAAGATTTTATTAGATTTTGATTAAGATTTGATTAGGATTTGATTATGATTTGATTAAGATTTGATTAAGTTTTGATTAGAATTTGATTAGGATTTGATTAGAATTTGATTAGGATTTAATTAAGACTTCTATTTTAATATTTTATTAAGATTTATATTTTAGTATATTTTTGAATTTCTATGTTATTTCTTTATGGTTTCTTTAAAGGGTCTTTAAAAATACCTTGCATTTTTTACATACTTCCTTTATAATTTTGATTGAATTTGATTGATGTTTGATTATACTTGCTAATCTTTAATTGTAATTTGTTTAAGAATCTATTAGAGTTGTTAGAACTTGTTGTTGTAATTTTTCTTTTGTCTTCCACAGCCAGGTTCCTAGTGCATTCTCAAGCCAAATGTCACATATTATGACAACGCAACTTAGACTAGTCCAATAAAATAAGTCATTAGTTTGTGGATTTTTTTTTTTTTTTTTTTTTTTTTTTTTTTTTTTTTCAATTCTTCCATACATCTTTATGAAAAATTATTAAGAGCTTTTTTAGAAGTTATTTTTATTCTATTCTTTCTTTAAAATAATATATTATAGAATAGGTAAATAAACTTTGTAGTAAGTTACTAGTTGATTATTGATAACCTTGAGAATTAGATTGATGGTTAGGTAATTTAGCTAGTAGTAGTAGGTTGTTAGTAGAATAAATGGTTAAGAATTCAAAGGGTTACAACCTTTGGAATCCGCTGGCCGATGGATCATCTTTTTAGTAGGATAAATAGGTTGAGAAAAGAGAGATCAAGGGCCAGACTGAGAGTCGTAAGCCGAGGTAAGCTTGGTGCTACCTCTTTGTTTTCTTTATTATTTGCTTATGAAGAATGGTGATTGAGAGAAGTATTGTTGAATTGATAATCATAGAATGGATTATAAGTTGAATTAAGACTGAAGTAGTAAGCCTCAGTGTTTTGTAGTTTGATACTTGATTTCAGATAGCCAAAATATAGTCAATTGTGACACTAACAGACCCAATTCATATAACCGGTCTTTCCTTGTCTTCGAACCCACGTCTATTAGTTTAATTGCTTTGGTCGACTAAAGCTTAAACGTAATGAGAAAATTTTGGTGCTGCTGCCGAGGAAATGATAACAATATGAAATGTTAAAAATTCATTGTATGGGAGATGGAATTATATGTTGAATGAGAACGTGAAAAGAACCAGTTTTAGGGTTACAAATATGTAAGTTATAATTCAAGGCAGTATTGATTTTATAAAGATGAATGAAAGATGATGAGTAATAATCATGAAGGAGGGGGGGGGATTATCAAAGATATAATCGACAAGGAAAAAAAAGACAGGAGCGATTACGCATAAGAAATAACCTACGAGAATAACAAAAAAGAATTGCACGTCCAAGAAAAACCAAAGGAAGAAAAATTCAAATTCAAATAGTAAGGAGACTAGTGATAACACCAATGGCCGCGGAAGTGCCAGAAGTACCAATTGCAGTACAAATGGGAGCAGTAGGAGACCAAAGTACAAATGTGGCACTATTACCTATTTTTAGTAGTTGACAAGGCTTTCATCCTGATCACCATATATCTCAATTTTTGATAGCGTGCGTGGCTAATAATGGTAGAATTGAAGAGATTTGGTTGAGATGGTTGCTAGCAACTTTAAAAGATACAACTTTTAAATGGTATATTCAACGACCAGTGGATAGATTTTCTAATTGGGAGGCCTTGAGGAATGCCTTCTTAACCCATTTTAGACCAATTGGATTTGAAGATCGGCTTCAAGAAAGTTTTATGACTAGCAAGATATTTGCGGGGGAAGCAGTAGAGTCTTATTATGACTGGGGCATGGATATACTTCGTAAATGGTCAAATAATCAAATGCCAGAGGTATTTATATTGTCAATATTAATTAACGGTTTGCATCCACCAAAATTAAAAATGTTTATAAAAGAGGCTCGACCAGCTATGATAGAGGCATTGTTGGCACGAGCAAAGATGTGGGAAGAATGTCATTATGACCAATAGTTAACAGTGGGAGCCACGATGATTCCAAGTTCAAGAAGCCAACAAATACAATCAGAAAATGTGTCTATGGATAATTATCTACAAATGGCTACCTCCAATGTGAAGAATGTTATGTTGCAACAACTAATTAATGCTACACCACTCCAAAAAATAGCGCAAATAATGATGACACCTTATTTTACATTGCCAACCTATCAACAACTGAAGTTGTTCACAAATATGACTGTTAAAGATCCAAATGAAGCCTTGTTATTAAATCTAACAAAAAAAAATGGAAGAATTGGCCATGAATTTGGCTAAAGATAAGGAGAAACGACATAAGCCTTCTAATATGAGACCTAATGTATGGTGTAATAATTGTAAGAGACAAGGTCATTTTGATATGGAATATCCATCACTCAGACAAATGGGTATTCAATGTACATTTTATGGAAGAAAGCACCCTACCCAAAACTGCTGGCATTTACAAAGGCAACAATAATTCAGTAATCAAACCGTGATTCCACCGACTCAATGGAAAGTCAATCAAGTTCAAACGGAAAATACATATGGATAGAATAGAAATCAATCTAATCGATAAAATCGAACATTCAATAACTTTCAAAGTTCCAATTTTAATTAGGGGTCTGCATCAAACCTCCAGAACTATGGGAAGGAGCAGCAGAGATATTAGCAATATGCTCCACTGGCACCATTGAACCAAGTATCCTCCGTACCAATGAGACAACCAGGATCATTTTTGAACCCTACATGGAATAAACTTAGTAGGTATATATCGATGGAGACACCCAATATGCCAGATGGGGATGCTAGAAGACCACTTTGTTGTTTCCGCTGCAGAAAAATTATTCATTAGACTAGTGAATGTCCCAATCCTAGAGCCAGTGATGATTATGTGCCAGTATGTGCGAATTGCAAGCAGTTAGGACATACTTATCAACAATGTAATGCTCCGTTCAATTTCAATAATCGAGATCAACAGATCCAAAGCCAAGGAAAAATGGAAGAGATAAATCAAGGTCCTCAAGATTCACCAGTTCATGGGGTAGAAGTAGTCCAAGATGTCCATACAAGAAATCAACAAAAGGAGAAAGGACCAATTCAACATTTGGGTGATCTTGAAGCGAAGGGCCGATTAGACCCAATTATGGAGACATCCAATCGAAGTCTTAATATGGGCCTTTTACTCAATATAAGACCTGAATCATTTGTGCATCCTAATGAGGTACCAATTACGGAGGCTTTGATTTTGTGTCAAGTTGTTCCGTTCTCTACACAGTTTCAAAAAACGTCCTTTCCATTGAAAGATCCCCTAAGAGGTGTGAATTCCACGGAACCAATATCAGCCCAATTGGGAGAACAATCTTACCCTTTGAAAGAACCGATTTTATAGGCTCCGTCAAATTCAGTTCTAGGTGCTTTATCAATTTTCAATATTAAAAAAAACCAATTTACCTGCATCGGTGTCTAGGACTGGTAAGAAGAAACAGACATTGAGAATTACTACTAATATAGAATCATATGATATTCTAAAATATTTGGGCACCATATAGTCCACGATTTCCATGAAGCAATTATTGGCGGTAGCACGTGAGTGCCAAACTATCTTGAATTCCTCATTAATTTGTTGTAGATCTCAAAATAAAGAAATCCGAGAAGTAAGTTTGAATCCCAATCTGAGTACACCTACGATTGTTGTTTCGATTGATGTAGTGTTATTATGGGGAGTGCAAGTAGATAGAGGATCTAGTGTAAATCTTATGAATGCCGCTACAATGGAGGAACTGGGTTTGGATCACTTATTGCCTACTACAGTGGTTTTGAGAATGGCTGATTCCAGTCGAGTTAAATCTATGGATATTTTATGAAGTATTGATACAATAATTGCAAGGATTACCTACAAAATTGATTATATTATTTTCTGATTGGAAAGCTCTATATTATAATATCTAATTTTATTGGGGCGATTGTGGTTGTATCATGCTAAAGGTCAAAATGACTGGGGCCGTGGTACATTGACAATTGAAAAAGGTAATGATAAAATTGTGCCTAAAATGTATCCTATATAATATTACAGAGAAACTCAAGTTGCCAGTTTAGAATTCACGTTGGATTGTGAAGATGAGTCTACAGAAGAAGAAATTGGTGCACTTGACCCAATTTATGCTGATACAAGGCAAGTTGTCAAGCACACTAGAATGAGCTATCAATGTAGGGGACCGAGAGAGTACTTAGTTCCTTCAAATGTTATTAATGATTCTGATCATATGATTACATATTGGATGAATAGATAGGATGTTAATCACGTGAGTGCTATGGAATTGGAGTTGGAAAGTTCTAATGTGTCAGATTTTATGAAAGATTTTGGAATTGAACAGAACATCAGTCTAGGGACTCTTGAAATTCCTTGATGTTAATCAATTAATTTAGGTACAATAGAGGCTCTCCAAATCATTCAGATTTATGATGGTATAAAAGGCAAGGAGAAAGAAATTTGGGTGGATTACTCTTTAATACATAAAATTGCTTTCACATGGTCGTATATGGATTTGAAAGGAATTCCAATTGAAGTTTGTGAGCATTGAATTATATTAGAGGAGAACACCTCATTAGTATGCCAAAGACAACATTGACTTAATCCAAAATACTCACTTATGGTAAAAGAAGAACTGGATAAACTCTTGGAAGTTGGATTTATTTATCCAATTTTTTTCAGTGAATGGATTTCACCAATTGTTATGGTGTCGAAAAAGAATAGAAAAATTTGCATATGTCATGATTTCTAAAAATTAAATGTGGCTACTAAGAAGGATTATTTTTCTTTACCATTCACGGATAGTATATTGAATGCTATCACTGGACATGAATGTTATTTATTTCTTGATGGATTCTTCAGTTATAATCAAATTAAGATTGTAAAAAAAGACTAGTTAAAAACTACTTTCACTATGGATTGGGGGACCTTTGCCTATAAGGTTATGCCGTTTGGGCTTTATAATGCACCAGCTACATTTTAAAGGATAATGATGCAAGCGTTCTAAGATTATCTACGAATTTCAATAGAAATATTTTTAGATGATTTTTGTACATTTAATATGAGAGCCAGGCATTTAGAATGTCTAGGTCAATGTTTGAATCAATGTACAAAATATGGGATTTCTTTAAATTCAAAAAAGTACCAATTTGGTGTGCCTTTTGGTAAACTCTTGGATCATATAGTTTCGATGGTAGGCATTATTATAGATCTGGATAAAATAAAGATTATAGTAGAATTAAAGCAACCAGACACTGTTATGAGTGTTCAAGTATTTGTCAGCCATGTCAGTTATTATCGACGATTTATCTATCTATTCGCAGTTTTATGCCTTCCCTTGACAAATCTCTTGAAGAAACCACCAACCGATGAGACCAGTCCTTTTTGGACAAAGGTATGTACAATTGCATTCAAAACATTGAAATAAAAATTGATTTTAATACCAATATTGGTGACATCTTGTTGGACAAAACCATTTCAAGTTTATGTAGATGCATCTAATGTCGCGATTGGTTCTGTGCTAAGCCAAAAAGATGATCAGGGTTTTGATCACCCTATTTATTATACAAGTCGTCAATTGGTAGCAACTGAAAGAAATTATACAACCAAAAGAGAAGTATTGGAAATGATTTATTATATACAAAAGTTTTGACATTATCTTCTTAGTTATAAATTTGTTTTCTATGTCGACTATGATGCTTTAAAATATATGATTAATAAGCCTCAATAGAGTGGTCATATTGCATGATGGGTTCTACTCTTGTAGGAATTTGACTTTACTATTAAAGTAAGTCCAAAAAAATTATATTCCAATGTGGATCATTTATCTCGATTATCCAATATATTGGGTAATGAACTCATTAACGATGCACTACCCGATGCGGAATCATTTACGATAGATGTAATTATTCCAAAGTATAGTGAAATAATTCAATACTTGACATTTCAAACCTTTTCACCCTATTTCAATGAAAAGCTTAAAGATCGCTTAATATTAAAATGTGCACCTTATACGATGATTGGTAAAGCTTTATATAAACAAGGCAAATGTGGAGTTTTGCAATACTGTATTTATCAGACTGAAGTGCATACTATATTGGAAGGTTGCCACTTGGACAATTGTGGTGGACATTTTGCAGGGGACATCATAGCTCATAAAGCTTTACAAGCTGGTTATTGGTGGCGAACAATGTTTATAGATGCCCACCAATTCGTCCAACATTGTAACCCTTGTCAGAGAACGGGTTGACCTACTGGAACTTCAGCAATGCTATTGGTACCAATTTTGGCTCAAGCACCTTTTGAAAAATAGAAAATTATTTTTGTAGGACCAATTGGAGCAGCCTCGAGAAATGGATAAAAATGGTATATACTGGTAGCAACGGATTACGTAACAAAATGGACTGAAGCAGTAACTACAAAAACCGATAGTGCAAGTATAATAGCAACGTTTTTGTATGAAAATATTATTATACGTTTCGATTGTCCATGAGAATTGGTTAGTGATTGGAGAACTCATTTTATCAATAGTACAATCGAATCACTTATGGCTAAATACGAGATAAAATATTAGAAGATTACATCGTATCATCCTAGAGCCAATGAAGAAGCAAAAAAGACTAATGGAATTTTATGTAAAATCTTAACAAAAATAGTTTCAAGAGTGGGAACAGATTGAGACACTAAGTTGTTTGCAGCTTTATGGGCATACCGTACTCCATATAAAGTTACTACCAATGCTACCTCTTTCCAATTGGTTTATGGCCAGGAAGCAATCTTAGCTATTGAATTGGAAGTTCAAAGTTTACGAATTGCTATAGATAATAGATTGAGAGATCAGGATTCATTACGGCTTTATTTAGAAGAATTAAAAAAATTAGATGAAATTAGAGCCAATGCATTAATAATAATGGAAATTATCCAAAAATGAAGAAAGACTTATTATGATAGTAAGCTTAGCCTAGAGGCTTTTCTGCTTAATGATTTGGTACTTCTTTACGATAGTCGATTTAAAAAATTTCTAGGAAAATTTCAAGTTCGATGGCATGGGCCATATCAAGTTATTGATGGATTTTCAAATGGTTCAGTAAAATTGGAAGATTTTATGACAAGTTCCATATTAATTTTTTATTATTTTTAGTATATTTTTTTAGTTTTAAAGATTTAAATAGTATATTTTCTATTATTTATTCTTTTCTTCACTACTGTATCAATATTATACCATTATCCTTAGTTAATCTAATTTTAAACCATAGTAGTTTATCTACCATTATAATTATAATCAACTCTTAATATCTAAATGAGATTTTTTTTTCATAATTTATTCTACTTAGTTACATCCAAATATATATTTTTTAATTCCATTGATATATTCTAATATTTATTTTGACTATATTATGAATTCTAAAATTTGGCTCACAAATCCTCTTTGCAATCCTAATTGCTTCCTCAAATACTTGTAGATCCCTCAATTCCACTTTTGAGTGGACCATAGGTCTTAATCTTTAAATGAATCAAACTATAATTTTTTCTTTTAAAATATTGGCAATTTGGAGACATAGAAACTTGAATTGAGAGAGACAATCTTATATTGATCTAAATTATATAAGGTTAGCCAACTAATTACAATCTATCTTTTCTACATTGATGGTTTAAAATTTATTCTTAAACTTGGTCTCAAACTCCTCCTAGTCACAAAATCCACCTTAAGCTCCTTAGCTTTGAGCTTGATGTTGCCAACAAATGGCTGCTATACCTTTTAAATAGCTAGCAGCATATACATTTTTTTTAATAGTATTTTCTCTAAATAGTTGGAAGTATTGTTGCATTGTAAAAAGCCATTAACATACATCTTCTTGCCTTGAAGTTCCAAAGTATGTATCGGACTTATTTATTTTCAACCTAAGAGATGTTGACTTCCTTATCCTAAAGGTTTTTATTTGCCTTTATAGAATAGCTATTTGGCTTAGGAGGTGTTCTATCTAAGTCTCCATTTGAGATTTCTTTGCCATATTTTCCATACTATAATTTATTTATTAAAATTTGCTACTATAATACCTTTTCAACTTATAGCTAGTTTCTTTTAAAGAAACTTGTGGTATCTCCAAAAGAGTATTAAATGTGACTACAACAACTAAACTTCAAGTAGACGATGGCTATCAATATACTACCAAAGAAAAAACTAATACTTGCTTTGATATCAATAAAATGGCACTAAAATATCTGTAAGATCTAAAATCCTTCCAATTCATAGTAATATAAATTCCATTACAATATAGGACATTGTAGACCAGAACAAAACTAAATAGATTTAAGCAAAATAAAATATAAAAGGTACAACAAAGTAAAAAAAAAATAGAACAAAATTAAACAAAAAAGTGTAAAATCAAACTTTACTAAGAGAATGGGATTGAAGCTATATTTGACCAAATATTCAAATGGCCCTAGCTAGTCCTATTTATACTTTGTTCAATCATCTTGGGACTTTTTAAAATATTCTTAATATTAAACCACATCTAAATAACCACCTTAAGTCTTTTCTACAATGTTCTATAGTAGATTTTATATAAACCACTAACTTAGCTTCAATTCTAGAAACTTCTCAAATATAGCTCCAATTATTTATCTCTATGCATTAATAATACAAATATTTTATCCATACCCTGTTATAATTAGAATCCTTTGGCTTAGCATATTGGTCTTCTTATAAGATGATAGGAGATTAGATTTTTCAAGCAAATCAAGTGAATTACTTAAGTTTGAATTTAGTTGGAATAATAGGTTATTCCAATGAGATAGTGTTAATATAGGAAGGACCAACTTTGTATACCTAATGGATATACATGCCTTAAATACTTGATATTAAAATCCTCTCATGTTAAAGAGGAGTCTAAAAGTATTAATTTTTTAATCCTTAGGTTTGGTTTGGTTTGGTTTGGTTTGTTTGTTTTTTTTTGTTTTTTTTTTTTTTGTTTTTTTTGTTTTTTTTTTATCTTAAAATCTTTAATTTTTAAGGTTGGTTATAATTTTTCTCTATCATCTTTGTTTAAATTTATAGAATAAAACTTACTTTAATTCCTTTAGATTAATAATTACTCACTTATTTTTGTCTTAGATACTTGTTTAAAACTTCTAAAGATATTTCTTCTTTTTAATCAATAGCATTTTAGAAGGTGAATTCTAGTCTCTTCTCTTTTGAAAGTTGTCCCCAATGATTGCCATGTGTGAGTCATCTAATCAATTCAATAGTTGTTTTAAGACAAAAAAAAATGAATTTTGAGTGCAAAAATTATAATTTATAGTGAGTAGTATAAAAATTCTTAAATAAATTGATAATTAAAATATTATTTGTAAAAATAGAATGGTAGTAAGTCTTAGAAACAATTTTCTTAGTTAGTTTAGTATCTTTAGTTAATATTGAATATTAAAGAATAATTATTAAGATCAATATCTACATCATCTTCATATCTATATTTAATACTTATTAAAAATTAAAATTTTAGTTAGTTTTTAAAAAAAGTATGAAAAAGAACCTCAGGTCTTTTTAATTATTGATATAAAAAATAGGATTTATAATTGATTTATATTAATTTCATTATAATAAAAAATTAAAATAATAAAAAAATATAGTTTTGAATTTATATTAGTATTATGAAAATATTATAAAAAGTTTTAGAATTTATTTAGGAATTTTTAGAATAATTTTTAAGACTTTGGTGAAAATAAATATTATCACTTTGGAAGCAATTATGAAGAAATAGAATAATATTTTGAAGGCCACATACTATCTTTAGACTAATTGGATATTTTTTAATACTATGGTAAAGCCAAAAATACAAAAATATTGGTTCTACTAGTAGAAAATAGGAAGACCAATAACTAGTATAATCTTTATAAGACGAGAGGTGCACAAGTCTCATATGGATTGTACCACCTTGAATGTAATTAAGTAGATAAGACTAAGACCTTGTAGCCTTTCTTAGACATCTATATACACTATATATGAGCCTTGATTAGGCTCAAATCCTTTATCTATAAATAAATTAGCCATGAGATAAATATTTTTATTTATTTATTTATAATTTTTAAACTTTTATAATATATTTATAGTAATTTGGATTTATAAGTTTCTTATAGCAATGAAAAGATAAGAATTTTAAAATTTTAAAAAATAGATTTTAATTTTTACTAGATAAAATCTCAATGAATAAACTATGACCAAGTTTTAGATTGTATAATTGCTTGATTTCATTTATTTCATTTTTTATATATATATATATATATATATTTTTTATTCTTGCTATTTGCTTCTTTCACTTTATACCACCAATTACAAGTAACTTTTAATTGAGGCCATTTTATAATTTGGATTGAAGAATAAAATTTATCTTTATAATATCTAATATATTCTTAGATCAAAAATTGTATTATACAACACTTGGTGAATCCAACGTGAAACATCTAGAATAGAGGGTTTTGAAGAAAGATTATTAGCTTTCTATTTTGCCTAAAAATCAAAGAAATTGTAGTAGAAATTATACTAGGATATTACTATTGTAGCTTGATTTTACTCCAATTCAAATATTTCAAGTATTTATTTTTTACATGCAGCAAAAATAAGTAATGGATCACAAAGAAGCAATGGCTATCAAAGTTTTACAATATATTATAAATATATTGGATCAATTTGATAGGAAAAATATCTCTAAGTATTTAAAATATTATTTTTAAGATATGGAATTAAATAAAGTATTAGAAAAAAAATAATCCTAATATTTAAATAGTTGTATTAAAATTAAAAGAGCATGTAAAAGAAATTATTCAAATCCATAAAAAAAAATAGAAAAAAAATGTCCTTTACCTAAAAACAAATTCTTTGAAGAATGCTTAAAGGATAATTAAAAAATAATTTAAAGAATAGATTAATAAATCTAACAAAATATTGGTTGTAACAAAGTTATTTTGAGAGTTTGAGAGACAATTTTTTTAATTATCTTAAATAGAAAAGCTTATACTTTAAAATAATAAGATAGAGCTATTTTTCCAATTAGTCAATAATAAATTACAAAAGGAATTGGAGTTACTATTAGAAGATAATATAGAAGATAATGAACTTACTACTAATTGGAAGAAAGTCTCTTAAGTAGTGGATATACTTGCTAAAAGAAAATACTAAAGTAGTAAGGTTGTAATATGACAAGAAATTAGGCCTCCATCAATCATATCATTTCATAGACAACTATCAAAAACTTCTATATTAATATCTATTACTTCAATTCCTATGTCTATTGGTATACCATAAAAAGATGCAATTGAAGAATTATTAAGAAGATTGATAGACTTATAAATGAAATTGGCAAAGCTAAAAGAAAAAGAAGAAAAAATTAAGAGTAAATTTATATCAAAATCAAGATATATACAAAGATATATTTGGTATAATAGTATTGAGTATTCTCACAAGGAATGTAGAAATTTTGTTGATACTTTGTAATCAAGAATAATTTTATGGAAGGATGAAAAGATTACTTTATGAGATAAAAGTGAATTTTTTAAAACTAACTTTGAAAAGAGAGAGATGAGAAAGGTTTTGGATAATTATTTGTTTTAACAAGCTACAGCATTAAAAGAAGCTATTACTTATGATATTGAGATAGCAAGAAAGAAGAAGGATATCTTTATTAAATATGTAGAGATAGAAAATCTATGAAACCATGCTATAATCTATATGGATAAAAAAAATAAGAAAAGAATTATTCAAAAAAACTAAAGTGATCAAGAATGCTATAAGGTGAAATGATCCTATTGATATCATATCCATACATACTTATCTTGTAAAATTTTAACATGAATCTTTGGTAGATGTAAAAAGGGATAGAAATATAACAAAAGAAAATCTTGAAGAGCCAAGTAACAAAAGAAGATCTCAAAGGAATGAAAAAATAAACCAAAATAAAGAAATATCCATACTACAAGATAATAGACCATCCAAAATTGGACCATCAATACCATACCTTAAAAATGCACTATTGCCAAAGAAAAAAAAAAAAAAAATAGAAGATAGTAAAATTAATGAAAAGAGAAAGCTTATTACTTATAAGTTGCAATCAGACATTAAAGCAGCTACAAATTTAAAAGGGGTGCTAAAAAAAAAGTTGCCAAATGCCAAAATTGTATTTACTTTGTAAGAAATTTTAGGCATGGTAATGAAAGAATTTTATGATGTTATTATTGACATTATTAAATAATAAAGACAATTGATAGTCAAATCTATAGTATCTCATACTTTGCATACTAATTTGACAAAAAAAAAAAAAAAAAAAAAAAGAATTAGCTTGATGTTACCATGCCTAAGATGTTAGATGATAGATTAGCATGTGTTCATATCAAAAGTATAGATGATAAAAGAATAGTATAATTTTTAATTCTATCCATTAATTATAAGCATAATTAGAATTAGGTATAGAGTAATTTATTATCAAGGATCAATAAAGAATTTAAGAAAGGATTTTTATAGAATACTACTATAGAATTGAAGTATAGTAGTACATCAAAGAAGGTACTCACATATAGAAAAGAAAGTATCTTTTGCATAGGTGTTATGAAATTATCTAAGAATAGATTTATTTTATATATACAATTTAATGACCTGCAAAAATAGGAGCAAAAAGATGTATAAAAATTTAAAAAAGACCTAAAAAGAATGGATGTACTTAATAAAAATTATAAAATAGTTGATATAGACATGGAGACACATTTAAAAGAATTTTTTAAAATAACTTAAAATAGTTAAATAAGGAAATAAAAATCAAGTGCTACAAATATATTCAAATGAGCTCTATTCAGTTATATGTGCATTTTAAGATTATGAAGTTAAAATTGAGCCTAGGTACAAGGCTGTGGAGCAAAAAATAAAGCTTATAGCTATACCATTGCCTAGTAATTTGAACCACCAAGTTCAAGAAGCTTCAAAATAAAAGAGTTTAAAAAATTCTAAATGGATTGGCTACAAGTTTATTAAAATTACATTCAAGGAATTGAAAATAGGATCTATAAAATTTCTTTTACTTATTAAAATAGAATAATTTGAAAACATATTAAGTAAGAATAGAAAGGCCTTTCTTTTTGAATCTTTAGAAATTATTTGTGTGAACCCAACTGTTATAGAACTAATGATTAAATTTATAATTCTACGTGCTTTTTGAGATTTAAGGCCAATTTCAATACCTTGAATGAATCTATTCAAACTTATGGAGATTTTGAAAAAAAAGACGTAGATAAAGATCTTAGAATTATTATTTATAATATATTCTAGCCATTGATTTAGAGTAATAAAGAAAAATAGAATACTATGGTTTATTTAAGATATTCAATCAATAAATTAAGTAACTATTAGAAATACATGGATTGGATAAATTATTAAAAAATTAATTGTGGTATTTGCAAATAGAGCGATTTATTCTATTGAAGATTTTTGTTTTAAATATGATCAATTTCAACTAGTTGAAGAAAGCAAAGATATCACTACTATAAGGATACCCTTAGGATTGATAAAAATGTACATATTATCACAGGGTACAATACATGATGAATAGAATAAATAAGATTCTTTGAGATTTTATTTTAGAAAAGACAATGCTCTTTTTGGATGATATTTTAATAAAAAGATGTATAGAAGAAGAGAAAAATAAAGTAATGGATTAGAAGAGGTGCCATAAATTTATATCTAATCATACTTGAGACTATAATAAGATTTTATCATAGCTTGAAGAATTTTATTTAACATTATCAAGAATTAAATCTACTTTTGAAGTTTGTAAGATTGTTATTGTAGAAAATTTATGTAGATGGTTTGATTGTAAGCCAAATCCTAATAAAGTAGATTTTTTGCCACAAATGAAGAAATTTTATAGTATACAAATAAAGGTACAAATTGTTTTAAAAGCTTGCATATTTTATTATGTGTGGATTCTTGATTATGCATATGTAACAAATTTTATTTATAATTTGCTACAAAAATAAATTAACAAATAAATAAATAAATAAATAAATAAGTAAGTATATAGAAGCAATTCAAAAATCTATAGAAATTATTATCTTATCCACCTATGCTACAAAAGATAAATTATGAAGATGGCAAACCAATAATACTTATAGTTGGTACAAGTTCAATAGTTATTAGTTGGACTTTAGAACAAGATGATAAAAAATGAAATAGATTTGTTATAAGATTTGGAGCCAAAGTATTAAATGAATGATAAAAGAATTATCCACAAGTGAAATGGGAGTTGTGAGAGACAATTATAATTATAAAGACTAAAAGATTTTATTTAAGTTAATCAAGGTAGTATATTTTTTATTTCAAGCATATTAAACAAAAAACTTACAACTATCTTTTATAAGGTGGTTATTTGTGGAAGCCATATGAAAGAGATGTTAGTATACTATAAAGAATAATTTACAAGAAAAAAAATACAAAAACAGCTGATTTCAGAATTTCATAATAATTTATTGGCAAGTCACAAAGATATTTATGTTACTTTTAATAAGCTCAAAGAAAGATATTGGTAGTATAATATGTACAAAGATGTGATAAAATTTACAGAATTATGCCAAACTTATCAAAAGTATTTAGAGATTTGATACAAAGATGAATTGCATTTATATATCTTCTAAAAGTTGGTTATGGATCTAGTTACGATGCTTTTAAAAATATGGCAGATGTTGTACTTGATTTTGGCACAAGATTTATATAATTAGATAGAAGAGAGAGCTCTATAGATAAAATCCATTATAAAATTTTTTAGATTTTTATTAGAAGATATGGTTTGTAGATATAAATGTATTAGAAAGATTACTACTAATTGTGGAGAATTAGATGCACATGAAGTAAGAATGTTTTTTGAAAGATGTGGAATCAAACTTATACTTACAATAACATATAATTTTGAAGGTAATGCCAAAAGTGAGCAAGGTCATCCTTCAATAGTTAAAGCCTTTGTCAAAGCCTACAAAAGAAGAATAAAAAAAAATATCTAAGATTATTATAATATTTTCTATGAACTAACATATTACTTATAGTTCAATAATTGAATATATGCCAATAAAATTGATACAAAGATAAAATCATATTATACCAATTGAAGAAAAAATATCTACTTGGAATATTTTACTTTAATAAGATGTTATGTTTAGGAAAGAACTTGTACTTCAAATTTATGAACTAAAGAAGAAATCTAACGATATAAAAAAAAACAATTGTGAAATTAAAAGTGACACATTTGAAAAACAAAGAAAGATTTGTTAAGCAGCACCAATTAAGACCATAAGAAATTCATGAAGGTGATTGAGTACTTGTTTATAATAGCAATTTGGATAAACAACACAATGCTTTGCAAAAAATTTCAAAGCATTATTATGATGTAATATGACTAATGAAAGAAAGTAAAAATAAAACATTATATTATAAAAAATCTTATTTTAAAATATTATAGAAAATTATCTTAGAAAAATAGATAATAATAAAAAAGATAATAAAATTAAAGGGTGTTAATGCTGCCTTTTTGAAAAATAGGCTTCTACTTATTTTATAGGCCCATAAATAAAATAAAACAAAGTAGATTGGAAAATAAAATGACATAGGCATGTTGTAAGCCAAATTTTTTGACTCACAATATAGTTAGAAAAAATATTAGAATAAATCAATAGAAATATGAAGAAAAAAAATTAAATTTAATTAAATAAGATAAATTATCAAAGAAAAAGCTTGTTTACATGTTGAGAGCAAAGTACAATTATAATGGTGGATGAAACTATTGTGGTTTAAAATTAGATAATTTAAAGATAGTGGTGTTATATTGATAAAGTGGTGAAGAAAGAGATAAAGAATAAAAAATATATTATCTAGACCTTTAGAATTAAAAATATATATTAAAGATAGTAAAAAAATTAAATATATTATTTTTCAGTAGAAATAGAGTAGAAAAGATTACTAAAAGGACCTCTAATAATCTCTCATGAAAGTATATTGGAGACTTAAAAAAAAAAAAAAAAAAAAAAAAAATCCATAGATTAACAACCTACTTTGCTGGATTGGTCTAAATTGTATATGTTCCGATCTAGATAGTTTTAGACTAGGTAAGTTATGTCAATCACATTGGGCAAATAAGGTTGGAAGTGCCAAAATTTAAACTAATAGAATTAATAAAGGCAGAAAAGCAAAGCAAAGCAGCGCGGATTTGAGTTAATAGTGGTGATCTTATTTGGGATGTGGGTGTTGCTTAGAGAGTTTGTGCTCACTAGAAAGTTTGGATTGTTAGATAGGATAGCAATTTGGGTTGGAGTTGCATGGAAGATTGGATTGTTAGATAGGATAGCAATTTGGATTGGAGTTTCATGGAAGATTGGATTGTGATCTAGTTTTATAGAGTAAATAGAAGACTCTAAGTAGAAAAAAGTGAAGGTTGCGACATAAAGAGATTTTTAGTCATGAGACATAGGAGTAGATGTAGATCAATAGAGAAGATTACCAATCAGGAGCAAGAAGAGATATTGATTATTAAGATAGTTGTTCTAATTGAAAAGCAGAGATGGTGGATATAAGCTGTATGATTGTTTGAAAGGAGGTGACAAAGTGAAGGTGTTCCTACTAGAAGAAATCAAAATGATAGTGTTGGAGGGATGTGGACATGGTCTAGTAGCAATGAAAACAAGACTTGGCCTGGAAATTGATGACCATAATAGATCGGCCATAATTCACCATATTATTGTAAGGTAATAATTAATTTCTAATGTCTGTTAAACAACAGATTTGGAAGAATTCTTGTACAT
Source organism: Physcomitrium patens (assembly GCF_059467195.1). Lineage (NCBI taxonomy): Eukaryota > Viridiplantae > Streptophyta > Bryopsida > Funariales > Funariaceae > Physcomitrium > Physcomitrium patens. The sequence continues at coordinate 17,533,801 of NC_143420.1, read as the reverse complement.
ATTTTTTGATATGATAATAGGTAATTATGGTTTTGTGATTAATATTTTAGTATAGTCATTTTTTTAGTGATGCATATAAAAACTTTCATGAGTTGATTGCTAGATAGTTTGAATAATTAAAAAATTAATTAAAATAAATTATATATAAAATAAATAATTAAATAATCAAAATAAAAAAAAAATTAAAATAAATAAATATATAAATATATAAATAAATAAATAATCCACAAATTAATAACCTTCTTTATTGGATCGGTCTGAACTATGTATGTTTTAATTTAGAAAGTTTTGGATCAAGCAAGTTATGTGAATTATCTTGGATAGACGAGGTTGGAATTGCCAAAATTTGAACGCAGTAAAATTAATGAAGGCAATGAGATGAGATGAAGCAATTTTGAGTTAATAGGATTGATCTTGTTTGGAATGTAGATGTTGCTTAGAGAATTTGTGCTCATGTTATTATAAGATAGTAGTTGATTTCCAATGGTTGTTAGATAACAAGTTTAAAAGAATTATTCTCCATATTTTTAAGTATAATAATAGATAATTGTGGTATTGTAATCAATATTTTAGTATGATTGTTTCTTTATTGAAGAATGTGATGCATATAAAAACTTCATGATTTGATTGTTGAATAATTTAATTAATTAATTAATTAAATAAATTAATATATAATAAATATTTAAATAACTGAAATAAAATAAATAAAGAAAATTTATAAATAAATAAATAAACCAAAATAAATAAATAAAATCCATAAATTGACAATCTACTTTACCAGACTAGTTTGGATTCCATAGGTTTTGGTTTCATAATATATAAAGTCTTGCTTGAGAATGCATCGAGTACTTGATTGTAGAAGGTAGAATGGAAATTGCAACAACAAAATCCTAATTCTAATAGAATATTAATTAAATTTAATTAAATTTAATAATACTAAGCAAGCTTTAATTAAATCCAAAAGAAACCTTAAAGAAATTATAAAAGAAATAATAAGAAATTTTAAAGGAATTTAGAAAAATCCATAATAAATCTTAAAAGAATCCTTAAGAAAATTTTTAAAAAATATTTAAATAATCACAAATATATCTTTAATAAATCTCAACCAAGTCCTAATTTAATCCTAGTTGAAATCTTAATGGACTTTAATCAAACCTTAGGCCAAATTCTAAACTCTAAGAAAATCTTAAATCTTAAACCAAACCTAAATCCTAAGAAAATACTAAATCCTAAATCAATTCGTAAACACAAGTTCAATCCTAATTCTAAACCAAATCCTAATCAAAACCTAATCAATTCAACCTAACATGAGCATAGTTTAGAACCTCAATATCTATTGATTAAACTATTTAATTTGTTTAAAATTTTATACACTTTTCAAAAAATAAGTTGAAAATAAGCACATGAAATTTAAAGAGAATCAAATTTATCAAAATAGAAGAAAAATATTAAAATTTGCTTGACTATTGGCCGGCCTCTTTCTTCAATCTTGATGCTAGTCTTCTAGTACCAATATTTCTTTCTTAGGTTGTTTAATTATTTTTAAAATTTACTTATATGTAGAAAATAAAGTCTATTATCCTTATATATAAATTTCACTCCAATTCAATTAGTAGATTACTAAAGATCTTTAAAATCCTAACTTCTCTTTAAAATCTAATTCTCAAGACTTCAACCTACTTGAAATTCAATAACCTTCAATTCAACTATTTGATTTAGTTTAAACTTACAACATACATTTTTAATAATTATTTTTATAACTCTTCAAAATTTTATTCCTAAATCTACTACCAAATATACAAAAAACTTCAAAACATAGTACCTTTTTTATTTCACAAATTTCAAAATCATCCAAAATAATCATGACTTTGTAAAGCTCTTACAAAGTCATTGCATACTTAAATCACTCAAATTCAACACCAAAAGAAATCTAATCAAGTTTAATATTAAATTCCACTCTTTAATCTACAAAAAAACCTTAGAATTGCCATTGGTGCTTGATTTTGTACCTTGGGATCTGATTTCGATCCAAGTTAATAATTGGTCCTCTTTAGATATCAAATTTTATCTTTTTGAGTTAATTTTTGTCAAAATCAACTCTTAACTTTCTCCTACATATATTCATATCCTTTATTTTTCTAATCTACCTTATTTTGTCTTATTTATGGCCTTACAGAGTAAATAGAAGCTTATTTTATAAAATGGTAGCATTTATATTTTTAATTTTACTTTCTTTTGGACTATTGTCTATTTTCTAAGATAATTTGTTACAATATTTGAAATAAGATCTTCTATGATATAATAATTTCTTCATCTTTTTTACCTATTAGTTGTTTTATATCATGAAATTAATTTAGACAATTTTGGATTAGGCAAGTTGTGCCAACCATGTTAAACAAATGAAGTTTAGAGCACTGAAATTTAAATAAGGCAGAGTTAATGAGGGCAACAAGACAAGGAAGCATAATTTTGAGTTAGTGGAGGTGATCTTGTCTAAGATGTGGATGTTACTTAAAGAGTTTGTGCTCACTAGAAAGTTAGAATTATTAGATAGCATAGAAATTTGGATCGAGGTTTCATAGGAGATTGGATTGTAATTTAGTTTTATAGAGTAAGTAGGAGACTTCAAGCAAAAGAAGACAAGGATTGCGGCATAAAGAAGTTTTTGATTGTGGAGCATAGAAGTAGATTTAGATGAATAGAGAAGATTGTCAATTAAAAAATGAATGGGTGCAAATTCTCAAAGAGCTCAAATTGATTAAAAAAAAGCAACAACAATGTTGTGCTTAGTTGATGTTGATGAATCTAAGTTGTATGACCATTTTAGAAGAGGTGGCAAAGTAAAGGCGTTCCTACTTGAAGAGATCAAAGTAATGGTATTGTAAGTATGTAAAAACGGCCTTGTAAGAATAACAATGGGTCTTGGCTTAGAAGTTGATGACTATGGTAGATTAGACGTAATTTGTCATGTTGTTATGAGGTTGTAGTTGATTTCCAATGGTTGTTAGATAATAAATTTGAAGAATTTCTTGTGCATAATTTTTGGTGTGATAATAGGTAATTGTGGTGTTATGATCAATATTTTAGTATGATTGTTTCTTTGCTGAAGAATGTGATATATATGAAAAATTTTACAAGTTGATTGTTGGATTGTTTAAACAAATAAATAAATAATTAAAATAATATATATATAATATGTATTTAAATAAATAAAATAAAAAAATAAGAAAACTTATAAATAAATAAATGAATAAATAATAATAATAATAATAAAATAAATAAATAAATAAAATTTTGATAAAATAAAATCATAGATAAACAATCATGAAGAAAAAAAAGACACTTAACTTTATGTGAGTGAAGTTACTCTATTGGACTACCAAACACAATTAAGGTGAATTGAATTTGCTGAGATATATACAAGAAGAAGTAAAGAGTAGATTTTAGTAAAAATTACCTCAAGAAGCCAATAATTAATACTTAAAGAGGATCAGTTGTTAACTTGGATTGAAATCAGATTTTGAGGCATAAAATTGTACATCTTTAGTGATTTTGAGATTCTTTAGTAGATCAAAGAATAGAATATGATAGAAAACTTAACAAGAGATTTTTTTAATATTAGTCTTATATCAATTGAATCAATATTGAGTTTTTAAGGAATTTACAAAGTTAATGATGTTCTTAGTTGGTTTAAATTTTTAAAAATAAAAATATGTTTACAAATTTGAAGGTTTCTTAAGTTTTGTGGTCTGTATACAAGTGAATTTTGGACAGTGTATTCATGCATTAGTTGTAAATGGGTGTAAAAGTTTTGAAATTAATCAAATAATTAATAAATACTTATATAAATTTTGATGTTAATCAAACAGTTAAATCAATGTGTGTAAAGTTTTTTGTGGGTTCAAGTCTTAGAAATTAGAGTTTGAAAGTTAATTAATATTTCTAAGATGTTTACAAAAGAAGCTAATTATATAGCTTTTATATAAAAAAAATTTTACAAATTAAAATATATATTAAACAAACTCAACATGTTTTTGAGGTCCAATAGAACTTTTTCACTTAGCTCTTAGGTAGATAGTATATAGAGAGATAAGAGTGAAGCCTTCTTTACTTTAGTCAATTCTTTTCTTGTTTTTAATCTAGTTTCAAAAAGTCTTTAGTTTTCTTATCTTTTAGCAATAGCCATTTCAATTTCTTTTTAAGATACATACTTCTTTATTTTTATTTTTTTATATATTTTTTAAAAAATCTCACTTATTTATTTGCTTTTATTGAATTTTTATCCTTAAAAAATTTATAAGAGTATACTTATAATATGAGAGCTTTGTCTTTTTTTATTAAAAATAGGATACTCTTTTTGCTTGATAAGACATAAATATATTAAAAATTGTGGATTATCTTCTTCTAATCTGAAATTATTTTTAGTATTTTTTTTGTTCTCTAGTTTTTTTTTTTTTTTTTTTTTTTTTTTTTTTACTTGTCTTGAGTAATATTAGATATCTCTTTTTTTTTTTTAAGTATAATTATGAAATATCTTATCAAAATAAAGAGTGCAATGGTACAAATGTACGAAAAATTAAAAAAAATAATGTTTGTAATGCATCAATTAAATTTACCACCACAAAGAAGAAGAAGAATGAGAAAAAGTAGAGATATAGAGATGATTGGAGCTGCTTCAATATTTGTACAAAATCATGTTCTTTTACTTATGAAGGAATACCATTCAAGTGCTAGAAAACCAAAAATTACCTTACTTAATATATTTTTTGATAAACTATAGAATAGTCTAAATAACAATATTTTATATGATATCTATCAAAACCAAGATGAAAGATAACAAATCTTTGCTACAAAAGATCCATAATTTGAAAAAGATTGCATTTTACCTTCTATTTTTGTTTATAATTGTAGCATTAAGGAGATATAGAACTAATATCTAGCAAATTCAATTCAAGAACCATCATTTGCTTACTTACTAGATAAGATATTGTAATTATCACAATCTTTAAGATGATGTAATAGAGATAAAGACTTTCAAAAGTAACATGTTTTTTGTCAAATAAATGGCAAAATAAAATATATTTGCTACCAAAATATGAGAAGATAGTCTCAATTTTAGGAAGACCTATCAACTACTTTCAAAGGAAACAAAGATCAGAGTAAATATCAAATTCAATTCACCGCATCTAAGATATCTTGAATATAAAATTACTGCTCTTCGTGGAATTTGTCTTTAGAAGGAAAAGTTATATCATAGACATATATTTATTATAATTGCTACCTAAGTAATATGAATATATAGAAGTAGATTAAAATAAATTAATTTTATAATATCTTCTAAAAAAGTATTCTAAAAGCATTATAGCATTATTTTGATTTTATATATATTTATAGTTGATTAATAGATTTAAAACTTCTTAAAAAAATTAATCATATACAATATGTATTGATAGCTTATAAAACAAGTTATATATAGTGCCCATATAAAAAACTTATATTACAAATTAAGATATGTTGTACAAAGTCAACACGTTTTGGATGCCCTATGGAACATTGCCATGTACTTCCTAGGTAGATAGTATATATAAAAGCAAGAGTGAAGTCTTTTTCAAACTTGTCAGTTCTTTTCTTATTTTTAATTTAGTTTCAAGAAATCTCTTGTTTTCTTGTCTATTGTCAATAGTCATTTTAGTTTCTTTTCAACATATATACTTTTTTATTTCTATTTTGTCATACTTCTTCAAAGAAGTCTAACTTATTTATTTGCATTTATCAAATTTTTGTTCTTCACATTTGGCTACTATGTAAAAATATTGCATATATATATATATATATATATATATATATATAATTTATTATATAATATAATAAAAACCACATTATTAGATTTTAATTAGTTACAAAATATGATTAGATTGCTACTTGTCATGGCCATAATCATGTAAGCTAATAATTACATATAGAAATAGGTAGAAGTAAGTAAAAGTAGATAAAAGTAAGTTAATTCTATAATATTTAATATAAAAGCTTCCTAGAAACTTCCTAGACGCTGCTTTGATTTCATAGGTGTCTTTAATTGACTTTTTGGATTAGAAATGTGGTCAACAAGTTGGCCATGTGCCACACATGTTGTTAGCTTGAAGATCAAGCTAACTATGTGGCCCACACGTAGAAAAACTTGCCTTGTAAGTCAAGGCATGTGTCCTACAAAGTCAACACATATTGGAGGTCCTATAGAACGTCGCCACGTAGCCCCTAGTTAGATAGTATATATAGAGACAAGAGTGAAGGCTTCTTCACTCTTGTCAACTCCTTTCTTGCTTCTAGTCTAGGTTCAAGAGTCTTTAGTTTCTTGTCTTGTGGCAATAGCCATTCCAGTTTCCCTTTAATATACCTACTTGTTTATATTTTGACTTATTATATCGAGATAGCCTTTTTGTGTATATTTTCCCTCATCGAGTCTTTGTCCTTGACAGATTGACAAGAGTACACTTACAATATCAGAGCTTTGTTTTTTCTTGAGTAAGAGTGGATTATCCCTTTCTCTTGACAAGACATAAGCGTATTAGAAGTTTGCGGATTACCCACTTCTAAACTGATATTGTTCTTAGTATCTTCTTTGTTATCAAGTCTTTCTTTTCTTTTGTCTTGAGCAATATCAAATAAATTTTTCTTCTTAGTGTCATTATGGCAGAGCTTGTTGAAATGAAGAGTGCAATGGCACAAATGCAAGAGCAAATGAGGGAGTTAATGCTTGCGATGCATCAACTCAATTCACCAACACATGATAGAACAAGAATAGCAGAAAGTGGGGATATAGAGATGATCGGAGCTGCTTCAACATCTACAACAAATCACATTCCTTCTCCAATTGTACAACACCCTATAAACACTAGAGAACCAAGAATTGCCTTACCTGAGAAATTTGATGGTACGAGATCAAAGTTTCGAGGGTTCATCAATCAAGTACAATTGACAATTGAACTTCAACCGCAAAGCTATCTAACTCCAAGATCACAAGTCAGGTTTATTGGCACTCTACTTTTTGGTTCTGCATTATCATGGTTTTCGTCTTTTTTTGAACAACGAAATCCAATATTGGACAATTTGGAAGCTTTTTTGGCGGAGTTTCGATCTATGTATGGTGAACACGATGCAACTCATGTTGCAACAAATAAGATCCGAATTCTGCGACAAGGAAATCGCTCAGTAACAGTGTATGCTTCACAATTTCGACAACTTGCAATTGACATCAAGTGGGATGATGCTGCACTCATCAGTCAATTTCTTTATGGATTGCAATACGAAGTAAAGAAATTGATGCTCAACTTACCTGATCCTCAAACTTTGAGTCAAGCAATCGATTTTGCGGTAAAATGTGATAATCGACTTTTCGAATTTTGATCCGAGAATCATTCACGGGAACCTCAACGTTATTACTCAATGACAACATCAACATCTTCGCCAAACGTACATTCGGAAGTAGAAGACATGCAAATTGACGCGGTACGTTTTAAACCCCTAACTGAGCAAGAAAAGATTCGTCGTCGTCAACAAGGATTATGTTTATATTGCGGAGAACCTAAGCACACTGCTCAACATTGTCCAAAGAAACGACGCAACTATAAAATGAGGGGTACGACAGTCAAAGAAGACAACATGTCGGAAAACGGATTCGTCCAGCTACAATAGGGACCGTGCAGCTGGAACCTTGTACAATTCCTAATAAAGGTCCTATCCTCTCCTCAGAACCCTCTCTTTGTTTTATAATAGACTTATATTTAGGACCTAAGAATTACAAAGCCTCTGCTTTATTAGATTCGGGAGCCTCAGCATGTTTTTTAGATGAACAATTTGTTAAAAGTCGTAAAATACTTTTTGTACAGAAACCTAAACCAGTACATGTAGAAGTCATAGATGGTCGTCCCTTGTCTTCTGGAGATGTCACTCATGAAACTCATCCTATAAAAGTAACAATAGACGGTCATGATAGCTACATAGCTTTTAACATAATTAAATCCCCATCCAATCCAGTTATTTTAGGTTTATCTTGGCTAAAAAAATATAACCCTCGAATAGATTGAAATTCGCGTAAACTTGACTTTTTCCAGAGTGTTATTAATAGTTCTACCAACCAAGTAAAAAATTATAAGTCTAGTATAGTAAAACCTGTACTGATAGGTGCAAAAGCATTTATACATTCAGCAAAAGAAGGATCAACTTTTGCTATTTATGCTGCACCTATTTCTGAAAACGTAAAGACTTCAAGTGGCATTCCAAGTCAATATCAGGAGTATCAAGACATTTTTGAGAAAAAGAATGCAGATATTCTTCCTGAGCATCGCCCATATGATTATTCAATCGATCTCAAGGAAGGAACTCAGCCACCATTTGGACCAATTTACAGTTTATCGCAAGATGAGATGGCTGAACTCAAGACATATATTGACGAGAATTTAGCGAAGAATTTCATACGCCATTCAAAATCTCCAGCAGGAGCTCTAATTCTATTCGTAAAGAAAAAAGATGGATCTTTACGAATGTGTGTTGATTATCGAGGACTCAACAAGATCACAATCAAGAACAGGTATCCATTACCTTTGATATCAAGACTTCTTGACCAGTTGAATCAAGCTAAGATCTATACAAAAATAGATATAAGAGGAGCATATAATCTAGTACGGATCAAAGAAGGAGATGAATGGAAGACTACGTTTCGAACCAGGTATGGACATTTCGAATATAATGTCATGTCCTTTGGACTCACGAATGCACCAGCTGCTTTTCAACATCTCATGAATGATATATTTCGTGAATTCTTAGACAATTTTGTCGTCTGCTATCTAGACGATATCCTGATCTATTCTAAGAACGTCGAAGAACATGAAATACATGTTCGTCAAGTATTACAAAAACTTAGAGATGCAGGATTGTATGCTAAGATGAAAAAATGTGTATTTTACACTACTGAAGTTGACTTTTTAGGATACATCATTTCAAATGATGGTCTCATGATGGATTCTAAGAAAGTCCAAACAATCATGGATTGGAAGATTCCAAGGACAGTAAGAGATGTCCAATGTTTCTTAGGATTTGTCAATTACTATCGGATCTTCATCAAAGATTTCTCACGAGTTGCAGCTCCACTTACACGCTTGACTAGTAAAGGTAAATTCCAATAGAATCAAGAAGCGGAAGCAGCATTTGAAGCCTTGAAGACATCGTTTGTCTCTGCACCAATCTTATATCGTGTTGACTTTTCCAAGGCATTTTTTATGGAAACAGATGCATCAGATTTTGCCTTGGGTGCAGTTTTATCACAAATGGGAACAGATGACAAACTTCATCCGATAGCTTTTTATTCAAGAAAATTCTCAGCAGCTGAGATCAATTATGAGATCCACGATAAAGAACTTCTTGCGATCGTGGATTCCTTTCAAGAATGGCGTCATTATCTAGAAGGCGCTTCTAGTCCAGTCACTGTGTATACAGATCACAAGAACCTCGAGTATTTCATGTCAGCACGCATGTTGAATCGTCGTCAAGCTCGTTGGAGTATGTCTTTGTCAAGATTCGACTTCATTATCACTTATCGGCCAGGAAAACAACAAGGTTTGTCTGATGCCCTATCTAGACGTTCTTATTTTGCACCAAAAGAAGGAGATGCAGCTTTTGAGCAACAAAGAACAGTCCTCTTGAAACCAGAGCAATTTCATCTCCGAGCAATGAAATCAACATTAACTGTTGATTCAACTTTTCTCAAGCAAATCCAGTCCAGTATGTCCTCAGACCTTCTTGTTTATGATATCGAGAATAATTCTTCCAAGTCTCATGATCCTTCTAAGTTCGAGTTCAAGAATAATCTATTATATTTTGAAGGACGCCTATATGTTCCAGAAGGAGAAGCACGTTTACGTGTTCTTCAACCACGTCATGACTTTCCAGCAGCAGGGCACTTTGGATATAATAAGACTTTGGAACTCATATCAAGAGATTTTTGGTAGCCACAAATGTGGAAGTCAGTCAAAGACTTTGTACAATCATGTGATATTTGTTCAAGATCAAAAATTCCTCGTCATCGACCTTACGGACTTCTTCAGCCATTACCTATACCAGAACAACCATGGTCTTCTGTTTCTATGGATTTCATTACAGATCTTCCAAGCTCAAGATCTTATGATTCTATATTTGTGATAGTAGATCGATTCACCAAGATGGCACATTTTGTGCCATGTACAAAATCTATCACAGGTGAAGAAACAGCTAAGCTTTTCATTGATAATATCTATCGCTATCATGGATTACCTAAAGATATCATATCAGATAGGGGAACTCAATTTGTGTCAAGATTTTAGAGGACCCTTTTCAAGATTTTAAAAGTAGACATAAAGCTATTTTCGGCTTTCCATCCTCAAACTGATGGACAAACAGAGCGCGTAAACCAAGTCTTGGAGCAATATTTAAGGTGTACTATCAACTACCAACAAGATGATTGGACAACCCTTCTGCCATTGGCAGAGTTTGCTTATAATAATACGGTACATTCTTCCACGCAACAAACACCTTTCTTTGCCAATTATGGCTATCATCCACGACTTGATACTTTTGATTTTTCAAAAGTTGATAATCCTACAGTAGAAGATATGGCAAATCGGTTGTCAGAGTTACATGCAATAATGAAGACGCAATTGAAGGAAGCTCAAGAACGACAAAAGATAAACGCAGATCTATATCGTAAGGAGTAACCACAAATCAACATGGGTGATAAGGTATGGTTACTTCGTCGCAATATCAAGACTACTCGACCTTGTGACAAGTTGGACTATCGTAGGCTTGGCCCCTTTTCTGTTTCTGAACAGATCAACCCAGTTGCATATCGGTTACATCTACAGGAGTCAATGAAGATCCATTCTGTATTCCACGTGTCTCTTCTTGAACCATATAAGACAGTGGATATACAAAGAAGAAGACAAATGCCTCTGCCTCCTATAGAAGTAGATAATAATGAAGAATTTGAGGTGGAAGAGATATTAGACTCAAGGCGGCGCCGAAATAAGCTGAAATATCTTGTTCATTGGCACGGATATGATATTAGTGAACGCACATGGGAGCCATCCAGGAATCTAGCAAATACATCAACTAAAGTCAAAGTTTTTCATCAACGACATCCATCGAAACCAAGATGAAAATCTCTCTTATAAAAGAGACAAGATTGAGGCAAGATAACATTCAATTTCCTATCCTTGTTTGTAACTTCTTTACATTTGTGATGCTAATTAGATGGAGAGCCAACAACCAGCGGATTCAATTCAAGAACCTTTGTTTGCTGACCTGCCGGACAAAACATTACGATTGTCACAACCTTCAAGACGACGCAATCGAGATGAACATCTTCAAGAACGACATGTTCTTCCTCAAATAGATGGTGAGATACAACACGTTTGGTATCACGATTTGGAAAGGGACTCCCGATGTTTGGTGATTTTGCTAGAGGTAGGAACAACTCCTGATGGTGTTCCAAATATTCTATTCGAAGGAAGTCACGAAGGCCTCAACAATGATCAAATAATTGGGTGGTCTTCCCCCCCTGGTATGGGACACTACCGATGGTTGAGAGGCCCTATCAATCATCTTCGAAGAGAACAGAGATCAGAGTATGTGGCGAATACAATTCGTCGCATTATAGATTTCCTCAACATATGATGACCGCTCCTCGTGGAACTCGTCTCTAGAAGGGGAGGTAATGTCACGGCCATAATCATGTAAGCTAATAATTACATATAGAAATAGGTAGAAGTAAGTAAAAGTAGATAAAAGTAAGTTAATTCTATAATATTTAATATAAAAGCTTCCTAGAAACTTCCTAGACGCTGCTTTGATTTCATAGGTGTCTTTAATTGACTTTTTGGATTAGAAACGTGGTCAACAAGTTGGCCATGTGCCACACATGTTGTTAGCTTGAAGATCAAGCTAACTATGTGGCCCATACGTAGAAAAACTTGCCTTATAAGTCAAGGCATGTGTCCTACAAAGTCAACACATATTGGAGGTCCTATAGAACGTCGCCACGTAGCCCCTAATTAGATAGTATATATAGAGACAAGAGTGAAGGCTTCTTCACTCTTGTCAACTCCTTTCTTGCTTCTAGTCTAGGTTCAAGAGTCTTTAGTTTCTTGTCTTGTGGCAATAGCCATTCTAGTTTCCTTTTAATATACCTACTTGTTTATATTTTGACTTATTATATCGAGATAGCCTTTTTGTGTATATTTTCCCTCATCGAGTCTTTGTCCTTGACACTACTTTGAAGTAGTTAGTCTAAAAGGACTATTATTAAGGTTGATTTTATATTGATAATAGTTTTTATATATTTAGAACCATCTTTATTAGATATTTATAATTTTTAAAATATTATTTTATTTTTTTTATTTGGTGTTTAGGACACATAAATTTTTAGTTAAACTTTTATGTGATTTGGAGTTTTTGTAAAGAAGATATATGGGCTCAAAGTCAAGGTTTTGATTTTGTATCTATTGTCATTCTTCATGGCATAATACATACATATGAAGGGCTTTTGAAGATTAAATTGTACAATTGAAAAGTTGATTCTAAGAGATAAATTTTACATATAAAAATAAAAGATTTGAAGTAGATTTGGAAGAGCAATAGCTTCTTGAAGACAATGCTTTTAGATTAAAGTTTGTCAGTGAATCAATTTCATGATGGATTTGATTCTAGCCATATCTCAAGCACTTGGATGAATCTTTGCATAAATATTTTCATAAATGAGTATTACTATGTTTTTAAGCTATATACCAAATTTTGTAGCATTTGAAATTGAATTTTTGAGATATAAAGAAAATAAGATTCAAATGCTTGTAAATTTGGATTTAGAGCACCTGCTAGGGTTTCTACAATGCCAAACAATCAGTAGTAAATTTATGGTTTATTTATTTTTATGATAAAGCTTAAGGATTAATACTAAATTATCTAGAAATTTGAAAAAAAATTAACAATTGAATCAAGAGATATGAAATTCTAAAATTTAGAGAAAAAAAATCTTTTGTTGAAATAAAAATATTTTAAAAGGATTTTATTATAATTTGAGCATTTTATACAAAGTAAAAGGATTTTTGGGAGCCAAGAAATTATATATATATATTAAAAATAGAGACATAGAGCTATAATAAAATTATGACATAAATATAAATTTTTTAAAGGAGATTATGGATTTTTTTTGAAATTATTAAAAATCTAACTTATTGGCAAATGATTAGTTATTATTTGGTATAACAAAGAATGTTAGGAAATTTTTAGATGCTCTAAAAAGCCTTATGTAGGTGCTTTGTGGATTTTTATCTTCTAAGATTGAGAATTTAAGATGTTATAGAAAGACCTTCATAGTATCTTTTGTTTTGCTAATGTTGTTTTATTTACCTTACGTGTATAGAGAAATAATTGATTTCAAAGAATGAGAGTTCATGATAATGAGGTTTATTGAAATACACATACTTGTTAGAAGCTTCAGAGCTTGAGTTGAGAGTGTTTTGAGTAAGAAAGCACTCATTTATTCACACGAAGGTATTCTGAGATTCTGCTAGTGTTAAATTATTTTGGTAATTTTAAACCCATAGTCACTCCTTTTTTTGATATTTTTTTGATAGAGCCTTTCTTAGACATGGCTCCTAGTGAAGGTAAAGATTTGAGAGTAATTGAGAAGTTTAGAGGAGACAATTTTTACCATTGGAAGGTCAAAATAGATCCTTTATTGATATCTTTGGACCTTTCAAATATTATGGATGAAAGTGAAGAGGCTCTAAGCATACATGCAAATGCTAAGGACATGAAGGACTTCAAAAGATGTGAAAAGAAGGTTTTTGGCATAATTTCCATTAATTTGGATGAAGCCAATTTTTCTCACATCATCTCTTGCAAAGGACTAGTAGAAGCATGGAAGATTATTTGTAATATATATGAGAGCAAGAACTTGTCCAACATCATCTTCACAAGGAAGAAGTTCTTTACTTGTAAATTAGAAGAAAGTGAAGATCTCATGGCTCATATCAATAAAGTAAAGGCTCATGCAAATCAATTAGTAATTATTGACAAGACTTTAGAAGAGAGAGATATTGTCATGACCTTGCTAATGAGTCTTCTCAAGTCCTACAACTACCTCATTATGGCATTGGAATCCATTAAGTTGAAGGAACTTACAATGGATTACATGACAACAAGACTTGTCCTTGAAATAACCAAGAAGAAAGAAAAAGAGCCTCAAAGTGAAGATTCAAGACTCTACTCATATCAAAGCAAGAGAAACTTTTCATACCAACGAGATAATATCAAAACTTGCTTCATTTGTAGAAAATTAAGTCATTTTGTACAAAATTGTAACAAGGCCAAAAAGAGAAATAGAAAAAGTACCAACAATATACATGAGTAATTTGGAAGAGATTATTTTACATTCATGGCAAGTGAAGGCACTTCTATGGCTGCCATATCTAAGTGGATTGTTGACTCAAGTGCCACTAAGCACATGACGTCATACAAGTATTCATTTGACACTTATGAAGCAATTTCAGCAATAAATGTCTTTATGGGAGACAATGGCATGGTACAAGCTATTGAAATAGGCTCCATTGCTGTGGAGATTGTTGTGAGAGGAAAAACGACAAAGATCAGATTGAAAGATGTCTTGCATGTATTCAAGATAAAGAAAAACCTCTTTTCGGTAAGTAAATTAGTTTCACATGGTTATAAGGTGCAATTTGATAAGAATGGGTGCTTTATAAAGACATTGGATGGAGATGATATTACCAAGGGCTTTAGAAATGGCAACCTTTACTTTATCAAGTGCAAAATGGTGAATGGATTTGAAGTAGCCAAATTTGTTGAGTTTCTACTTAATCAAGATAAGTTTGGCATTTGACATCAATGCCTTAGTCATTTGAATGTCAAAAACATGAAAGAATTCCAATCCATGGTAAGTGGCATGGATCTTAGTTAATTTAGCTACAATGCCAATACACTTACTTGTAAAGGTTATATTCAAGCCAAACAACAAAAGGCCTCATTTGCAAGTGGAGTAGCAATATGTACCAACAAGTTATTGGAGATTGTACATTCAAATATTTGTGGACCTATGAAGATACCATCAATAGAAAGAGCATGGTATTTTGTCATATTAATTAATGATTTTTCAAGGAAGATGTGGATTTATATCACCAAATGCAACATAGAATACTTTTTTAGATTCAAGAAATTTAAGATACTTATAAAAAAGCAATGTAATTGTTAGATCAAGGTATTACACATGGACAATGGAGGTGAGTACATGTCAAAGCATTTTGATGAATTTTTGAAGATTTAAGATATTACAAGATAAATCTCTACTCTATATATTCTACAATAAAATGGAGTTGCTAAAAGAATAAATTATACCATTGTAGAGATGGCAAGGAGTATGCTACATGAACAAAATCTTGGGTTTGAGTATTGGGCGAAAGCTATTGTAACATCACTGTATACAAGGAATAGATGCCTTACAAGTGCACTTACATCAAAAACTCCTAAAGAAGCTTGAAGTGGGAGGAAACCTTGTATTTCACATATGAGGACTTTTGGATGTATTGTCTTTGTAAAGGTACCAAATTGTATGAGTTTAAATTTAATGCAAAAGGTATAAAATGTATGTTTGTTGGATATTGTGAAAGTACCAAGGTATATAAGCTAATGGTTTTGAATACTAAGAAGATTATTAAAAGTCGTGATGTAGAATTTTTGGAATATAAGTGTGCTTATGAGCACTTAGAAGTAATAATGTGTTTGTAGATACATCTTCAATTCTAACAAAAATAAAATAAAATTAAAAATAAAAAATAAATGATGATGACAATGAAGATGGTCTAAATGAAGATGAAGAGATGAAGAAAGATCCCTCTACAATTCCTAGGATCAGCAATGAAGATATTGAAGATGTTGAAGATGATGATAATGATGAGGAGTATTAGCCTTTGAATGAGAAAAGACAAGGTTTAAGAAAGAAGAAGCTTGGAAGCAAGCATGGAGTGCAATAAGATGAATCTTCTTCAAATGAACAGAGATATCTTTTGAGAGATTAAAAAAAAAAAAAAAAAATTGTCAATGGTGGAAGAAGCACATCTTTTCTCAAGTAAGTGAAGAACATGCCAATGTTGTACTTCTTGCTAATATATTGAGTTTGTATGATGCAATGAAGTCTATAGATGCAATGAACTAGTAGAAGGCCACGGAAGATGAATACAAATCACTCATAGATAATAAAACATGGAAATTGACTCAACTTTCTTCAAATGGATCTTTGATTGGTTGTAAGTAAGTATTTATAACCAAAAGAGATGTAGTAGGTAATGTTGTAAGATAGAAGGCAAGATTAATTGCCAAAAGCTACTCATAAGTTATTGGTATTGATTTCAATGAGACATTTACTTTTGTGGCTAAATTCACCACCATTAGAACTATTTTGGCAATTGGTGCAACAATGGAGTTGAAAATGCATCAAATAGATGTAAAGACCATTTTTTTGAATGGAAAGTTGGAAGAAGACATCAACATGGATCATCCTCAAGGATTTGTTGAAGATGGCAAACAACACCTTGTTTGTAAGTTGAAGAAATCCTTGTATGGATTAAAACAATTACTAAGAGCGTGGTGCCAACATATTGACATTTTTTTTTTTGAATGAGGGATTTATAAGAAGTAAGTTTGATCATTCTTTTTATGTGATGCAATTAAATGAATTCATATTGATTTTCATCTTCTATATTGATGATTTCATCATATTAAGTAATATTATAAAGAAGATGGATTGATTGAAGATAAAATTAGAAGAAGAGTATGAAATGAGTGACTTAAGAGATTCTATTATTATTTAGGAGTAGAATTTATAAGAAATCATAGTAACAAGACCATTAAAATGAGCCAAAGCAAGTATATTGAAGAAGTGTTGAAACAATTCAACATGGAGGATTGCAAGCCCATTGAAACACCTTTGGAAGCCAACTTGAAGTTGAAGAAGCTCACAAATGAAGAATTTGCTAAGGTTGAAGATGAAATAAAAAGTATTCAATACAAAGCAACAATAGGCTCACTCATGTATGCAATGGTTGGTACAAGGATGGATCTTACATATGAAATGAGTGTTGTGAATCAACACATGTCAAAGACTAGACCAATTCATTGGGCAACAAGCAAAAGGATCACGAGGTACTTAAAAGACACTTTAAACTTCAAATTGTGTCTTGGAGGGAGTAATGTTGCATTATATGGTTATTATGATGTGGATTGGATTAGAGATGCAAATGATAAAAGATCAACAATGGAATATGTATTTTTTGTTGGAGTAGGAGCAATCTCATGGAATTAGAAGAAACAACCAATAATTATAAAATCCACAACAGAGGTAGAATACATGGCAATAAGTCATGGTACAATGGATGCAATTTGGCTAAGACAACTTTTTAAAGATATTGGACTTGTGCAAATGGAAGCAACTACAATGAAGTGTGATAACCAAGGATGTCTTACTTTACAAAGAATCCAAAGCATCACTCAAGAACCAAGCACATTGACATTCAATATCACTTCATAAGAGAGAAGATTGAAATAGGAGTGATTGACATGAAATATTGTGTAATAGAAGACATGCTTGTTGATTTGTTCATAAAAACATTAGTGAAGAATATGCATTAGAAGTTAATAAAGGCACTAAGATTAATAGCATTTGACCAATAGCAAAGTGAGAGTGTTAAAATAAATAAGTATTACCATAGGTATGGTAAAATAAGTATTACCTTAGATAAATCATTAATAGTCAAAAGATAATAAAATAGTTAAGAAAAATAACTAAGGTAGAAACTAGGATTTACATGGTGGCTAAGTTAAGAAAGAACCTACAATTTAATTGGATGAAGTAGAAATGGATGTAATATCAAAAAGATGGAAGTTGATTTGTTGATTAGCAACCACCACCTATAAATAAAGGATGTTGGAAGTGAGAGGTATCTCATTCAATACTTCTCTTGTGTGCAATCTTTTTGATTTATACTTACTTGGATCTTACTTGTTATATTTCTTCAATAAAAAGAATAAGAAGAAAAAAATAAAAATAGAAGAAAAGATAGAAACAAAAAATAAATAAATAAATAAATAATGTTGGAAGCATAAAGTTGCTCCAAATTCTTGCAACTTCTAGTTGATAGGAGTTTGAGTGTCAAGGATACAAATTGAAAGAAGATACATAAACTTAAGGAATCTGTGTCAAAAATAAAGTAACAAAATAAAAGAAAGTATATATATTCAAGGAAGAACTGGAATGGCTATTGCCAAAGACTAGAAAATATAAGACTCTTAGAACTAGACTAAAAGCAAAAAAAGAATTGACAAGAGTGAAGAAGGCTTCATTCTTGCATCTATATATATTACTTAACTAAGAATTATGTGGCAATATGCTATAGGAGCTCTAATACGCGTCCAATTTGCAGAACTCATGTCTAATTTGCAAGGCAAGTTTCTTAGGTCTGCACCATATGTCCAACTTGTACTATAAGTAGTCAACATGTTGATACGTGGCCTCCTTGTTGGCCAAGTTTTCAACCTACTAATCACCTATAAACATGTATAAAAGTAAAGTAACATCTATAAAGCTTCTAAAAAGCCTCTCCTTAAGATATTATCATATTTATCTACTTTGACTTACTTCTACCTATTCTTATTATCTAGATAATTATCAAGGCAAATATGTATGTCCGTGATACTAGGCATCTTCAAATTGTTTTTTTTTTCTAGTTTTTTATTCATTGATGAATTTTGGACTTTGATAGTTTTATTTAAAAAAATTATTTTTTTATGTCTATATATTCTGGAGATCAAGTTTAAAGAGTTGTTGCTATTCTTATTTTTTTATCTTCATGGATTGAATTGTAATGGATTATTTTATTTTTAGGATTTTTTTTCTTTTTTTATTCTTATTTACAAGTTAGAGGTTCTAAGATGCAGCACTGTTGGCATTTAGTAGATGTACAACAAGTTATTTTATCTTCTACATTATTTTTTTTTCTCTAATTAAGGCAGCATTTTGGTTGCTTGTTGGTGGTTTAAGGATGAGTGGCATTGGAGAAGACCATGGGTCTAAGAAAGTTCCTCTTTGAATTATTGATGACATCAATATAGTAATTAGTAATATCTTAGAATCATCTATTTTTTTTTATTTTATTTTTTTTTCACTTGAATGCATGTTAATAGTAGCATACTATTATAAAAGCAACATGCTATCATTTGATTTGAACTTTACTATGGCAGTTGTAGAGTTGTGTTGTATGAAACTTTGGTAGATTTTCAACCATATATGATTAAATGTTAGAAGAATCTACTTAACAAGTTGCACATTTCTTTGACATTAATTTCAATAATTTTTATTACTTTGACTAAGTTGTGATGTAGAATCTAGACATAAAACTATAATGAGGTGTACTTGCGGTAGAGCTCCTATAGTCAACAACTAGGATGTCAAGGTAGGGAGAATTTGCCTTGAGAAAGTGATGGGAATCTAATTGTCTTTAATTTCTCAATTAAATCTCAAGAAAAAAAAACACCAAGTTTATATATAAAAATTTTCTTACATAAGCAATTACATCAATATATAATCCTTAAGTACCAAAGATCATAAAAAATGTGATAAAAATATTAAAAAATCTTATATATCCTAAAGGTGAATTTTTCTTAAACTTTAACAACTCATATCTCACAATTGGACCATCTAAAAAAACCAAAATTTTACATTAAGTATTGATGTACTTTCAACAATTACCACAACAAATTTTAACTACAAATTCATTACAAATCTTACAATATTGCTAAAATCCTAATATTATCTTCAAACCCTTACTTACATATATCCATGTATAATTTTCTTCATATCTCACAAATTAAATACTTAAATACCATAAAATTTTAATATATATCTTTTTAACCTAATAATACATACTTTTAAAAATTTTGAGCTAAAAATTTGTCCAAAAATTTAAGATATGGCTCCAACCATTACTATCAATAAAACGAGTCACTTACTGCCTTTGAATTACATATGTTGTCTTCAACACTCTATAACTCCTTCATAAAAACTCCAAATGTAAAAATTCTTTTGCAAAAGACGTAGGTCTTGAAATCACTCTTATGATTGCATCTTCCAATCTCTATAATCTATTGTAAAACTCCTTTTATTTTCAAAAGAGCAACAATATGTCTTAAAAAGGTACTTTAACTTCAAATGGCTATAACTTCATCATCTTAATTCCAAATCCTATATAATTTAAATACTATAATGAACACAAATAAATCTAAAAATAAATTTTCTTACATAAACTCTTTTTAATTAACCTACTATTCATTCTAATATATATTAATACTTATAAATATATTATATATTTTAATTAATTTTTACATACTATAAATAATTATAATGTAATAATAGAATTTTTTATTCTTTGGTGAATTAAAAAAAAATAGGATGTAGATTTAAATTATTGTAGTTAGATTTAGACCTTAATTTCTAGCAATTGTCTTGTGGATATGTCTAAAAAGTAATAGAGATACTTAATACATAAAGTAATTGCTCTATTGTCATAGTTGAAGCAATGAGTGCAGTATTTTCCTTCAATAGTTGGATGCTACATGATTTTTAATTATATAGGATTTGTAAAATTTATAGGATTCGTTATCTTTTTGATAAGTTTTTGATAAGTTTGTTGATTTTTAATTTATGAACAAGGTAACAAACTTATCAAAAAGCAACAATAAAGAAATTATATTTTTTTTCTTTTGTATAATGGCTTAGGCATCTTATATTGTAGAGCAGAGTCCATATATCATAGAATTGCTTACATATAAGGCAAGAACAATAGAAACCATTCTTTTATTGGCTTGAGTTCCTCTATATCAAATCTTAAGTTGTGTTGGCATAAGGCATTGTAAGTGCTATAAAAATTTGTCATAGATAAGGTCCTTCCGCCCTTGTAACAATGGCTTCTAGAGTGGTCAATAAACAACTTAATGCTAAACGTATTCAATTCTAATTTTTAAAAAAAAATTGTTGTTTTTTTTCTTATAGATTTTTATAATCCAACTTGGATGCAGCTCTTCTTTAAGCTATTGGTTATTCTTTTTTTGAATTGGATATCAATTAGTGAGATTATTGTTGCATTGTACCAAATTGGCTTGATAGTATTTAATATTCATTAAGAACGCCTTGTTTTATGTCACCTTATGATTTAATATTTAAAATATTATTGATACTTCAATAATAACTCTTAGATAAGTTGTTAGACTTGCTGCCTTGTTGAAGGTGTTGATGAGGCTCAAAATTCAAGTAAATTATTATAATACAAGTTCCAACCTAACTAGGAGAATAACAATTTAAATTTAAGAGGAAGATTGCATTAGAAAATTTCCACTACTACCAAGAGCACTTAAAGTGAAGATCTACATCAACATATAAGGTTGTGCAAGAAAGAGTCTCATTTGCAGTATATACCAACAACAACTGAAGCAACTCTCTAGCAATAGCCAAAGCTTATTCTAGCAACTTCATTTTTGTGAGAATTATTTTTTAGAACATATTGAATAGAGAATAATCATATATTATGAAGTGATTAATTTTAAAATTGATAAATAATCTACACAAAAGATGAACATCTTGATTATATAGACATTATAGAGATAAAATTAGATTATGGAGATGATTTCTTAATTGGATGAATAATTATAGATGAAATTTAATTAAAATTAGATGAATCTTTATTTATAGATAATAATGTACTTATAGATAAAAATATGTCTTTTAAATGGTTTAAGTATTTAGTATTGTAGTGTTGTGAATGTGAGAATATGCCATTAAATTAATTAAGAAGTTTAAAGGATTAAACAAGGAATAATTGGAAGCATTTAAATGATTAATTTACAAATGAATTAATAGTTGGAAGTTGGCATAAATCATCTACTAAAGTGATTTATTTTTGCTTATAATTTGGATGTTATAAGATTCTTGGATATTGGAAAAACGTTAATTATAAATTATTAGAATATTAAAAAATATATATTTTGAATAGATTAGACTTCTAAATAGTGGAAGTTTATTTTAGTTCACATGTAGTGAAGATTATTTTGAATGTCTAGCAATTAAAAAGCAAAATAGCAAGAAAGTGGAGGTTGTGCAAGTTCAATTAATGATCAAATTGGATTCAAAAGTCAAGATACAGGGTACCTTGCTTTAAATCAATGTCAAGAATGAGCAAAAATGCCCACTCTATGTGGAAGAGTTTGTTGATTGTAAATGTGAGTGCCTTCTTAGTTTCAAAATGAATTGCAAAGGTATTTTTGAAATTTATTTGGTTGAAGAATTTTTTCTTCAAGGCATCTAGGAGGATGTTGTACTTTACCTATGCTTTGGCATGCTGAAATTTCATATGTGCCATAATGTTGTCTATGCAGAAAGGTATTAAAAATATTTTCAGATTCACTATGTGCTTTTGTCTTGTGAAATCGACCTCTTTGCAATTGAGCTTCTCAGTAAACAAGCACCACATTGATAGAACTTGGTTAATATTCTCATCACATGGATTCAATGCAAGTTCAAACTTTGTTTTCACAAAGAATTTTTTAAGGGGTTTGCAATCTATGGTGAATTTGACGTGCATACCTCAATGTGATTGTTATGACTACAGATTAGTATTACTACACATGGATCGCATCATGCGGTGCCTCTTCCAACCATGTAGAGGAATATTGTTGGGGCCTTATTTTAGGACATCTTGCTTGGCTTATTCTAAGAAATTTTGGGTTTTTTTTGTGAAAAAGCCCTAATATAAAGAGACTTCGATATGATCCTTTGTATGGTGCCTTCATTATTTTTACTGTTTAATATTATTATGTTATGTATTTGGAAATTATATTAGTCAACTTATTCATAACATGACATATCATGACATGAACAAGAAAAAAATTATAAATCATGTCATGACATGAATTAAAAATTAAACGTCTACTAGTAGATGTTTTCCGCACCAGGCACATTACAAGTTTTATTATTGCAAATGCATTACATACATGTGAGTATTGAAGGGTACCCTGGAATCCACAGCAAAGGGGGGTGCACCACCAAAGACAACCCCCACCCACTGCAACGTCGCCATGGCAAATTTACCCGGATCGGTCAACACGCTGCGACCCCCACCCACTGCATCATCGCCATGGCAAATTTCCCCGGAGCGGTCAACTCACTGCGACCCCCACCACATCCCACCGTGTCGGTTCAGAACGGAAACAATTGACCAACCCAACAATGCAGAATGGATGAAACAGCATGATCGGTAATCAGGATTGTGCTGTCAGTCGGACGGGATGATTCCTCCGAACTGTGCTGCATATCATCCGGATCTCATTTCTGCTCTCTTTTGAGCTTTCCAGCTCCATCTGCGTTGTTTTTTCTGGCGTTGTCACCAACGATAGATGGACAATGAGATTGAGAGAAGTCGTTGGGGTTGGAGAAGGCTTGGCGGTAGAGAGAGATTGCGGTCTCGTCGACTCCATTGGGCAAGTGGACGCGTCTACTAGGATTTTCCATCGTCTGTTATTCCCACTGGATGCTGTTGCTACAGTACTCTCTCATGCTGGGTTCTAATAATGGTACCGTTTTAATATGGTAGGGGGGCCCCTAGACCTCCCAACTGCCGCCAAGTGAAAGGGGTCCATACTCGAGACCTCTTCAACTTGGAGTAGGTGCATCTCTTTTTCAAAGTCTTTCTTCTGTGGTTTTAGGAAACTGAAGTGGGCTTTGCAGAGATAAATCAATCGATTGCTTTTGTCATCGCATTTCCAGGTTAAGCATCGCCTTGCAAATTGTACGCCATAAAGTCGGAATGACTGGTATGGATGAAAATATTCACTCGGAATTCGGGGGATGAAACAGTCGGTCCCTACTAAGCCACCGTGGTCTATTTTCTCCTCCTCAGCCCCCGTCTGACCCCTGGTAAGTCTATATTTTCCTGACGCGCAAGTTCCGCATCTGTTCTCGCTCTCTCTGTCTCAGTCTGCCGCATTGGATTGCCGACTCCTGTAAACACAATGTCTCAAGTTATTTGAACCTGCTTGTGTGTGTGTGTGTGTGTGTGTGTGTGTCAGTGGTTGCTTTGGTTTTGTCCGACCTTCGAGTGTGGAGCTCCCATTGAGCAGCCTGTCTGGAAGCCATGGCCACTCCCCACGTTGCACTTGCGGTGCCTCCGCAGGCCGCCCATCCCACTCCAGCACGAAGCAAATGCGAGTGCACATTATTCTTTAGCCTGCACTTGACGGAGATGATCCTGGGCATTATCGGGTTTATACTGGGGATAGTCCTCACAGTGTTTTACCACATTGCATTCGTCTGGCTATTAGCCACGGGACTTTTGGCCTTCGCCTCGGGACTGCAGGGAATACTGGTGACGCAGAAAGGTACCGCGGGATACAACTGCCATATTGTTCTGGCCGTCTTCAATCTCGTCAACTTGGGCATCATCGGTGTGGTATGCATCTTCCTCCTGTCGCCGCTCTTGATCATCTGGGCCATCGCGGCGTTCGTCGTTGAGCTCTGGGTAACCATCTCTCGCTTCTGTTGCAACACCGGTCCCGTGGCCCAGGCTTCCGGCGCCCCGCAGTATGCCACAGCCCAACCTGCAGTTCATGTGCACGTTGGGAACGTAGGTGGTCCTCGTCCGATGCATCCAGCTCCCGGCTTCGCGGCGCCACCTCCCCAGCATTACCCACCACATGAAAACCTCAAGACTCCGGCCTACAATTAACTGCGCACCCACCGAAGTACATGAGTTTCCTATTACAGATACTCCACCTGTGGATCCAATGAAACTCTGGTTGCTTAGTTTGTTTCAAGAATGCAAGGTTTAATGGTACAGGAGAATGGATCCCTTCTTGGCAAGGAGTCTCTTATTTAGTTTAACCATTTTTCATCGCTGTATGTCGAGGATTGTGCGTTATTAGACTGAACGGATTAAAACAAAAAAACAAAAAAAAAAACAAAAAACAACAAAAAATAACAATAAAAATGGTTTTCTTGTGTTTACTTTACGTATTGTATAAACATGGAATCAAGTCGTTATGTTATTGTGTAGTTAATGCCTCTCTTAAAATGAAACACCTTAGATCCAATGGACAGTGACATAGAACAGGTTTTTGTTGTTTTTCGAACTTGTTCTAATTCAAGGTGGACTACAATCCCACTACATCTGGCTACTTTCACGATGTTGAATAAATTAATCTTGAAGATTAGAGATATACAGAATGTGATTTAAATATTGTAAAATCAAGTTATCATATATTAATATAGTAAATATATGTTTAAAATTTTCCTTTTGATGTAAAATAAAACATATATTTTTTATTATGTCCCTTTCTTTCTATCAATATGTATATTTGATGAAAAAACCTGGTGCGATTATATTATGCATAAAATAAATGTTTGGCTTTCAATGGCCATCACATTACAATTGTTATCATTTCCTGTTTTTTTTAGTGAAATACACTCGTTGAAAAGAATCCAACCATTTGTATACTGATTTGATCCCAAAACACAACTGCTACTTGTGAAAAAAAAAAAGGAACATAATATCGTTAATTATTAAAATCATTGTAATGCATTATTAAATTATTTCTTCCCTTGAAAAGTTATCTTGAAATAAAACGCTAAATTTAAGACATTCTTTGTTTGAAAATTTTGTTTTACGCTATTGCAGACTATGTGATATTCTTTGCTTTGAAACCAATAGAAACATTAAAAATTGAAGTACATGTGTACCACAGAAAGCAACATAAATTGTAAATAAAATGAATTCAGAATAACTTGAAAAAAAAAATCTCCAAACACCTTTACTGTAGCCATCTCATTACAGATCAATTTCATATCACCAATGCACAACACAATCAAACATTGATAACATCAAACAACTTTTCCATGTTTCATCCCACAACCACGGACACTCAGTTCACCACAGTAATCTTAATTCCTCAGCCAGAAAACTCAGAACTTACACAAAAAATCTCAACAAACAACACTCCTGTACTTGAAACAGAATTAGTGAGAACCAAAGCTCACAGACTGTAGGGAATGCAACAAAGACGTCGTGGCTGACAATGCTCAGAGTTGCATCATCGATACTGCAAGGCGATGGTCGAAAGCTGAGGAGTGAGGATTGCAAAAAATAGGTGGACAGAAGTGAAGCGGGATTCCGGGATGCTCTCGATCGGAATAAAGCAGACTCACGACGATTACACTTTCGTACTCTTAATATACTAAGCTTATCCCCCGAATAGAAAATCGGTAGACGCCCCGAATAGAAAATCGGTAGACGCCCCCAAATAGTCGTGTCTTAGAGCCGGGAGGAGATTCGGCCAATACGGTGCCTGTTCCAGCCCTATCTCGACGTTATTTAGCCTCCACATTTGTTGTTCCTTCGATGACGTTGTCGGTGCAAGTTTAGTTGCACCGAACCCATGTGAAGAGATCTGCTATTGGGTGGGGTTGGGAGAAGAATAAAACAGAGATTCCTGAGAAATAATACATTGGACTTACTTGCTGTTAGCTCGAAGTCGTCTTTACAAGAGTTTAGTTCCTGAGAGTTCGGCGCTAAGTCCGGATCTCAGTTCGTCCATGTCACGAACATCTAGAGTAGATGATAAGTAGGGATGGATTTTCCCACACCCTCCCTCACCACAAGATCATCTACGAAAAGATTTTGCAGGAAGAACTACAATTACTCTAAGAGCCCTAGTTCTAAAAACTGGTAGCTTCTTGCAATACGTTGACGATTTATTTGTGGAGGTGGTAGAATTTTTTGTGGTAGTTCTGCCCTTGGTACTCACGATTCTCTTTCCCCAGAATGTTTGTTTTTCGTCCTACGACATCCTTGCTTGGTGTCTCCTATCTATCATGTTTTCTGTGACCCTAGGTTGTGACCAGGTGGCGTAGGAAGAGGAGAAAGTTGATTCGCTGAGTGTGGGGTCATCACAAAAATTTCTTGTTCAGATTGTCAATATGAGCAGCATTCTGAGGTGGATTTGCATGAGTCCGTCGATGTGGTTGAAGTTTGGGATTGTGATTTCGACGTGAGGGTTATTGATGATGAATTTCTTGAGTAAGATGAGAGAGATAGTATTGTCGTTAGGATTGTGCTTCTTCAATAAAAATAATGTTCAATCTCAACTTGAATTTTTTGAATTGGCCATGCCCCAATGGTTTGGTGAAGATGTTAGCTACTTGATACTAGAGAAGATACTTAAATCAATTTTATTTCATCATTTTTTTATTTTTTTCTCTTGTAAAATGATGATGTATAGCTATATGTTTTGTACTTGATTGATATTTAGATTTGTTGCCATTTTGATACTCCCTTTGTTGTCATGAAATATTGGTATTGGTTTTAAAATCTTTAGTACAAAATCACATAAGAGTTTGTTCAGCCATGCTAATTTTTTGGATATTGTTGATAAATCTATGTATTTTTCTTTTGATGAAGATAGAACAATTGTGGCTTACTTCTTTGAAATCCGAGCAATTGGATTGGCTCCTAGTTTGAAAACAAAACCCATTATTGATCAACCATCAATTAAGTCTCTTATCCAATCTATGTCTACATAGCTTGATAGTGTTGTTGGTGAATTTGTATGGTAGAGAATTCCATAATTCAAAGTTTTCACAATATATCTTAGGATTTTTTTGCTATTGTTAAATATGAAACTTTTGGGTTCATCATGAAATAACCAACAATTCCAATGGAATATGAAATATTAAGTCAAAAGTGATCTAATTGTATAAGTTTATTCATTGTGGAATGATAGTAGATTGGATTAACAATGTCTTCATTCATGTCAATTGTAAATTTTATTCTTTCAACTATGGAAGTAACGACAAATTGACATCCTTCAAGGTTGAAATAGAAAACTCCTTATAATACATAATTTTGTTATGTCACAAATAATCTATGTGGTACTTTGATTATTTTAGCCTTAAAGTAGAATATCATATTATTTTTATTTCTATTTTTGACAACTCAAATTTTGATTCAAGTTGTAATTTAAACTAAGTAATCCAATTAATATAATTTCTTATGAATAGAAGGTCATCTATATAGAAGACTAAAAGTAGTTTTTTTTTTTTTTTTTTTTTTTTTTTTTTTTAATAGTAGTGAATGATCTAGAGGTTATAGTTTTCTTTTCTTTTTGTAAAGCCTTGATTTTTAAGAAAAGAGTCAATTTATCATACCCTGCTTTTGGCCCTTGTCTTAGGGCATAAAAAACTTTGTATAATTAACATATTCAGTTCTCTCATCCTTTTACTACAAAGCCTTGAGGTTGTATAATATAAACTTTTTCTTTGAGTTTTTCATTAAAAAATATAATTTTTACATCTATATGATATAGTTGCCATTTATTTTATATAAAAATAATTAAAAGCATTCATATAGTGTCCCATTTGACTATTTGAGAAAAAGTTTCTTCATAGTCAAGTCCTTGTTCAAAATCTTGAATTATTAGTCATAATTTTTTCTCTTGGAGAGTGCCATTTGTTTTCATTTTTACTTTGTATATTCATTTTATTGATATAGCTTGGTAGCTTAAAGAAGAATGGTAAGTAATCATATTTTGTTGTCATTAATTAATTTAATTTGAGAGAAAACAGAGGCAAAATTGTTAATTGAAAATGAGAGGTTACGTTTGATGTTGAAAAAATAATTTTCATCAAATGAAACATCTTGTGATATTTGAATTTTTTTGAATGCTAGTAGATACATTCTATTTGCTTTAAAAATATCGTCTAAGCCAAGATAGATGCTCAAAGTAGAGCAAACTTCAAGTTTATGGCATTTTGAAGAATTACAGTAAATGAAACAAAGGCATCCAAAGACTTTGATTCTGCTAAGGTCAGATTGTTTGCTTGTAAAGAGCTTGTGCAATGTTCAACCTTTATTAGATTTAGTGAAGCTATTATTTATGAATTGAACTATGGTATATATAGTCTTAGCTCAAAAGAAAGAAGATATGTGCCTACTAATAAGGATGGCATGGATTTGATTTAATATGGTATAATTCTTATATTTGGATATCCTATTTGTATCAAGGTCTTTGAGTCATGTTTAGTTGGCAGATAATTTCATGTTACTCAAGATAATGCATGAACTCAACCAAGATAAATATGCCCCTTTTTTGGATCATAGTCAAAGAAAAAGATACATAGCTTGATTTTCTATCATGATATGAAATCAAAAAATATTTGAAGTATTTGATTTTGTATTATCAAAAAATATATCTATAAAAGTGGCTTTAATTATTTGTAAGGAGCAAAAAATATCAGTTGTGTTCTAAAGATTTGATGGAGAGCAGTCCATAGATGTCTTTACATATGATAGCTAATAAGGACATTGTACATATAGTATGTAGATTTTTTTCATATTTTCTATTAAGCCTATTTTGGGTTGTCATAGATTGTACAAAAATAATTTATAATAGAAAATTTTGGAATACTAATTTCTTGAGAAGTAAGTAATTATAAGTTTCTAAGTTTTTAAGTCAATAATCTATCCTACTATCAGGGACATGAATCTCAAAGAAAGAGAATCCTCAATACACCCTTGTATCAATGAAGAGAATTAGAAAGTCATTCAAAAGGTAATGTAATATTAACTAGAATGGCTATTGCCAAAAACAAGAAGACTAGAAAGTCTTGAAACAAAACTAAGGACTAAAATGACATTGACTAGAGTGAAGAAGGCTTCCCTCTTGCCTCTATATATACTCTTAACTAGGAGCTATGTAGAAATGTCCTATAGGACCTTCAAAATATATTGACTTTGCTAGCCACATGTCTTAACTTGCAAGGCAAGTTATTTCTGTATGCACCACATGGTTACCTTGTTCCAGAAGCTACTATGTGGAGCTAATTTGTTTTATAAGCTACCAACAAGTAGTTAACTTATTGGCTAAGTTTTTAACCTACAAATACATCTAAGGTCAAAATTACATCTATAAAGCTTCTAAGAAGCTTCACTAAAATACTTTATGAAATTAATCTATATTTATCTATTTCTATCTAATAATTTAAGTAATTATTGAGATAAATGTATATATCCATGACATTACCTCTCTTTTTACAAACGAGTTCTATGAGGAGCAATCTTCATATGTTGATGAAGTTTAAGATGCGGTGAATTATATTTGCCACATACTCTGATTTTTCTTCTCTTTAAAGATGGTTGATAAGCCTTCTAAGCCATTGATAATATCCTATACTAGGGCAAAAAGACCACCCTATTATTTAGTCATTGTTGAGGCCTTCATAACTTCCATCAAATAAAATATTTGGAATATCGTTAGGAATTATTTCTATTTCTAATAAAATCACCAAACAGCCGTACCTCTTCCAAGGTCCTGATACCAAACACATTGTATCTCTTCATCTATTTGAGGAATGACATGTTGTTCTTGAAGATCTTCATGTCGATTTTATTGACTTAAAGGTTGTGACAATCATAATGTCTCATCTAATAAATCTGCGAATGAAAGCTCTTGAGTTGAATCTGCATGTTATTGGTTTTCTATCTCCATAGCATCACAAATACACACAAGCTACGAAGAAAAATAGAAGGTAGAATGTTATCTTTCTTTGATCTTGTTTCTTTTATAGCAAAGATTTAGTATTCTTTATCTTGGTTTTGGTAGATGTTGTTGATGAAAAGCTTCAACTTTCTTTGTTGTATTTGCAAGATTCTTTCATGGCTTCTATGTACATTCACTAATATCATATCTGTGCCAATGAATAAGATATTCTAACCTATTTCGGCACTGCCTTGAGTCTAAGACTTCTTCTACCTCAAACTCTTAATTATTATCTACTTCTATTAGAGGAGGTGGCATTTGTCTTCTTCCCAAAATATTCATTGTCTTATACAGCTCAAGAAATGAGACATTAAATAGAGATTTATCTTCATAGACTTTTATAGATGTAATCAATAAGCAACAAAATTGATTTATTCACAAATAGAAAAAGGTCCCAGCCTACAATAGTCCAACTTATCACAAAGACAAGTAGTCTTGATATTACGATGAAGTAACTATACCTTATCATCTATGTTGAATTGTAGTTGCATCTTATGATATGCATCCATGTTAGTCTTTTGCTGTCCTTGAGCTTCTTTTAATTATATTTTTATTATTGCATGTAGTCGACGATGTCGATGGCGATGACTTTTGGATCTTGAACAAGTATTGTATGATTGTACAAAGTTTTTGATTATCTTCCATATTTGAGGCCACTAAAAATCTCTTAATATTTAATCCAAAGACTTATTGAATCCAAAATATTTGGCTGGTGGAAAATCATGACAAGCTTGAAAGACACGTAATTATGCCTTACCTTTTAGAATATATAAGCAATCTTTGAAATACAATAGATTTTTCTTGAACTCAAACTTTGAAGTGCCATAAGACTTAGAGGAAGTATTCTTGATATCATGAACAAGAAAATCAAAAGACATACTTGATTAAACTTGCTTAACAAAGATTGAATCAATGATAATTATTGATTATATTGCTCAATGTCATGGACATAATCATATATGCTAGTAATTACATATACAAGTAGATAAAAGTAAGTTAATTCTATAGTATTTAATATGGAAGCTTCTTAGAAGCTTCATAGATACTTCTTTAACTTCATAGGTGTCTTTAATTGACTTTTTGGAATAGAAATGTAGTCAACAAGTTGGCCATGTGCCATACATGTTGTTAGCTTGAAGATCAAGCTAACTATGTGGCCCACACGTAGAAAAACTTGCCTTGTAAGTCAAGGCATATGTCTTACAAAGTCAACACATATTGGAGGTCCTATAGAACGTCACCACATAACCCCTAGTTAGAAAGTATATATAAAAACAAGAGTTAAGCCTTCTTCACTCTTGTCAACTCCATTCTTGCTTCAAGTCTAGTTTCAAGGGTCTCTAGTTTTCTTGTCTTTTGGCGATAGCCATTCTAGTTTCTACTTCAATATACATACTTATTTATTTATATTTTGTTACTTTTTTTTGAAAGAAGGCTCACTTGACTGAATTGCTTTTTTTCATCGAGTTCTTGTCCTTGATAGATTGATAAGATTATACCTACAATATTAGAGCTTTATCTAATCTTAATTAAGAGAGGATTACCCCTTTTTCTTGATAAGACACAAGCATATTAGAAGTTGCGGATTACCCTCTTCTAAACTGATATTGTCCTTAGTATTTTCTTTGTTCTCAAGTCCTTTCTTCTATTTGTCTTCAGCGATATTAGACATCTTCTCTTTTCTAAGTGTTATCATAGGAGAACTTATTCAAATGAAGAGTGCAATCGCACAAATGCAAGAGCAATTGAGGAAGTTAATGCTTGCAATGTATCAACTCAATTTACCACCATAAGGAGCAACAAGATTGGCAGGAAGTGAAGATATAGAAATGGTTGGAGCAGCTTCAACATCCGCACCAAACTATGTCCTTTCTTCTATAGTGGAACGCCCCTCTAGTGTTAGAGAACCAAGAATTGCCCAATCCGAAAAGTTTGATGGTACCAGATCCAAGTTTCGAGGATTTATCAATCAAGTACAACTTGTAATTGAACTTCAATCCCAAAGCAATCCAACTCCAGGATCGCAAGTTAGATTCATTAGTACGCTTCTTTCACATTCAGCAATATCATAGTTTTCATCTTTTTTTGAACGACGAGATCCAATATTGGATAATCTAGAGGCTTTTCTGGTGGAGTTTCGATCCATGTATGGAGAATATGATGGAATTCATGTTGCAACCAATAAGATCCATATTTTGTGACAAGACAATGGATCAATAACGATGTACACTTCATAATTCTGACAACTTGTAACTCATATCAAGTGGGATGATATTGCACTTATTAGCCAATTTCTCTACGGATTACAATATGACGTAAAAAAATTAATGCTCAACTTATATGATCCTCAAACATTGAGTCAAGCAATTGACTTTGTTGTGAAGTGCGACAATCGCCTTTTTGAATTCCAATCTAAGATCCGTATAAGTGGACCTCAACATTACTATAATTCAATGGCAACACCAACACCTCTTCAACACATACATTTGGAAGTAGAGGATATGTAAATTGATGCAATACGTTTCAAACCTCTTACTGAGCAAGAAAAGATTCGTCGTCGTCAAGAAGGATTATGTTTATATTGTGGAGAACCAAAGCACACTGCTCAACATTGTCCAAAGAAATGACGCAATGACAAAATGAGGAGTATGACTGTGAAAGAAGACAATATGTCAGAAAATGAGTTTGTCCAGCTACAATATAGACCGTGCGACTGGAAGCTTGCACAACATCTAGTAAAGGTCCTATTCTCTCTTCAGAGCCCTCTCCTTGTTTTACATTAAATGTTATTTTAGGACCTAAATATTACAAAGCCTCTACCTTGTTAGATTCAGGAGCCTCGGCGTGTTTCTTAGATAAAGAATTTATTAAAAGACATAGCATATCTTTAATAAAGAAAACTAAACTTGTTCATGTAGAAGTCATAGATGGTCGTCCATTGTCTTCTAGAGATATTACTCACAAAATCCTTCCTATAGAAGTAATAATCAATGGTCATAATAGCTTTGTAGTATTTAATATCATTAGATCTCCCTCTAATTTAGTCATTTTAGGTTTATCATGGTTAGAAAAATACAATCCTCAAATAGATTGGATTTCCCAAACTCTTACTTTCTCTAAAAGTATAACTAATAGTGTAGCTAATCAAGTGGAGAGTCATAAGTCCAGTTCAATTAAACCCATATTTATAGGTGCAAAAGCTTTCTTGCATGCTGCTATGAAAGAATCACCATATATTATTTATGCCACACCTGTTTCTACTGGTGGAAAGACTTCAAGTAGCATTCAAAGTCAATATCAAGAATTTCAAGATGTATTCGAAAAAAGAAAATGCGGATACACTCCCGGAACATTGTCCCTATGATTGCTCAATTGACCTTCAAGAAGGAGCACAACCGCCATTCAGACCGATCTATAGTTTATTACAAAATGAATTGATTGAACTCAAGGAGTATATTGAAGAAAATCTAGCCAAGAATTTCATACGCCATTCTAAATCTCCGGCAGGAGCTCCAATTCTATTTGTGAAGAAAAAAGATGGATCATTGCGGATGTGTGTTGATTATCGAGGACTCAACAAGATTACCATCCAAAACAAGTATCCACTACCTTTAATATCTGGACTTCTTGATCAACTGAATCAAGCTAAGATCTATACAAAATTAGATCTTTGGGGAGCATATAATGTAGTACGCATCAAAGAAGGAGAAAAATGGAAGACTGCGTTTTGAACTAAGTATGGACATTTTGAATACAACGTCATGCGTTTTGGACTTACAAATGCACCAACAGCTTTTTAACATCTAATGAATGATGTTTTTCTAGAGTTTTTGGACGATTTTGTAATTTGTTATTTAGACGACATCTTAATCTATTTGAAGAATCTAGAAGAACATGAACTTCATGTTCGTCATGTGTTACAAAAATTAAGAGATGTAGGACTCTATGCCAAGATAGAAAAGTGTGTATTCTACACTACTCAAGTCAATTTCTTAGATTACATCGTTTCAAATGATGGACTTATGATAGATCCTAAGAAAGTTCAAACTATTATAGATTGAAAGATTCCAAAAATGGTAAGAGATGTCCAATGCTTTTTGGGATTTGCCAACTACTATCAGATCTTCATCAAAGACTTCTCTCAAATTATAGCTCTACTTACATGTTTGACTTGTAAAGACAAACTCCAATGGAATCAAGAAGCGGAAGTTGCTTTTGAATCTTTGAAGACAACATTTGTTTTTGCACCAATCTTGTATCGTGTTGATTTTTCCAAAGCATTCTTTATGGAAACAGATGCATCAGACTTTGCTCTGGGTGCGGTTTTATCACAAATGGGAACAGATGACAAACTTCATCCAATAGCCTTTCATTCAAAAAAATTCTCAGCAGTAGAAATCAATTATGAGATCTACGATAAAGAACTTTTTGCAATTGTGGATTCTTTTCAAGAATGGCGTCATTATCTAGAAGGCGCTTCCAATCTAGTCACTGTGTATACAGATCACAAGAACCTCGAGTATTTTATGTCAGCACGTGTATTAAATCATTGTCAAGCTCGTTGGAGCATGTCTTTATTAAGATTCGAGTTCATTATTACTTATCGGCTAAGAAAATAACAAGGTTTGTCTGATGCCTTGTCTAGACGTTCTTATCTTGCACCAAAAGAAGGAAATGCAACTTTTGAGCAACAAAGAACGGTTCTCTTAAAGTCGGAGCAATTTCATCTTCAAGCAATAAAATCAACATTGACTGTTGATTTAACTTTTCTTAAGCAAGTCCAGTTAAGTATGTCTTTAGATCCTCTTATTTATTATATCAAGAATAATTTTTCTAAATCTCATAATCTCTCTATATTCGAGTTCAAGAACAACCTACTCTATTTCGAAAGATGCCTATATGTTCCACAATGAGAAGCACGTTTACGTATTCTTCAAGCTCATCACAACTTCCCAGCAGTAGGACATTTTGGGTACAATAAAACTTTGGAGCTGATATCTATTGATTTTTGGTAGCCTCAAATGTAGAAGGTAGTCAAAGATTTTGTACAATCATGTGATATTTGCTTGAGATCAAAAACTCCTCGTCATCGATCTTATGGACTTCTTCAGCCATTACCCATTCCACAACAACCATGGTCTTCTGTTTCTATGGACTTCATCATAGATCTTCCAATCTCAGGTTCTTTTGATTCTATATTTGTGATAGTAGATCGTTTTACCAAGATGGCACATTTTGTACCATGTTCAAAATCTATCACAAGTGAAGAAACAGCTAAGCTCTTTCTTGACAATGTCTATCGCTAACATGGATTATCCAAGGATATTATATCAGATAGGGGAACTCAATTTGTATCAAGATTTTGGCGGGCTCTTTTCAAGATTCTAGAAGTGGATGTAAAACTATCTTCAGCATTCCATCCTCAATTTGATGGACAAACGGAGCGTGTTAATCAAGTTTTGGAGCAATATTTAAGATGTACCATTAACTACCAATAAGATGATTGGACAACTCTTTTGCCATTGGCAGAGTTTGCTTAGAATAACATGGTACATTCTTCTATAAAAAAAACACCTTTCTTTGCTAATTATGGTTATCATCCATGACTTGATACTTTTGACTTTTCAAAAGTTAATAATCCTGCTGTGAAAGATTTGGCGATTCATTTATCAGAGCTACATGCAATGATGAAGGTGCTGTTAAAAGAGGCTCAAGAACAACAAAAGGTCAATGTGGATGTCTATCGAAAGGAACAACTACCATTCCTCTTGGGTGATAAGGTATGGCTACTTCATCGTAATATCAAGACCACTCGTCCTTGTGATAAGTTGGACTATCGAAGACTAGACTATTTTCTATTTCTGCACAAATCAATCCAGTTGCATATCGTTTACATCTATCGAAGTCAATGAAAATCCATTCAGTATTCCACATATCTTTTCTTGAACCATACAAGATAGTGGACATACCAAAAAGATGACAAGCTCCATCTCCTCTTATAAAAGTAAACAATAATGAAGAGTTTAAAGTAAAAGAAGTCTTAGATTCAAGGCGGTACCGATATAAATTAGAATATCTTGTCCATTGGCACCGATATGATATTAGTGAACGCACATGGGAGCCAATAAAAAATCTTGCAAATACAGCAAAGGTGGTGGAGGCTTTTTATCGATAACATCCATCAAAATCAAGATGAAAACCTTCTTTATAAAAGAAATAACATCTAGGCAAGATAAAATTCTACTTTCAATCCTTGTTTGTAGCTTCTTTGTAGTTGTGATGCTCAAGAGATGGAGAACCAACAACCAACAGATTCGACTCAAGAGCCTTCATTTGTTGACCTGTCAAAGGAGACATTATGATTGTCACAACCTTCAAGATGATGCAATCGAGATGAAGATCTTTAAGAACGACATATTCTTCCTCGAATAGATGGCGAGATATAATGCGTTTGATATCACGACCTTGAAAGGAACTCTCTATGTTTCGTGATTTTACTAGAGGTATGAACAACTCCTGATGGTGTTCTAAATGTTTTATTCGAAGGAAGTTATGAAGACCTCAACAATGATCAAGTAACTGGGTGGTATTCCCGCTTTGGTATGGGATACTACCGATGGTTGAGAGGCCCTATCAATCATCTTGGAAGAGAACAAAGATCAGAATATGTGACGAATATAATTCGTCGCATCATAAATTTTCTCAACATATGATGATCGCTCCTCATGGAACTCGTCCCTAAAAGGGAGGGTAATGTCACGGACATACTAATGTAAGCTAGTAATTACATATACAAATAGATGGAAGTAAGTAAAAGTATGTAAAAATAAGTTAATTCTATAGTATTTAATATAGAAGCTTCATCGACACTGCTTTGACTTCATAGATGTCTTTAATTGACTTTTTGGATTAGAAACGTGGTCAACAAGTTGGCCATGTGCCACACATGTTGTTAGCTTGAAGATCAAGCTAACTATGTGGCCCACACGCAGAAAAAACTTGCCTTGTAAGTTAAGGCATGTGTCTTACAAAGTCAACAAATATTGGAGGTCCTATAGAACATCGCCACATATCCCTTAGTTAGATAGTATATATAGAGACAAGAGTGAAGCCTTCTTCACTCTTGTCAACTCCATTCTTGCTTCCAGTCTAGTTTCAAGGGTCTGTAGTTTTCTTATCTTTTGGCAATAGCCATTCTAGTTTCTCTTTCAATATACATACTTGGTTATTTATATTTTGTTAATCTTCTTTGAGTGAAGGCTCACTTGTCTGAATTGATTTTTTTCATCAAATTCTTGTCCTTGACAACAAATCAAGTAATGGTAGGAGCTTTTAAGTTTTTTGAAATGTATTCATTAAGGCCGAAACCAATACAAATTGATACGATACATTTTAAAACTCTCACATTGTAGGAAAAGATTCGATGTTGTCGTATTATAACATGACTATATGGTGAAAGATGATAATATGGATCTTATTATAGAAGAGCGAAGTTAAAAGATAAAGTAGAAAAATATGGATAAAAGATAGGAAGGTAATAAAACTTTTAGTAGTAGTACTGCCTTTTTACAAAAGTGACTTCTATTTACTTTATAAGACCATAAATAAGGCAAAATAAAATAGATTGGAAAAATAAATGATATAAGTATCTTTAGGAGGAAATTAGAAGTAAATTCTAGTAAAAATTATCTAGAAAAACTACATATAGATACATGAGGAAGGCTGGTTAGCAACCTGGGTCGAAATGAGATCTTGAGGCATGAAATTGAGCACCTATGATAACTCTAGGGTTCTTTTGCAGATCGGAGAGTGGGATTTGATAGCAAACTAAATATAGTTTCTATAAGCATTGGATTTAGGCAATTTGGATTTGTAATGACTTTGTAAGAAATTTACAAAATCAAGTTTGTTTTCAGATGACTTAGGTTTTGTGAAATAAAATAGGGTTGATGTTTCTAGTAATTTCAAGAGTTTTGTAATAGATCTATAAGTAAAATTTTGTGGATTAATGTTCATAGTTGTGCTTAGTATGTGTTATGAATCTTAGCTCGATTTAATAGTTGAATTGAGGATTATTGAGGTTTAAATAGGTCAAGGTCTCAAAAAGTAGAATTTTAGATCTAGTGAGGATTTTTAAGATTTCTTGCAATCTACTAGTTGGATTGGAATGAAATTTATAGATAAAGATAGTAGACTTGTTTTTCTATGTATAGAAAAAGTTTGAGATCAATTAAACAATGAAAAGAAGAGATATTGGCTCTAGGAAATTGGCATCAAGGTTAGAGAAGGAGGCCGGCCAATACTTGAGCACATTTTTGAGGTTATTGTCAATTTGGTAATTCCGATTCTTTTCATATTTTTTGGGCTTATTTTCAACTTAGTTTTTAAGAAGTATACAAAATTTGAATTAAGATCAATAGTTTCTTTATTAGTAATTGAGGTTTAAATTTGTTGTAGAAATTATTAGGATTTGGCTAGAGTTTGATTTAGGGTTAGGATTTGGTTTAGAATTTAGGATTTGGTTTAGGATTTAGAATTTGATTTAGGATTAGAATTTGATTAAGATTTGATTTAGGATTTAGGATTTGGTTTAGGATTTGGTTAGGGTTTGATTTAGGATTTAAGATTTGATAAGGATTTGATTAGGATTTAATTTAGGATTTAGGATTTTATTAGGATTTTTTAGGGTTTAAGATTTAGTTAGTTTTTAGCCTAAAGTTTGAATGAAGTCCAATATAATTTTAACTAAGATTAAATTAAGATTAAATTGAGATGTATTTGAGATGTATTTGTAATCATTCTAATATTTCTTTAAAACTTCTTATTATTTCTTTGTAATTCTTTTGAAGTTTATTTTAATTTGATTAAAGCTTACTTAGTATTTTTATGGTCTAATTATAATTTAATTAATATTATATTAGAGTTAAGATTTTGTTGTTATAATTTCTATTCTACCTTCCACAACTAGGTACTTGGAGCATTCTCAAGGAAGACTTCACATATTATGACAATGTTGTCAAGAAGGTTTGTGTTTATACTATAGAGAAACTAAGCTCACTACTCAAAATTATCCAAAGAAGCAATGCAATTACAAAATGAGTAGCACAATTACCAAAAAAAATAATGTATGACAAAACAAGTTTCTTTAGCTATAATAGGGACCATGCAGATGGAATCATATGTAATACCTAGTAAAGGTCATATTCTATTCTCAGATCCCTCACTTTGTTTTATAATAGATATATGTTTAGAATCTAAAAAACACAAAGTCTTTGTCTAATTAGATTCAAAAGCCTCACCCTGTTTTATAGACAAAGGTTTTGTCAAAAATCAAAAAATACCTTTAGTGAAGAAAATTAAATCTGTATATATAGAAGTCATAGATAGTTATTCCTAGTCTTCTAAAAATGTTATCTAAGAGATTGTTCCTTTAGATGTAGTAATTAAAGATCATAATAGCATAGTATTATTTAATATAATAAGATCTCCCTTTAATTTGATTATTTTAGAATTATTGTGGCTAAAAAAATATAATCCTCAAATAGATTAGATTTCTTGTAATCTTAAATTTCTTAGTAGTATAATTCAAGATTGAGTTAGCAAAGTAGAAGTACAAAAGTCTACTACTTCCAAACCTTTACTGGTAGGTACGAGAACTTTCTTGCATGCTACAAAAAAATGATCATCTTTTGCTATATATGCTATGCTAATTTCTAATGGTAGAAAAAAGGTATTCCTAGCTAATATGAAGAATTTCAAGACGTTTTTGAAAAAAAAGAATGCAAATATTCTTCTAAAGCATTGACCTTATGATTGTTCAATTGATTTGCA
Source organism: Physcomitrium patens (assembly GCF_059467195.1). NCBI lineage: Eukaryota > Viridiplantae > Streptophyta > Bryopsida > Funariales > Funariaceae > Physcomitrium > Physcomitrium patens. The sequence goes on along the minus strand of NC_143420.1, from coordinate 17,493,241 downwards.
AGAAAGAGCTCAACCACCATTTGAACCAATCTATAGCTTATCGCAAAATGAATTGATTGCATTAAAGGAGTACATTGATGAAAACTTGGCAAAGAATTTCATATGCCATTCTAAATTCCTAGTTGGGGCTCTTATCTTATTTGTAAAGAAGAAAGATAGATCTTTGTAGATGTGTGTGGATTATTGAAGACTCAATAAGATCACTATTAAGAATAGATATCCTTTGTCTTTGATTTCAGGACTTCTTGACTAATTCAATCAAATAAAGATTTATACCAAAATAGATCTATGAAGAGCACACAACTTAATTTGTATCAAAGAAAGAGATGAATAGAAGACTGCTTTTTGAATTACGTATGAATATTTTAAATATAATATCATGCCTTTTGGACTCACAAATATACCAGCCACTTTTCAATATCTTATGAATGATTTTTTTTTGTAAATTTTAAGATAATTTTATCATTTAATATTTAGATAATATTTTAATCTACTCTAAGAACACAAAAGAACATGAATTTCATGTTTTTTGCATATTACAAAAACTTAAAGATACAAGATTATATGCAAAGTTGAAAAAGTATGTATTTTTCACTACTTAAGTTGAATTTTTAGGATACATCATTTCCAAAAAAGGCCTTATGATAGATCCTAAGAAAGTCCAAACTATCATAGATTAGAAGATTTGAAGAATAGTATGAAATATATAATGCTTTTTAGGCTTTGCTAATTACTATTGAATCTTCATTAAGAACTTTTTTTCAAGTTGCAGCTCTACTTATACATTTGACTTGTAAAGACAAATTTGAGTGGAATAAAGAAGCAAAAGCATCATTTTATGCTTTAAAAAATGAGTTTACTTTTACACCAATCTTTTATTGCATTGACTTCTTTAAGGCATTTTTTGTAGAAACAGATGTGTCAGACTTTGCTATGGATGCCGTATTATCTCAAATCAGAACAAATGGCAAACTCCACCTAATAGCTTTCTATTCCAAAAATAATTCAACAGTCGAGATTAATTATGAGATCCATAACAAAGTCCTCCTAGCAATTCTAGATTCATTTCAAGAATGGCATCATTATCAAGAAGGCACTTCAAGTCCATTCACCATGTATACAGATCATAAGAACCTCGAGTACTTCATATCAGTACATATTTTAAATTATCGTCAAGCTTGTTGAAGTATGTCTTTATTCAAGTTCAAATCCAACATTGCTTATCGACACAAAAAATAACAAGGTTTATCAGACATCCTTTCTAGATGTTCTTATCTAGTACCAAAAGAAGGAGATGTATCTTTTCATCAACAAAGAATGATCCTCTCGAAGTTTGAGCATTTTCATCTTTGAGTGTCAAGGATAAGAACTTGATGAAAAAATAATCCAAAAAAGTGAGCATTCACTCAAAGAAAGGTAACAAAATATAAATAAATAAGTATATATATTGAAAGAGAAATTAAAATGGCTATTGCCAAAAGACAAGAAAACTAGAAACCCTTGAAACAAGACTAGAAGCAAGAATGGTGTTGACAAGAGTGAAGAAGGCTTCACTCTTGTGTCTATATATACTATCTAACTAGGGGCTACGTGGCGACGTTCTGTAGGATCTCCAATATGTGTTGACTTTGTAAGACACATACCTTGACTTACAAGATAAGTTTTTCTACGTGTGGGCCACATAGTTAGCTTGATCTTCAAGCTAACAACATGTGTGGCACATGGCCAACTTGTTGACCACGTTTCTAATCCAAAAAGTCAATTAAAAATACCTATGAAGTCAAAGCAGTATCTATGAAGCTTCTAGGAAGCTTCCATATTAAATACTATAGAATTAACCTACTTTTACCTACTTGTATATGTAATTATTAGCTTATATGAGTATGTCCGTGACATTATTCCCCCTTCTAGGGATGAATTCTACAAAAAGCGGTCATCATATGTTGAAAAAATCTATGACGTCACAAATTATATTCGCCACACACTCCGACCTTTGTTCTCTTCAAAGATGATTGATAAGGCCTCTCAACCATCAGTAGTATCCCATACTAGGGCGGGAAGACCACTCACTTATTTGATCATTGTTGAGGCCTTTATAACTTCCTTTGAAAAGAACATTTAGAACACCATCAGGAGTTGTTCATACCTCTAGCAAAATCACCAAACATTGAGAGTCCCTTTCCAAATCGTGATACCAAACGTGTTGTATCTCGCCATCTATTCGAGGAAGAATATGTTGTTCTTAAAGATCTTCATCTCGATTGCATCATCTTGAAGGTTGTGACAATCATAATGTTTGGTCCGATAGGTCAGCAAATCAAGGCTCTTGAATCGAATCCGCTGGTTGTTGGTTTTCCATCCCTTGAGCATCACAACTACAAAGAAGCTACAAACAAGGATTGAAAGTAGAATTTTATCTTGCCTAGATGTTATTTCTTTTATAAAGAAGATTTTCATCTTGATTTTGATGGATGTCATCGATAAAAAGCCTCCACCACCTTTGATGTATTTGCAAGATTCTTTATTGGCTCCCATGTGCATTCACTAATATCATATCGGTGCCAATGGACAAGATATTCTAATTTATATCGATACCGCCTTGAATCTAAGACTTCTTTTACTTCAAACTCTTCATTATTGTTTACTTTTATAAGAGGAGATGGAGCTTGTCATCTTTTTGGTATGTCCACTATCTTGTATGGTTCAAGAAAAGATATGTGGAATACTGAATGGATTTTCATTGACTTCGATAGATGTAAACGATATGCAACTGGATTGATTTGTGCAGAAATAGAAAATAGTCTAGTCTTCGATAGTCCAACTTATCACAAGGACGAGTGGTCTTGATATTACGATGAAGTAGCCATACCTTATCACCCAAGAGGAATGGTAGTTGTTCCTTTCGATAGACATCCACATTGACCTTTTGTTGTTCTTGAGCCTCTTTTAACAGCACCTTCATCATTGCATGTAGCTCTGATAAATGAATCGCCAAATCTTTCACAGCAGGATTATTAACTTTTGAAAAGTCAAAAGTATCAAGTCATGGATGATAACCATAATTAGCAAAGAAAGGTGTTTTTTTTATAGAAGAATGTACCATGTTATTCTAAGCAAACTCTGCCAATGGCAAAAGAGTTGTCCAATCATCTTATTGGTAGTTAATGGTACATCTTAAATATTGCTCCAAAACTTGATTAACACGCTCCGTTTGTCCATCAAATTGAGGATGGAATGCTGAAGATAGTTTTACATCCACTTCTAGAATCTTGAAAAGAGCCCGCCAAAATCTTGATACAAATTGAGTTCCCCTATCTGATATAATATCCTTGGATAATCCATGTTAGCGATAGACATTGTCAAGAAAGAGCTTAGCTGTTTCTTCACTTGTGATAGATTTTGAACATGGTACAAAATGTGCCATCTTGGTAAAACGATCTACTATCACAAATATAGAATCAAAAGAACCTGAGATTGGAAGATCTATGATGAAGTCCATAGAAACAGAAGACCATGGTTGTTGTGGAATGGGTAATGGCTGAAGAAGTCCATAAGATCGATGACGAGGAGTTTTTGATCTCAAGCAAATATCACATGATTGTACAAAATCTTTGACTACCTTCTACATTTGAGGCTACCAAAAATCAATAGATATCAACTCCAAAGTTTTATTGTACCCAAAATGTCCTACTGCTGGGAAGTTGTGATGAGCTTGAAGAATACGTAAACGTGCTTCTCATTGTGGAACATATAGGCATCTTTCGAAATAGAGTAGGTTGTTCTTGAACTCGAATATAGAGAGATTATGAGATTTAGAAAAATTATTCTTGATATAATAAATAAGAGGATCTAAAGACATACTTAACTGGACTTGCTTAAGAAAAGTTAAATCAACAGTCAATGTTGATTTTATTGCTTGAAGATGAAATTGCTCCGACTTTAAGAGAACCGTTCTTTGTTGCTCAAAAGCTGCATTTCCTTCTTTTGGTGCAAGATAAGAACGTCTAGACAAGGCATCAGACAAACCTTGTTATTTTCTTAGCCGATAAGTAATAATGAACTCGAATCTTAATAAAGACATGCTCCAACGAGCTTGACAATGATTTAATACACGTGCTGACATAAAATACTCGAGGTTCTTGTGATCTGTATACACAGTGACTAGATTGGAAGCGCCTTCTAGATAATGACGCCATTCTTGAAAAGAATCCACAATTGCAAAAAGTTCTTTATCGTAGATCTCATAATTGATTTCTACTGCTGAGAATTTTTTTGAATGAAAGGCTATTGGATGAAGTTTGTCATCTGTTCCCATTTGTGATAAAACCGCACCCAGAGCAAAGTCTGATGCATCTGTTTCCATAAAGAATGCTTTGGAAAAATCAACACGATACAAGATTGGTGCAAAAACAAATGTTGTCTTCAAAGATTCAAAAGCAACTTCCGCTTCTTGATTCCATTGGAGTTTGTCTTTACAAGTCAAACATGTAAGTAGAGCTATAATTTGAGAGAAGTCTTTGATGAAGATCTGATAGTAGTTGGCAAATCCCAAAAAGCATTGGACATCTCTTACCATTTTTGGAATCTTTCAATCTATAATAGTTTGAACTTTCTTAGGATCTATCATAAGTCCATCATTTGAAACGATGTAATCTAAGAAATTGACTTGAGTAGTGTAGAATACACACTTTTCTATCTTGGCATAGAGTCCTACATCTCTTAATTTTTGTAACACATGACGAACATGAAGTTCATGTTCTTCTAGATTCTTCAAATAGATTAAGATGTCGTCTAAATAACAAATTACAAAATCGTCCAAAAACTCTAGAAAAACATCATTCATTAGATGTTAAAAAGCTGTTGGTGCATTTGTAAGTCCAAAACGCATGACGTTGTATTCAAAATGTCCATACTTAGTTCAAAACGCAGTCTTCCATTTTTCTCCTTCTTTGATGCGTACTACATTATATGCTCCCCAAAGATCTAATTTTGTATAGATCTTAGCTTGATTCAGTTGATCAAGAAGTCCAGATATTAAAGGTAGTGGATACTTGTTTTGGATGGTAATCTTGTTGAGTCCTCGATAATCAACACACATCCGCAATGATCCATCTTTTTTCTTCACAAATAGAATTGGAGCTCCTGCCGGAGATTTAGAATGGCGTATGAAATTCTTGGCTAGATTTTCTTCAATATACTCCTTGAGTTCAATCAATTCATTTTGTAATAAACTATAGATCGGTCTGAATGGCGGTTGTGCTCCTTCTTGAAGGTCAATTGAGCAATCATAGGGACAATGTTCCGGGAGTGTATCCGCATTTTCTTTTTTCGAATACATCTTGAAATTCTTGATATTGACTTTGAATGCTACTTGAAGTCTTTCCACCAGTAGAAACAGGTGTGGCATAAATAATATATGGTGATTCTTTCATAGCAGCATGCAAGAAAGCTTTTGCACCTATAAATATGGGTTTAATTGAACTGGACTTATGACTCTCCACTTGATTAGCTACACTATTAGTTATACTTTTAGAGAAAGTAAGAGTTTGGGAAATCCAATCTATTTGAGGATTGTATTTTTCTAACCATGATAAACCTAAAATGACTAAATTAGAGGGAGATCTAATGATATTAAATACTACAAAGCTATTATGACCATTGATTATTACTTCTATAGGAAGGATTTTGTGAGTAATATCTCTAGAAGACAATGGACGACCATCTATGACTTCTACATGAACAAGTTTAGTTTTCTTTATTAAAGATATGCTATGTCTTTTAATAAATTCTTTATCTAAGAAACACGCCGAGGCTCCTGAATCTAACAAGGTAGAGGCTTTGTAATATTTAGGTCCTAAAATAACATTTAATGTAAAACAAGGAGAGGGCTCTGAAGAGAGAATAGGACCTTTACTAGATGTTGTGCAAGCTTCCAGTCGCACGGTCTATATTGTAGCTGGACAAACTCATTTTCTGACATATTGTCTTCTTTCACAGTCATACTCCTCATTTTGTCATTGCGTCATTTCTTTGGACAATGTTGAGCAGTGTGCTTTGGTTCTCCACAATATAAACATAATCCTTCTTGACGACGACGAATCTTTTCTTGCTCAGTAAGAGGTTTGAAACGTATTGCATCAATTTACATATCCTCTACTTCCAAATGTATGTGTTGAAGAGGTGTTGGTGTTGCCATTGAATTATAGTAATGTTGAGGTCCACTTATACGGATCTTAGATTGGAATTCAAAAAGGCGATTGTCGCACTTCACAACAAAGTTAATTGCTTGACTCAATGTTTGAGGATCATATAAGTTGAGCATTAATTTTTTTACGTCATATTGTAATCCGTAGAGAAATTGGCTAATAAGTGCAATATCATCCCACTTGATATGAGTTACAAATTGTCAGAATTATGAAGTGTACATCGTTATTGATCCATTGTCTTCTCATAAAATATGGATCTTATTGTGTTGCTCCTTGTCGTGGTAAATTGAATTGATCCATTGCAAGCATTAACTCCCTCAATTGCTCTTGCATTTGTGCCATTGCACTCTTTATTTGAGCAAGTTCTGCTATGATAATACTTAGAAAAGAGAAGATGTCTTATATCGCTCAAGACAAATAGAAGAAAGGACTTGAGAATAAAGAAAATACTAAGGACAATATCAGTTTAGAAGAAGGTAATTCGCAACTTCTAATATGCTTGTGTCTTATCAAGAAAAAGGTGTAATCCACTCTAAATCAAGATTAGAAAAAGCTCTGATATTACAGGTGTACTCTTGTCAATCTGTCAAGGACAAGAACTTGATGAAAAAAAGTAATTCAGTCAAGTGAACCTTCTTTCAAAGAAAGGTAACAAAATATAAATAACTAAGTATCTATATTGAAAGAGAAACTGGAATGGCTATTGCCAAAAGATAAGAAAACTAGAGACCCTTGAAACTAGACTAGAAGCAAGAAAAGAGTTGACAAGAGTGAAGAAGACTTAACTCTTGTCTTTATATATACTTTCTAACTAGGGGTTATGTGGTGATGTTCTATAGGACTTCCAATATGTGTTGACTTTGTAGGACATATGCCTTGACTTACAAGGAAAGTTTTTCTACGTGTGGGCCACATAATTAGCTTGATCTTCAAGCTAACAACATGTGTGGCACATGGCCAACTTGTTGATCACATTTCTAATCCAAAAAGTCAATTAAAAACACCTATGAAGTCAAAGCAGCATCTATGAAGCTTTTAGGAAGCTTCCATATTAAATATTATAGAATTAACTTATTTTTACTTACTTTTACTTACTTCTACCTATTTGTATATGTAATTACTAGCTTACATGTGTATGTCTGTGACATTTGTTCCTCTCTTACAAAGTTTTCATTCTTGATACCTTTCAAATAATTGATTGTTGCATGTAATGGCTTGAGTAATAAATTATTCCAAAGACTTTGCTTTCAACATAGTTAATAACAAAACTTTGACACTATCCTTCAATCTATATCAAAATTGATGGATAAGTGCTTTGTCATTCTAATCCACATTGCAAGCAAGGTTTTAGAATTCAACAGCATATGTGGTGGTTGATTGTAATTCTTATTGTAAAGATAAGAGTTTGATCTATGCTACTTATTTTTTATCACTTTCTTTGAATGTGGCTGTAAACACTTCTAGGAACGAATTCAAATCATAAAAGAGTCATGAACCTTTTTCTATTAAAGGTCCAAATCAAGAGAGAGGACTTCCTGATAAAAGTAGGCATATGAATCCAACTTAAGTAAATTCATCAGGATATTGGAAAAGATGCAACATTAGATAGAGCTTGATTTGTTGCAAAAATCCTCAAAATTTTGATCTCGTTCCATCAAACTTCTCAAGCATACTAATCCTTGTCCTTCTCATACTTGTAGAAGTAAAACTCTCTGGATTTGGTTGTGAGATTGATTTACTTGCTTCCTTCAATTGCACAACTTCTTGTCATAGATTCTATACTTCTTCCATAAGCGTAGACATAGTACCTCTATGATTCACATTAGAAATATGTGACATTTGCACTCTAAGAGTGTTGACAAGTTCATGAAGATTTACAATAGTTACAAATTTATTCTTACTTTCGCTAAGAGTAGCATCTATAATCTTTCTTTCTATAGGCAGCTCAAACAAATCCAAAAAGTTAAATTAAAAGAAGGTAATCTACAAGCTTTAATAAAAATTTCCACAAAAAAGAGTAATCTACTCTCTTTAACGAAAGATTAGTATTAGAAAACAAGATTTTTTTTTTTTTTTTTTTTTTTTTTTTTAAAGGTAGGTAGTTCGTAATCTTTAAAATACAAGAATAGAAGTGGAGTAATCCACTCACTTCTAAAATAAGATAAAAATAGTATGTTGGTAATTTTGTCAAATTATCAAGGATTTAAATCTCAAAGAAAGAAGATCCTCAATACACTCTTATATCACTGAAGAGTACTAGAAAGTCACTCAAAAGATAATATAATATTAACTAGAATGGCTATTGCCAAAAACAAGAAGACTAGAAAGTCTTAAAATAAGACTTAGGACTAGAACATCATTGACAAGAATAAAGAAGGCTTCACTCTTGTCTCCATATATACTCTTAACTAGGAGCTACATGGCAATGTCCTATAGGACTTCCAAAACATGTTGACTTTGCTAGCCACATGTCTTTACTTACAAGATAAGTTATCTATGTATGTACCACATAGTTAGCTTGTTCCATAAGCTATTATGTGGAATTAACTTGTTCTACAAGCTACTAATACGTGATTAACTTGTTGGCCAAGTTTCCAACCTACAAATACATCAAAAGTCAAACTTGTATCTATTAAGCTTCTAAAAAGCTTCTCTAAAAGACTTTATAAAATTAATCTATATTTATCTACTTCTATCTAATGATATAAGTAATTATTGAAGTAAATATATATGTTCGTGATACCTACAAATAGAACATTTTTATGTTGTCCACATATATAATGAACCTTCTTTAGAGTTTTTATTTTGCTTTTTGGCAAAGAAAGATTGATAGTCCCATGTCTTGCTATGATATGACAGTAGCCACCTATAGAGGTGATAGTGGATCCTTACGAGTGATCAACCTTGCAAAAAGCTATATAATCTCTTGAGAAATGCATAGATGCTTTAAAATCTACTATGCAATCAAATTCTTTTGAGCTGATAGTGAGTGCTTCTAATATATAGATAATTTCTTGATTATTCAATTTAGATGAGTTTGTGAAAAGATGTTTGGAGTAATACCCTATAAGATTTATTCAAAGATTGTATCTTTTGCTAGTTGTATAGTTGCGTAAGAAGGTGCAATTTCTTTCTAAATAATTTGTAAAAAATGGTGATCTGGTAGTTGGATATGGCAACCATGGAACGGCCCTCCAAATGCAAGATGTATGCCCAATTTTTCCACATCATTGGAAACTAAGAAATTGTCTTTATAGAGGTTGTCAACTCCATTGAGATTTGATTAGATGAAATTTTGTATTGTATATGTTTTGGATCAACATCAGCAGTGCTTTGTCATGTGTATTGTCTGATCATAGTAAGATATCATTAGTCTCCATGTATAACAAATTCTAAAGTTTCTATAGGCTAAGAATCTCTTTTTTGGATTGGATTTGTGGAACAAGCTTGTAAAACTTACTAGATAATCTATTCAAAATTCTATGTATGATATCATATGCGACCTCAGATCAATCTTAAGTACAAGAGTTTAGTTCCTGAGAGTTTGGCGCTAAGTCCGGATCTCAGTTCGTCCATGTCACGATCATCCAGATTAGAGTAGATGATAAGTAGGGATGGATGTTCCCACAGGTGTGCCTCACCGACTGCTTTCATGGACGATGCGGAAATGCAGAGAATTCTTCTCGGAACCAGAGACTTTTACGCTGACAGAATGACCGGTTTTTAGCTTCGTCCATGAGTTGCAGGGATTTCGCATAAGTTCACACATCTGTTGCTTCAGATGTTATAATCGTCTTGGCCGTCTTTGCTCTTGTTGACCTGGATGTGTACTATATCTTCATCGGTAATCGTGGAAGTAATGCTTACAGTTGGCACTGAATCTCCCATTGCAAGTCCTGCCGTACAGAACCTCGGGTGCATGCCTGTCCTGACCTGCTTGTTGCCATCCCTGTTGCGCCTGCACCTTCCCTCCGATGTGAGGCAGTGATTTTCATTCTGGGAGAAATAAGCTCATGTAATGATGGAGCGTTCTGTGGAGAGGCTGGTTCAACGTTCCATGTCATGAGAGGGTAGAGCTGATCTTTCATCAAACTGTCACTCTGGATCAATGCATCGGGCATTCGCTGGCTTTGCCAAAAAAATAAAAAAATAAAAAATGTCACCCTGGATAAGTTAACTAAAAATAGTGGGGTGCACATAACCCAATGGGCTGTTCATAGGTCTAAGAATGTTCAATTTGTATGTGCACTGGTCTGACTTGGTTGAATCATTCTGTAGCCTGATGCTGTGCGGGTATTATTCTCCGGGACTGTAGTTGTTTTGAACACAGGTTAATCAATACATGTGCATCCAATGTCGTGAGCATCAGCCATCAATACAGAGCCGTTTGTGATTGTGAATTCTACCCCAGCACACACGTTGCAGAATGGAAAGTGAGCAGTTTCTTCCTCAGAGGTAATACTAGTTGAGGATTACATGCTTTGGAAATGCTAAACAGGGATAGGCTTGATCACTTGAATGAATGGTGCCAATGACGTAATTGAGGAGGGATTCAACTAGGTTATCTGTTGAGGAGCGACCATACTGTAGCGGATTCTCGATTTAGAAAAAAAGTAAACAGAGCAATGCTTTTCATAAGATTCAGCACCCAAGTCAGCTCCTGCCAACTTGGGTCAACGGGCGTGACCACGTACCGCATGAGCTGCTGGGAAAGTTCAGCCCAAATCGAAGAGTAACTTCTGAAATCGAGCAAAAGACGAAATATTGCATTTTCAGAGTCACTTATCAGCGCAGACAATCAGCTCGTAGACAAATCCTACACCAGAGGACTGAAGGAAAAGCACATCAAAAAGTCATTGTAGACATGCGTCGGCAGTGTCTTCCTTCCCTCCAGCACACAACGGCGTAATTTCTTCGCCATAATCCGAAACCTCCTTCCTAATTGCTTTTATCACCATCCAACAATGTAACCCAGTTCGTGAATTCAGAAGTCCGGCATCATCGCAGAGTTCCCGAGACCGTCATGATCCGCAACGGTATTCTTCGCTTGAAGAAACGGAAGGATTTCGCATATACGCGCAAGCAACTGGAACACAACACAAAACAAAACAACACAAAACCCTAATCACAGAACACGCGGATTCAGCCCTCACGACAGCTCCTCCTCTCCTTGAAAGGTAGAAAAAGAAAAAGAAACTCCAAAAAAACAGTGAGAGCCTCCAAACTAAACAATTTTTTTTGTTTTGTTTAAAATTTATTGTTATTGTTGATATGTCTTGTATTCTACCTTTCAATGTATTAAATGTGGCACAACAAATGTGCCAGCTGTTTAAAACTATGTCTATGGAAGCTGTAAAAGAAAAAACTAGGGCAAAGGTCATATAGTACATTTTTTTTTTTTTTTTTTTTTTTTTTTTTTTTGTAGTGAGTGATTAGGATATCATTTTGGCAATCTTCAAAGAGGTTTAGTAGCTCTAGTGCATAACTTGAAAAAATTGCAATTATTTATGTATTTGATTAAGTCTTAGTTAAACTATCCTTTTTGTATGTATGTTATTTTGTTTGTGTTTGATTGTTCAATTTTTTTAAAAATATATCTCCAAAAAAAACTTAATGTGGTAAAAAATATAACACTTTTTTAATCTAATGTGATTATTATTTAATTATGATATAGCTTATTTTAAAATTATTTCTTGTAATATAATATATATTACAAAAACTAATCTTTAAAAGTATGTAATATAAAAATTAAAATATGTAAAAAAATTTAATATGTGAATAAAATGAAAAAAAATAAAGACAAGCTATAAGGCAAATAAGAGATGCAAAGACATTATTTTGAAGAAGTTGGTATAAAATCGATTTAAATATTCTTCAATCTAAAAAATAAATTATGAAAAATAGACAAAGAAAAAAGATTTATATTTAAATTTATTTAAAATTTTGATAAAATATTATATATATATATATATATATATATATATATAATCCATGTCGTTGGTCACAAAAAAACTATAAAATTTTAATTTGCAATTGCTAAGTTACAAATTGACCATCCTTAAAGAAACATTGACAAAAAAGAAACAAAAAGAGTATGTATATAATAATGTAATTGGCCAATATAATTCTTATTTTCTACATATTTATGTTTTTTAGTAAAAATATATGCCATTGGGTATTGTTATTTTTAGCACATCTATCCATTCTCATGTTCATCTATACTTTCTATTATTCATTACTTTCTATGTTCCCTCATTCTCATGTTTGTTTCCACATTCTTTAAGTTTTTCATATTGTACACACATATCTATTATATAAATCATATTGTAAGATAGCCAATTGTATTTATTTTCATAGAAAGATCTTTACACTTCTCTTTCACAAAATCTGAATTCTATTTATATCTTTCCATACCATGAAGATGTACTCTTTCTACAACAAAAGTATCTAGAAATCTTATCCTATAATATACTTTAACTATAATAAAAAATATTCACTATAATCATATATCATGAATAAACTTCTAGAAGCTTTTGAATAGTATTGGGAACTTAAAATCATCATAGAATCTTAAAAGTAAAAAAGAGGACTTGTACATATTTTAACAAAGATGTTGTATTTCTCTAGAAAGTTGATCACATGTTTCTCAAGTTGTAAATTGAATAAGTATGTATAGTGCTTATAAAAAATAGACTAGATATTTAATAAAATAAAAAAATATGATAATTCTTTGTAGAATAGATATTAGTTCGTTTTTGTAAGATATTGGTAAAATAGATTAATAGTTTATAGAATAGTTAGTTCAGGAAGACGGATGGTTGATTTAGTTATTAAAAGTGGTTAATTACAAGATTACGATAAGGATCTGGAAATCAATAGCAATTATATAGGAGTTGTAGAAGTTTGTTGGGGGACCAGACTATGATAGTTATGAGCCGAGGTTAAGCTTGGTGCTTCCTCTTTGTTTTTTTTTGTTTTCTTTGTTGTTGAAGAGTAATGGATAGTTTTTGGATACTGAGAAGTGAGTCTGTGGAATAAATCAGAGATTGATTTATGAATTATTGATTATGTAATTGGAGTACTGAGTGATTGAATTATATGAGAAGTTATTGGAAGATTGATTATGGATGGAAGATTATGATTGTTGTTTATTGAGAGTTGTGTGTGTGTGTTTCGACAGAGGAAGTCTGTGATTATAGGAATTCTGTGAATTTAGATTGGTTGGAGTGAAGTTTGTTATTCATGGTGTTGGATGGAATTTATTGAATTTTGAGTGGTCTTTTGAGAGTGCAAGGTTCAAAATTGTGGTTACCAGTTGATGAAGGAGTATTGTTAGTGGGAAGAAGCATTGTAGTGTTTCTTAATATTTTAGTGGTTCAGAATATAGTTAATTGTGTAACCCTAACAAGTAAAACACATGTGCTTAGTCTTTCCCTGTGTTCGAATTTCCCTATACAGGTTTATTCTGGAAGGAATTGTAGAATAAGTAAAATGACAATCACATTCCTTGAACAACTATGAGATCTATTCTCTGCTATATGCAAGACAACATCACCTCTGCTCTTTTTCATTTTTAAAAATTTTATGGCCAAATTGCTTTTGAACTTAGCTACAATAAAGCTACTATCTCTAGGCTAGCAAAAAATATCACTTTTAATAGATAGAACCTTAAATTAAGTAGACCAAAGAAGTTCAATGTAGTAGATGAAAGAGTGATCATTTTCCAAATCAACACTAGGATGATTGAAAATACTGTTGAGGTTGTTAAAAACCTTAAAACTATTATCAATAATCATGTGTCAACTCAAACTATTCAATTTTTTAAAAAAAAATGAAATATAAAATCCATGGTGAAGAAAAAAAAAGCCACTACTATCTATTTGCTATTAAAAACAAAACTTGGATTTTACTTTGAGGTATAAGAAATGAACTATGGAAGATTAGAAGGGAGATATTTGCTCATATGAAATAAAAAAGATTCTAGAAATTAATAGAAGATTTCGGAAGGTCTTAGAATGTGGTAATTTGGAATATATCCATGCCAAAAATTGTGATTAAGAATGGAACTTTTATAGCTACTACTAAGCATTAATGATGTCATTAGATTAATAATAATATTTTCATAGTAAATCTAATGATGATAGAATGTCATAATATTGAGTAGTTGATAGAATCCAAAAATTAGATACCATACTTGAAAAATTATTTTAGTACTACTCTAAATTAAATTAGTCATATCTCCATATTTATCTAATAAATTCTTATCAACTTAGGCTTATTTGGTAGCTATAAAGAAATATTTTATTTGCTATATAAATCATGTATCATTATTTACTACAATTCATCTATAATACACTATTCTTTCCAAAATATGTCAACATTGAAACAATTTATTGTGCCATTGTATATCAAAAGAGTTTTTATTTTTATTTTTATTTTATTTTATTATTATTGCTTGGTATGCCATAATTGAGAGTTTTAGAAGCTATAATCAACTAGAGAAGAGACAAATTCCATATTATCTTTGATCCATGGAAAAATAGAAATAAAATATTTATACAACTTGTATTTGATTAAAGAAAAAATAATTCCATTGACTCTTAAAAATATATCCAATAAATTAAAAAATAAGGTAATTTAACAAAGATGGTTGTGATTTTTGTTTTACTTATTCTACAAATTCTTTTTAAAATAAGCCTATAGAGGAGGATTCAAATGTAGGAAAAGATTAAAAGCATGAGCTTACACGTTAGGATCACACAATTAACTGTATTTTGAACCAATAAAAATACCAAAGAACACTACAATATTTTCTCCCACTAACAATATTCCTTCATCAATTAATAAAAATAAAGTATAATCTTGTACTCTTAAAAGACCACTAAAAATATATAAATTCTATCCAATATTGGAAATAACAGACTTCCACTCCAACCAATCTGGCTTCACACAATTTTTGTAATCACAAACTTTTTTTGTCAAAACACATACAACTCTCAATAAACAACAATCATAATCTTCCATCCATAAACAATCTCCCACAGAATGTGATAATAAACTCCCAATATCTTTTCATAATAATTCAATGATATAGTACTTCAATTACATACTCAACATCTTATAAATTAATCTCTGATTTATTCTACAGATTTACTTCATAGTTATCAAAACCTAAAACAACAAAATAAATAAGAAACAAGAGATAGCACCAAGCTTATTTTGGCTCATGACTATCACAGTCTGGCCCCTCCAATATCTTCTACAACTACTATATATTTACCACTAAAATTTTAGATTTTAACTATTATTCCCTATTTAACTGATTTTCACAACTAATTCAATCATCCAACTTACTGAATTGACTATCCTAGGAATGATTAATCTACTTTATTAATATCTTACAAAAATAAATTTCTACCCATTGATAAAAATTAATGGAAAGTAATCTTTCTTGGTAGCTGCATTTAGTTTCTGGAAGTCTTGACAAATTCTCATTTTTCTATTCTTCTTCGGTGCCATCATGATTGGAGAAACCTACTCAATGTTTGATACCAGATAAATAAAACCAACCTCAATAAGCTTCTTTAATTCTTCTTTCACTATTAGGAAATATTTTGGATTAAGTCGGTGTTGCCTCTAATGGATAAGTTTAGCATCTTCCTCCAAAATGATATGATGCTCGTAGACTTCTATAGGAATACCTTTTAAATCAGCATAAGTCCAAGCAAAAGTGGATTTATGATGAATGAAAATTTCTTTCCAAAATGTCAATTCCTGATCTTGAATACTTTTGTAAATTTTATTTGTTTGAGTTATTTTATTTATTACCAAGTTAATAATTTGACATAAAGGCTCAGTTGCCTTTTTTTCTTTTAGCTCTTTGACGAGTTCTAATCCATTCATCAAGTTTGATATATTGGAAGTACTCAATTCTGATTCCAGTGCACTGACTTGGTATACATCATATTTATTCATCCAATCTACAATAAAATGATCAAAATTTTCTATATTTGATAGGTATATCAAATATTCTTTTGGTCCTCCACATTGTTACACTATTCCATGGTGTTGAGCTGTCTCAAAAGACACTCTTTCTTTTGGTGTGATGGTATCTTCATCAAAACTAAGCTCATTGTCACATGTCAATTGAGATGGTGGCATTTGAGATTTCCCATGATAGTGTACTGAGTACATTTGTAACACCATCTTATCTTTACCTCTCTCGATCATCAAAGTACTACAATCCCAATTATTCTTGGCTTTTGCTTGATAAAGCCAAGATTGGCCTAATAAAATTGGATATGATAAAATTGAATATTATAATCAAAAAATAATATAGTCTATTTTGTATTCAATATCGAAAATTATGGTTTGAATATTTCACAAGGTATCCATTGATTTAACTTGGCTATGATTTGCCATCTGTAATACCAATGTCATGGGTACTAAATGTACTAAGTTTAAAACATCCATTGTATATGCGTTCATTAAATTAATGCTAAAGCCACCATTTACTTAAACTCCAAAAATCATAATGTCGTCTATCGATACATTGATGGTTGGCACGCCAAGATCAGGGTTCAAACTCACTTCATGAACTTTTTTGTTGCATTGCCTACGCTATGTTAACAATGAATTCAATATAGAACAATACTCTGGTACTACTGCTAGAAGTTGCTTCATTGAAATAGAAGGATGAATAGCATCCAGATCTTTCAGAATGTCATAAGGCTCCATGTTTAAAGCAATTCTCAATGCCTTCTTTCTTTTCATTTGATTGAGCTTTATCCCTTGAGATAATATATTTTTCTTTCAAAGATTCAAAATTAAAATAGCTGGAGGAGCTTTCTCAAAATGTTAGTTCACAAAAAGATCTTTTAATAGATAAGATGTCTTCTAGAATTGCTCAAAGGATTGAACTAGTTTAGATTAAGCCAAGACCTCAATGGTTGGGACCTCATTGATTTGCATAGAAAAATTAGGTCTCATCATCAGTAAGATGCTCATTATAAGAAGTAGATTTGACGTTCCCATAATTAGGTTGAATTAGTCCTTTAAAATTGGTTCACTCAAGTGTCGAATTGGTCCTTTCTCCTTTTTTTGGCTCCTAATAAGTATGGCTTTGACACATTCTATCCAATTTACTGGAAAATCTTACGGACCTTGATTATTATCCTTCATCTTACTTCCTAGCTAGATGTGCTAATCACTATTATTGAAATTGAATGGAATATTATACTATTGATATATATGCTTGGATTGCTTACAATTTCCACAAACTGGAACATAGTCATCACTGGCTCTTGGATTAGGACATTCACTAGTATAATGATCAATCTACATGTAATGATAACAACAAAGTAATCTTCTTCCACCTCCATAAGGTATATTAAGTGTCTCCATTGATATATACTGGGTGAGCCTATTCCAACTTGAATTGGTAAATGATCTTGGTTGTTCTATTGATACGAAAGAAACTAGAATCAATTGTGATATTAGAAAATATTATTGATATTCTGACTATTCTTTTACATAGTTATGAAAGTTTGATGCAAGAATCGGATTATAATTTTGACCTTAAAGGTTATTAAAGGCTTGATTTTGGCTATTTGAACAATTTTCATTCCAACCAAACGTATTTTCTATTTGAACTTGATTGACATCCCACTGAGTGGGTGGAATCATGGTCTAATTATCAAACTATTGTTCCTTTTTCAAATTCCAACAATTAGCTATCAAATGCTTTCTTCTACAAAATGTACATTGTGCCATCATTTGTGGAAGAGAGGGGCATTCTATCACCAAATGACCTTGGCCTTTACAATTACTGTACCATATATTGGACCTAATATTGGTAGGTTTTTGCTTCTTTTTTTTATCCTTTGCTTTATTGACAACCATTTCTTGCATTTTTTTAGTCAAATTTAACAACAAGATTTCATTAGAATCCTTCAAAGCTAATACTATTGGTAACTCTATCATAGTCAATGGTTGCTGATGATAATAGAAGTATGGAGACTACAATGTTGCTATGTTTGGTGGTATAGCTTGCAATAGGGTGACATTAACTATTTTCTATATATTGGCACTTGAATTGGCTCTTGTATCAAACATTCTTAAATAATTACTACTCCATTCTATGCTAGGATTTGATAACCTCCTTGAACTGAAATCATAATAGCTCTCGTAGTTAAAAATTAGTCATAATGTCATTCCTCCCAAACTTCTCACGGACATATGCATGTAAGTCAATAATTACATGTATAAATAGGTAGAAGTAAGTAAAAGTAGGTAAAAATAAGTTAATTCTATAGTACTTGGTATGGTAGCTTTCTAGAAGCTTCATAGACATTGCTTTGACTTCGAAGGTGTCTTTAATTGACTTTTTGGGATTAGAAACGTGGTCAACAAGTTGGCCATGTGCCACACATGTTGTTAACTTGAAGACCAAGCTAATTATGTGGCCCACACGTAGAAAAACTTGCCTTGTAAGTCAAGGCATGTGTCCTACAAAGTCAACACATATTGGAGGTCTTATAGAACGTCGCCACATAGCCCCTAGTTAGATAGTATATATAGAGACAAGAGTGAAGCCTTCTTCACTCTTGTCAACTCCATTCTTACTTCTAGTCTAGTTTCAAGGATCTTTAGTTTTTTTTAGCTTTTGGCAATAGCCATTCTAGTTTCTTTTTTAATATATATATCAAGTTATTTCTATTTTGTCATCTTTCTATGAGAGAAGTCTCTCTTGTTTATTTGTCTTTATCATGTTCTTATCCTTGAGAGATTGACAAGAGTGCACCTTCAATATCAGAGCTTTTTCTAATCTTGATTAAGAGTGGATTATCCCTTTTTTTTAATAAGACACAAGCATATTAGAAGTTGCAGATTACCCTCTTTTAAACTAATATTGTCCTTAGTATTTTTTTTATTCTCAAGTCCTGTCTTCTATTTGTTTTGAGCGATATTAGACATCTTCTCTTTTCTAAGTATTATCATGGCAGAACTTGCTCAAATGAAGAGTGCAATGGCACAAATGCAAGAGTGATTGAGGGAGTTAATGCTTTTGATGCATCATCTCAATTTACTACTACAAGAAGCAACAAGATTGGCAGGAAGTGAAGATATAGAAATGATTGGAGCTGCTTCAACATCTGCTCCAAATCATGTCTCTTCTCCCATGGTGGAGCGCCTTTCCAGTGTTAGAAAACCAAGAATTACCCTACCTGAGAAGTTTGATGGCACCAGATCCAAGTTTCGAGGATTTATCAATCAAGTGCAACTTGTGATTGAACTTCAATCTCAAAGCTATACAACTCTAGGATCGCAAGTTAGATTCATTAGTACGCTTCTTTCAGGTTCAGTACTATCGTGATTTTCATCTTTTCTTGAATGAAGAGATCCAATATTGAATAATCTAGAGGCTTTTCTGGCAAAGTTTCGATACATGTATGGAGAACATGATGGAATTCATGTTGTAACCAATAAGATTCATATTTTATGACAAGAAAATCGATCAATAATGTTGTACGCTTCACAATTCTGACAACTTGCAACTGATATTAAGTGGGATGATATTGCACTTATTAACCAATTTCTCTATGGATTACAATATGAGGTAAAAAAATTAATGCTCAACTTATATGATAGTCAAACATTGAGTCAAGCAATTGACTTTGCTATGAAGTGCGACAATCACTTTTTTGAATTTCGATTTGAGAACTATACAAGTGGACCTCAACATTACTATAATTCAATGGCAATACCAATACCTCTTCAACACATACATTTGGAAGTAGAGGATATGCAAATTGATGCAATACATTTCAAACCTCTTATTGAGCAAGAAAAGACTCATCATTGTCAAGAAGGATTGTGCTTATATTGTGGAGAACCTAAGCATAATGCTCAACATTGTCCCAAAAAGTGATGCAACCATAAAATGAAGAGTACTGTGATCAAAGAAGATAGCATGTTGAAAAACGAATTTGTCCAGCTACAATAGGGACTGTATGACTGAAACCTTGTACAATGCCTAGTGAAGGTACTTTCCTCTCCTCACAACCCTCTCCATGTTTTACGATAAATATTATTCTAAGATCTAAACATCTCAAAGCCTCTTCCTTGCTAGATTCAGGAGTCTCAGCATGTTTCTTAGATGAAAAATTTGCTAAAAGACATAGTATATTTTTAGTAAAGATAACTAAACATGTTCATATAGAAGTCATATATGGTCGTCCGTTGTCTTCATGTGTCATGGACACAAAAATACAGACTCGAGATCTAACAAGAAGTTCAAGAAGAACTGGCAAGAACTAGATTAATCAGATGAATACAAGAACAACACCAGAGAGATGAGCTAGAGCTTCAAGAGATGTGTTGTCAAGAATGAAGAACTCTTCAGCCTCGATTCCAATATATACTCCTATTTAAGAAGCTTCTCAAGCAACTTCCATCAATTAGGAAGCTTCTCAAGCAACTTCCATTAACTAGGAAGCTTTTCAAGCAACTTCTATCAACTAAGAAACTTCTCAAGCAACTTCCATCAACTAGGAAGCTTCTCAAGAAACTTCCATTAACTAGGAAGCTTTTCAAGCAACTTCCATCAATTAGAAAGCTTCTCAAGCAACTTCTATTAACTAGGAAGCTTCTCAAACAACTTCCATCAACTAGGAAGCTTCTCAAGCAACTTCTACCAACTAAAAAACTTCTCAAGCAACTTCTATCAACTAGGAAGCTTCTCAAGTAACTTCCATTAACAAGGAAGCTTCTGAAGCAACTTCTACCAACTAGGAAGCTTCTCAATCAACTTCTATCAACTAAGAAACTTCTCAAGCAACTTCCATCAACTAGGAAGCTTCTAGAAGGTTCTAAAAACTTGTCTCTAGAAGGTTCTAAGGACTATGTCCCTAACATCACCCCCTCCTTTAGCTTCGAGGTCTCTGAGAAGCAATGTTGTTGTTAATCAGTACCAACGCAAGAAAATGAAGATCTGTCGCATAACGTGTGCTATGAACTCCAACTATTGTTCACGAGACAAGTGGTTTATCGGCCCTTGAAGCCAACGGTAGTGGCCCACTCCTTCTGGCTAACCATCATAAGTGCGCTCGATTTCAAATACAATCACCAGTGATCGGTTACTCGGTATCCTCCGTTATCGTTGTGGTGTAGGCAGTTCTTCATCTCGAGGTCACCTTTGTGAGCTAGTCGATTGAGATAATCTAACTGGCAAAGTATCTATCTCTTGGTTATCCATATCAGAAGACCAAACTATGGCTATTGAAAAAATAGCTACTACGAATTTTGGTGGTTCTCTCCCCCTTTCTTATATTCTTAGGTGAGCAAGCTTCAGAAAGAAGCTATTGTCGAACCGACTTGGGTTTATGAGGATGTCGTTGATGAAACTCCTATACCTTTTGTGGCGCATTGGCGAGATTTTCAGCTGGTTCCCACGATCGCTCATTAATGTCATAGCCGCACCAATGGAAAAGATACTCCAACTTGCCCCACCTTTGTCGTGAATTCAGTACCTTTTCGAGCTCATATTCCTCGTGGTTCTCGATCTCGATACTAGGTGGCGGACATTGCACTCTTCTAGGAAAAGACAACTCTCGATAAGGTTCCAACAGAGAAACATGAAAGACTGGATGTACCTTCATAGAAGCCGATAATTCCAAACGCTATGCCATTGGATTGATTTGCTTCTGAATGATAAATGGTCCTAATCTTCGATAGTCCAACTTATCACATGGTCGCTTAGTCTTGATATTTCATCAAAGAAGCCATGCTTTATCTCCAACTTTGAAAGTAGGTGCTTGATTTTGAAATCTATCTGAAGACGCCTTGTAAGATTCTTGAGCGGATTGTAATTGAAGCTTCAATATAGTTTGAAGCTTTGGTAGTTGCTTCGCAAATCCTTCAGCTGCTGGATTGTTATTTGTTGATGGACTCAATAAATCAAGCTTCGGATGATATCCATAGTTAGAAAAGAATGGTGTGTGTTGAGTCGATGCATGGAGGGTGTTATTATATACAAACTTGGCTAGCGGTAGATATGCGGTCCAATCGTCTTGCTGATAATTGATGCTGCATCGTAAGTATTGCTTCAAGACTTGGTTCACCTGTTCCGTTTGGCCGTCAGTTTGAGGATGAAAAGCTGAAGAAAGCTTGATATCCACCTTCAATATCCCAAAGAGAGATCTCCAAAACGTTGACACGAACTGAGTTCCTCGATCTGATATGATATCATCTGGTAGTCCATGATATCGATACACATTATCGAGAAAGAATCTTGCTGTGACTTCACTGAATGATGTCTTCTTGCAAGTGATAAAGTGCGCCAACTTTGTAAGCCAATCTACTACGACAAAGATGTTATCAAGTGAGTTCAATGATGGCAGGTCCGTGATAAAGTCCATGAAAAATGAAGACCATGGTCGACGTGGAATCGATGTTAGGGACATAGTCCTTAGACCTTTCTAGAGACAAGTTTCTAGAACCTTCTAGAAAGAAGTCTCTAGAAACTTCCAGAAGATTCTTTGAATATTCTCTTAGAATATTCTTCAAAGATTCCCTAAAGATTCTTTGAAGATTCCCTAAAGATTCTTTGAAGATTCCCTAAAGATTCCCTTAGAAGACTCTAGAAGATTCTTAGAATATTCTAGTAGATTCTAGGAAGTTACTTGAGAAGCTTCCTAGCTCTTGGGTAGTTGCTTGAGAAGCTTCATAGTTCTTGGGAAGCTTCTTGATGCGCTTCCTTAGAACCATAGGCTAGTAGTATATATAGGAGTCGAGGCTGAAGAGTTCTTCAGTCTCGACAACGCATGTCTTGAAGCTCTAGCTCAATTCTCTTGGCGTTACTCTTGTACTCATCTGATAATCTAGTTCTTGTCATTTCTTCTTGAACTTCTTGTTTAGATTTCTTGTTTGTATTTTTGGTCCGTGACAGTTTGTCGAGACTACCTTTATCTTAATATCAGAGCTGAATCCTTCTTGTTTGAGAGCGGATTACCCCTCTTCTTGAAGGTATTCTAGCGCTTTAGGGGTTGCGGATTACCTTCCTCTAAACTGATATTTTTTCAATCACAATATCAGAGCTTAGTTCTTTGAGGCAGAGAGTGGACTACCCCTTTCCTTGGAGATACTTGAGCGTTCTAAGGGTTGCGGATTACCCTCTCTTGAACTGATATTAATTCCTTCTTTTTGTTTAGCATAGCTAGTAGAAAAGACTGTTAACATCGATTTCAGAGCTTTGCCTTCTTGATAGAGTGCGGATTATCTCTCTTCTCGAAAGCATTGAGGCATTTTTAGAGGTTGCGGATTACCCTCCTCTAAAACTGAAATCGTTTAGTGTTTTTTTTTCTTTTCTCTTCTCCGAGTAGATTTTAGTGACATGTAGTGCTACAATTTTTTCCAAGAGACTTAGCAATTTCTTCTTCTCTCAAAATTTTAATCCATCTATTCTCTAAATATGGAAGTAGACCAGGTTATAGACAGTGCATCTCCACAAGTAGACAATAGAGTGGCAACTCTTGCAGATCTTCAAGCTCTTATGAATAGTGTACGAAAGGAGATTGCATTTCTTCGCAATCCAAGTAAAGAACCTCAAATTGATCTAGTGACCGAAGAAGCTAGACGCGAAATTTATAGCCTACAACAAGAGATTATTCGACTGAGAGAAGCAAGACATGTGTCACATACGACCCCTATAGATACTTCAAGGATTAGTACGAAAGAACCAAAAGCGAGTATGCCAGACAAGTTTGACGGAACAAGAGCCAACTTCCGAGGTTTTGTGCAACAAGTACGACTTTACCTACGCCTATACCCTTCTCGTTATCCGAATGGATTTATCCAGGTTGCTTTCATAGGTACTCTTCTATCAGGAAATGCTCGCTTTTGGCTTGCTCCACTATTGGAGAAGGATTCTCCAATATTGTACGACCTAGAGGCTTTCATAGAGAGACTTACTACTGCGTTTGGAGATAGCGATCGAGAAAGAGTGGCTGAAAGAAAGATACAAAATCTGCGACAAGGATCACGTTCTGCTGCAATCTATGCTGCAGAATTTCAACAGCTTACATGTAATCTTGATTGGAATGATAAGGCATTCATGACACGATTTCGATATGGACTGAGAGATGATGTCAAGAACTTATTGATCACCATGCCTAAGGCGGATACTTTAGAAGAACTTATATCTCAGGCAATTATTTGTGACAACCGCCTCTTTGAATTACGACAAGAAAGACGATCAGGCTGGAGAAATGATGGAGCATTTGCTACATTTTCAAAAGGTCCAGAGAATCACTCCACAGATCCTGAACCCATGCAAATTGATGCGGTACGTTTCAAACCCCTCATAGCTGAGGAAAGGAAGCGACGGTTTGAACAAAACTTGTGTTTATATTGCGGAGAAGTGGGCCATAAAGGTGTAGATTGTCGGAAGAAACAGAAGCCTCAAACAACAAGACTCAGGAGTACAAGCATGCAGGAAAACAAGGACGCCCAGCCACAATAGGGACCGTGCGGCTGGACATCTCAACATCCAAAATTAATCAAGGTCCCTTTCTCTCAACTCAACCTTCAGATTGTTTTATGGTACCTTTACATCTGGGTATTCAAGAACTACAAGTCGATGCTTTATTAGACTCAAGTGCATCCACTTGCTTTATAGATGAAGAGTTTGCCAAGCTTCACAATATTTCTCTTCTAAAGAAACTTAAGCCTGTCCATGTAGAAGTCATAGACGGACGACCATTATCTTCGGGCAATGTTATCCATGAAACTAAACCATTGAAGGTACGTCTTGAAAACCATGAGAGCAATATTGTGTTTAATGTTATCAAAACCCCTTCATGTCCTATCATTTTGGGACTATCTTGGCTTGATAGATATAATCCATTGATAGATTGGAAGTTGCGGAAAGTGACATTTCCAACAAACTCCTTGAAGGTGGAATCTGCCAAGACAATGTCTAAAAACAAATCGTTGTTTATAGGTGCAAGGGCTTTTATGAAGGAAGCCAAGCAAAATACACCTCTTGTCATCTTCGCAACTCCGACTCGAGAAGATGCAACTCCGACTTTGGTTATTCCAAAGCAGTATGAAGAATTCAAAGATGTCTTTGAAAAGAAGAATGCTGATATGCTGCCAGAGCATCGACTCTATGACTGTGCCATTGAATTGCAAGAAGGAGCACAACTACCTTTTGGACCAATCTACAATTTGTCGCAGACGGAGTTGACTGAGTTATGGAAGTACATTGACGAGAATCTAGCCAAGAACTTCATCCGTCATTCGAAGTCGCTAACTGGGGCACCAATCTTATTTGTGAAGAAGAAGGATGGCTCACTACGGATGTGCGTGGACTATCGAGGTCTCAACAAGGTGACAAAAAAGAATCGCTACCCACTGCCTTTGATCTCTGGTCTTCTAGAACAACTTGGGCGTGTAAGGATCTTTACAAAGATTGACCTAAGGAGAGCTTACAACCTTGTGCGAATCAAGGAAGGAGATGAATGGAAGACAACTTTCCGAACAAGGTATGGCCATTTTGAATACAATGTCATGCCATTTGGTCTTACTAATGCTCCAGCGGTCTTTCAACACATGATGAATGACATCTTTCGAGAGCATCTAGATGATTTTGTTGTCATCTATCTAGATGATATTTTGATATTTTCTAAGAACAAGGAAGAACATGAGAAGTACGTTCGTCTGGTACTCAAAAAACTACGGGAGCGAGGACTCTATGCCAAATTGGAGAAGTGCTTATTTCACCAAACTGAGATGGAGTTTTTGGGATTCATCGCGACTACGGAAGGCTTGAAGATGGATCCAAAGAAGGTGGAAGCAATCATGTCTTGGGAAGTTCCGAAGACGGTTAGGGACGTACAATGTTTTCTTGGATTTGCTAACTACTATCGGATCTTCATCAAGAATTATTCTCAAGTTGCTGCCCCCCTCACTCGGTTAACGTGCAAGGACAAGCTCGAATGGGGACCTATCGCAGAAAAAGCATTTCAAGATTTGAAGATGGTATTTACTACAGCTCCAATCTTGGTACATCCGGACTTTACAAAGGCCTTTTATTTGGAGACAGATGCTTCGGATTTTGCTTTGGGAGTTGTACTTTCACAGATGGGCGTAGATGAGAAACTCCATCCAGTTGCGTTCTATTCTCAAAAATTCTCTGCTGCTGAGATCAACTATGAGATCCACGATAAGGAACTCCTTGCTATAGTAGATTCTTTCCAAGAGTGGCGCCACTTTCTTGAAGGAACTACACATCCAGTGACCGTATATACAGATCACAAGAATTTGGAGTATTTTATGTCGACTCGGGTTTTGAATCGACGTCAAGCTCGGTGGAGTATGTCGCTATCCAGGTTCGACTTTGTTATTACTTATCGGCCTGGGAAGCAACAAGGGTTGTCCGTTGCATTATCAAGGAGATCATATCTCGCGCCAAAGGCTGGAGATGCAGCATTTGATCAACAGTGCACGACATTATTGAAGCCAGAGAAATTTCGGCTCAACGCAGCTATTGTACCAATTGATGCTGACTTCCTCGACCAGGTACGGGCCGCAACCATTGAAGATTCTCTAGCCCTTGATATCAAGCAACATGCTAGTGATGATAAATTCAAGATGGAAGAAGATCTAGTATATTTCGAAGAGCGGTTGTATATCCCAAAAGGGCCAACACGACTCCGAGTTCTTCAATCTCGTCATGACTTTCCAGCTGCGGGACATTTTGGATTCAATAAGACCTTGGAACTTATTTCCCGCGATTTCTGGTGGCCTCAAATGTGGAAGGATGTGAAAGATTTTGTTGTATCTTGTGACATTTGTTCAAGATCCAAAAACCCTCGACATCGGCCTTATGAACTTCTACAGCCATTGCCTATTTCGCGCCGACCATGGTCTTCGGTTTCCATGGACTTTATTATGGATCTACCACCATCAAATTCATTTGACAGCATTTTTGTTGTCGTAGACCTGCTTACAAAGATGGGGCATTTTGTCCCTTGCAAGAAGACATCGTCAAGCGAAGACACAGCAAGACTCTTTCTTAATAGTGTGTATCGATATCATGGTCTACCAGATGATATCGTATCGGATCGAGGAACCCAGTTTGTGTCAAAGTTTTGGAAATCTCTTTTTGAAATATTGAAGGTGGATATCAAGCTTTCTTCGGCATTTCATCCTCAAACGGACGGCCAAACAGAACGGGTGAATCAAGTTTTAGAGCAATATTTACGTTGCACCATCAACTATCAACAAGATGATTGGACCGCATATCTACCGCTAGTCGAGTTCGCACATAACAACATCCTTCATGCGTCAACTCAACAAACGCCATTCTTTTCCAATTATGGATACCATCCGAAGCTTGACTTATGGAGTTCGTCAACGATTAACAATCCTACAGCTGAAGGATTGGTGAAGGAGCTTTCGCAGCTTCAAACTACATTGAAGCTTCAATTGCAAACTACCCAAGAATCTTACAAGGCGTCCGCGGACAAATTTCGAAATCAGGCACCTAAATTCACGATTGGAGACAAAGTTTGGCTGCTTCGACGAAATATTAAGACCAAGCGGCCATGTGATAAATTGGACTATCGGAGATTGGGACCATTTGTTATCCAGAAGCAGATCAATCCTGTAGCGTATCGTCTGGAGTTACCAGCTACTATGAAGGTACATCCTATCTTTCATGTTTCTTTGTTGGAGCCTTATCGAGAATCGTCTTTTCTTAGAAGAGTACAATGTCCACCACCTAGCATAGAAATAGAGAACCACGAAGAATATGAGGTGGAAAAGGTCCTGGATTCACGGCAAAGACGGGGTAAATTAGAATACATTGTGCATTGGAGCGGTTACGATATTAATGAACGAATATGGGAGCCAGTCGAAAATCTCGCGAATGCGCCACAAAAGATACAGGAGTTTCATCGACGATATCCTGAGAAACCCAAGCCGGTTCGACGATAGCTTCTTACTGAAGCTTGCTCATCCAGAAAACAGAAAAGAGGAGAGAGCACCACCAAAATCCATAGTTGATGTAGTCATTCTCTCCAAGATAGCGTAGAACTTTGTTAGTAGCCCAAGTTTGTTCTTATTGTTTTAGCCTTTGAATATGGATAGCCAAGATACTATACTTGTCATGTCATCTCAAGCAACTAGCTCACGAAGACGACCGCGAGATGAAGAACCGCCTGCACCACGACGACGTTGAAGGATTCCGAGCAACAGATCGCTGGTGATTGTATTTGAGGTCGAGCCTGCCTACAATGGTCAGCCAGAAGGAGTGTTTGTAGGACAATTTCACAATGAAGACACGGAGGTTCATGCTTGGTCAGAAGTTGAAGGCGTGGGCCACTACCGTTGGCTTCAAGGACCATTGAATCACTTGCCTCGTGAACAACAATTGGAGTTCATAGCAGAGGTTATGCGACAGATCTTCATTTTCTTACGTTGGTATTGACTAACGATAACATTGCTTCTCGGAGACCTCGAAGCTAAAGGAGGAGGTGATGTTAGGGACATAGTCCTTAGACCTTTCTAGAGACAAGTTTCTAGAACCTTCTAGAAAGAAGTCTTTAGAAACTTCCAGAAGATTCTTTGAATATTCTCTTAGAATATTCTTCAAATATTCTCTAAAGATTCTTTGAAGATTCCTTAAAGATTCTCTTAGAAGACTCTAGAAGATTCTTAGAATATTCTAGTAGATTCTAGGAAGTTACTTGAGAAGCTTCCTAGCTCTTGGGTAGTTGCTTGAGAAGCTTCATAGTTCTTGGGAAGCTTCTTGATGCGCTTCCTTAGAACCATAGGCCAGTAGTATATATAGGAGTCGAGGCTGAAGAGTTCTTTAGTCTCGACAACGCATCTCTTGAAGCTCTAGCTCAATTCTCCTGGCGTTACTCTTGTACTCATTTGATAATCTAGTTCTTGTCATTTCTTCTTGAACTTCTTGTTTAGATTTCTTGTTTGTATTTTTGGTCCGTGACAATCGGTAATGGCTGTAGGAGTCCATAAGGGCGATGCCGAGGATTCTTGGATCTTGAACAGATGTCGCAGGAGGGACAAAATCTTTCACATCCTTCCACATTTGGGGCCACCAAAAATCTCGAGAAATAAGCTCCAAGGTCTTGTTGAATCAAAAATGTCATGCAACTGGAAAATCGTGGCGAGATTGAAGAACTCGGAGTTGTACTGGTCCTTTTGGGATATATAACCGCTCTTCAAAGTATAAAAGATCTTCCTCCACCTTGAACTTGTCATCATTGGCACACTGCTTAATATCAATGGCTACTGAATCTTCAATGGTCATGGCACGTACCTGATTTAGGAAGTCAGCATCAATTGGCACAATAGTAGCGCAAAGCTAAAATTGCTCAGGCTTCAATAATGTCATACATTGTTGATCAAACGCTGCTTCTCCAACCTTTGGTACAAGATACAATCTCCTCGATAAGGCATCAGATAGTCCTTGCTGCTTTCTAGATCGATAAGTGATAACAAAATCGAACCTAGATAGTAACATATTCCATCGAGCTTGACGTCGATTTAGAACTCGAGCCGACATGAAATACTCCAAATTCTTGTGATCTGTATATACGGTCAGTGGGTATGCAGCTCTTTCAAGAAAGTGACGCCATTCTTAGAAAGAATCTACTATAGCAAGAAGTTCCTTATCATGGATCTCATAATTGATTTCAGTAGCAAAGAACTTTCGAGAATAGAATGCAACCGAATAGAGCTTCTTGTCTTCTCCCATTTATAAAAGTACAGCTCCCAAAGCAAAATCCGAAGCATCAGTTTCTAAATAGAAGGCCTTTGTAAAGTCTAGATATACCAAGATTGGAGCCGTAGTAAATGTGATCTTCAGGTCTTGAAATGCCTTCTCCGCTAGAGGTCCTCATTCCAGCTTATCCTTGCATGTCAACCAAATGAGAGGAGCAGCAACTTGAGAGTAATTCTTGATGAAGATCCGATAGAAGTCGGCAAAACCAAGAAAGCATTGTACGTCTCTAATCATCTTCGGAACCTCCTAGGACACGATTGCTTCCACCTTCTTGGGGTCTATCTTCAAGCCTTACATAGTCGCAACAAACCCCAGAAACTCCATCTCTATTTGGTGAAATAAACACTTTTCTAACTTGGCATATAATCCTCGCTCGCATAATTTCTCCAAGATCAATCGAATGTGCTTTTCATGCTCTTCTTCGTTTTTGGAGAATATCAAAATATCATCCAAATAGATGACAACAAAATCGTCAAGGTGCTCTCGTAAAATATCATTCATTATATGTTGAAAGACCGTTGGAGCATTGGTAAGACCAAAAGGCATGACATTATACTCAAAATGGCCATACCTTGTACGAAATGCT
Source organism: Physcomitrium patens (assembly GCF_059467195.1). Lineage (NCBI taxonomy): Eukaryota > Viridiplantae > Streptophyta > Bryopsida > Funariales > Funariaceae > Physcomitrium > Physcomitrium patens. The sequence goes on along the minus strand of NC_143420.1, from coordinate 17,462,637 downwards.
GTCTTCCACTCATTTCCTTCCTTGATTCGTACGAGGTTGTAAGCTCTCCTTAGATCAATTTTGTAAAGATCCTTGCACGTCCAAGCTGTTCTAAGAGACCAAAAATCAAGGGTAACGGATAACGATTCTTCTTTGTTACCTTGTTGAGGCCTAGATAGTCCATGCACATCTGCAACGAGTCATCTTTTTTCTTCACAAATAAGGTGGGTGCTCCAGCTGACCATTTTGAATGACGGATGAAGTTCTTGGCTAGATTCTCATCGATATATTTCCGCAACTCCACCAACTCCATCTGCAATAGATTGTAGATTGGGCCAAAAGGCGGTTGTGCTCCTTCCTGCAAGTCTATGGTGCAATCATATGGTCAGTGTTTCGGTAGCATGTCGGCATTCTTCTTTTGAAACACGTCTTTAAAATCCTTATATTGCTCAAGTATACTTGTTGTCGAGATCTTCTCCCCAGTATTTGGAGTCGCATAAATAATAAATGGTGAGCCTTCCTTAGACGATCTTATAAATGCTCTTGCTCCAATGAATAAGGATTTCTCTATTTGAGGTTTTCTACTAGGCTTGCTCTTGGATGGTTTTGTGGGGAAGGTCATCTTCCGCAACCTCCAATCTATGGATGGGTTACGCTTTTCCAACCAGGAAAGACCAAGAATAACAAGATTTGATGGAGTTCTAATAATATTAAAAATAATATGACTACTATGGCCCTTAAACGTCACTTCTATAGATTCTGATTCATGGGTGACACTATTAGACAATAAAGGTCGTCCATCTATGACCTCAACGTGAACAGGTTTGGATTTTTGTACTAAAGGGACCTTATGACACTTCGCAAATTCTTCGTCTAAGAAACAAGCAGATGCTCTTGAATCTAATAATGCTAAGATTCTCAGTTTCTGAGGGCCAATAAACAAAGGGATTGTAAAGCAAAAGGCAGGTTGAGCGGAAAGAAAGGAACCTGGTTGTTGTTGCGATATTTCACTGTCCAGCCGCACAGTTCCTATTGTGGCTGGGCATCCTCGTTTTCCTCAACAAACGTGCCCCTAGTCCTGACAATATGTCAATTTTGCTTCTTGGGACAGTTTCCAACTTTGTGGCCTTCTTCACCGCAATACAAGCATAGACCGTCCTCCATACGTCGCTTTTTTTCTTCTAGGGTAAGGGATTTGACACGTATCGCATCAATTTACATGTCTTCTACCTCTGAATGTGAATTCACGCTGCTTGTCGACATAGTTGGAGCATGGCAAACCGTATGTTGTCTTGAACATTGGTCTTGGCGGCATTGGAATAGGCAATTATCACACTTCACAGCTTGGCTAATAGCTTCGTTGAGCATTTGTGGATCAGGAAGAGTTAACAGCAAATCCTTCACATCATCCTTTAAATCCCAATAGAATTGACTCATCAACGTTTCTTCGTCCTAATTGATGTCGCATACTAATTACCTGAAGTCCGATGCATAGACTGATGTAGAGGTAAGGGATTTCTTGTCATAGTGACTAGATCTTTGTTGTAGTCCATCGAACCTTATCGTGTTCACCAAATACTTCCTCAAATGCCTCCAAAAAGGTTTCAAAGTTGTTTAGTATGGACGATCGTTTCTCAAACAAAGGAGCAAACCATGATAGAGCTTGCCCTTGTAAGTAAGGTTCCAACAAGCCCAACATGTGACTCCTTTGTTGGATAGCATTTGGGCTATAAAATTGTTATCAACCTGATTTGATTGACGAATCCTTGAAACTTAGAACGCGTACCATCAAACTTGTCCGAAAGGCTAACTCGGGCTCCTTATGTTATAGAATCAGCGGTGCTTGTCGAACTTGAAGTAAAGTTGCTTCTCCAAGTACAGAAGTTTGAAGCTGGTGCAATCTAAATTGTGCCATCCCAGATGCTCCATCATTATGAAGCCTTGCCAAGACTCCTTCAATCTCTGCAGTTCTTTGCGATAACGTAGCGAGGGCATTCATGATAGCATCCAACTTGGACTCCAAACTTTTTGTCATTCTAATGTCTTGGCCTCCGGTCATTCTAAGAAAAGGACAGAAATGACTCTACAAGAAGACAATATTGGTTTAGAAGAGGGTATTCTACAACCTCTAAAATGCCTTAAGAGCTTCAAGAAAAGGAGTAATCCACTCTCTCCAAGAAGAATAAGACTCAAATATTATAACAAAAGAAGTATCAGTTTAGAGGAGGGTAATCTGCAACCTCTAAAATGCTAGTACACTTCCAAGCAGAGAGGTAATCCGCACTCTAACGAGGAAGAAACTAACTCTGATATCTGAGGTGAGTGGAGTCTCGACAAACTGTCACGGACACAGAAATACAGACTCGAGATTTAACAAGAAGTTCAAGAAGAACTGGCAAGAAGTAGATTAATCAGATGAATATAAGAACAACACCAAAGAGATGAGTTAGAGCTCCAAGAGATGTGTTGTCGAGACTGAAGAACTCTTCAGCCTCGATTCCAATATATACTCCTATTTAGGAAGCTTCTCAAGTAACTTCCATCAATTAGGAAGCTTCTCAAGCAACTTCCATCAACTAGGAAGCTTCTCAAGCAACTTCTATCAACTAGGAAACTTCTCAAGCAACTTCCATCAACTAGAAAGCTTCTCAAGCAACTTCCATTAACTAGGAAGCTTCTCAAGTAACTTCTATCAACTAAGAAGCTTCTCAAGCAACTTCTACCAACTAAAAAACTTCTCAAGAAACTTCCATTAACTAGGAAGCTTTTAGAAGGTTCTAGAAACTTGTCTCTAGAAGGTTCTAAGGACTATGTACCTAACATCAGGAGATGTTATTCATGAAACCCTTCCTATGGAAATAGCAACTAATAGTCATAATAGCTTTATAATATTTAATATCATTACATCTCCTTCTAATCCAATCATTTTAGGTTTATCATGGCTAGAAAATTATAATCCTAAAATAAATTAGACTTCTCGTAGTCTTGACTTTTCTGAAAGTATAACTAAGAGTGTAGTTAATCAAGTAGAAAGTCATAAGTCTAGTATAATTAAACCTATATTTGTAGGTGCAAGTGCTTTCTTGCATGCTGCAAAAGAAGGATCATCTTGTGTCATTTATGCCACATTTATTTCTATTGGTGGAAAAACTTCAAGTGGCATTCCAAGCCAATATCAAGATTTTTAAGATGTATTTGAAAAAAAGAATGCAAATACTCTTTCAGAACATCGTCCCTATGACTGCTCAATTGACCTTCAAGAAAGAGTACAATCGCCATTTGGACTAATCTTCAATTTATCTCAAAATGAGTTAGCTGAATTCAAGGAGTATATTGAAGAAAATTTGACCAAGAACTTCATATGCCATTCCAAATCTCCAACAAGAGCTCCAATTTTATTTGTGAAGAAAAAAGATGGATTATTGCGGATGTATGTTGATTATCGAGGACACAACAAAATCACTATCAAAAACAGGTACCAACTACCTTTGATATCTGGACTTCTTGATCAGTTGAATTAAGTTAAGATCTATACAAAAATAGATCTATTGGGATCATACAATTTGGTAGACATCAAAGAAGGAGATGAATGGAAGACTGTGTTTTGAATAAGATATGGACATTTTGAATACAACGTCATGCCTTTTGGACTTACAAATATACTAGCAGCATTCCAACATCTAATGAATGATGTCTTTCGGGAGTTTTTAGATGATTTTATTGTCTATTATCTAAACGACATCTTAATCTATTCTAAGAACCCAAAAGAACATGAACTTCATATTTGCCAAGTATTACAAAAACTAAGAGATGTAGGACTCCTTGCCAAGATAAAAAAGTGTGTATTTCATACTACTCAAGTTGACTTCTTAAGATACATCATTTCAAATGATAGACTTATGATGGATCCTAAAAAAGTTCAAACTATTATGGATTGGAAGATCCCAAAAACGATAAGAGATATCCAATGTTTTTTGGGATTTGTCAACTACTATCGGATCTTCATTAAAGCCTTCTCTCAAGTTGCAGCTCCACTTACACATTTAACTTGTAAAGATAAACTTCAATGGAATCAAGAAGCAGAAGTAGCATTTGAAGCTTTGAAGACAACCTTTGTTTTTGCACTAATCTTGTATCGTGTCAATTTTTCTAAGCCATTTTTTATAGAAACAGACGCATCAGACTTTGCTTTCGGTGGCATATTATCACAAATGAGAACACATGATAAACTTCACTCAATAGCTTTTCATTCTAAAAAATTTTTAGCAACCAAGATCAACTACGAGATCCACGATAAAGAACTTCTTACAATCGTGGATTTATTTCAAGAATGGCGCCATTATCTAGAAGGTACTTCTAGCCCAGTCACAGTGTATATGGATCACAAGAACCTTGAATATTTTATGTCAGCATGTGTTTTGAATCGTTGCCAAGCCCGTTGGAGTATGTCTTTGTCAAGATTCGAATTTAGGATCACTTATCAACCAGGAAAACAACAAGGTTTGTGAGATGCACTCTCTAGATGATCTTATCTTCCACCAAAGGAAGGAGATGCTGCTTTTGATCAACAACGAACAATTCTCTTGAAGCTAGAGCATCTTCATCTTCAAGCAATGAAATCAACACTAACTAATGATTCAACTTTCATTAAGCAAATTTAGTCAATTATGTCTTCTGATTCTCTTATTCGTGACATGAAGAGAAATCCTTCAAAGTCTCATGATACTTCTAAGTTTGAATTCAAGAAGAATCTACTATATTTTGAGGGATGCCTATATGTTCTAGAAGGTGAAGCTCGATTACGTGTTCTTCAAGCTTATCATGACTTTCCAGCAGCAAGACATTTTGGGTACAATAAAACTTTGGAACTAATATCCAAGGACTTTTGGTGGCCAAAAATATGAAAGCAATCAAAGATTTTGTACAATCTTGTGATATTTGCTCAAGATCAAAAACTCCTCATCATCAACCTTATGGACTTCTTCACCATTATCCATTCCAGAATAACCATGGTCTTCTATTTCTATGGATTTCATCACGGATCTTCCAATCTCTTATTCTTATGACTCTATATTCGTGATAGTAGATTATTTTACCAAGATGGATTATTTTGTATCATGTACAAAATCTATCGCAAGTGAAGAAACAGCTAAGCTCTTTCTTGACAATATCTATTGCTATCATGGATTACCCAAGGATATTATATTACATAAGGGAATTCAATTTGTATCAAGATTTTAGTAGACTCTTTTCAAGATTCTAAAAGTGGATATAAAACTATCTTTGATATTCCATCCTCAAACTGATGGATAAATAGAGCAAGTTAATCAAGTTTTGGAGTAGTATTTAAGCTGTACCATTCACTACCAACAAGATGATTGTACAACTCTTTTACCATTGGCAAAGTTTGCGTACAATAACATGATATATTCTTCTACAAAACAAACACCTTTCTTTGCTAATTATGGTTATCATCTACGACTTGATACTTTTGACTTTTCAAAAATTGATAATCCTGTTGTAAAAGATTTGGAAATTCATTTATTAGAGCTACATGCAACGATCAAGGTGTAGTTAAAAGAAAGTCAAGAATAACAAAAGGTCAATGCGGATGTCTATCGAAAGGAATAACGACCATTCTACATGGGTGATAAGGTATAGTTACTTCGTTGCAATATCAAGATCACTCATCTTTGTGACAAGTTGGACTATCGAAGGCTTGGACCATTTTCTATTGCTGCACAAATCAATCCAGTTGCATATCATTTACATCTACTAGAGTCAATGAAAATCCATCCAGTATTCCACGTGTCTCTTCTTAAACCATACAAGATAGTGGACATACCAAGAAGAAGACAAGCTCCACCTCTTCCTATAGAAGTGAACAATAATGAAGAGTTTGAAGTAGAAGAAATCTTAGATTCAAGGCGACGCTAAAATAAATTGAAATATCTTATCCATTGGTGCGGATATGATATTAGTGAACGCACATGGAAGCTAGTAAAAAATCTTGCAAATGTAGCAAAGGTGATGGAGGCTTTTCATCAATGACATCCATCAAAATCAAGATGAAAACCTTCCTTATAAAAGAAACAAGATCTAGGCAAGATAACATTCTACTTTCAATCCTTGTTTGTAGCTTCTTTGTAGTTGTGACGCTCAAAAAATAGAGAACCAACAACTAGCTGATTCGACTCAAGAACCTTTATTTGCTGATCTACAGGATGAGATATTATGATTGTCACAACCTTCTAGATGACGCAATCGAAATGAAGATCTTCAAGAACGACATGTTCTTCCTCGAATAGATGGCGAGATACAATGCGTTTGGTATCACGACCTTGAAAGGGACTCCCGATGTTTGGTAATTTTACTAGAGGTAGGAACAACTCCTGATGGTGTTCCAAATGTTTTATTCGAAAGAAGTTATGAAGGCCTCAACAATGATCAAATAACTGGGTGGCCTTCCTGTCCTAGTATAGGACACTAAACATGGTTGAGAGGCCTTATCAATCATCTTTGAAGAGAACAAATATAATTCGTCGCATCATAGATTTCTTCAACATATGATGACCACTCATCGTGGAACTCGTCTCTAGAAGGCGGGATAATGTCACGAATATATGCATGTAAGCCAATAATTACATGTATAAATAGGTAGAAGTAAGTAAAAGTGAGTAAAAGTAAGTTAATTCTATAGTATTTGATATGATAGCTTCCTAAAAGCTTCATAGACGCTGCTTTGACTTTATAGGTGTCTTTAATTGACTTTTTGGGATTAAAAACGTGGTCAACAAATTGGCCATATGCCACACATGTTGTTAACTTGAAGACCAAGCTAACTATGTAGCTCACACATAAAAAAACTTACCTTGTAAGTCAAGGCATGTGTCCTACAAAGTCAACACATATTGGAGGTCCTATAGAACGTCGCCACATAGTCCCTAGTTAGATAGTATATATAGAGACAAGAGTGAAGCCTTCTTCACTCTTGTCAACACCATTCTTGCTTCCAGTCTAGTTTCAAGGGTCTCTAGTTTTCTTGTCTTTTGACAATAGCCATTCCATTTTTTTTTAATATACATATCAAGTTATTTCTATATTATCATCTTTCTATGAGAGAAGTCTCACTTGTTTATTTATCTTTATCATGTTCTTGTCTTTGATAAAACCTTGGCTCGATTAAAAGATACAGTTGTCGTATCTAGTTGAGCCTCTTTAACAAACATTTTTAGTTTGGGTGGGTGCAATCCATTGATTAATATGGACAATACAAAAGCCTTTAGCATTTGGTAATTTGGCCACTTGAGAAGCATATCTACCACACAACCATAATAAGATTCCACTACCTCTCTTGGACTTATTTTGTTATTCATTAATCTTTCTCGAAGTCGATCCTCAAAACCAATTGGGCAAAAATGGGTTAAAAATGTATTCTTCAATGCTTTCCAATTAGGAAATTGATCCACCAATTGGTGGTTATATCATTCAAACACCATGTCTTTTAAGGTCGCTAGCAGCCATCACAATCAAATATCTTCAATTCTACCATTATTAGCTATATATGTAGTTAGGAACTGAGATAAGTATTGATCTAGATTTGTACATGCGAAGCCCCTAAAAGTAGATAATGGAGCCATGCTAGTTGTACTATCATCCATGTCACCCATTTGGACTGCTATTAGAACTGCTAGATCACTCATTGTCATTGAAGATAATAATGTACTACTTAATCTCTTATTAGAACAACCACTACGTTTTCTAAATATCTTTTTCAAACTTTTTAACCTCTTTAATTTACTACTATTATCCCTAAATAAGTTTATTGGTTGAATTGGAGGTAAAAATGATGAATTTTAAAATACATTGAATTGGTCGTTATTGGCAAGCAATTTATGCCATTCTACAACATCAATTTTGACAGAATTGGGAGTTTTTTCTATTAAAAAAGTATCCAATGGGGTGACCAATTCTTATATGTTTCTTCCACTTGTAGTTAACGAGTTTAAGAGATACGATGGACTATTGATAAAATTTCTTGCGAGTGTTCTTGGTAATTTTCTTAACGATATATATGTCTGAAATATTAGAGGTCAATTAGTTTCTGGATATGCTCGGATATACTGACAAGCATACAACCATGGCTTAGTTCAACTTAGTGTCACGGACACAAAATACAGACTTGAAATCTAACAAGAAGTTCAAGAAGAAGTGGCAGAACTAGATTAAACAGATGAGTACAAGAACAACATGTCACGGACATACATATAATTACCTATATGAATAGATAAAAGTATGTAAAAGTAGATAAAAGTAGGTTAATATCTTCTAGAGAAGCTTCTTAGAAGCTTCATAGACGCTGCTTTGACTTTATAGGAGTCTATAGTTGACTTTTAGGCTAGAAACTTGGTCAACAAGTTAGCCATGTGCCACACATGTTGGAAGCTTAAAGAACAAGCTAACTACGTGGTCCATCCATAGAAAACTTGCCTTGCAAGCAAAGGCATGTGGCCTAGAAAGTCAACATATATTGGAGGTTTTATAGAACATCGCCATGTGGCTTCTAGTTAGATAGTATATATAGAGGCAAGAGTGAAGCCCTCTTCACTCTTGTCAACTCCTTTCTTGCTTCTAGTCTAGTTTCAAGGGTCTCTAGTTTTCTTGTATTTTGGCAATAGCCATTCTAATTTCTTTCTTAATATACATATTTCTATTTTGTCCTATTTCTTTGAGAAAAGTCTCACTTACTCTTTAGCTTTCATCGAGTTCTTGTCCTTGACAGATTGACAAGAGTACACTTACAATATGAGAGCTTTGTCTTTTCTTGATTAAGAGTGGATTACCCCTTTTTCTTGATAAGACATAAGCGCATTAGAAGTTGCGGATTACCCTCTTTTAAACTGATATTGTTCTTAGTATTTTCTTTGTTATCAATTCCTCTCTTCTATTTGTTTTGAGCGTTATTAGACATCTTCTCTTTTCTAAGTGCTACTATGGCAGAGCTTGTTGAAATGAAGAGTGCAATGGCACAGATGCAAGAACAATTGAGGGAGTTAATGCTTGCGATGCATCAACTCAATTTACCACCACAAGGAGCAACAAGAATGGTAGGAAGTGAAGATATAGAGATGATTGGGGCTACTTCAACATCTGCACCAAACCATGTCCCTTCTCCCAGAATGGAACACCCTTCGAGTGTTAGAGAACCGAGAGTTGCCTTGCCCGAGAAGTTTGATGGTACCAGATCCAAGTTTCGAGGATTCATCAATCAGGTCCAATTAGTGATTGAACTTCAACCCCAGAGCTATCCAACTCTAGGGTCACAAGTTAGATTCATTGGTACACTTCTTTCAGGTTCAGCATTGTCATGGTTTTCATCTTTTCTTGAACGACGAGATCCAATATTGGATAATCTGGAGGCTTTTTTGGCGGAGTTTCGATCCATGTTTGGAGAACATGATGCAATTCGTGTTGCAACCAACAAGATCCATATTTTGCAACAAGGCAATCGATCAGTAACATTATATGCTTCGCAATTTCGACAACTTGCAACTGATATCAAGTGGGATGATGCCGCACTTGTGAGTCAATTTCTCTACGGATTACAATATGAGGTAAAGAAATTGATGCTTAATTTACCTGATCCTCAAACATTGAGTCAAACAATTGACTTTGCTGTGAAGTGCGACAATCGACTTTTTGAATTTCGATCCGAGAGTCGCACAAGTAGGCCTCAACGTTACTACAATTCAATGGCAACACCGACGTCTCCTCAACACATACCTTCAAAAGTAGAGGATATGCAAATTGATGCGGTACGTTTCAAACCTCTTACTGAGCAAGAAAAGTCTCGTCGTCGACAAGAAGGATTGTGCTTATATTGTGGAGAACCTAAGCACACTGCTCAACATTGTCCAGAGAAGTGACGTAACTACAAAATGAGGAGTACGGCTGTCAAAGAAGACAGTATGTCGGAAAACGAGTACGTCCAGCTACAATAGGGACCGTGCGGCTGGAATCTTGTACAACTTCTAATGAAGGTCCTATCCTCTCCTCAGAACCATCTCCTTGTTTTATAATAGATGTACGTTTAGGACCTAATAATTACAAAGCCTCTGCCTTGATAGATTCAGGAGCCTCAGCTTGTTTTTTAGATGAAGAATTTGCTAGATGTCATAGAATATCATTAATACAAAAAACTAAACCTGTACACGTAGAAGTCATAGATGGTCGTCCGTTGTCTTCTGGAGATGTAACTCACGAAACACTTCCTATAGATGTAGTAATAAATGGTCATAGTAGTTGCGTAATTTTTAATATAATTAGATCTCCCTCTAATCCAGTAATTTTAGGCTTATCATGGTTAGAAAAGTATAATCCTCGAATAGATTGGATTTCTCGTAAACTTGATTTTCCTCGGAGCATTAGTAACAGTTCTATTAATCAAGTAAAAAACCATGAATCTAGTATAGTAAAACCCGCACTTATAGGTACAAAAGCATTTATACACGCAGCAAAAGAAGGATCAACTTTTGCTATTTATGCTGCACCTATTTCAGAAAGCGTAAAGACTTCAAGTGGCATTCCAAGTCAATATCAGGATTATCAAGACGTTTTTGAGAAAAAGAATGCAGATATTCTTCCTGAGCATCGCCCATACGATTGTTCAATCGATCTCAAGGAAGGAACTCAGCCACCATTTGGACCAATTTACAATTTATCGCAAGATGAGTTGGCTGAACTCAAGACATATATTGACGAGAATTTAGCGAAGAATTTTATACGCCATTCAAAATCTCCAGCAGGAGCTCCAATTTTATTCGTAAAGAAAAAAGATGGATCTTTACGAATGTGTGTTGACTATCGAGGACTCAACAAGATCACAATCAAGAACAGGTATCCATTACCTTTGATATCAGAACTCCTTGACCAGTTAAATCAAGCTGAGATCTATACAAAAATAGATCTAAGAGGAGCATATAATCTAGTACGGATCAAAGAAGGAGATGAATGGAAGACTGCGTTTCGAACCAGGTACGGACACTTTGAATACAATGTCATGCCTTTTGGACTCACGAATGCACCAGCTGCTTTTCAACATCTCATGAATGATGTATTTCGTGAATTCTTAGACAATTTTGTCGTCTGCTACCTAGACGATATCCTGATTTATTCTAAAAATGTTGAAGAACATGAAATACATGTTCGTCAAGTATTACAAAAACTTAGAGATGCAGGATTGTACGCCAAGATAGAAAAGTGTGTATTTCACACTACTCAAGTTGACTTTTTAGGATACATCATTTCAAATGATGGTCTTATGATGGATTCTAAGAAAGTCCAAACAATCATGGATTGGAAGATTCCAAAGACTGTAAGAGATGTCCAATGTTTCTTGGGATTTGCCAATTACTATCGGATCTTCATCAAAGACTTCTCACGAGTTGCAGCTCCACTTACACGCTTGACTAGTAAAGATAAATTCCAATGGAATCAAGAAGTGGAAGCAGCATTTGAAGCCTTGAAGACATCGTTTGTCTCTGCACCAGTCTTATATCGTGTTGACTTTTCCAAGGTATTTTTTATGGAAACAGACACATCGGATTTTGCCTTGGGTGCAGTTTTATCACAAATGGGAACAGATGACAAACTTCATCCGATAGCTTTTTATTCAAGAAAATTCTCAGCAGCCGAGATCAATTATGAGATCCACGATAAAGAACTTCTTGCAATCGTGGATTCTTTTCAAGAATGGCGTCATTATCTAGAAGGTGCTTCTAGTCCAGTCACTGTGTATACAGATCACAAGAACCTCGAGTATTTCATGTCAGCACGCATGTTGAATCGTCGTCAAGCTCGTTGGAGTATGTCTTTGTCAAGATTCGACTTCATTATCACTTATTGGCCAGGAAAACAACAAGGTTTGTCTGATGCCCTGTCTAGACGTTCTTATTTTGCACCAAAAGAAGGAGATGCAGCTTTTGAGCAACAAAGAACGGTCCTCTTAAAACCGGAGCAATTTCATCTCCGAGCAGTGAAATCAACACTGACTGTTGATTCAACTTTTCTCCAGCAAATCCAGTCCAGTATGTCCTCAGACCCTCTTGTTCATGATATCGAGAATAATTCTTCCAAGTCTCATGATTCTTCTAAGTTCGAGTTCAAGAATAATCTATTATATTTTGAAGGACGCCTATATGTTCCAGAAGGAAAAGCACGTTTGCGTGTTCTTCAAGCACGTCATGACTTTCCAGCAGCAGGTCACTTTGGATATAATAAGACTCTGGAACTCATATCAAGAGATTTTTGGTGGCCACAAATGTGGAAGTCAGTCAAAGACTTTGTACAATCATGTGATATTTGTTCAAGATCAAAAATTCCTCGACATCGACCTTACGGACTTCTTCAGCCATTACCTATACCAGAACAACCATGGTCTTCTATTTCTATGGATTTCATCACAGATCTTCCAAACTCAAGATCTTATGATTCTATATTTGTGATAGTAGATCGTTTCACCAAGATGGCACATTTTATGCTATGTACAAAATCTATCACAGGTGAAGAAACAGCTAAGCTTTTCATTGATAATATCTATCGCTATCATGGATTACCTAAAGATATCATATTGGATAGGGGAACTCAATTTGTGTCCAGATTCTGGAGGACTCTTTTCAAGATTTTAAAAGTGGACATAAAGCTATCTTCAGCTTTCCATCCTCAAACTGATGGACAAACAGAGCGCGTAAACCAAGTCTTGGAACAGTATTTAAGGTGTACCATCAACTACCAACAAGATGATTGGACAATCCTTCTGCCATTGGCAGAGTTTGCTTATAATAATACAGTACATTCTTCCACGCAACAAACACCTTTCTTTGCCAATTATGGCTATCATCCACGACTTGATACTTTTGATTTTTCAAAAGTTGATAATCCTGCAGCAGAAGATATGGCAAATCGGTTGTCAGAGTTACATGCAATAATGAAGGCGCAGTTGAAGAAAGCTCAAGAACGACAAAAGATAAATGCAGATGTATATCGTAAAGAGCAACCACAACTCAACGTGGGTGATAAGGTATGGCTACTTCGTCGCAATATCAAGACCACTCGACCTTGTGACAAATTGGACTATCGTAGGCTTGGCCCCTTTTCTGTTTCTGAACAGATCAACCCAGTTGCATATCGGTTACATCTACCGGAGTCAATGAAGATCCATCCTGTATTCCACGTGTCTCTTCTTGAACCATATAAGACAGTGGATATACAAGGAAGAAGACAAATGCCACCGCCTCCTATAGAAGTAGATAATAATGAAGAATTTGAGGTGGAAGAGATATTAGACTCAAGGCGGCGCCAAAATAAGCTGGAATATCTTGTTCATTGGCGCGGATATGATATTAGTGAACGCACATGGGAGCCATCCAGGAATCTAGCAAATGCATCAGCTAAATTCAAAGTTTTTCATCAACGACATCCATCAAAACCAAGATGAAAACCTCTCTTATAAAAGAGACAAGATTGAGGCAAGATAACATTCAATTTTCTATCCTTGTTTGTAACTTCTTTGCATTTGTGATGCTAATTAGATGGAGAGCCAACAACCAGCGGATTCAACTCAAGAACCTTCGTTTGCTGACTTACCGGATGAGACATTGCGATTTTCACAACCTTCAAGACGACGCAACCGAGATGAAGACCCTCAAGAACGACATGTTCTTCCTCGAATAGATGGTGAGATACAACGCATTTGGTATCACGACCTTGGAAGAGATTCTCGATGTTTGGTGATATTATTGGAGATAGGAACGACTTCTGATGGTGTTTCAAATGTATTATTTGAAGGAAGTTATGAAGGCCTCAACAGTGATCAAATAACAGGGTGGTCTTCTCGCCCTGGAATGGGATACTATCGATGGCTAAGAGGACCCATCAACTATCTTCGAAGAGAACAAAGATCAGAGTATGTAGCAAATACAATTCGCCGCATATTAGATTTTCTCAATATATAATCACCGCTCCTCGTGGAACTCGTCCCTAGAAGGGGGGGTAATGTCACGGACATACATATAATTACCTATATGAATAGATAAAAGTATGTAAAAGTAGATAAAAGTAGGTTAATATCTTCTAGAGAAGCTTCTTAGAAGCTTCATAGACGCTGCTTTGACTTTATAGGAGTCTATAGTTGACTTTTAGGCTAGAAACTTGGTCAACAAGTTAGCCATGTGCCACACATGTTGGAAGCTTAAAGAACAAGCTAACTACGTGGTCCATCCATAGAAAACTTGCCTTGCAAGCAAAGGCATGTGGCCTAGAAAGTCAACATATATTGGAGGTCTTATAGAACATCGCCATGTGGCTTCTAGTTAGATAGTATATATAGAGGCAAGAGTGAAGCCCTCTTCACTCTTGTCAACTCCTTTCTTGCTTCTAGTTTAGTTTCAAGGGTCTCTAGTTTTCTTGTATTTTGGCAATAGCCATTCTAATTTCTTTCTTAATATACATATTTCTATTTTATCCTATTTCTTTGAGAAAAGTCTCACTTACTCTTTAGCTTTCATCGAGTTCTTGTCCTTGACACAACACCAGAAAGGTGAGCTAGAACTCCAAGAGATGTGTTGTCGAGACTGAAGAACTCTTCAGCCTCGATCCCTATATATACTCCTACTTAGGAAGCTTCTCGAGATACTTCTATTAACTAGGAAGCTTCTAGAAGGTTCCAGAGGCTTCTTTTCTAGAAGGTTCTAGAAACTTCTCGAGCTACTTCTATTAACTAGGAAGCTTCTAGAAAGTTTTAGGGGATTCCTTTCTAGAAGCTTCTAGAAACTTCTCTTCTAGAAGGTTCCAGAGACTTCCTTTCTAAAAGCTTCTAGAAACTTCTCTCTAAAAGGTTCCAGAGGCTTCTCTTCTAGAAGGTTCTAGAGGCTTGTTTTCTAGAAGGTTCTAGAAACTTCTCTCTAGAAAGTTCTAAGGAATATGTTCCTAACATCACCCCCTCCTTTAGCTTCGAGGTCTCTGAGAAGCAATGTTGTTGATCAGTTCGAACACAAGAAATGAAGATCTGTCGCATAACTTCTACTATGAACTCCAACTGTTGTTCACGAGGCAAGTGGTTCATCGATCCTTGAAGCCAATGATAGTGGCCCTCACCTTTGACTTCTGACCAAGCATGAACTTCCATGTCCTCATTGTGAAATTCTCCTGCAAACACGCCTTCTGGTTGACCATCGTAAGCAGGCTCGATCTCAAATACGATCACCAGTGATCGGTTACTCGGTATCCTCCATCGTCGTCGTGGTACATGTAGTTCTTCATCTCGGGGTCGCCTTCGTGAGCTACTCGGTTGCGATACTCTGACTGGCATAGTATCTATCTCTTGGCTATCCATATCAAAAGACCAAACTACGATCTATCTTGGAAAAAATAACTACATCAACTATGAATTTTGCTAGTGCTCTCCCCTTTTCTTATATTGTTGGGAGAACAAGCTTCAGAAAGAAGCTATCATCGAATTGATTTAGGTTTATCGGGATGTCGTTGATGAAACTCTTGTACCTTTTGTGGCGCATCCGCAAGATTTTCAGCTGGCTCCCACGTTCGCTCATTAATGTCATAGCCGCACCAATGAACAAGATATTCTAACTTTTCCCACCTTCGTCGTGAATCCAATACCTTTTCAACCTTGTATTCTTCGTGGTTCTCGATTTCAATACTAGGTGGCGGACATTGTACTCTTCCAAGAAAAGATGACTCTCAATAAGGTTCCAACAGAGAAACATGAAAGACTGGATGTACCTTCATAGAAGCCGGTAACTCCAGCCGGTATGCCACTGGATTAATTTGCTTCTGGATGATAAATGGTCCCAATCTTCGATAGTCCAACTTATCACATGATCGCTTGGTCTTGATATTTCGTCAAAGAAGCCAGGCTTTGTCTCCAACTTTGAAAGTAGGTGCTGGATTCCGAAATCTATCTGCAGACGTCTTATAGGATTCTTGAGCGGATTGTAATTGAAGCTTCAACATAGTTTGAAGCTCTGATAGTTGCTTCGCAAATCCTTCAGCTGCTGGATTGTTATTTGTTGACGGACTCAATAAATCAAGCTTCGGATGATACCCATAGTTGGAAAAGAATGGTGTTTGTTGAGTCGACGTATGGAGGGTGTTGTTATATGCAAACTCGGCTAGCGGTAGATATGCAGTCCAATCGTCTTGCTGATAGTTGATGCTGCATCGTAAGTACTGTTCCAAGACTTGGTTCACCCGTTCCGTTT
This sequence comes from Physcomitrium patens, assembly GCF_059467195.1. NCBI lineage: Eukaryota > Viridiplantae > Streptophyta > Bryopsida > Funariales > Funariaceae > Physcomitrium > Physcomitrium patens. The sequence continues at coordinate 17,446,381 of NC_143420.1, read as the reverse complement.
GGCCATCAGTTTGAGGATGAAAAGCTGAAGAAAGTTTGATATCCACCTTCAATATCCCAAAGAGAGATCTCCAAAACTTTGACACGAACTGAGTACCTCGATCTGATATGATATCATCTGGTAGTCCATGATATCGATACACATTATCGAGAAAGAATCTTGCTGTGACTTCACTGGATGATGTCTTCTTACAAGGAACAAAGTGTGCCATCTTCGTAAGCCGATCTACCACGACAAAGATGCTGTCAAATGAGTTTGATGATGGCAAGTCCGTGATGAAGTCCATAGAAATTGAAGACCATGGTCGACGTGGAATTGGCAATGGCTGTAGAAGTCCATAAGGGCGATGCCGAGGATTCTTAGATCTTGAACAGATGTCACAAGAGAGGACAAAATCTTTCACATCCTTCCACATTTGGGGCCACCAAAAATCTCGAGAAATAAGCTCCAAGGTCTTGTTGAATCCAAAATGTCCCGCAACTGGAAAATCATGGCGAGATTGAAGAACTCGGAGTCGTGCTAGTCCTTTTGGAATGTACAATCGCTCTTCAAAGTATAAAAGATCTCCCTCCACCTTGAACTTGTCGTCATTGGTATGTTGCTTGATATCAATGGCTACTGAATCTTTAATGGTCATAGCATGTACCTGGTTTAGGAAGTCAGCATCAAATGATACAATAGTAGCACAAAGTTGAAATCTCTCTGGCTTCAATAATGTTGTACATTGTTGATCAAACGCTGCTTCTCCAGCCTTTGGTGCAAGATACGATCTCCTTGATAAAGCATCGGATAGTCCTTGCTGCCTTCCAGATCGATAAGTGATAACAAAATCGAATCTAGATAGCGACATATTCCATCGAGCTTGACGCCGATTTAAAACTCGAGCCATCATGAAATACTCCAAATTCTTGTGATCTGTATATACGGTTACTGGATGTGCAGCTCCTTCAAGAGAGTGACGCCATTCTTCGAAAGAATCCACTATAGCAAGAAGTTCCTTATCGTGGATCTCATAATTGATTTCAGCAGCAGAGAACTTCCGAGAATAGAATGCAACTGGATGGAGCTTCTTATCTTCACTCATTTGTGAAAGCACAGCTCCCAAAGTAAAATCTGAAGCATCAATTTCTAAATAGAAGGCCTTTGTAAAGTCTGGATGTACCAAAATTGGAGTTGTAGTAAATGTTGTCTTCAAATCTTGAAACGCCTTCTCCGCCAAAGGTCCCCATTCCAACTTATCCTTGCATGTTAATCGAGTGAGAGGAGCAGTAATTTGAGAATAATTCTTGATGAAGATCCGATAGAAGTTAGCAAAACCAAAAAAACATTGTACGTCTCTAACCATCTTTGGAACCTCCCAAGACATGATTGCTTCTACTTTCTTGGGGTCCATCTTCAAACCTTCTGTAGTCGCAATGAACCCCAAAAATTCCATCTCCGTCTGGTGAAATAAACACTTTTCTAATTTGGCATATAGTCCTCGCTTGCGTAGTTTCTCTAAGACCAAACGAACATGCTCCTCATGCTCTTCCTCATTTTTAGAGAATATTAGAATATCATCTAAGTAGATGACAATAAAATCGTCGAGGTATTCTCGAAAGATGTCATTCATCATATGTTGGAAAACTGCTGGAGCATTGGTAAGACCAAAAGGCATGATATTATATTTGAAATGACCATACCTTGTACGGAATGCTGTCTTCCACTCATCTCCTTCCTTGATTCGTACGAGATTATAAGCTCTCCTTAGATCAATTTTTGTAAAGATCTTTGCATGTCCAAGTTGTTCTAAGAGACTAGAAATCAAGGGTAATGGGTAACGATTTTTCTTTGTTACCTTGTTGAGGCCTCGATAGTCTACACACATCCATAATGATCCATCTTTCTTCTTCACAAATAAGATGGGTGCTCCAGCTGATGATTTTGAATGACGAATGAAGTTCTTGGCTAGATTTTCGTTGATGTACTTTCATAACTCTGCCAACTCCGTTTGCGATAGATTGTAGATTGGGCCAAAAGGTGGTTGTGCTCCTTCTTGCAAGTCTATGGCACAATCATATAGTCGGTGTTCCGGTAGTATGTCAGTGTTCTTCTTTTGAAACACGTCTTCAAAATCTTTATATTGCTCCGGTATACTTGCTGTTGAGATCTTCTCCTCGGTAGTTGGAGCCGCATAAATGACAAATGGAGTGCCTTCCTTAGATGATCTTATAAACGCTCTTGCTCCAATGAATAAGGATTTCTTTTTTCAAGGTTTTTTATTAGGTTTTTTCTTGGGTGGTTTTGTGGGAAAAGTCATCTTCTGCAACCTCCAATCTATCAATGGATTATGTTTTTCCAACCAAGAAAGACCAAGAATAATAGGATTTGATGGAGTTCTAATAATATTAAAAATAATATGACTACTATGGTCTTTAAACGTTACTTCTATAGGTTTTGATTCATGGGTGATGCTACCAGACAATAAAGGTCGCCCATCTATGACCTCAACATGAACAGGTTTTGATTTTCGTACTAAAGGGATCTTATGACGCTTTGCAAATTCTTCATCTAAAAAACAAGCAGATGCTCTTGAGTCTAGTAGTGCTAAGGTTCTCAGTTTTTGAGGGCCGATAAATAGAGGGATTGTAAAACAAAGTGCAGGTTGGGCAGAAAGAAAGGAACCTGATTGTTGTTGGGATATTTCATTGTCCAGCCGCACGGTTCCTACTGTGGCTGGGCATCCTCGTTTTTACTGAACAAATACTCCCCTAGTCTTGACTATGCCTCGATTTTGCTTTTTGGGGCAGTTTCTGACTTTGTGGCCTTCTCCACCACAATACAAGCATAAATTTTCCTCCATTTGTCGCTTTTTTTCTTCTGTAGTAAGAGATTTGATACGTACCGCATCAATTTGCATGTCTTCCACCTCTGAATGCGAATTCACACCGCTTGCCGACATAGTTGGAGCATGGCAAATTGTATGTTGTCTTGAGCGTTGGTCTTGGCGACATTGGAATAGGCGATTATCACACTTCACAGCTTGGCGACGTTGGAGTAGGCGATTATCACACTTCACAGCTTGGCTAATGGCTTCATTGAGCGTTCGTGGATCAGGAAGAGTTAACAGCAAATCCTTCACATCATCTCTTAAACCCCAATAGAATTGATTCATCAACGCTTCTTCATCCCAATTGATGTCGCATACTAATTGCCTGAAATCCGAAGCATAGACTGATGTAGAACGCATCCCTTATCGTAGCGACCGGATCTTTGTTGTAGCCCATCGAACCTTATCGTGTTCACCAAATGCTTCCGCAAATGCTTCCAAAAAGGTTTCGAAGTTGTTTAATATGGATGATCGTTTCTCAAACAAAGGAGCAAACCATGATAGAGCTTGTCCCGTAAGTAAGGTTCCAACAAGCCCAACACGTGATTCCTCCGTTGGATATCGTTCGGGCTGTAAAACTGTTATCAACCTGATTTGATTGACGAATCCTCGAAACTTGGAACGTGTTCTATCAAACTTATCTGGAAGGCTAACTCGAGGCTCCTTATGTTGTAGAACTAGTGGTTCTTGTCGAACCTGAGGTAAAGTTGTTTCTCCAAGTGCCGAAATTTGAGGCTAGTGTAGTTTAGATTGTGCTATCCTAGATACTCCATCATTATGAAGCCTTGCCACCACTCCTTCAATCTCTGCAGTTCTTTGTGATAACGTAGCGAGGGCATTCATAATAGCATCTAACTTAGACTCCGAACTTTCTGTCATACTAATGTCTTAACCTTCGGCCATTCTAAAAGAAGGACAAAAATGACCCTATAAGAGGCAATATTGGTTTATAGGAGGGTAATCCACAATCTATAAAACGCCTTAAGAATTTCAAGAAGAGGGGTAATCCACTCTCTCCAAGAAGAATAAGACTCCAATATTGTAATAGAAGAAGTATCAGTTTAGAGGAGGGTAATCCGCAACCTCTAAAAAATGCTAGTATACCTTCAAGTAGAGGGATAATCCACACTCTACTAAGAAAGAACTAGCTCTGATATCTCAAGTTAGTGTAGTCTCGACAAACTGTCACGGACACAAAATACAGACTTGAAATCTAACAAGAAGTTCAAGAAGAAGTGGCAGAACTAGATTAAACAGATGAGTACAAGAACAACACCAAAAAGGTGAGCTAGAACTCCAAGAGATGTGTTGTCGAGACTGAAGAACTCTTCAGCCTCGATCCCTATATATACTCCTACTTAGGAAGCTTCTCGAGCTACTTCTATTAACTAGGAAGCTTCTAGAAGGTTCCAGAGGCTTCCTTTCTAGAAGGTTCTAGAAACTTCTCGAGCTACTTCTATTAACTAGGAAGCTTCTAGAAAGTTTCAAGGGATTCCTTTCTAGAAGCTTCTAGAAACTTCTCTTCTAAAAGGTTCCAGAGACTTCTTTTCTAGAAGCTTCTAGAAACTTCTCTCTAAAAGATTCCAGAGGCTTCTCTTCTAGAAGGTTCTAGAGGCTTGTTTTCTAGAAGGTTCTAGAAACTTCTCTCTAGAAAGTTCTAAGGAATATGTCCCTAACACTTAGTCGACGCTTCCTTTTTAACTTGTGTTCTTGCTTATTTCACAATAATTTTCTTGCTTGTCCTCTTTCTTATCTTTCTTTCGATGGGCATGTTTTCATTACTGCAATGTCTTTATTCTTAACAACCATAATTTATCATTATATACTACTAAATTTGCTTCCTATCTCCCATCTAATTATACATTTCTCTTCACTTTTGAATCAATTTTGATTTTATAACCTCTTCACGCAACATCCAAAACTACTCATTTGGTAGTTAATTCCTAACATTCAATACTATTATCGTTCCCCAACAACGGTGCCAAAATGTGGTTATCGTTTTACTTATTCTACAAATTCCTTTTAAAATAAATCTATAGAGGGAGATTCAAATACAGGGAAAGACTAACCGCATGAGCTTACATGTTAGGGTCACACAATTAATCATATTTGTGAACCACTAAAAATACCAAAAAATACTATAATACTCTCTCCCAATAACAATATTCCTTTATCAATTGATAACAACAAAGTGTAAATTTGCTTTCTCAAAAGACCACTCAAAACATATAAATTCCATCTAATATCAAAAATAACAGACTTCCACTCCAACCAATCTGGCTTCATACAATTTCTGTAATTATAATTTTTTTTTTGTCAAAATACAACTCTCAATAAACAACAATCATAATCTTCCATCCATGAACAATTTTCCATAGAATCTCATAGCCAACTCCCAATATCTTCTCATAATAATTCAATCACATAGTATTCCAATTACATACTCAATATCTTATAAATCAATCTTTGATTTATTCCACAGATTCACTTCACAGTGATCAAAACCTAAAACAACAAAATAAACAAGAAACAAGAGATAGCACCAAGCTTATCTTGGCTCATGACTATCATGGTCTGGCCCCTCCACTATCTTCTACAATTGCTATATATTTATCTCTGAAATTCCAAATTCTGATCGTCATTCCCTTCTTAACCGATTTTCACAACTAATTCAATCATCTGACCTACTGAATTGACTACCTTAGGAATGAGTAATCTACTTTATTAATATCTTACAAAAATGAATTTCTAGCCATTCTACAACGGTCAATTCAATTGACCAAGATTCAACGAAAATAGAATATCTAGGTCTAAATCTCTATCATTGGAAGGATAATAGAGAATTTAAAAAATGATTAGATAATCATCCTAATTCCAATTCTAATTATTTTGAATCAATAAATTTTATAAAAAGAATATTAAATATTATAGAAGTTAAGGATATCAAAGTCTTCAACATCAATATAGATGGAATATTAGAAGAAGAAATTAAATTCCTTAAAAAAGATGAAAAATTAATTTTAACTCTTAGATTTCAAAATACATCATTAAAAAATTTAGTTAGCAATAGAATTGTCAATTACTCTCTTATACCTAGTGATTGATATAAAAATTCTTTAGAACAATTTTCAATAAAAAAAGCTAAATAGAAACTTGTAGATATTTTTCATAAAAAAGAAGAATACATAAACATTAAAACTTGAGGTCATTTAAATGAAGAAGAGGTGTCTAGATATTTTGATTTGATTATGAAATATCAAAATATTTTAATATGGACCTATAAAGATTTGAAGGATATACCACTTGAGGTGGTACAACACCATATTCTCTTTATTCTTTATGCCATTACAATTAGACAATAAAGATGTATTAACCATCAATTCCATTTGATTGTTAAGAGAGAATTGGAAAAATTAGTACAAGCTGATTTTATTAAACTAAAAGAAATAACAAATTTAGTCTCTTCTATGGTCATTAAAAAGAAGAAGAATAATAAATTAAGAATGTGCATAGATTATAAAAAATTCAATGAACACACCCAAAAAGATTATTTTTTATTTTTTTTCATTAATAGTATTTTAGATGAACTAGTGGATATCAAAATCTATACATTTATGGATGGATATTTGGATTATAATCAAATTGCCATAGCCCTAGAGAATCGCTATAAAATAACTTTTACTACTCTTTGAGATATTTTCATTTTTTAAGACATGCCTTTTGGACTTTGTAACATTCCTTTTGCCTTCTAAAGTGCCATAACCTTTGTCTTTTTGGATTTGCTATACAAATCTATGAAAATGTTCATAGATGATTTTAGTACCCAATCCAATGCTAAAAACCATCTTAGTAAGGGATAGAAAAACAAGAATTTCTTTAAATCCCAACAAAATCTACTTGGCAAGAAAAAATAAAAGGGTCTTATTGGATTATGTAGTTTCTAAAGAAAAAAAAGAATCCAATTCAGCAAAAATAGATGTCATAGTTAAAATGCAACCTCCTACAAATGTTAAAAAAGATCAAAAGGATTTTATGACATCTTAGATAGTATCAAGAATTAATTCTCAATTATGCTACAAAAACTTCACTAATTATCAACCTCAAAAGAAATTTGGTTAAGTTTGAATGGACAAAAGAATATCAAGATGCCTTTGATTGGATAAAAATGATACTAAGCTCATTTTTCATTTTAAAACCACTTAATTAAAAACTACCCTTTCATATCTATTATGATGTTTCATCCATAGCAATAAGTAATGCATTATATCAACCAACAAAAGATGGGATGTGAACCACTGAATTGACTCACTCAGGTATTTAGTATAAAAAATGCATTTATTGTGCCTAAAATCATAGAACTGGTGAGTTAATAGTAGAATTTTTTGAAGAAATAGATTGCTAATAGCAAATATGCAACCTAGGATAGAATTTATTAGGACAAAATTCCATGATGAATAGGTTTTTGTAGCTAACATTAGATGATGGCCAATGAGAGTATCTCTTGTTGTCAAAAAAAAAAACTTATTTTATTAACAATTCTTAAAGTATATATATATATATATGAAAAAATAAAAAGATCAAAAGAAGGAGAAGAAAGGAAGAAGGAAAAAAGGAAAAAAAATGATCAAGGTGGCGAGAAGCTGTCCTTGAATGGCGGCAGCCTCCTTGTCGATAGGGGTCCAGTCGCCCGGATTCCTAACTCTCTTGTTATTTTTTTCCTCATGCTGCATGAGCTCCGACGCTCCAGAACGAGTTTTTTAGATTGTGTCTTTTTTCTTCCTGCTATTTTTTGGAACTCCAAACGCCGCGGTGGAAGAGGCTGATCGAAGGCGAAGGACGGTGTTGCTCCTACTCTCTATTTTTTTGCTTAGTGTATGACTGTAATACGGTGTGTTCCTAGTACTGCGTGGACGCTGGTAGTGTCACTGGGTGCTTCAAGGTTTTTTGTTCTTCGTCTCATTGCAGTGCTGCGGAGCAGCACCTTTTTACTTTGTGATCAATGTGAAAGGTATATAGTCAACTGCTTCAGTTGGGCAACGGTGGTTGATAACCTTAGTAGCGATTATCCTGAGGACGTACTATGCGGCGTGAAGACCTCATGCTTCCTGTCTTACTAGTGGGTCTTCTCGGTGCGAAGTACGGGTGCTACAAGCTAGTCTAGGATTTTGGCTACTCTGACGGTGGATTTTGTCTAGTTTTTGCACGAGCAACGACAGTTCACGAGTAGCATGGCAAGAACTGGGATGCTCTTCTTTGTCAGCGATTGTGCGCTGATTTTTTTGGAGCAACTGTAGAAGCTCTCGGGGTCGACGCTCTTGGGTCCCTTCTTCAATTTTTTTCACGAGCTGTGATATCACTTATTAGCCTTGGGGTTTAGACACTTGAGGCTAGACAGCATCGTGGGTGTTGTAGATTGCAAGAAAATTGCTAAAGTGGCATACTCTACAATGGAGTGTAGGATCAAATTACAGCGGCTGGAGCTTATTCTTGATCCAACTATGAGCACGGGCACATCGCATTCGCAACCAAGGCAGTCGTAGAAGTGAAGACGGGGGATGTAGGCAAGCAGATCTTCGTCGACAATGAGCACTTGCATCTTCTCATGAATTATTCCCTCTGCATTGAAGTAGCTGGTGGCATAAAATCCTTCTTCAAGGGCATTGATCTCCGAACACGTTAAAAGTGTCGTCGCCAGAAATCGTGACTGTGATACCCGAGTAGGGCATCATGATCTCTCTCCTTTGAGTCATATTCGTGAACCATAAGGGCATCTGCGAATTCTCCAACACAAAATAGTTTCTTTGACGTCATGCAGGGCAGTACGAAGTGGATTCACTGAGATTTAAATCAACAGAGACAATTCGCCTGGTTTGAAGCAGCAGAAGAAGGAAAGCTTTTCGAGGACAATTCTTGTTCGGCCAGTTCAAAATCAAAGAGGGCATGATCATAATTATGCATGGGCCGATAGAAGTGGCACTGCAGCATCGTCAGCAATAATCAAGGCTTAGTATCGAGTGAGGAGGAGTTACAACATTCCATTCTTTATCATCACGGCAGAGTGCAGTAAAGTGGAAGGAAAGAAGGCGGCAACAAGACTGCATCATGGCGATCAAAGATATAAGGATCTAAATTAAGCATAAGAGTATTAATTTCCAAGAAGTCGAATCCAACATTGAAATAAACAAGATCACAAAAAATGTAGTTTTGAAGTTATGCTGAATACAATTTATTGTATGAATTTAAACCAACTTGGATGAAGGGAGGATTCGAGTCAATGAGTTATTATGGATGAAGGTTGATTAAAGTTGGATAAATTCTCATTGGTGGATGAATAATCATTAGTAGATGAGGTTTTAATTTAGATGAATTTGTTTTCATTAAAAATTAAGGGAAAAAAAATGAAAATAAGTAATAACATTAATGATAAATAATTTTCTTTGGAATGGATGTGATCTTATATTGTTGGATAGTTATATGGTGGATTGGAATTGCTTAAGTGGGAGTTAAATTGTTAAGAGGTGGATTTCTCTTAACAAAGATTAGAATTTTTTTAATTAATTGCTTATAAGTAAAGTAGTAGTGGTAAATTAGATGAAGTTACCTACTAAGATGGTTGTTTTATTTTACAACTAGAGGATTCTTAATTTCTTAGAACATTAAGTCAAATCCTAAACAAGAATTGTTATAATCTTAGAAAGTTAAATCGTTGTGAATTAGAATAGGTTTCCAACTAGTGGAAGTTTATTTTACTTCATATAGATATAAATATTATTCTATTCTATTTTTTAGCAAAATGTTAAATGTGAAGAATAAAATTATAGCATGCCATAATAGTGTATGTAGTGGATACTTCTCAAGTAGATTGACAGCTCAAAAGGCAATGACAGCAAGGTATTATTGGTCTACTATGTTTTAAGATGTATATGATTATGCTAAATGATGTGACGCTTATCAATGTTATGAAAAAAATGATTTACATATGTCATTACTTCTCTATATATCCTTGTCTTTAGTTTCTTTTGAAAAATAAGAAATTAATTACATAAGAGAAGTTCATCTCAATTTTTCAAAGGGAATGAAATATATTGTAGTAGCCAAAAAATATCTAATCAAATGAACTGAAGCAAGAGCTGTCAAAACCAACAATGCTATCCATTTGGCTAACTTTATGTATGAGAAAATCATTACATAATTTAGTTATTTCAAAATCTTAATTAGTGATCAATAAATACACTTTTTGAACAATGTGATAAAAGAAATGACTATCAGATTTGATATAAACGATTGTATGTCTATTCCTTACTATCTTCAAACTAATGATTATATGGTGTTGTATAATGTATGTTCTTGCTTAAGAATGCATCAAGTGCCTAGTTGTGGAAGGTAAGTAGAAATGCAAGAACAATCCTATTAGGACTTATAGAATCTTAAATAAACTTAATTAAATCTTAATAATCTTAATTGAACTTTGATCAATCTAAAATAAATTTAAAAGAAGTTATAAAAGAAATATAAAGAAGTTCCAAATTAATCTTAAAGAAAAATAATAAGAAATATTAAAGAAATATAAAAATTAACCTTTAAAGAAATAATAATAATCTTAAAGAAATATTAAAAATAAAATTTTTTAAAAAAATAATAAAGAATCCTAAAGAAATACTTAAAATAAAAACTTTAATGTAATCCAAATTAAAATTCTAATTGAACCTTAATCAAATTTTAGGTCAAATTATAATTGAAATCCTAAGTGAACCTTAATCAAATCCTAGGTCAAAACTTAATTAAAATTCTAATTGAATCTTAATCAAATCTTAGATCAAATCCTAATTAAAATTCTAATTTAACCTTAATTAAATCCTAAATCATATTCTAATTAAAATCCTAATTGAATCTTAATAAAATCTTAAGTCAAATTTTAATTGATATCCTAATTGAACTTTAATTAAATCCTATATCAAATCCTAATAAAATTTCAATAAAATCTAAGATCTTAGACAAACCTTAGATAAATCCTAATCAATTCTTAGTCAAGTTTTAAACCAAATTTCAAGCAAACCTTAATCCTAACCAAATCCTAGATCAAATCTTAAGTCCTAACCAAATTATAGACAAATCCTAAATCAAACCCTATAGCAAATTAGAACCTCAACAACTAATGATCAAATTGTTAATATCAATTCAAAATTTTTATACTTCTTAATATCTTAGTTAGAAATAAGTATAAGAAACTTAAAATTGATCATACTTACTAATTGAAAGAAAAGCAAGATAATCCAATTAGATGTTGGATGGTCTCCTATTCCAACGAGAATGCTAATCTTCCATTACCAATACCTCTTTTAAATTATTGAATTGCTCTAAAATTTTACTTCGACATTGAAAATTGAGTTTAGTATCCATAAAAAGAAATTAAATTTAATATAATTTTCAAATTATTAGAAATCTTAAAAACACTTACTGACCTTCAAATTCGAATTTTTGAGACCTCAATCCACAAAAACCTTCGGACACTTTGATTTAATTGTTTGATTAATCTCAAAATTTGTATACATATTTAAAACTAGAATACTAATATATTACCTTAAATTCACTTATATACATAGTACAAAATTCAAGAAATCCTCAAACTTGTAAACATATTTTTATTTTTTAAAATCTAAACCAATTGAAAATATCACTAATTTTGAAAATCTCTCAAAAACTTAATTTTGATTCAATTAACTTAAAAATAATACTAAAAAATTTCTTCTCTAGTTTTTTTTCAAATTCCATTCTTCAATCTATCAAAGAACCATGGAGTCACTATAGGTCTGTGATTTTGTGCCTTAGAATTTTATTTCAATTGAGGTTGACCATTGGTCCTCTCTTAGTATTAATTCTTGGCTTCTTGAGATAAAATTTGCTAAAATCTATTCTTAATTCCTTCCTATACATACTTATATTATTTAATTTTCCAATCTACTTTGTTTTACCTTATTTATGGTCCTACAAAATAAATAAAAATTTATTTTGTAAAAAAATAGTATTAGTACTTTTTCATTTTACTATCTTTTTAATTATTATATATATTTATAAGATAAATTTTTATGATATTTTAAAATAAGATCTTTTATAATATAATTTTTTATTCTCTCTTTCTTTCATAAGCCAAGTTACATTACAACATTTACCTCTCTTGAATCTATGCATCCTCTTACATGTACTAAGTTTTTTTCTTACATTGATATAGAATGTTCTTTATTTTATTCAAATTCTTGATCTTCAATTTATTCCTCTATTCTCACCTCAATTTCTTGTGATGGATTTTTTTCTTCATTAAAATAAATATTTTCACCTCTTTATTTAAATAACTTGATTTGCTTGTTTGCTATAAGTATCTTTAATTTTGTACCATCAAATTCTTATAACAAGTATGTTCTATTGTCATTTACTTATTTGACAACATAAGGCCGAAACTGTCTCTTTGCAAATTTATTTATTGTGCTATACTGATTGAGTAAGCTATTATCATAAATTAACACCTAATTACTATATTTAATTACTTTAGATTGTAATTGATATTTTTTATCAAATCTATCTATAATCTTTTTCCTTGCTTCTTTCAACCTCTTTATTGTTGCTTTAATATCATTAAGTCTTCTTTCTAATTGTTAAATCTATGTTGCTAAAAGTTCTTTTCTATTGAGATTATCTATCTAACTTTGAAGATGTCACCATGGCTTGACTTCTAATTTTTTAACCAAATCTATGTTCTTGACATCTTTCAAAGAGTCAATTGTTACATGCAATGGCTTGAGTAATAAATTACTCTAATAAATTACTCTAATAAATTTACTCTTGATATTTTCAATAATAAATCTTTAATATTATCTTTTAATTTATATAAAAAATGATTGATAAGAGCTTTGTTAGTCCAATCCATGTTGCAAGTAAGATTATAGAATTCAATAGTATATGTGGTGGTTGAACATGAACATTATTGTAGAGATACAAACTTGATGTCTATTATTTTTTTTTAATCACTTTCTTCAAATATGGTAGTGAACACTTCCAAGAATGAATTTGAATTATAGAATATTTGTGAATCTTTTTCCATCAAAGATATAAACAAAGAAAGAATAATTTAAAAAAGATGTATTTAAATAATCCAACTTGAGCAAATCTATTAGAGTATTGAGAAAGATGCAACCTTAGATAGAGCTTTATTTGTTGTAAAAACCTTCAAAATTTTGATTTTTTTCTATCAAACTTTTCCCGCACACTTATCTTTACTTCTCTTATATTTATAGTAAGAAAACTCCTTGGATTTAGTTGTGAACTTAATCTACTTGCTTATCTTAATTGTACAACTTTTTGGTGTAGATATTAAACTTTATTATTGACTTCTTCCATAGGTATAAGAATAGCGCCTCTATAATTCATATTGAAAATATGTGAAATTTTTACTCCTAAAGTGTTCATAAGCTTGTAAAGATCTGCAATAGTTACAAATCTATTGTGACTTTTGCTAAGAATAGCATCCATAATTTTTTTTTTATTTTTTTATAGATAACTCAAATAAATTCAAAAAATTAAATTAGAAGAGGATAATCCACAACCTCTAATATGAAATAAAAATTTCTATAAAGAGAAATAATTGACTTTCTTTATGAAAAAATTTAGTGTTAAAAAAACTAAATTATTTATTTAAAAGTGGATAGTTTACAATCTTTAAAACACAACAATAAAAATGGAATAATCTACTTACTTCTAAAACAAGATAACAACAATAACTTAGCACTCATTTTAAACTATTAAGGATATGAAACTTGAAGTATTCAAAGATCAAGACACTCTTGTGTCATTCAAAAAGAATAGATAATCACTCAAAAAAGATATAATATTAAACTAAAATGGCTATTACAAAAGACAAGAAGACTAAAAAGTCTTGAAATAAGATTAAAGATTAAAAAGATGTTAACAAGAATAAAGAAGGCTTTATTCTTGCTTCTATATATACTATCTAATTGAGAGCTATATGGCAATGTTCTATATGACCTTCAATACATATTGACTTTGTTAAACACATATCTTAACTTGTAAGATAAGTTTTCTATATGTGCACCATATAGTTAGCTTATTCCACAATCTATCAATACATGTGATATGTGGCTAATTTGTTGACCAAGTTTCTAACCTATAAACACTTGTGAAATTAAAATAGTATCTTTAAAGCGTTTAAGAGGTTTTTCTAAAAGATATTATGAAATTAATCTATTTTTACATACTTCTATTTAATCATATAAGTAATTATTAAAATAATTATTTATATTTATGACATTATATTATTCAAGCTTAGCATATTTTTTATTTGGATCTTACTATGGCTAATTCAATATATTGAAAAAATAAATATTTTCTTTTTTTATAATATTTTTTTAACAATAGATGTTGAATAAATAATTTGCTTAACTTTACAAAATTTTTATAATTATTCAATATATTTACCTTCAAATTTGTACATCTATTATATTTATTTTGTTGTTTTTATTTTTATATTTCTTACTATATAAGCTATTGTTACTTATTTTTATATAGTCAACACTGTATAAAATTTGGAGTAATATTTAATATAAAATACATGTCTTGATTAATACTACATTATGATGTAGTTCTTTACACACTCAAAACAAAGAAAGACTTATCAACACTATGATTTTTAAAAAATAAAATTGATATATAAGTAATAAATTTTTATTCAATATATACTATAATGGTACTACATTTCTCTAAAAAATCTCAACTTTACTTTATATCCATCATATTTTTGTTAATTATTTTCAATATTTTTTTTTTCATATCAATTTTTTAAAATAAAAAATTATAAAAAATTTACATTCAATACATTATACAAATCCAATCACCATATTCTTGGATTATGAGAGCATAAAATCAAATTCGCTTCTAAATCAATCTTATTGCAATAATCAATTAAATAATAAAAATAAAATCTATACAATTTTACAAAAAACATACAATCTAATATTTATATCTACCAAAGTTTAAGCAACTATGGCTTTCATATATATTAAAATAACCTATTAAAGTAAAATCTTTTGATACAATGCAACCCTTTTCAAATAAAATAGATGAAATTTCTTCAAAATCCTTCATTTTTTGCAATAAAATATGTGTAAGCATGAGTATTTTTGCTTGCACGATGTTGCTTTTCTAAACCATTAAAAATAAATTAGATCCATCTAGAAATCATAATTTTGCCATCCAACTTTGATGATTCATATAAGTCAACCACAAAAGTATGGTATATGAAAGATATTAGAATAGATAATAGTATAAAAGAGTAATTTGTTTCTTGTCATGCAAGCATATTCTACTATAAAATTTTGAAGTATAATTAAAAGTACTACTTGCTCATAGTATTCACTATAAAGTCTTGAGATCCTCCAATGGAATAACAATAAATAAAACTTTGTGATTGAATAATATTTTAAATGAAAGTATTTTTTTTTAAATATTTTTTAAACAATAAATAATTTTAGATGTAAAACTAGTATATATAATTAAATATTTAAAAGCATCAAGATAAGTAAAATTCTAAAACTTAATTACTAAATTTTAAAATATTAGTCTTAAAAAATAAAAATTTATTATTAAATATATGTGCTTCCAAAAATATATCTATGTACAAGAAATTTTATTTATTTTAGTGTGAATGTACAAGAGATAGATAGAATGATATATAAATAAAAAAATTAAGTAATTACAAAGATAAAAGACTTAAAATTTTGATTTGGCTTGTATTACAAACAATAGTTCTAATGGATTTTCTTACTTATCTATACAAGCTTTTTTATTCTTTATAAATTCTATGATTCATTCGTAAATTTTAAAAAAAGAAATATAAACAAAAAAATATATTAGCAAAAATGATTTATAGAACAATAGTATGGATTTTACAAATTCTAGTTGCAAGAAATGATAGCAAAGCCATAATTTTCTTATCTAATTTAATCAAAAGTATAGATATTCAAGGTATAGATCTTTCAATTTTATACTTTTATTTTGACATTCATAACACAAAATTCTTGTTTCACAAGTAAAGTTGATCTCGGTTTTATACCAATCTTGTCCATAATCAATGCCATATATGAAATGTTGAATATTATGATGCATAGTTTTTTGACATTGTCATGTAATAATATGGCCATTAGATGAAAGAAGAAAGAAAGTATTTTATAATAGAAGACCTTAATTAAAAATATATAATAAAAAAATATAGATAAAAAATAGATAAGTAGAAAAATATTATAATATTAGAATTATTTTTTATAAAAATAGTTTACTTTTTATGGCTATAAATAAAGAAAAATAAAGTAGATTAGAAAAATAAAAAATATTGGTATATATAGGAAGGAATTAGAAATTTATTTTAAAAAATCATTACCTCAAAAAAATAAGAATTGATACCCAAAGAAGACTAACTGCTAATTAGGATCAAAATCAAACCTCAAAGCACAAAACCAAGTACCTATACTATTTTTAGAGATTTTTTTGTAAATCAAAGAGTGAGATTTGAAATAAATATGATTAGATTTTTTTAAGCATTAATTTTGAAAGATTTGACTTTGTAATGACTTTGTAAGAGCTTTGTAAAGTGAAGGTGATCTTGGGTGACTTTGATTTTGTAAAATAAAATAGGGTTGATATTTTGAAATTTTTTGGAAGTTTTGTAATAGATTTATAGATGAAAATTTGTAGGTTTGTGAATATAGTTGTGCTAAATTTGTGCTATGAATTTGAGCATAATCAAATAATTAGGTTGAAAATTATAAAAGTTTAAATAGATTGAGGTCTCAAAAATTGGAGTTTGGAGGTCAATGAGATTTTTTAAGATCTATTAGCAATTTGCCAATTGGATTGAAGTGAAAAATATTTTTATAGATAGTAAACTTAATTTTAAATATTTATTTGAATTTTGAGAGAAATTGAATGGTTTAAAAAAGAGATATTGGCATTAAGAGCTTGGCATCAAGATTGGAGAAAGAGACCATCTAATACCTAAATAAAATATCTTATATTGCTCTCAATTGATAAGTACAATTGTTTTCATTTTTTTATGTTTATTTTCAACTGAATTTTTAATTAATATAAAAATCTTGAATTTATATTAATAGTTCAATCTTTAGTTTTTGAGGTTTTAATCTCTTGAAGGATTTATTAAGAATTTTTTTATAATTTAGAATTTGATTGGATTTAGTCTAAGATTTGATTAGAATTTGATTAGAATTTGGTTTAGAATTTTATTAGAATTTGATTAGAATTTGATTTAAAATTTAATTAGAATTTAGTTAAAATTAGATCTAATATTTTATTAGGATTTATGATTTGATTAGGATTTAATTAGGATTTTATTAGAATTTTATTAAGATTTGATTTAAAATTTGATTAAGATTTGTTTAAAATTTCATTAGTATTTGATTAGGATTTGATTAGGATTTTATTAGAATTTCATTAAGTTTAACTTAAAATTTGGTTATGATATGTTTAGAATTTTATTAGGATTTATTTAGGACTTATTTAGGATTTATTAAAGATTGATTTAGGGTTTTATTGGAATTTTTTGAAGGTTATATTAAGATTTTATTAATTTTCAATTATAATTCGATTAAAATTGGTTTAAATTTTTTTAAAAATTTTATTAGAATTTATTAAAGATTATATTAAAATTTTATTAGGATTTAATTAATATTTCTATTTTTAATATTTATTGAAGATTTATTTGATATTTCTTTAAGATTTCTTATTATATATTTTTTAAGATTAACTTAAGATTTTTTTTATATTTCTTTATAAATTCTTTGAAATTATTTTAGAATTTAATTAAAAATTAATTAATATTATTATAATTGAATTAAAATTTTATTATGATTTTATTAGAATTATTAGGATCTTTTTTTGCAATTTCTATTTTATCTTCCACAACTAGATACTTGATGCATTGTCAAAGACGCTTCAGCTTACAACTTATGGTTAAAGACACATTTTAAGTTTTTGCTTTGCAGAAAGGCATCTATTCAATAAAATAAGAATTATGAATGCCATGAAAAACCTTCCAATTTTGAATTTTATTTTTTGAATAGTGTAAAAATCTGGTCTAAAATCAAAGATATACTAAGACTCCATTTCTACAACTAACATTCTAATTTTCTATTTATCTAAGGATTTCTATACTACTCACCATATATTGTGACTTTAAATACTCTAAATGCATCTTTATGTCCTAAAACAACTAGTGACTTGATTTGATGATTTACAATATTAATAATAAAAAAAATTAAAAATGACAATATAATCTTATATATATATATATATTTAAAAAACAAATAATTAAAAAATAGATATAAAATTCTAATTAGAATGGCTATTACCAAATACAAAAAAACTAAGAAGTTTTAAATTAAAATAGAATATAAAAAAGTATTATAAAAAATAAAAAATGTCTTATTCTTACTTTTATATATACTATCTACTAAAAATATATATAGTAATGTCTTATATGCTATATGACATATATCCAACTTGTAAAATACATGTTTAATTTATTGAGCAAGTTTCTAACATATGCACCATATGACCAACTTGTAATACAAGTGTCTAAATATACAACATGTGGGCAACCTATAGATCAAGTTGTTAATCTACTAATTTCTTGTAAATACATGTAAAGTCTATAATTTAACCTATTTCTACTTCCTTCTACTTAATTCTACTTATTTAGATAAATATTCTAGTAAATATGGCTATTTCTTATATTAAAAAACTTTCTAAACTATAAGTTTCAAAAAAAGATGTATCATTGCTTCATAAGTTGGTTAAATTTGAGATCCATTGCATGGTATTAGCAATGCACTTTAATTTCAATTTTATAAAATAGGTGGTTAATAGGTCCTTTTAATCATCAATAATATTTTATATTATAATAAGAAGATCACTTAATTATTATTTTATTATTAAGGTCTTTATAGCTACCTTCAAATAATACATTTTATATCCCATCAATTATATTATCCACCTTTAACAATATCTCTAACCATTGAGAGTCTCTTTCAAAATTGTGGTATAAAATATGTTGTATTTTGTCATCTATTTGAAAAAAAAAAACATGTCTATCTTGAAGATCTTCATTAAAATTGCAATGTTGTTTAAATTGAGACAATCTAAGTGCTTTGTTTGATAATTTTATAAATAAAAATTATTGATATAAATATATTGATTATTGATTCTTCACATTTGCAAAAGAATTCTATAAGTTATAATTTCTTCTTGATTAATATCATCTTGTTGTGAATAACTAATCATTAATTTTTATACATTTTATCCTTAAAAAATAAGAATAAATTTTGATAAACTTATTATATTCTTATATAACTCTTTGTAAGCTAAAATAAACTTCTATTAGTTAGAAGTTTATTCTAATTTACAACAAGTATATTAACTATGTAACTTCTATAAGTTATAGTTTTTCTTTAACTCCTAATTAGTTCACTCTTTAATATTCTTAATTCACAAGTAATTAATTCTAATTTCTATTATTGATTTATGTTTATAATGATAATTCTTTTTCAAAATACATACCAAAAGAATATCTTTTTTTAACTCTTAATTTAATTTTTTTTATTTGGTTTATTTTATTTTATTTCAACCAAATTTGATCCCTTATAAAAAAATCATCTATGATAGAAAATTCATCTTTGAATAATATTTCATCTATGTATGTCATCTATGTTTAAAAATTCATCTTTGATTGAAATTTCATCTAAATTGGTTCATTTAAAAAATCCTAATTCATCTCAATCAAACTTGACTCCATCTTAATTTAAAATCTTTTGATCAACTTAAAATCACCTTATTACTTTCTGAATAGTAATGGCCAGTTTGAGGAAGAATCCTTGCTTCTGTAATACACTCTTTTTTCTTCAACATATGCTGCTAATTAACAATTCTTGTTGACTCAGACTTGATTGGCTATTTTGACACATCTTGATTGCTCCTAATGTATATTCATAGACCAAAAATGTTGGATGTTTCTACATAAAATAAACTAATCTAGTGATGTATGGATAGATAATAGCTTCTTTTGAATTAACTAGAATTACACCTACTCTTGTTATTAAGGATGTGTCACAAATCTACATAGATACTCTAATAAATACTTATATGATTGGATAGAAGTAAATAAAAATAGATAAAAGTAAATTAATTTCATAATACCTTTTAGAAAAGCTTCTTAGAAGCTTCACAAACACTGCTTTGACTTTACATGTGTTTGTAGTTGATTAGTAGGTTAGAAATTTGGTCAACAAGTTAACCACATGTTAGTAGCTTGCGAAAGAAGTTAACTTTGTGGCGCACATATAAAAAACTTGCTTTGTAAGTTAAGATATGTGTCTTGCAAAATCAACATGTTTTGGAGGTCTTATAGGATATTGCCACATAGCCCTTAGTTAAAAATATATATATGGAGGCAAGAATGAATTTTTTTGAATTATCTATAGAAGAAAAGATGATGAATGCTATTCTCGGTGGAAGTAAGAATAGATTTGCAACTATTGCATATCTTCATGAGCTTGTCAACAATTTAAAAGTAAAAATTATATGTATTTTCAACATGAATCATAGAGGTACTATTCCAACTCCTACAAAAGAAGTTCAAAGTTTATGACAAGAAGTTGTAGAATTGAAGGAAGCAAATAGATTGACCTTACAACCAAATTCAAAGAGTTTTGTTTCTATAAGTATGATGGAGATAAGAATTAGTATGCCTAAAAAATTTAATTGAACAAGATCAAATTTTTAAGAATTTTTACAATAAATTAAGGTCTATCCAAGGTTGTATCTCTTTTGATATTCCAATGGGTTTACTCAAGTCGGATTCATAGGTGCACTTCTATCAAAAAATGTTCTTTCTTGGTTTGAAATTATAATAAAAAAAGATTCACAACTCTTTTATGATTTGAATTCATTCCTATAAGTGTTTATGGCCATATTTGGAGAAAGTAATCAAGAAAGAGTAGTAGAGACAATGCTCTAATTTTTGTAGCAAGGATTATGGTCAACCACCATATATGCTTTTGAATTTCAAAACCTATTTTAAAATGTGAACTAGAATGCTAAAGTCCTTATGAATCAATTTTGATATGGGTTAAAAGATAATGTCAATAATTTATTACTAACAATGTCAAAGACAAAATCTTTGGAATAATTTATTACTCAAGCCATTACATATGACAATCGATTATTTAAAAGAAATCAACAATAAAGACTTGGATCGAAAGGAACAAATCAAATAATGATGGTAAGTCTCAAGTTTTCAAAAATTCATTCATTAAAGCTAGAACCAATGCAAATTGATATGATATGTTTTAATTTCCTTAAGAAGAAGGAAAAAACTTTACACTATGAAGAGGGCTTATGCTTATATTGTGAAGAAGTTAATCCCACTTTTCAACATGATCCAAAGAAACAACACAACCACATAACAAGAAGATTGGTTGCCAAAGAAGACAATGTATCAAAAAACAAGTTTTTTTAGCTATAATAGGGACCATGTGGCTAAAATCTTGCATAATTTCTAGTATAGATTCTATTCTTTCTTCTAATATTTCATCTTGTTTTACAATAGAAGTTTATTTAGGACCAAAAATTACAAAGTCTTAGCTTTATTAGATTCAAGAGCCTCAACCTATTTTATAGACAAAATTTTTCTCAAAAAATAAGAAATATCATTAGTTAAAAAAATTAAACCTGTATATGTAGAAATCATAGATGGTCATTTTCTATCTTTTGGAGATGTTATATATGAGACTATTTCTTTAGATGTAGAAATTAAAGATCATAATAGCATAATAATATTTAATACAATAAAATCTCTATTTAATTTGATTATTTAGAATTATCTTAGTTAAAAAAGAATAATCTTTAGATAGATTGGATTTCTTGTAACCTAAATTTTTTGATACTTTAACCCAAAATTTTATTAGTTAAGTAGAAATACATAAGTCTAATATATCCAAACTCTTATTGGTAGGTACAAGAACTTTTATGTATGTTGTAAAAGAAGGGTTATCTTTTATTTTATATGCCATGCTTATTTTTGATGGTAAGAAGACGTCAAGTGGTATTCTAAGCCAATATCAAGATTTCTAAGATGTTTTTTTTAAAAAAATACAGATATTCTTTCAAAGCATTGTCTTTATGATTATTCCATCATTCTTCAGAAAAGAGTTCAACTACCATTTGGACCAATCTATAGCCTATTAAAAAATGAGTTGACTATATTCAAAGAGTACATTAATAAAAACTTGGCTAAGAATTTCATACATCATTTTAAATCTCTAGCTAGGGCTCCTATCTTATTTGTAAAGAAAAAAGACAAATCTCTGTGGAGGTAGGTGAATTATTGAAGATTCAACAAGATCACTGTGAAGAATAAATATCCTCTACCTTTGATTTCAAGACTTTTTAATTAATAAAATCGAGTAAAGATCTATATAAAAATAGATCTATGATGAGCATATAATCTGATATGCATTAAAAAAAGGAGATGAATGAAAACTATATTTTGAAATAAGTATGGACATTTTGAATATAATGTCATGCCTATTGGATTCATGAATGCATCAGTTGTTTTTTAACATCTAATGAATGATATCTTTTATGAATTTCTTAATGATCTTTTTATCTATTATTTGAATGACATCTTAATCTACTCTAAAAATATAAAAGAATATGAAATTTATATTTTTTGTGTGTTACAAAAACTTAAAGATGCAAGATTATATGCCAAGTTAAAAAAAAGTATTTTCTACACCACTCAAGTTGACTTCTTAGGATACATCATTTCCTACAAAGTGTTAATGATGGATCTAAAGAAGGTCCAGACTATCATAGACTAAAAGATTTCTAAAACAATAAGTTATGTATAATGCTTTTTGAGCTTTGCTAATTACAATTGGATCTTCATCAAGAATTTTTATTAAATTACAACTTTACTTATATATTTGACTTATAAAAATAAACTTGAGTAGAATAAAGAAGTCAAAGTATTGTTTGATGCTTTAAAAAAAGAATTTACTTTTGTACCAATCTTATATTGTGTTGACTTCTTTAAGGTATTTTTTATAGAAATAGATGCATCAAACTTTGCCTTCCATGTAATATTTTTACAAATAGAAGTACACGGCAAATTCCATCTAATAGCTTTTTATTCCAAAAAACTTTCAACATCTGAGATTAATTACAAGATCCATAACAAAGAAATCCTTGCAATTGTGGATTCATTTTAAGAATAGAGTCATTATTTAGAAAGCGCTTCAAGTCTAATCAAAGTATATACAAATCACAAGAACCTCAAGTATTTTATGTCAATACGTATTTTGAATCATCACCAAATTCATTAAAATATGTCTTTATCAAGATTTGATTTCAAGATCACTTATCAATCTTAAAAATAATGAGGTTTGTTAGATGCTCTTTCTAGATATTTTGATCTTGTATCAAAAGTAGGAGATGCATCTTTTCATCAATAAAGAATAATTTTCTTAAAGCTAGAGAATTTTTGTCTTTGAGTAATAAAATCAAAATTGATTGTTGATTTAACTTTTATCAAGTAAATTCAATTAAGTATGTCCTTTAATCTTCTTGTCTATGATATCAAGAATAATTCTTCTAAGTCTCATGATACTTTCAAGTTCTAATTCAAGAATAATCTACTAAATTTCAAAGAACAATTATACATTTCAAAAAGACGGCACAATTATGTGTTCTTCAAAATCATCATGACTTTCTAATAGTTGGACATTTTGGATATAACAAGACTTTAAAGCTAATATCAAGAGATTTTTCGTGGCCTCAAATGTGGAAGGCAGTCAAAGACTTTGTGCAATAATGTGATATTTATTCAAGATCTAGAACTCTTCACCATCAACCTTATGGACTTCTTTAGCCATTACTTATTCCAAAAAAATCTTGGTCTTTTGTTTTTATTGATTTTCTCACTAATCTTCAAGTCTCAGGTTCATATGATTCTATATTTGTGGTAGTATATTGCTTTCCTAAGATGATACATTTTATACCATATACAAAATCTATTATAGATGAAAAAAAGGTTAAGTTTTTTTATCAATAATATCTATCATTACTATAGATTTTCTAAAGATATAATATGAAATAGGAGGTGCCAGTGGATTTTTCTCCCCTCATTAGAGTATGTCAAGTTGAGGGTAGCATATCTTTTGTCGTTCAAAAGTTTTTCAATATTTTCCTACAGCTCTTATGTACTTGAAATTTTTTTCAGTTGAAGTTGATTAAGATTTTTTTCTATCTACCAAATTTCATGGTAATCCAAGATTTGACGTCCGAGATATGTGTTTTCAAAATAAGATGACTTGAGCTACCTAGGTATCAAACTCCCTTCTATTTGAAAATTTACTAAAAATATGTTAATAATTTAAAATTAATAAGTATAATTTTTCTAAAATCATACTTAATAGAGCTCCTTTTTCAAGAAATTTCAGCACAAAAATATAGGTAAATACTAAGATACAATTTTTCAAAGGTGGTTGTTCAAAACTACTGAGGTAGGAGATCCTTTTGCATTTAAAAATTCATTAAAAATTTGATATAGCTCGGAAATTAGTGATTTAAATTTTTTAGTAAATTAAACTTTAAAGTGCATTCATTTCAAAAATCCACATCAAGGTTGAGTTAGACATCACCGAGTTATAGATTTTTTAAGCCAATGCTCCTACTCTGCCAAGGCAGTAGACCCCTGCCACAAGTTTAAAGAAGAAGATTTGCATTCACAAGATGGAGAGACATTTTGCCATGGCTTTGCTACAAGAAGATGGAAAGAAAGAAAGTTTGGCTACCTAAGCCCTCTTAACCAAGTGGAAAGAGGCCCAAAAATAGCAGATACATCTCTACCACCAAAATCAAAAAATCCCTAATCAAGATGAAGGGTCTTCAATAACTCTCAACCTAATCCTGATTTCAAGGCTAGAAATGCCTAGAACTCAAAAACTAACATATTTTTGATAAAACTAACACTATCAATGTCTTTAAAATATATTTTTATCTTAAGATCGACTATTTACAAGTCCAAAGTTGAGTTCTAAATCATAAGAATCAATGAATTTGCTAGCTTAGTTATAAATTTCAACTACAATTCTAACTCTAATTAACCTACTTAGAAATTAGTAAGGATTCTTGCCATCGAAGCCTTCATAATCACCATTCTTCAATTTAAACTCCCTTAGGCATGAACTCTTAGCAAATCCAAAATCTAATTGCAAATTGGCCTTGAATTAATACGCTTGTGATTTTTTCCAATTTTCCTTTTTATCAACTTCAAGTAGTGATTAAAATCACTATGAGAGGAAATTCCACAAAAAAATTTAGCTTGTCTCCAATTTTTTAAGATCATCATTAATTTAACAATTAGACTTTATATTTTTAATCCAATTAAATTACAAAATAAAATTTAAGCTTAAAAATTTCAAAATTAACCAAGAAAATAGTGCAATTAGGTTTAAGGGACTTCCTAACCATAGTCAAATTAGAAATTAGCTTTTAGATCGAAAATTAAGATTTTTGATTAATTTAAGATATAATTCCTAAGAATTAGAAGAAAATTTTTGCTAAAATTGTAGTTTTATCACAAAAAAAGAAATTTAAAGTAATTCAAGAAAAAAAATCATAGACCTTCTAAATTTACTATTTTTTTTTTGAATTTTAAAATAGTCAATCAATCTAGTAATTAAAAGTATCCATCTAATTTACAACTTAAAAATATGATCAAAGTCATAATTAACTAAAAAACTAATTTAGATCTATTAATTAATTATATTAGTATTAAAAGAGTAAAAATATGTTTAAAATTATAAAAAGAATTGTAACTAATGATTGGAGCTTTTAATTATGCTTATGTAACCTTGTTGTTTTTAGGATTGATAAGTAATCTTGAAATCAAATCTTCATAAAAATATGCTCTAATAAGCTTGGTGACGATTCAAAATACATACTGACATGAAATATTTGAGGTTGTTGTAATATATATATATATATATATATATATATATACTATGACTAGACTTGAAGTGCCTTCTAAATAATGATGCCATTTTTAAAATAAATCCATGATTACAAGAAGCTCTTTGTCATAGATCTCATAATTAATCTTGATTGTTGAAAATTTTCTGGAATGAAAAGCTACTAAATGGAATTTTTCATCTACTTCTATTTATGATAATAATGCATCCAAGATAAAGTTTGATGCATCTATTTCCATGAAAAATACTTTAAAGAAGTCAACACAATATAAGATTGGTGCAAAAGTAAATTCTTTTTTTAAAGCATCAAATGATGCTTCGATTGCTTTACTCTACTCAAGTTTATTTTTACAAGTCAAATGTATAAGTCAAGTTGCAACTTGAGAAAAATTCTTGATAAAGATCCAATAGTAATTGGCAAAGCTGAAAAAGTATTATACATTTATTATTGTTCTATAAATCTTTCAATCCATGATAGTTTGGACCTTCTTTGGATCTATTATTAATCCTTTGTAGGAAATGATGTATCCTAAGAAGTCTACTTAAGTAGTATAGAATACATACTTTTTTAATTTGGCATATAATCCTACATCTCTAAATTTTTGTAATACATGACAAATATGAATTTCATATTTTTTTATATTTTTAGAGTAGATTAAGATATTATCTAAATAATAGATGATAAAATCATCAAGAAATTTATAAAAAAACATCATTCATTAGATGTTGAAAAGCAGCTGGTGCATTCGTGTGTCCAAAAGGTATGACATTATATTCAAAATGTCCATACTTGATTCAAAATATATTTTTCTATTTATTTCTTTCTTTAATGCATACCAAATTATATATTCCTCATGGATCTATTTTTGTATAGATCTTTGCTCAATTTAATTAATCAAAAAGTCCTAAAAGCAAAAATAGAGGATGTCTATTCTTAATGGTGATCTTATTGAGTCTTTAAGAGTCTATATATATCCACAGAGGTCTATCTTTTTTCTTCACAAATAAGAAAGGAGCCCTAATTGGAGATTTAAAATGACGTATGAAATTCTTAGCCAAATTTTTATCAATGTACTCTTTAAGTATAGCCAACTTGTTTTGTAATAGGCTATTGATTAGTCCATATATTAATTGAGCTCTTTTGTGAAGAACAATGGAACAATCATAACGACAATACTTTTGAAGAATATCTACATTCTTCTTTTCAAAAATATCTTTAAAAACTTGATATTGGCTAAAAATACCACTTGACATCTTCTCACCATCAAAAATAGGCTTGACATATAAAATAAAAAATAATCTTTCTTTTGTGGCATATATAAAAGTTTTAGCACCTATCAGTAAAGATTTGGATGTATTAGACTTATTTATTACTACTTGATTAATAAAATTTAAAGTTAAATTATTAAAAAAATTAAGATTATAAGAAATCTAAACTATTTAAAGATTATATTTTTTTAATTAAGATAATATTAAAATAATGAGTTTAAATAAAGATCTTATTATATTAAATATTACTATACTATTATGATCATTAATTATTACATCTAAAAGAATAGTCTCATGCATAACATCTCCAAAAGATTAAAAAAAAAACAAAAACAAAAAAAAACAAAACAAAAAAAAAAACAAAACAAAACAAAAACAAAAACAACAACAAAAACAACAACAACAACAACAACAACAACAACAACAACAATCATCTATGACTTCTATACATACATGTTAAGTTTTCTTGATTAACAATATTTTTTGTCTTTTGACAAAATCTTTATCTATAAAACATGCTAAGGCTGTTGAATCTAACAAAGCTAAGACTTTGTGATTTTTTGGTCGTAAATAAACTTCTATTGTAAAATAAGGTGAGAGATTATAAGAGAAAATAAGAGCTTTATAAGGAATTACATAAGATTTCAATTGAATGTTTCTTATTGTAGTTAGAAAAATTCATTTCTAGACACATCATCTTTTTTTTGCAACCATGCTTTTTGTTGTGTAGTTACATTTTTTTTTTAAATAATTTTGAGTAAAGTATTTAGCTTCTCCACAATATAAGTATAAGCTTTCTTCACATTGTCGAGTCTTTTCTGCTTTGTGAGGGATTTAAAATATATTGTATTAATTTGCATTAATTCTTACTTTAGTAAATAAGTTTCTAAAAACTTATGAGATGTTGTCATTATTTAAGTTGTTCTTTTCCAATCAAATCTTTGTCCTTGATGTCTTTCAAATAATCAATTGTCATATGTAATAGCTTAAGCAATAAATTATTTCAAAGATTCTATCTTTGATATTGTCAATAACAAATCTTTGACATTATCTTTCAACTCATATTAAAATCAATTGATAAAGGCTTTTTTATTCTAGATGTCATTAGCAAGGTTTGGAATTCAGCGCCAAATATGGTAGTGTGAGCCCCAAATTCACCACTCATTAAATTGATGCCACACAATAGATTCAAGGGGTGGAATGGAGGGACTCTCAATTGTAAAATTATTGAGTTAATTTAAATGTGGATGTTTGTAGTTCAATTCAAATTAATACCTTCCAAGCAATGGTTACCAATATTAAACTAAAATATTAAATAAAATTTATTATGCAAACATAGTAAAAAAATAATTAACTAAGTTGTTACTATTAATTGATAGTAAGAATAAAACTTAAGTTTAAATTAAAAATTAAAGTTAAAAATTAAGTAAAAAAATTAAAGTTAAAATTTAAAATTTAAAATTTAAAGATTAAGTTAAAAGTTAAAATTAAAAGGATTAAGTTAGAAAGAAAAAATTAAAAATTAAAATTAAAAATTAAAGTTAAAAATTAAAGTGAGAATATTAAAGGTTAAAATTTAAAACTTAAAATTTATAAGCCAAAAGGTGAAATATGAAGATTAAAATTTACTATGAAGATAATAGTAAAAATAAAATAAGAGAGATGAAAGCAAAGGTACCTTGACAACATGCAAGGATTAAAGGCAGCGACCCCCTTCTATTCCAAAATTCGCCAAAATTTGTAATCAGCTTCAACTCGAATGATTCTTAGCTTTTTATAAGGCTAATTTAAAGACGCTCTTGATCCAACAAATTTTGTTGCAATCTAATGATCCAATCTTGAAGATTTCTCCCTTGAAGTTGAGTGATCTAAATTGTTGTGGTCACCAACCCTCTTCACTTAGAAATTCACTAAAAATTCAGATTGTCTTCAAATCCAACAAACATTATTCTTTTTAGAGCTTAACTTATAAAGCTTGATGCTTCCAAAATTTCAAATGAAGCCAATTATCAGGCACTGAGAAATGCCTTTCCGAACTTGTTTGATCGAAACTGTAAAGGTAGTCGACTCCCTCACACTCAAAAATTCACCAAAAATTCCTCCTTACTCCAAATCAAGCGAAACTTATTTTTTTGGAAAGCTAACAACAAGAGCTACAACAATTTAGAATTTCACATCAAAAAAAAAGAAACTAAGTGACTGATTAAGGAAAATCCGAGGCCCTTGAAATCCTTGGGATATTTGAGGAGGCCGAGGGAGCTATCTACCTCAATGAAGCATCTTTTAAAACTTAGTGACCATCCTTCAAAATTCAATATCCATACACTTAAAATCATAAGGTTCACAATGAGATTTTAAGTCTAAATAAAATTAAGATTAGGATTTTGGCCAAATTTTGGCATTGCTTCACCCTTCATTCAAAAGAAGAGAGAGAGAGGGCTTGGAAAACCAAGCCTCTCTTATACAATTGAGTAGAGGCTTTTAGAAGGGTGGCTACATCTCCACCCTTGATTTTTAAGATCCCTAATCTAGATCTATGGCCTTCATTCATCCAAGAGTCAATCTCATTATCAGGGCTGATGGCTCTTGTAAGTAGTCAAGAAAGCATTTTTTTTGGTAAATCTAATTTCACCATTGAGTTGAAAATACCTTTTTAAACTAAGATCCACTATTCACATGTCTCAATCTATACTCAATTATAATTTTCATGGAAGTTTTTACTTACAAGGATCTTGGCCATTTTTTTGTAAAATTCTTCAAAATAAGAATTTTATTCTTCACTTGTATTTTGAAGGAGAGGATGCTGATCTTGTTTTCTTCACTCTACGAGGTGAATCCAATGCCGCCATCACATTTGAAAGCCTCCATTAATTAAAAAAAACTACTTTGTCGTTTGGATTTGTTGAAATTGAAGAAGAAGCTTCAAAACCGTCATTACTAAACTTCACTAAATCTTTTAGGAAGTTTTAATTCTAATTCACTTTAAATCATATGAGATGATTGTAGGTGAACTCATAGGCTCACAATCAACCCTTCTAGCAATGACTAACAACCTCTAAATTATTAAAATTAACTAAATTATTATTCTAATTTTCTAATGCTTATCATTTTGGTCTTAATTAACATAACTCAAGGAATCATGCTAGGATTTATACCATCAAAGGTTACAATCCTAAAAATTTAACAAAATCAGATTCTACTTATATAACATAATCTACTTATGTAACCTAATCTAACATGCTCAATTATTATAAAATAAGAAAAAAATTAAAAATAAAATTTTAGATTATAAATGAGAGCTCACAAGTGGTTGATCATGTTTCTTATTGTAAAGATAAGAGCTTGGTCTATACTACTCTTTTTTTTATCACTTTCTCTGAATGTGGCCATAAATACTTTTAAGAATGAATTCAAATTATAAAAGAGTTGTGAATCCTTTCTATTAAAGGTACAAATCAAGAGAAAATACTTCCTAATAGAAGTGTGCCTATGAATCCAACTTGAGTAAATCCATCAAGATATTAGAAGAAATGTAACCTTAGATAGAGCTTGACTTATTGCAAAAATCCTCAAAATTTTGATTATATTCCATCAAACTTCTCATGCATATTAATCCTTGTTTCCATCATACTTGTAGAAGCAAAACTCTCTGGATTTGGTTGTAAGATCAATCTACTTGCTTTCTTCAATTATAAAATTTCTTGTTGCAGTCTCTAAACTTCTTCTATAAAAGTAGGATTAATACCTCCATAATTCACGTTCAAAAATATGTGAAATTTCTACTCTTAGAATGTTGACAAGTACTCTTATGAAACTATCAAGGAAATGAAGCTCAAATAAAAAAAAAAAAAAAAAAAAAAAAAAAAAAAACCTCAATACACTTTTATGTCATTGAAAAGAATTAGAAAGTTACTCAAAGATTATATAATATTAAACTACAATGGCTATTGCCAAAAAAAAGAAGACTAAAAATTCTTGAAATAAGAGTAAAGACTAGAAAAATATTGACAAGAATGAAGAAGGCTTCATTCTTGCTTCTATATATACTCTTAATTAGGAGCTATGTCGTGATGTTTTATAGGACCTCCAAAACGTGTTGACTTTGTAAGACACATATCTTAACTTACAAGGCAAGTTTCTTAGATGTGTGCAACATGGTTAGCTTTTTTCGTAAGCTATGAATACATGGTTAACTTGTTGACCAAGTTTTTAACCTATCAATCAATTACAAATACATGTAAAGTCAAAGCAACATTTATGAAGCTTTTGGGAAGCTTTACTAGAAGTTATTATAAAACTAATCTACTTTTATTTACTTTTATCTATTTTCTATTCAATCATATTTATATTTATTAAAATATATATCTATATCTGTGACATAGAGTGAGTGTATTTCTAGAAATTTCAAAGCAAGTTTATTAAGGTGAAATGGTTTGAATATTCTATATTCTAATATTTTAGTAGTTAATTATTAAAATTTAAAAACAATAAATTAGAAATTATGTGAAAGTTGATTGCTGAGAGTCACAATGGCATTATATATTATTGTGGCATTGTGGAAAGTTTAGAAATTATTTGATTCTTAATTTAAGATTTTTTATTTGATGTGTTTAAAGTAATTTCAAGTCATATATTTTTTTGTATTAATTGACTTATATGAAAAGTGCAAGATTAGTGGCATTTCAAGACATCATATATAGAAGTGATAAAAATAAATTTTACCATTAAAAATTTATAATTTTTCAATAATTGGAGAAGAAAAGACCTGATGATTGAAGAGTAGAACTTGACTCTTTTCTTTCTCTTTTTTTCTTTTTTTTTTTTTTCACTTCAACTTTGATGTCATTCCTATAGAATTGATTGCAAGCTAAAAAAATTCATTGTCTTGTTGTTATAAATAGTGGACTATTATTTAAGAGTAGGAAAATCAACTTTGTTAGAAGTAGGCCAATACAAGAGATATCATACAACTCATTTAATTTTGAAGGTACTTTTATTATCCTTGGTAATAACATAGTTAGGTGCAATGGAATAAAGAATAATCTAAAATTGCACCAAAGAGTTGTAGTGAAGCAAGTATTATTTTTTAGCTTAAACTCAATCAAGTTTACTTGAATAGACTGTATTTACATCATTTGGATATTACTTTCACAAAAAAAAATTGGTTTCCAAATTCCCACATGTTTCTAAACTACTATGAAT
Source organism: Physcomitrium patens (assembly GCF_059467195.1). NCBI lineage: Eukaryota > Viridiplantae > Streptophyta > Bryopsida > Funariales > Funariaceae > Physcomitrium > Physcomitrium patens. The sequence continues at coordinate 17,413,933 of NC_143420.1, read as the reverse complement.
TATTCTTCAAGAACCATGAAATCTTAATTGCTTCTTATTGAGGTAGATTCTATAGATAAAAAGACTCTCAATATATTTATATATTTTTTCATTCTTTATAGTTTTATAATTTATATTTTTATAATATTATAATTTTATCAAATATATGTATAGTTTTATAGTTTTATATCTTTATATTTTTATATTTATAATTTTATAAATTTACATTTATAGATTGAATTTACAGAATAAAGTGATTTATTAAAGACATTGTAACAAATTACCTCATATCTTTTATATTTGACTTTAATACATCTTTGAATGTCTTAACACACATTTATGATTTTATAATATAATTTAATATTCTTTTTACTATTTTTACTAGTAGTTCTTTGAATAAAATTAACAACTTTTTTGCATATTATCCTTGATAATAGGACATGTTTAGCTATCCTATTTCGTAGCTAAAAGCTCCATTGTGAATTTTATTTATTTCTTTTGTAAAAAAAATAAATAATATTCATTGGCTTATAAACATATATTTCAAAAAAAATATTTCATTTGATTATATTATCACAATAAAATTTAATTATTTTGATATAACAATAATTCCATAACTATTAATGTTAATTTTTTAAAATAGCATAATAATATTAATTTTGTAAAAATAAAATAATATAGATTGTGTTGAATATATACCTAAACACATAATCAAATATTTGATGTAATACTTGATGTATCTTTTTAGTTTCATTATGCAAATTTAATAATAAATACTAAACATCAAAACAGTGAAATTCTAATCTTTAGGATTTCAACAACTTCAACTAAAGATGTTGAGTTTTTAATAGATATTTAATTCAATTGTATTTGTAAAAAAAACGTGTAATATATATATATATATATATATAGTTTCTGTATATTTCCAACTAATATATGAATGGAATGATAAAAAAAGTATAAATAAATAAATAACTAGATGAAATTCAATTTTTATTAACTAATGTCTTACCATTTTTACAAAATTTGGTAGAATTTTCTGCACACATGTAAGTGAATATGTGTTTCTGTACGTGTGTATACAATATGCATATATATATGTAATTAAATAAGCAAACAAAGAGTGCAGAGTTTTTGAACTGAGAGATGGAATTGTACATCATGTCAAGCATTTCAACATACAAGAGTGATATTGTGCATATTATTTCACATTATGTAACTGGATCTACGACCGGAGTTTTAAATTTTGTTCATCTTAAATTAAAGATTAGGAGGAAATTAAAAAGGAATAGGCCCTTGAAGTATTAATACATGTGCTCTAACTTACTTTAATATATATATATATATATATATATATGTTTTTATTATTCTTTTTTTCTTTTTTCTTTTTTCTTTATCTTTACATATAGTGTTTAGTTCAAAATCAATACTTTGAACCTATTTGATCCACTCGTCGCTAGTGACAGAAGGGGGGAATTAAGGAAGACAGGCTCTTTTAAGGGAAGGGGCCCCTCATAGAAATGGTACAACATTGTGAGCCCCCCTTTTCTCTCCCATGACTTGGTCCCAACGCCAAACCCACCTGAACAGAGTGAAAGAAAAGTGAAATATGAAAAAGGTAAAGTATGGGGCCCATTATGGGCGGGTTGGCCCATAATGGCGGGCGAGGAAGTAAAGGCTTGGGGGAGTAATGGCCCGTGAAACCTTTTTGTAGGGCTCTGCCCCTTCGAGGACGGGCAGGGTAGGGCAAGGAAGGGCAGGGCAGGGCCTGACTTGACATGGCTCAGCAGTCCACTGCCCATCTTTAAGACACCCTGTTGACCACATTCTCGATTCTCGCCATCACTGGCTGCCATGATTGATATCTGCTCTAGAACCCAGTTCGCGGATATAAGCATCAGAACCAGGATGGATGTCGTTCATCCATTTCTTGGAGATAGAAGCTGAGCTTTACTATAGGTTAATCAAACAAGGTCACAATTGTTCCTTGAGGAAATTTATCAAAATGTATACTATTTAAATATGGTAAAATATATTGTTGTATAAAAATTTAATAATTTGATTAATATAATGAGTATTGCAAATAAATTTACTGAAGTAGATAATAAGGATATTAAAATCATATGTGATAATCTTCTAAATTTAAGTGTAATTTTTTTTTTCTTTTTTAATACTAATACCGATTTTCTCATAACACTAAATTAATAAATCATTTATAACATTTGAGAAATTTTTACAATCTAAGACTATGATCAAATTAAAACAATGTTTAGATTGAAGTTTATATTCAAATAATAATATCTAATAAAATTAATATTTCTTTTGTATCCATTTAAAATTTGATGTAAGTAAAAATGTTATTTCAACTTAAAAGCTAAACAATTTTATTAAATAAATAAAAAATTTAATAGTCTTTTAATTTATGAAATATTTATTTAAATAATTATTTCTTTTTATTTTCTAGGATCAATTACATAAATATTTATACATATTGACTTGAGAGCCTACATAACTGAATTAAGTTTAATCTAAAAAAACTGTTATAAAAAAGTTTATTCTAATTATTTTTATTTTTATTTTTTATTTTTTTAGAATCTTATTTTTATGTTGATAATTAAATAATTTTATGTTTAAGACTAAAAATAAAATACTTTTTAATATATCTATTAAAAAATATTTTTTATTTTTATTAATTATAATAAATTTATAAGAATACTCTCAAATCATACAAATATGGATTTTTATCTATAATGTATATATAAGATATACATTATAGTATACATATCTTATACATATAAGATATATAAAATATATAAAAAATATATATATTTTTTAATTTTAATATTAATATAGCACATTAGCTTTTCTTATACTAAAATAAATAACAGAGGTTTGAATAAAAATAAATAAAAGTAGTGCCTTTATAACATGATGTAAAAGTTGCTTTAAGAAAGCATTAGACTTTTTGCTGCAATTAACTATTCTTACAAATGAGAAGATCATGAAACTTTAATTTTATATCTATAAATATAAAATATACAAATTATAGATGAAAAAATAGTATCCAAATTCTTCAAATTTTTATCTGAATTTGGATCATGATTCTTATTTGATCCTTATAATAATATCCGAATCGAATTCATACTTTTTTAGAAGTCTTGAGTAACACCTATTTTTCTATAGTCAACTTTTTAATATCTCAATAAATTTAACATCAACATCTTTTAGTTCTTATAAAATGATAGCAAGAATATCTTATCAAACACAACAACAAAAAACAAAAAACAAAAAAAGTTTAGAAGAGCTACTGATGAATAATAGTAAAATAAATAATAGTAAAGATTAAAGATTTTTTTACTTAAGAAAGAATACATGAATGTCTTAAATAGAAATATGTAGATAAAACTAAAAGATAATAAGAAAAAATAAGTTTAGAAGCTATAAGTATTATTTGATTGAATTTTGTAATGGAGTTGTTGTATAATATTAAAATAAATGTTTAGCAAGAAAACTATAGATAAACTTGTAGAATTTGCATATACTAAAATCATGGAAAAAGTAATAAAATTCAATATAATAACTATGTATAATGTGCATAAATAAAAGAATTAATTAATTAAATTTTTTAATGATCTTTAATAAGATCTTTTTTTAGTTAAAATTATTGATGTAAAATTAAAAGATGAATGTAAAATATATTTTCAAATTCTTTTATTGCCACTATCATTTGAACTTTTAGTTACTACTATGTTGGATATAGTTGTAAAATAGGACCAAAAGAAGCTACTTTGACTTTTTTATTTAACAAAAAAAAGATAAAGACATGATAGTGTCTTTAATCATATCTTAAACTATAAAGACATGATAGTGAGACTTTATAGTTTAAGATATTTTTTGCAAGATACAAAATATGATTAAAGAATAAAATTAAAAAATTAAAAAAATCTATATTAAAAGCTAAAGATTTTTTGATAATTAAAGATTAAATTTGATAAATTTGAGAAGTTAAAAAATTTCTAAAAAAATTATAAATTCTTTATATTACACTTTTATTTTAAAAATATTATTTTTAAACCTATATTTTATAAAATAATAGAATAATATTTATAAAAATAATTTTTCATAAAAAATTATAAGAATTGATAAATATTTATCAAAATATTTAAATTATTTATGAAAAAATTGGCTTATATTTAATAAATTCTTAATTTGTAGAAGAAATTTATTTTATTTTTGGATATATTAGATTTAATTTTTTATATATGAGAATTAATGGATAATTTTAAAAGATTCAAAAAATATCCTAAGGTGAAGTAAAAACTAAGAGAATTGGAAACTTGTAAGATCCTATACAAAGCACTATTATAAATAAAATTGCTATTATATCTACTCAAGAAGCAATTTTAATTGATATAACATAATTATTGAATATACAATTAGATTTTATGAGTGACTATGAAATTGTTTAACTACATAAGTGTAACTGCAAAAAATTAGTATATAAAGCAATTAAAGAGGAAAATAGTTGTGAAGATTCGGTAGTTGATTTGATTCTTTATAATATTTATTTTTATTATTTAATAATGGTCAAAGCACTATATGAAGGGTATTTTTTTTTAATTATTATAGAATATATAAAAAGATAGAAGATATCATTTAGATTATCATTTGTAATGATAATATCTAATTATAGAATAAATAAAAAAATGCAACTGATACATTTATAAAATCAATGTTAGTTGAAAATGTAATTAATAGAAAATCTGTTAGAACTTAAAATATAAAAAGAGTATTATTAGAAAATTTAAAATTCAATCAATAGTAGAAATATCTATAGGTATTTCTTAAATTATTTCTATGTAATATAAATTAACAAGGATATTTGCTTCTTATTTTAAATTTCTCTTATAAAAATTATATAGAAGATTAAAGAAAAGAAGAAAAAAAATCTAACATTTTGAGTAATTTAATATCTAAAAAGATTAAAATCATATTTAAAATATATATATATATATATATATATATATATAATTTATTTATAAAACATAAGCTTTTTAAAATTTTATTATATTGATATGTTATTATTCTTGTATGCTTATCACATTGTTAAATACCAAGATGGTTTTGTTCTCCATATTTTAATTAGAATTAAAACAACCATAATTAAATCATTGGACACGTTTTAAAATATACCATACTAGAAAATAATTAAGTATTTATATATAATAAAAAACAATATAAAAATATGTATTTATTACTTTAACTCTAAAAATCTAATTTTTTTTATATGATAAAAAATTACATGTGTAATCAATTAGTTTATTGATGTTCTTTTCAATAATATTCAATTTAATTATTATTATAATATATATATATATATATATATATATATATGAAATATGCATAAAAATTATATTTACGGTTATCACATACTATAAAAAATATAAAATTATGATCTAAAATCAATAGTTCTATTAAAATTTAATTAAAAAATAAATTATCTATTTTTTAATAATTTTATAAAGATTTTTTCAACCAACATTCCATATTGTTCTTCTCTAACTAAATTTAATGCAATACTTACTGATATATTTTAGGATATCAAAATATTGGCTTATAAAACTTTATGATAAAATTATTATAATATAATAGAAAATAAATATATATATATATATATATATATAGATATATATAAATAATAAATTTCGATATTTATTTTTATTTATAATATAATATATATTTTAAATAAATTAGATAAAATAATTTAATAAAATTTTAAGACTATAGATAGTAATTTTTAAAATATCCTAAATTTTATGGAAGTTTTTAATAATACTTTAATATAATTTTAAATATTTATTTATATAATTTATTATTTAATTGTGATATTTGAGAATCTTTAGGAATTAAGTATAGGAGAATATGAAATCAATCCACCATATGACTTCAAACTAATGATTATACTATTTGTTCTTTATTTTGCATTTGCTATAGTCTTATCCACTTCTTTCTATCTTTAGGTTTGTATTAATTTTTTCAAGGCTAGTTGAATATTTACATAAGCTAGTTGCATTACAACTCAATTTAGCTTTGGCCTAATTTGACTTCTTTTATTTTTAGCCATTTATTTTGATTAATCTAGATAAAGCTCCTACAAAGCACGGTAATAGATTAGCTGCGTTTCTATATTAACTTACAATATTGAGGTTGGTTAAGTATTCTTATAAATATTTTAATATTATTTATAACAATAAAGTATATTTGTGAAAAATACGTTTTTATTGTATAATAGGATACATAACTTAGTTTATTAGTTATGAAATAATAGATAAGAAGGTATTTTTGATAATAAAGATGAAATTAATATATATATATATATATATATATATATATATATATATATATAACTTAGTTTATTAATTATATATATTCTTTATATTTAAGTACTATTTACAATTTTTCTACATAAATTATTTTTCATGTGATTATAGAAATTTCTATTGGAATATTTTTCTTTCATAAAGATACAGCAAAAATTGATAATTTAATAAGACTATTATACATACAATATAAAATCTTAATTAATGATGAATAATAGCTTTTTATTTTTATTTTTAAAAAGCATCAAACTATTTTATTATTAAAAAAATATACTTATTTAAATTAGTACTATTCATCTAGCGCCATTTTTTTTTCTTTTTGCACTTATATAGTAACTTTTTAGTTGGTACACTTATAGAAAAGTTTAAAAAAATGAATAGTATTATAGTACAATCTTAAGAAAAATTAATATATATATATATATATATATATATATATATGTTTGTTGCACGTTGATTGTTTTACCACCTCTATCAATATCAATGGTGACTAATTAAGAAGATACAAAGAAAATAAGATTTAAAAAAAAGTAATTGTGCCTCTTTAAATGACTTGTACATAGATAGTTTATATTTGAGAATCAAGAGTTTGTTCTTTTAAAGAAATTTTATGGTATTAGATATAATTTTTGGTTTTTTAGATTCATCAACCATATACAAGAAATTCAGAATAATTAGATATCCAAGACAAACATCTTAGTTTAGGTTTAATAGAACTTCCCTTAATGCATGCATTTTTTTTTGGTTTTTATTATTTCTAAAATAATAAGATGTAATATTAAATAACTTGTATAATTTTTAAAAAAATATCATGAAATTTTCTAATTGGTTTTTTATAAGTTACAAAATATTATAAAAAAATTATTACTCATCTTATTTAGATTTTATACATTGAGTCAAAATTTGATTTTTCTATAAAAAATACTATTAAATTTTTACATTTATTAAAAAACATATATAATAGCACCTTAATTCTTTTATATTTTTATTCAAAAATATTGATAATAGTAAAAATATATTGTCAAAGATAAAAAATTTCCATATTAATGCTATATAGTTTAAATTTCTTGTAATATAAGAAAATAATTAATACAAATTTTATACTTAAATTATAGAAAATAAGACATATTACATTATATTTAATATCCTAAAATCATATAATTTTAAAATATATTCGAAATAATTTCAATAGTTTTATTTATTTTTAAATAATTATTTTTTATTAAAAACTTGAATTTTTTTTATTTATTTTAAAAATATCAAAAAAAAATGTTATGATTAGAAAAATCAAACCTCTATTTGTTGGATTAAAGATATTTATTTAAGATTCCAAAAAAAGTTCAATTTATTATATATAAATTATCTAATTTTTATTTAAATGAAACTTAGAATAATATCTCAATAATCAAGATATATAAAAAATATCAAGACATTTGATAAAACCAATGTTAATATTTTTATATAAGTATTATATCACGTGATATAGTATTAGGTGCCAAATCTCATTGAATATATTTAGTTTAGTTTGGTTAGTGGTTTTTCATCTATTGATAGTTTTTTTGTTAATTGACTTTATTCATATCAACTAGGGTTTGGATACTTAAGTGAAAAAAAACCCTAGACTTGATATTCTTATCAAGTCAAGTCTTGTGAGTGATTTTAAAAGTAAATGAACTTATTGTAACGATTTGCTTGACTATAGTAATTTAGTCATTTATTAAAGCTTTAAGGTTTTCTTTATCTTCACACTTGTACTCTTTGACTCATCTTTTGTGGTGTAAAAGATAACTTATCTTAATTTGGTATAGATTTTTAATCTTTTATTTTACAAGAAAATTCTCTTTTCTTTAAATTATAGTATAGCAAATTCAAATGGAATAGATTTAAAATTAAAAAAATAAAAAAATAAATCATATTTCAGATTTGATTTTGTTGTTAGATTTTACGCACTATTGTGTTGGTACCAGAACCAGCTAGGCTACTATTGCTCTATTGCACCAAAATACATTGCAGTACAAGGAGATAATATCAAAATAATATAATGCAAAGGATAGATGTGCTAAGGGATTTTGAAGCTGTATATAATAGAATGGAAGATTGTAGCAAGAAGGTTGTAGTAAGATTGTAACATTGGTGAAGGTTGGTAGTAATATTTGATGCTAGAATTATTGTTAGATGGTACATTCATGTGGATATTGAAATTACATCTAACCAAGCAGCCCAACATCATCTTCAAAGATTTTTGATTATTTATCCTAAAAAATTACAACCTTCTACCATTCTTGGTTGTTTTAGCCAACTTCTATATAATATCACTTTCATTAGTGATAAAGATTTGAGGAGATTAGGCAACCTAGACTTATTGATTGTTGGATGGCCTTATTAAAGTCAATCGTAAAATAGAACAGGTCAAAGGTTAGATGTTCTTTGATCTAGTTTATTCACAAATTTGATACACCTTACACAATGGTGGTTTATGCATCAAACTACATCACGTAGTTACATTTTTGAAAATATACCACTATTGAGTGACATTCAAATACAAGTATTGGAGTCTTATCAATATATTAATCAACTTCTTATTCAAATCTCATAAGAAAATCTTCTTTATGTTCAATTAACATTTCTAATTCATACAAACATTGTGGTAATGAAGCCCCTCATTTAGCTAGAAATCAAGATGTTGAGAACATAAGAATTATTTCTTCAATAGATTAGTAATTAAAGGCCATACCAATATATATTGGTGCTTCATTAGTAAAGAAGGTGACCACAGAGTTTATTGATTGGCTATTAGAGTAAGGGCCATATCTTACTGATATCAAAGCATGAAAAGTACGAACTTTTATCTACTCATATCACAATTATTTTACCTTGAATCTTGAAGATCTTCAAGGTTATAAAAACAAACCTATTTATATTCAATTAAAAGATGATCATTTAATCTTTTGATGATGTCATAAGTTTAGTATCTCAGAGAAAGCTAGTGTCTAATCTTGTTGCCAAGAGTAATTAGTTGTAAGCTTGATTGAACTTTTCAATGGTGAATATGCTTGTACCACAGTCATTCCTTCAAAGAAGGATGTTTTTGATAGTTGGACATAGAAGCGGATGTGTACAGTCTATTATTCAATTAATTATAAAACTAAATTTGATTGATATCTAATGCTAATGCAAAAAAATTATTTGATGTAATGGAATTTTTTTGAGTATTTAACACTTTGGGTTTAAGATTTGATTATCACCAATTACCATTACTTATTAAAGATCAAGTAAAGATATTATTTTAAGGAATTGATTAAAATAACAATAATTAACTTTATTAATAGAAGTTTTTTTTTTTTGGTCTTAAGAATGTATCAACTAAGTTTCAATAGATGATGGATGAAGTTTTATTTAGCTTGTCATTTGCTAGATGCTATATTAATGATATTATCATTTTTAGTAGCACTTTATAAGATCATATGAAGCATTCACAATTAGTATTTGAGTAATTATTACAATAAAAATTATGCTTATATCATAGAAAGTGTAAATTCTTCCATAAATGGTTATCATACTTAAGTTACATGATTGCCCCAAGAAGTATTGAAGTATAACAAGCAAAGTTAGATGCCTTGCAAAAAATCTCAAGATTAACTAATGTTTCTTAACTTTGGTCTTTTTTTAAAGTTGGTAAACTACTATTGAAGGTTTGCTAAAAAATTTATGGTCATTGTCAAGCCTTTAAATATTTTCAAAAATAAAAATCAACTATAGACTTGAAGTCATGAGCAACAACATACATTCAATACATTGAAGTAAAACATAGGTTCAATTCTAGTACTTTAATATTTAGATGCTAACATATCTTTTTAATTATATATAAATTAAAATATAATAAGATTAAAATAAGTCTTGATAAAAAAAAGATGATATAAAAAGAAAATATATTATTGCATTTTTTGTTAGAAGTAATATAGTGCAGAGTCAAATTACTCATCTTATGAAGGAGGAGCTTTAGTAGTAGTAATATGGGCTATTGCTTACTATCAACCTTACTTGTATAGTCAATATTTTATATTAATAATTGACAATTAACCTTTGAAGTGGCTCATGGAATTAGACAAGCTTATTGGTAAGCTTGCAAGATGGACTTTGTTGCTTTAAGAATATAATTTTGAGGTTGTGTAATGAGCAAACATTACCAATTTGGATGTAGGTGGATTTTCTTGTAATCCATGTCCTTTAAAAGAAGACTTAATTAAAGCATGGTGGTATAGAAATTGTGATTAAGAAGCAATCTTTAGATGGCATGCAGCCACATACTTGATTTTAATTTCAAGTACTACAAGTATGGTTCTTGATTAAAATTCAGATGAAAAATTAGATAAAAATCAAGTGATTAGAAATATTTGAAAAGATCTGCAATCTTATACAAGCTTTAATAAAGAACATTTTCTTCAACTATTTCTAATATTAAAAGAGATAGGATTAGTCATCAAATAATAAGATTTTGTTGGAAGAATAATTTTTTATTTTAAATGTGGCTTGATAGAATTAGGTGCATAGTTCCAAGGATAAATCAAAGAATCTACTTAATATAATAAGTACATGAAGAACTTAGATATTTTAGGATGTACATGATACATTCTATATTACACAATAAATATTAGTGGAGTGGTACATATCAATAAGTGACTACATATGTTTCTCAGTGCCAAGTGAGTGATCAAATTAAATTAAGTTTTAATACCTTATTATCTTACTTGAAGCTGTTATCATAGATTTGTATTATCATTGGTCATTAGACTTTGTTGGACCATTTATTTTTACTTCACATGGAACTAAATATGTGTTAGTGATGGTAAAGTGTGATTGTCATTTTACTTATTCCGGAAGAAACCTCTTAGAATAAATCCGAAAAGGAAAATTTGAACATAAGGAAAGATTGTGCGCATGAATTTCATTTGTTATGGTCACACAATTAACCGCTACTATTCAATGCTTACAATATCGAAGAACACTTAACTTTTTCTCCTACTGTCCACTCTCTCATATCAATACGATAACAACCACAACATCAATTTTAGTACCCTGTGTAATTGTGATTGTCGTTTTACTTACTCTAACTTATCTAATCAGAGTAAACCTGTATAGGGGAATTCGAACACAGGGAAAGAATACCGCATGAGCTTACACGTTAGGGTCACACAATTAACTGTATTCCGCACTACTTAAAACATCCAGGAAACACTACAATGCTTTCCACTTCCTAATAATACTCCACCATCACTGATAACAACAACATGTAATCCCGCACTATCCTAAATGACAGGACATAATCATACTATAATCCAAATTCTGGAGTTCTTCACCATTAACTGCCTTTACATTACAGTGTTTCACACAAACACAGACTCATTCTCTCTGCTGAACTACATTCAGATTTCAGCATTCAATCTCTCTTCTTCTCATTCAATAACATATAATTCCATTCACACTTTCATTCCATGATTCACTTCACAATATTCAGAAACTCTCAATACTCTTATTTCAAAGAACATAACAACAAAAGAAAAGAGGTAGCACCAAACTTACCCCGGCTCACACTATCACAGTAATGGCCCCTACTTCCTCTCTCCCATCCTCCTTATGCTACCACGAGATACCAACTGCTACATCTCTAATGAAAACTGCTTTTCCTAACTATTCATCCATTTTACCTACTGAACTACCTTTTCAACAGTCATCTATCCCTGTTTACACTATGAACTAAGTATCTACAATTCAACAAATAACTACTTATTCTACATAGCCCCACTCCCATCTGTGCAGCGTCCTCGCAAACATAGAACCGATACATAACTAAAAAAAAACTTCTCCAAAATTTCTATTTATTTGATATATCCAATTGATCAATTACTACATTATCCATTATTGGTTCCACCGATTCTGGCTCTAGTGGTACGTCTTCATCCTCTTCCAATATTTCAAGCGACTCCTTTCTCAACTGGGCTGAAAGATCTTCATTGTATTCTCCCAATTCACGGATCTGAGCTTCCAGTTTCAGGATCTGGGCATCGCGAAGTTCCAACTGATGTTGCTGCGAACTCATCCCTTCTGGGACATCTTTAATCGACACTTGAGATTGGCTCCTCACAGTTAACTCTTCCGTCAGTTTTGACACCTCATTTTGTAAAACTTCAATTTCAGACCTCATTTTCCCCGTTTCACATCTCAATTGGTCACACAATAACGCTTTCTCTGTCGCCAATAACTCTGTCTTGTCCACTTCCGCTTGCAATTGGCATTTGAACTTCTCCCGTTCCAAATCCCATGACTTCCTATTCTGAATCAATTCGTCCCGTTGTCCTTCCACAATCCGTGAAATCTGTTCTTTTTCCTTTGTCCAAGCCTCATATTGGAGAACCAATTTCCGCTCCAGGACCAACTTGACTTCTTCAATTTCTTGAATCCTCAGTTCTTGCTCCCTGATTTTTTTGATTTTGATCCGATATCCTTTTTTTACTGTCCTCCCAATCCCGTTTACTTCTGTCTTCGACATCCAATGCTCGTACCATACAATGTATTTGCGAAATGTGCTTCAATACGGCATTTTTAAGAGATACTCCTTCAGGGAATCGACCCTCTGGAAACGCCAACTGGTTGATATCTATCAATAATGGGACTTGATTCTCCTCTTCCACCGCAAGACCACTTGGAACCCGTCTCGCTTCGATAACCGGAGCTACCCCTTGAACCACTGTACGACTTGATTCTCCAATTTCGTGTATTACATCCGCTACATTGTGATTCTGTGCCAACAAATTTCGTTCTCTCTGCAAAGGTGCTGACACTGGTATAGGGTTTTCCTCTTCTGACGGTGGTTGACGCAATGTGTGCGCGATGACAGCATACACATAATTTGAACAAAGCAAGGATGTGAACTTCCCCAATTTGAACTTGGCTCCTATCTCCGCATGAATACGAGTAGCTACGTAAGCCGCCCAGTTGAACACCATCTCCTCAAACGCCCCTACTGCTGCATACAATAATCGTTTTGACACATATGTGGGGTGTCGGTACAATCCTAACCGCCTCAGCACGAACCGCAACCATTCCACATATTCTGGTGTAATCGCCTCCTGAGTCCGCCATCCTTGGCTCCTTTCAAAGGATGACATTCCTCCCTTGAAATATCTACCTGGGCTGAAATCGCCTGACTCATCAGTCCCAACTGCCATCTCTCCAATGGGAAGAAACAACACCTTTTCCAGGATTGTTTCATCAATCCCAATAATTCGCCCTTGAACGACACTCGATCCATCCTCGGGGTCGTAATTCTCAATGTATTCCTCCACTAATGACACATTGATTGATGGTAAACGCTCTGAATGGTGCAAAAACTGGAACAGCTTCGCAGTCCTAAAATCCCTTATTTTTCTCTGCGTCCAACAGATTTCTAACTTCATCGGCTCCATATTGGTAACGATTATCACAGCCGGTGGTTTTGCTGTGCGTTTAGCTCTCACATTCCGGCCACTTTCATCTCTGTCTACAGCTCTCTTGGTACTTTCAATCGCCATGACTCAAACGCTTACAGGTCCTAACCGTCAATGCCACTCTCCAGTCTGCCCGAAACACTAAAATGAGACACAAATAAGCAACAACATAATATAACACCACAGAATAACCCTTAGTAGGAGCCCCACTCCTATTCTATTATCTAGTGATGAGAGCGACAACATGGTACCCATACTGTCCATTTCTCACTTCCTTCGCATCTGACACAATAGTGATTACTACATATCCTTGCAGCCGCCTCTACGTCTTATACCATAATTAGGTCCCTCCTGAGTCCATTCGAAGTCCCCTCCCCTCAAATGAAATAAAACCCATCCCGGGTTTTAGGTATTATATAACCGTAAACGATTTCCATTAATGCGGGTACTGAAACGATGGCCCGTGAAATCCTCCAATTGAACAGACCCATTGGAAAATCCTTCAATTACGCGATATGGCCCATGCCAGCGAACTTGAAATTTTCCCGGAAAATGGTTGAATCGGCTGTCGAACAGCAATACCAAATCATTGGACATAAAACACTTCGGCCGCAGTTTACTATCATAGTAACTCTTCCTCCGTTTTTGAGTGGCTTCCATGTGGAATAGAGCGACAGCCCGTATTTCATCCAATTCCTCCAATTTCATCAACCGAGAGTGTAATGACTCAGTGTCACTGAGGCGTTCGTCTAAGGCAATTCGTAAACTGGGAACCTCCAATTCGATAGGTAAAATTGCCTCTTGACCGTAAACTAATTGGAACGGAGTAGAGTGGGTAGTTACCTTATAGGCGGTACGATAAGCCCACAAAGCTGCAAAGAGTTTGGTCTCCCAATCAGTACCGGCCCCTGAAATTGTCTTAGTCAAGACTTTGCACAAAATACCGTTGGTCTTTTCCGTTTGCCCATTGGCACGAGGATGGTAGGGAGTGGTCTTACGATGCTTGATCTCATATGTGGTCGTCAAGGCGGCGATGGTAGCATTGATGAAATGGGTGCCTCGATCGCTGACCAATTCCTTGGGACACCCAAAGCAAGTGATAATATTCTCATACAGAAAAGTTGCCACCGTACTGGCATTATCGGTGCGGGTAGCAATCGCCTCTGCCCATTTGGTGACATAATCGGTGGCGACTAAGATATACCGCTTTTGACCAGGTTTTGACGCTGGTGCAATGGGACCAACAAAATCAATACCCCATTTTTCAAACGGAACCTGGGCCAAGATTGGGACTAACGGCATGGCGGAAGTACCCGTAGGTCGACCAATTCGTTGACAAGGATCACAACGGCGAACGAACTGGTGGGCATCAGAAAACATTGTGGGCCACCAATATCCGGCCATTAAAGCCTTGCGGGCAGTGCTGTCTCCCGCGAAATGACCACCACAACTATCCAAATGACAACCTGTAAGTATCGACTGTACTTCACTGGGAAAGATACAGCGCCATAAAAGACCATCGCGTCCTTGTTTATACAAAGCATCACGAATCATCGTGTATGGGGCACTCTTCAGAATAAGGCGCTTCTTAAGCTTGTCCGTGAAAGTCGGCGGAAAAGTATGGAAGGTCAGAAACTGAATAATTTCGCTATACTCGGGGGATATCACATCCACCACAAATAATGCAGCGTCGGGAAGATCATCGGGAACAGGCTCGTTGCCGAGAATATTAGACAACCGGGATAAATGATCTGCGTTCGCATGTTGCTTCCCAGGTCTGACAACCACCGTAAAATTGAACTCCTGGAGGAGTAAGACCCAGCGAGCAATGCGCCCACTCAATTGAGGCTTATTAATCAGATATTTGAGGGCATCATGATCCACATAAAATACAAACGGATACCCAAGCAAATAGTGCCGAAATTTTTTAACCGAGTATATCATACCCAACGCCTCTCGTTCAGTAGTAGTATAGTTGCGTTCGGCAGCCACCAATTGTCGACTGGCATAATATATTGGATGATCGAATCCCTTATCATCCTTCTGGCTTAACACCGAGCCAATAGCAGCATTGGATGCATCAACATACACATGAAATGGCTTTGTCCAACAAGGAGCCACCAATATTGGTGCAGAGACCAATTTTGACTTTAAGACCTCGAAGGCTACGGTACACTCCTTGGTCCAGAGGGGACTAGTACCATCGGACGGAGGTTTCTTTAGTAAGTTCGTTAAAGGTTGACAAATAACCGCAAACGAACTTATAAATCGTCGATAATAACTGACATGACCAACGAACCCTCGAACACCGGAGACTGTCTCCGGTCTGGGCAAGTTCATGATATGCTGCACTTTGTCAGGATCTGTAGCAATACCACGACTGGAAACAATATGGCCCAATAATTTTCCGGACGGAACACCAAATTGGCACTTCTCCGAATTCAACGATATTCCAAATTTGGCACACTGAGCCAAACATTTGCCTAAACAATGAAGATGATCTTGTTTGGTACTGAATGTACAAAAGTCATCTAAAAAGATCTCCATAAACAGTCGGAGATAATCTTGAAAAGCCTGAGTCATCACGCGTTGGAACGTGGCTGGGACGTTACATAACTCGAAAGGCATCACGCGATAAGCAAATGTGCCCCAATCCGTAGTAAAGGTTGTCTTGAGCTGGTCTTCTTTTGCAATTTGAACTTGATTATACCCGGAGAAACCATCGAGAAACGAATAGCATTCGTGACCGGCGATGGCGTCCAATATACTATCCGTGAATGGTAACGGAAAGTAATCTTTCTTGGTGGCTGCATTAAGTTTTCGGAAATCTTGACAAATTCGGATTTTTCCGTTCTTTTTCGGCACCATCACAATTGGAGAAACCCACTCACTATTCGGTACCGGGTAAATGAAACCCACCGCAAGAAGCTTGTCCAATTCTTCCTTCACCATAAGGGAATATTTAGGATTAAGGCGATGTTGCCTCTGGCGTACCGGTTTAGCGTTTTCTTCCAATATGATACGATGTTCACAGACATCAGCGGGGATACCTTGTAGATCATTATAAGTCCAAGCAAAAGCGGATTTATGATGTAAGAAAAAGTCTGTCCAACAGGTCAACTCTTGTTTCTTAATACCTTCGTAGACCTTAATTAGCCGAGGTTCGGCCGTGGTCGCTAAGTTAATAGTTGGACATACAGGGTCAGCAACAATATTCTGTTTCAATTCCCGCAGTGATTTAAAGTTACTCGGTATGTCCGACATATGCGAAGTAACGAATCCCGTCTCGAGGGCACTAACATGGTGCACATCGTACCCAGGTTTCCAGTCAATACTTACATAAGCAGAGTTTTCCGAATCCTTCGGGTATATCAAGTACTCCCCCGGACCTCCACATTGGTACACCACCTCAGGGTGCTGTGCTGCCTCCACATTGGCCTCCGTACTCGGTACTTCTGTGTCATCATCGGAGCTAAGCCCTTCGTCCGACGTCAATTCAGATACTGGCAACTGAGACTCCCCGTGATAGCGTACTGGGTACATTTGTAACACCATTTTATCTACGCCCTTACCAATTGTCAAAGTACCTCGACCCCAATCGTTCTTGGCCTTCGCTTGATACAGCCAGGGTCGTCCCAATAAAATAGGGTACGATAAAGTCGAACGTTGTAAGCGAAAGACAATGTAGTCAATTTCATAGGCAATACCTGCAATTATAGTTTGAACACTCCGTAAAATACCCATTGGCTTAACTCGGCTATGATCTGCCATCCGTAATACCAATGTCGTGGGGACTAATTGTTCCAGACCTAAAGCATCCATTGTATCAGCGTTCATTAAATTGACGCTGGAACCTCCATCTACCTGGACGCCAGAGATCCGAACACCATCAATCGAAACATCAATGGTTGGTGCACCTGGATCAGGGTTCAAACTAACTTCACAAACTTCCATATTACGATGCCGATGTCTTGTTAGGGATGAATTCAAGGTGGAACGACACTCTGGTGCGACTGCTAGAAGTTGCTTCATAGAGATTGAAGGCCGAATAGCGTCCAAATCCTTTAAAATGTCATAGGGTTCCATATTTAGGGTAATTCCCAATGCCCTCTTCCGTTTCATGGGTTTGAGCTTAACTCCGTGAGGTAATTTATTCTGCCGCCCTGGACTTGGAATTGGAACAGCAGATTGAGCTTCCTTGGGACTTCCTTTCCCAAGGGGATCTTTCAACGGGTATGATGCTTCTTGGAACTGCGGTGGGAACAGACCGGTTCGAGACGGAACTGAAGACTCCGTAATTGGGACCTCATTGGGCTTCGCAACCAAATCAGGGCTCAAGACTTTCCCAGTTTCCGGGCCTGAATGGGATTGGTCCGTAATTGGGTGTGATTGGCCCTTCGCTTTAGGATCTTCCAAATGTTTAATTGGGCCTTTCCCTTTTTGCTGGCTCCTAGTAAGAACGGTATGGACACATTCCACCCGATTTACTGGAGAGTCTTGAGGTCCTCGATTTATTCCCTCCATTTTTCCTGGACTCTGGATCTGCTGATCCCGATTATTGAAATTGAATGGAGCATTACATTGCTGATACGTATGCCCTGACTGCTTGCAATTCCCACAAACTGGGGCATAATCGTCATTGGCTCTTGGATTGGGACATTCATTGGCATAATGACCAATCTGTCTACAACGGAAACAACGCAATGGCCTTTTTGCACCCCCATCAGGCATATTGGGTGTCTCCACCGGTATATACCTACTAGGTTTGTTCCATGTAGGTTGAGAAAACGATCTTGGTTGTCCCGGTTGTACTTGGTTCAATGGCATCGATGGAACATATGACTGATACCCATGCTGCTCCTTACCATAGTTCCGAGGATTTGATACAAACCCCTCACTATAAGTGGAATTCTGAAAATGATTGACTGCTCGATTTTGTCGGTTAGATCGATTTCCATGCCATCCAAACGTATTTCCTGTTTGAACTTGATTGACATTCCATGGAGTTGGTGGAATCATGGTCGGATTACTGAATTGTTGTTGTCTTTGCAAATTCCAACAATTAGCGGTTAAGTGCTTGCCTCCACAAAATGTACATTTACCCAACACTTGTGAAGGTGACGGGCATTCCGTTACCAAATGACCGTGGCCCTGACAATTACTGCACCATACATTGGTCCTAGTATTGGTTGGCTTTTGCCTCTTCTCCTTATCTTTGGCCATATTAACGGCCATTTCCTCCATTTTCTTCGTCAAGTTCAATAACAAGGCTTCATTGGAATCTTTTGAAGCTGATATTATTTGTTTTTCCGCCAAAGTTGACTCGTGTGTTTGATATGGAAAATATGGGGCATACGCTGTTGTTACTTGCGGTGGTAAAGCTTGCAATGGGGTAACATTAACTGGCCCCTGAGTATTGGCACTTGACTGGGCAACTGTTTCGATCATCTATGGATAACTACCCACTGATCCGTTCAAAGCCGGATATTGATAATTGCTTTGAACTGGTATCATCGTGGCACACGCAGTTAAAAACTGATCATAATGGCATTCCTCCCAAACCTTGGCTCTATCAAGGGATGCAGATATCGTAACTGGTTGAGCTTCTTTTACAAACATTTTTAGCTCTGGTGGGTGCAAACCATTTATTAATATAGATAATATAAATGCCTCCGGCATTTGGTGGTTCGGCCACTTACTAAGTATATCAGCCACTCGGCCATAGAACGATTCCACCGCCTCTCCTAGGATCATTTTGCTGTTCATTAACCTTCCTCGAAGACGGTCTTCAAAACCAATTGGTCGAAAACGGGTCAAAAATGCATTCTTCAATGCTTCCCAGTTCGAAAATTGACCAACTGGTTGACGGTTATACCATTCAAACGCTGTATCCTTTAAGGTTGCTGGCAACCATCGTAACCAAATATCCTCGGTTCTTCCATTATTGGCGACACATGCTGTCAAAAACTGCGACAAATGTTGATCTGGATCCGCACCCGGAAAACCCCTAAAGGTAGGTAATGGAGCCACGCTAGTTGTGCGATCACTCACAGTACCCATTTGTACTGCTATGGGAACCGCTGGACCTCCCGTCGTCATTGAATTTGACAATGTGACACTTAATCGTTTGTTAATATAGTTTGCGTCTCTCCTAAATATATTTTCCGAACTTTCCACCCTGCTCAATTTGCTATTATTATCCTTGAACAAGTTTATTGGTTGAATAGGAGGTGAGAATGACGGATTTTGAAACACACTGAATTGGCCCTTATTGACCAATAATTTATGCCACTCTATGGAACCAGTTTTGACGGAATCGGCAGTTTCCGCTATTGGAAACGTACCCAATGGAGTACCCAACTCTTCTGTGATTCCCCCACTCTCAGTTAACGGTCTCAGAAGAAACCCTGGCCTATTGATCAAATTTTCAGCAAGTGCTCTTGGCAATTTCTCTAACGGTATATACTTCTGAAATATTAGATGTCGATTAGCTTCTGGGTATGCTCGAATATGACGACAGGCATGCAACCATGGCTTAATCCAGCTTTGTCTATGATTCCTTTTTAACTTTCTTTGTTGCTCGTTTCGCAACAAATTTCTTGCTTGCGATCTCTCTATTCTTTCTCTTGACTGCCGTATTTTCTTTACTGTTAAGTTCTCATTCTTAATAACCATACTCTTTCATTATATTCTTCTGCGACTGCTACCTATTTCCCATCTACTTCAACCGGCAGTTAAAACCTAACACTCCATGCTATTATCAATTTCCCCGGCAGCGGCGCCAAAATGTGATTGTCGTTTTACTTACTCTAACTTATCTAATCAGAGTAAACCTGTATAGGGGAATTCGAACACAGGGAAAGAATACCGCATGAGCTTACACGTTAGGGTCACACAATTAACTGTATTTCGCACTACTTAAAACATCCAGGAAACACTACAATGCTTTCCACTTCCTAATAATACTCCACCATCACTGATAACAACAACATGTAATCCCGCACTATCCTAAATGACAGGACATAATCATACTATAATCCAAATTCTGGAGTTCTTCACCATTAACTGCCTTCACATTACAGTGTTTCACACAAACACAGACTCATTCTCTCTGCTGAACTACATTCAGATTTCAGCATTCAATCTCTCTTCTTCTCATTCAATAACATATAATTCCATTCACACTTTCATTCCATGATTCACTTCACAATATTCAGAAACTCTCAATACTCTTATTTCAAAGAACATAACAACAAAAGAAAAGAGGTAGCACCAAGCTTACCCCGGCTCACACTATCACAGTAATGGCCCCTACTTCCTCTCTCCCATCCTCCTTATGCTACCACGAGATACCAACTGCTACATCTCTAATGAAAACTGCTTTTCCTAACTATTCATCCATTTTACCTACTGAACTACCTTTTCAACAGTCATCTATCCCTGTTTATACTATGAACTAAGTATCTACAATTCAACAAATAACTACTTATTCTACAGTAATTCACGAATACATAAGCATAATCCAAACCCTAGAAAAAATAACTTCCAATCCACAGAATCTGATCGAGAAAATTCCTTCGATTATAATTTCTCTCCATTGAACTCACAACCTTGCGATAAACAGTGACTAAAAACTTCGATACATCATCAATCTTTCACAATAATTGATAAACAGTGATCCATAAATAACTTTATAAATCATACATTGATTCATTAAATCGATTCTCTTCACTAGAATCAATACTAACACAAAAGAAACAAGAAAATTAAAAAGAAGAGATAGCACCAAGCTTATCTCGGCTCATGACTATCACAGTCTGGCATTTTCTTCTTCTCTCCAATCTTCCTTATACTACCTCGAGATATCAACTCCTATACTATGGAGGATAACTATTTTTCTTGACTGTTCATCCATTCTACTTATTGAACCACATTTTTAGTAGTTATCTATCCTTGTTTACACTATATACTAGATATCTACATTTTGAAAATAACTACTTATTCTACATATCTCCACTCCTAACTGTATGCATCCTCGCAAATATAGTATTGATAAACAAAAATCAATCATTTTTTTTTTTTTTTTTTTAATTGAATTATTCAATCTCTTCAATTTTTGGCACTGGCTCCATTTGGTTTTGTTCCAACACTATATCTTCTTCCTCCAACTCATCTTGAATCTCTATCTTTAATTGAGCTATTAAATCTTCATTATACGCTCCCAATTTTCAAACTTGAGCTTCCAATTTGAGTATTTTGACATCTTTAGCTTCCAATTGTTGTTGCTACTATTGCAATTTCTCCTCCAATTTTCCAATTCTTACTCTCGTTGAGGTAGATGTTTGTGACTGACCAATACTGACTAAATCACTCTCCAATTTTGTTACTGTTTCCTTCAAAACAATAATTTTTATC
This sequence comes from Physcomitrium patens, assembly GCF_059467195.1. Lineage (NCBI taxonomy): Eukaryota > Viridiplantae > Streptophyta > Bryopsida > Funariales > Funariaceae > Physcomitrium > Physcomitrium patens. The sequence goes on along the minus strand of NC_143420.1, from coordinate 17,391,675 downwards.
TGTAGCTCATCCGTTTTGTTTCGATATTGGTCATCCAATTATTTCTTTTCAAGCTCCAATGCCTCCTTCTTTTCTCGTTCCATCTTCAACTGAGCGTTCATCTTCTCGTGTTCCAATCTATATGATTTGCAAGTTTGTAGTAATTCTTGCCTTTGATTTTCCAAGATATGCTGAATCCTTTGTTTTTTCTTTGACCAATTTTCCACTCTCTCATCTAATTCATGCTTCACTCGCATCTTGGATTCTGATTCTACCTTGATGACTTATTTTTATTCCTTGATTTTACAATTTTGCTCCAATATTATTTTCTTGCTTACTTCTATTTGCCTTTTTAAGCTACCCTCATCTTCAAGCTTACTCACCATAAGTTGTACCTGGAAAATTTGACCCAATATAACTTCCTTAAGATTCCACCCTTCCGTTACACCCCGTTGAAATCCTAATTGGTTATTTTTCCTTGGAACTGGTATTGGTGTCGTCATCTCTATTGTCGGCTGAATTGGAACTTGCTCTGGTATAGATATTGGTCTTGCTTCCTGTTCTACAGCTCTGCTATAATCTCCCACTTTATACACCATTACCCCTGGACTAACTGTTCCCGTTTGTAAACTTGGAACTACTAGTTGAGATTCTTGTTTCAATGTATACTCAATCACTAAGTTTACATAATTGGAACATAATAGTGAAGCAAACTTCTCCGTTTTCTGCTTAGCTCTCATTTCTGCATGTATCCTTATCGCCACATAAACTACCGAATTGAATACCATGCCTTCCATTGTTCCTATCACGAAAAACAGTAATCGCTTTGCCATGTAGGTCATATGTTGATTCAATGCTAACCGCTTCTCAATGAACCACATCCATTCTATAAGTTCGGGAGTAAGTACCTCTTGTACCTTCCATCATTGATTTCGTTGGAGAGACGACATTCCTCCTTTGAAGTAGCTTCTTAGCTTGAAGTCATTTAACAAATCTCCTTCCACTTCAAGCTCTTCGGTTGGTAAATGCAAGACCTTGTGTAAGATATTCTCATCTATCCCAATCAGGAATCTTCTTATCACACTCGAATCATCCTCTGGATCATAATTTTTTATATATTTTGCCACTCGTTCTACATCAATTGGTGGTAGTTTATCCGATCCTTATAAAAATATAAATAACTGTGTATTTCTAAAATCTTTCTGTCTTTTCAATGACCAACAGATATCTAATTTCATCGGTTCCATATTGGTGATAATTACAAGAGATGGCGATCCCAGATCGCACTTAGACCTCATATTGTAGTGACTTTTTGATCGTTTCGGTGCTCTCTTCGTTCTTTCCTTTGACATTGTAAAAATTAAATTCTCAATATTTCTTCACATTAACACTATTATTGATTACTATCATAAAGCTTACAATTCAAAGCACAATGTCTAAAATTTCTAACAATGAAACCTTCTATGAGTGCCCCGCTCCTAGTTGCTTACTCGAGGTCCAAATCAAGAACATCTAATTCAGTGTACCTTAATCTCATGTCTAACCCAAAATGTCTAATTTCTTGACTAGTCAATTTCAATACCCAAAACTAACCATCAATCATTTCCTAGCTACCATAACCTTTTCAATCCTGTCGGGTAATCATTATTACGGAGATTCTCTCCCTTCATCGAGTAAACCCATCTCGGGTTTACATATAATACAAATGTAACCGGTTTCCATTAACGCATGTTGTGAAGTGGATTCTTAGAAAATCTTCCAATTGAACTGAACCATTAGGAAAACCTTCCACCACCCGTTATGGCCTATACCATCGTACTTGAAATTTACTGAGAAAGTTGTTAAAGCGGCTATCATAAAGTAGCACCAGATAATTGTTCATAAAATATTTCAACCGTAACTTACTGTCGTAATAACTCTTTCTTTAGCACTCTGTAGCTTCCATGATCAAGAGAGCTGTAGCCCAAGCTTCATCCAATTTCTCCAATTGGACTAACCTATATTGAAGAGATTCTTTGTCTTCCATACGTTCATCCAATGCAATTTGTAAACTTTGGACCTCCAATTCAATTGGTAGAATTGCTTCCTGACTGTAGATCAATTGAAATGGAGTAGAATTAGTAGTTATTTTATATGCAATACGGTACGTCCATAAAGCTGCAAACAATTTAGTGTCCAAATCGATTCCCGCTCCTGAAATAGACTTTGTTAAGATCTTATATAGGATACCGTTGGTCTTTTCTGTCTTCCTATTGGCTCGTGGATAATAAGGTGTAGTTTTGCGGTGCTTGATCTCATACTTCACTGTTAATGCTTCAATTGTTGTATTAATAAAATGTGTTCCACGATCACTAACCAATTCTTTTGGACATCCAAAACGAGTGATAATGTTCTCATATAAAAATGTTGCTACAGTATTGGCATTATCAGTTTTCGCTGCTATGGCCTCCATTGTATCCGCGTTCATTAAATTCACACTGGAGCCACCATCTACTTGAACTCCAAAAATAAATACTCCATCAATGGATACATCAATAGTCGATGCTCCTGGATCTGGGTTTAAGCTAACTTCATGAATTTCTTTAGTGCGGGATCTTCATCGTATTAACGTTGAATTCAATATAGATCGACATTTTGGTGCTACATCCAAAAGTTACTTCATTGTAATTGAAGGTTGAATAACATCCAAATCCTTCAGAATGTCGTAGGATTCCATATTGAGAGTAATTTCTAATGCTTTTTTGCATTTCATTGGTTTCAATTTTACTCCATTCGATAGCAATTCCTTCCTGACAATTGACATTGCCACTGATAACTTTGCCAACTTTTCTACCACTAAAGGTTCTTTTAATGCGTAAGATCTTTTATTGGGCTGTACAGGTATTGGTACTTGGTCAGTTGGGATCGATTTTAATGGTCCCGACAAATTAGTACGTGGAACCAAATTGGGTTCCTTAGTCTGTTGAGGTCTTAATATTGGGATTCGTCCCAATACTGATATTGGTTCATTTAGCGCCATGGACGGCGCTACTTACTCTCTTGCGATTGGTTCATCTAAGTCCTAAATTGGATTCTTGTCTTTTTGTTGGTCTTTGATAAGCACTGCGTTCACTACCTCAACATGATGTACTGTTGAGTCCCGTTGAACAGGACCTTTGTCCTTTGTAGGTTGGCTTATTTGCATTTGTTGGTCCCGATTATTATAATTAAAGGGCGCATTACACTACTGATAAGTATGTCGTGATTGCTTACAATTTCCACATATTGGAGCATAGTCATCATTGGCTCTTAGATTAGGACATTCACTCGAATAATATCTAATTTATTTGCAACGATAGCAACGAAGTAGTGTCTTGCCAACTCCTTCACGAATTTTAGGTATCTCTACTGATATATAACGACTATGTCTATTCCATGTTGGATGACTAAAGGATTCTGGTTGATCCATTGACCTATAGACTCTGGCATTGGCTTTGTCATGGGTGGATATTGATGGTATCCTTGTTGGTTCATCGCCAATCTGTGAGTATTGGATACACCTTCTTGGTGAAATTCGGAGTTTAGGAAATTGGAATAATTTTTGTTTTATATATTTGCTCGATTTCTATTCCAGCCAAATCTATTATTCATTTGTACTTGATTGATATCTCACAAAGTTGGTTGAATCATGGTCTATTTTTTGACTTGTTGTTTCTTTAAATTCCAACAATTGGCAGTGGTACGCTTACCCCCACAAAATGTACATTGGACCGTCATTTGGAGTGATGAAGAGCATTTAGTTACCAAATGACCTTGTCCTTTATAATTGCTACACCAAACATTGGATCGCATATTGGTCAGTTCATACCTTTTTTCTTTATCCTTGGCCAGATTCATAGCCAATTCATCTATTTTTTTTTGTCAATGTTAACAGCAATGACTCATTGGGATCCCTTCATACCAATGCATTTGGCTATTCTTTTGTAGGTATTGATTTTTGATATGTGGAATAAAGCACATACGGTGTGATGATGATGGTGGTATAGCCTGCAATGGGATGGCATCCACTATTCCTTGTGCAATTGTATCATAATTATTCCTTCCTAGATAACTTTCCGATGCGTCATTCCAATTTTTCATTTAATAACCTCCTTGAGATGGAATCATCGTGGCTCCAATTGTTAAGTTCTGGTCATAGTGACATTCTTCCTATACTTTTTCTCACTCAAGAGATGATGCAATGGTGGCTGATTGGGCCTCCTTCACAAACTTCTTCAATTATGGTGAGTGTAGTCCATTGACTAATATAGACAACACAAACAATTCTGACATTTGGTTATTTAGCCATTTTCGAAGTATATCTGCTACACGACCATAATATGACTGTACCACTTTTCCTGGTATCATTCTGCTGTTTATTAATTTTTCTCTAAGACGTTCTTCAAAACCAATTGGTCAAAAATAGACTAAAAATATATTTTATGATGCCTCCCAATTGATAAATTGTCCCACAGGTTTGCGGTTATACCACTCAAATGTTGTATCTTTCAATGTCACTAGCAACCATCTCAACTAAATGTCTTCTCTTCTTCCATAATTGGCTACACACGCCGTCAAGAATTGAGACAAATATTGATCTGGATCCGCACCTGGCAAACCCCAAAAAGTAGGTAATGGCGCGACGCTAATCGTTCGATTGCCCACTACACCCATTTGAACTGCAATCGGAACGGTTGGTCCTCTTGATGCCATTGAATTTTTTGTGCCGCTGAACTCCATTTTAAAACAATCACTGCTTCTCCTTATTCTAATTTTCAGGCTCTCAGCGCTCCTCGATTTACTGTTATTTTCTGCAAATAGTTTTATAGCTTGAATTACAGGTGAAAATGTCAGATTTTAAAATACAATATATTTATCTTTATTAGTGACCAATTTGTGTCAATCTAAAGAGCTACTATTGCTCATTTTCGCGGTACCTACTACTGAAAAAATATCCAATGGATTATCCAATTCTTCTATGCTTCCTTCACTTTCAGTTAACGGCCTCAAGATTCCTACTAGAATGTTAACAAAATTTCTCGCGAGTATTCTTGGCAATTTTTCTAATGATATATATGATTGCAGAATTAACAGTCTGTCTGGTTCTTAATATGTTTGGATGCACTGACAAGCTTGCAACCACAGTTTAATCCAACTCTGTCGATGCTTCCTTTTAAGATTACGTTCTTGCTTCTCTCTAAGCAAATTCTTTCCTTGCGTTCTTTCCTGTCTTTCTCTCAATTGATTTATTTTCTTCGATGCAATGTTTTTATTCTTATTAACCATAATCTTGCTTCAAACACTATTGAAATCGTCTTCCATCACCAATTTTATCACACGTTCAGTAATTAATTCCTAATATTCAATGCTATTGTCAATCCTCGATAGCGACACCAAAATGTGATTGTTATTTTACTTATTCTAGAAGAAACCTCCCAGAATAAATCCGTATAGGAGAATTCAAACATAGGAAAAGACTAAGCGCATGAGTTTCACTTGTTAGAGTCACACAATTAACCGCTACTACTGAATGCTTACAATATCAAAGAACACTTAAATTTTTCTCCTACTGTCCACTTTCTCATATCAATACGATAACAACCACAACATCGATTTCAATACCCTATATAATTCACGAACACACAAGCATAATCCAAACCCTAGAAAAAATAACTTCCAATCCACAGAATCTGATCAAGATAATTCCTTCGATTACAATTCTTGTCCACTGAACTCACAACCTTGCGATAAACAGTGACTAGAAACTTCCATGCATCATCAATCTTTCACAATAATTGATAAAAAATGATCCATAAACAACTTCGTAAATCAAACATTGATTCATTAAATCGATTCTCTTTACTAGAATCAACACTAATACAAAAGAAACAAGAAAACTAAGAAGAAGAGATAGCACCAAGCTTATCTCGGCTCATGACTATCATAGTCTGGCATTTTCTTCCTCTCTCCCATCCTCTTTATACTATCCTGAGATACCAATTCCTATACTATGGATGATAACTACTTTTTCTAACTATTCATCCATTCTACTTGCTCAACCACCTTTTCAGTAGTTATCTATCCTTGTTTACACTATACACTAAATATCTACATTTTAAAAATAACTACTTATTCTACATAGAATATTTTAGCAAGTGGATTGTACTTGTGGTTTTATAACAAAATTCTTCAAAATTAGTAACTATGGTTTTTTTGGATCAAATATTGGATTATTTTGGAGCATCTATTGAAGTCTTAATAAATCAAGAAAGAGAGTTTTTTGGATTTTTTGAAGCATAATATACTAAAGCTTTAATAAATCATTATATCACATTTAGAAATCAACTTGAGATAGATTGTCTAACTAAATTGATTATTTAGATTATCAAACATAGTTTACAAAAATATGGATTACTTCATTGCAACCATTATTATTGAGACTTGATATGGTTATGAATTGTAATGGATTTTTGTTTTAGTAGACAAGCACCTTTGATATCTAATAGACTTTATTAGTTCTTATATGGACAAGAGTTAATTCAACTCAATTCAATATGTGAAGAATGAAGTTTTAGTTATAGACCTAGATGATCTTGGCATTTGAATTCAATGTCTATATGGCTAAATAAAGTTCTTTAAATAAGCCATGCTTATGGCTATGGAAAATTTATCTATTACTCAATATTGTAATACTTTATAATATACTTGCATTTATAGTAGAGCTTATCAATCTCAATTGTAAAGATGCTCCAAATGAGATTATATATATTTTTAAGGTAAAATACTTACAATACTTAATATTAAGGCAAGGCCCACAATTTTACATGTAAAGGATGTATTATCTAGTAGTATTTTGTTGTTGGGAGACAAGGATGGACAAAAGTATCTGAAGTATTGAAAAAATTGTATTCTTTGTCATCTTTTTATTAATAATTATAAATAATATGAATTGATAGTTATACTAATTGATCTTTCTTATTTTGTATGTGATAAGAAAAAAGAAATTGTTACTATGTTTTTGTATGATCAATACTAATATGGATGGTATATGATATGTTTGACACCACCTCTTTTGTCTCTCTTTTCAAGAGATGGATTTGTCCTCATTATAAGAAGTCTTTTAGCCATGCTTCATCTCTTGATCAAAATTGAAGATTTCTTCTATTATCTTTGTCATACACTTGGATGGTCTAGCTGCTACAACATTAATTTGAAAGATTACAATTTGGCAATAATATCATTGTAGCATTCATCTTCAATGATGTGTGTTTTATAGTCCTAGCTTGACGGGCTCCTAATCAATTAAGGAGGCACTTGAGAATGTGTTAGATGTACATTTGTATTTGGTTTAAATTACATACTTGGTAGTTGGTTTGTAGTATTCAATATATTATATGTAATGATCTTTGTTTACATGACAGTTGTCATGTAATATGGCATTGAATACTAAATTTTGTCAAATATATGTAATTTAGTTTGGTTACTGATTTTTTAACTATTGATAGTTATTCTATTAATTGACTTTATTCATATCAAGTAAGATTTGAATACTTAAGTAGAAAAAAATCCATGACTTGACATTCTTGTCAAGTTAAGTCTTTTAAGTAATTTTGGGACTAAGAGACCTTGTTGTAAGGATTTGCTTGGTTATGGTGATTTAGCCATTTATAAGAGCTTTAAGCTTTTTCTTTATCTTCATACTTATATTTTTAGATTCCTTCTTTGTAGTATAAAAGATAGCTTCATTTAATTTGGTACAGATTTCTAATCTAGCCTTGAAAGTATGTTGCATTTTTATTTGATTTAAATTACATACTTTGTGATTGATTTGTAGCACTTCATGTGTTGTGTATAATAATCTTTATTTATAAAAACAAATTCTTTATATTTTTTATAAATAAATTTTAAAAAGAATTTTTATAATTATTTAGAAATATTCATAATATATTATAGAAATATTAATTTTATATAATGAATTAATTAAAAATATATACAAAGAACTTTACATGATATATGAAATTACTTAGATGTATTAAAATTATTTTTTAAGTCCAATATCTTTTAAGAGTTGTCTTATTCAACATACTTCTATTATACAATAACTTGCTATCATATACTCAACCTCCATAGTTGATCTTGTAATAATAGATTATCTCTTATAATTCCATGAAATGCCTCTTACTTCAATAAAAAATACATATTCTATTGTGAATCTTCTATCATTTATATTTCTAGTCCAATGTATATCATAATAGCCTTGCAAATCAATATTCTTACTACCAAGGTATAATTTGAAGTTCTTTATATCTTTCAAGTATCTCAATATCCTTTTTATCATTGTCTAATGTAAAGAACATACTTTAGATATATAATGGCTCACAACACTCACATTAAATGTAAGATCTACTCTTTTATATATAAATAAGTCTATTGCTACCTTATATAGAATATTTTGTATCTCACCTTCAACTTATGCATACTCTTCATCCGTGAGCTTTATCAACTTCAAATTGGCTTTTAAAGGTGTTTCAATGGGCTTGCATTCTTTGACATTGAATCGTTTCAATATTTCTTAAATATGCTTTCTTTGGCTTATTGTAATGGTCTTGTTACTACAATCTCTTTCAAACTCCACTCTTAGGCAATAGTAGAGCTCTCTCAAATCACTCATCTCATATTCCTTTTTTAATATGGCCTTCATTCAATCCATCTTTTTTATATTATTAGCTAAAATGATGAAATCATCAATGTAGAGGATTAAAATCAATAAGAATTCTTTAGATTGTATTACATATAATGAATAATTAGCCTTATTCCTTACAAATCTCTTATTGAAAAAAAAATATGTCAATACATTTGTATCTTACTATTGATGATTGTTTCAATTCATATAAAGATTTCATCAACTTACATACAATGTGTTCTTTGCTTTGTTATATAAATCTTTGAAGTTGATCCATATAGATGTCTTCTTCCAATTTTCCATTCAAAAAGGCCATTTTTAAATTCATTTAGTGCATTTCCAAGTCCATTGTTGCCCCAATTGCCTCAATGGTCTTAATGGTAGTAAATTTGACAACGAGTGCATAAATCTCATTGAAGTCAATACCAGCAATTTGTAAATATCTCACAGCAACTAATCTTGTCTTGTGCCTCACCACTACATCCATTGTATCTCTTTTAATCCTAAACATCCACTTACAACCAATACTAAATCAATTTACTGAAAGAGGTGCCAATTCCTATGTACTATTGTTTATAAGAGATTGGTGCCCTTTTTTCATAGCCTTCTCCTACTTGATTGCATCTTGCAACTTTATATCATCACATAAAGACAATAAATCAGCAAAAAAAAATAACATTTGCATATTCTTCACTTACTAGAAGAAAGATGTGGTTCTTCTACCATTTGCCGCAAGGTCTTTTTTTTTTCAAAGGATATCTTCTTTCATTTGAAGAAGATTCAATTTGTTGTACTCCAAGCTCTCTTCTAAGCTTCTTCTTCCTTAAATCTTATCTTTTCTCACTTAAAGATTGATACTCTTCATTATCATCATCATCACAATCTTTAATATCTTCATTACTTATTATAGGAATTTCTAAGGATTTCTTGTTCATCTTCTATTTTTCATCATCTTCATTTATATCTCCACCATCTTCATTGTCTTTATCTTGTTTCTTTACTAAATTTGAAGATGTATCTACAAACTCACTATTATTCTTACTTAGACATATTTTCAAGTGCTTACAAGTACTTTTATATTCTAAAAACTTAACATCATGACTTTTGATGATCTTTTTGGTATCCAAACATCTTAGTCTATATGCCTTAGAACCTTCACAATATCTTAAGAAAATACACTTTATACCTCTTATATTAAGTTTAGATCTCATATAATCTCGTGTCTTTATATATGCAATGCATCTAAAGGCCCTCATATGTGAAATGCAAAGTTGTCTCTCACTTCAAGCTTCTTGTCGTACCATTGATGCAAGAGCATTTTTTGAACACCTCTTCTTTATGTATACTACATTCACCACAACTTTCGTCCAAAATTCATAACCAAGATTTTGAGCATGAAACATGTTTTTTATCATTTCCACAATAGTTTGATTTATCCTTTTAGCAACACCATTTTGTTGTGGAATATAAAGAATTATTGTTTGTCTAGCAATTCCTTCATTCTTCAAATAAACATCAAATTGCTTAAATATGTAGTCACATCTACTGCTTGTACATATCACCTTGATCTTATATTCACTTTATTTTTCAACAAGAGCTTTTAATTCTTTAAACTTCCAAAAGTATTCATTCTTTTCTTTAAGAATGTAAATCCAAATCTTTCTTGAGAAATCATCAATGAAAATAAAGAAATACCTAGTTCTTCCAATACTTATATTCTTCATAGGTCCACATACATCAAAATGGAGAATTTTCAATAATTTTGTAGTACCTATTGCTATACTAGTTAAAAATAAGGTCCTTTCTTATTTACCTTATATGCATCCTTAACATATAAGTTGTATTGTATTTTAGCTTATTTTTCTAAGATCTAAGCGACTTACCATAGACTTAAGCTTTGCCATACTTTTCATGTTAAAATTGCCAAGGCGATAATACCAAATATTCAATTTGTCTTGATTTGATGTAAACTCAGCAAATGCAATTACTTCTACTCTATTGACCTTCTTACACTTGAGTTAGTAAAAATTTCCTTTACTTCTTGTGAACCTTTAGAAACCATGTTTCTACACAATATTTTTACAAATCATCCATTCATTTTGAATTGAACCATAAAACCTTCCATTACAAGTTTACTCACCAAAAGTAGGTTTTGCTTCATCTTGGGCATATAGAGGACGTTTTTTAATGTGATCCTATTAGTTTATCCATTCTCAACCACTTTCACCATAATAGAATCAATTCCAATGGATTCACATATGCTACTATTTGCCAAAATTATATTTGATGCTGAAATAGCTTCATAAGTCTCAAATAAATACTTATAAGGTGTCATATACTTAGAACAACCTGAATCTACAATCTATCTTAACATGGCAGCCATAGACAACTCATTTATTGTTGTGAATGCATAAACTTCTCCTCCACATTCATCTTGTATATTATTTGCATTCTCTTTTTTCATCTTTTAGCATTTATAGCAATTTTGAGCAAAATGTCCTACTTTGCTACAAATAAAGCAAGTTTTGACATTACCTTGTTGATTTGAATAGTTGCCCTTACCTTGTTGATTTGAATAGTTGCCCTTACCTTGTTGTAAATAAAATCTTAAATTTTCACTTTGAGGCTCTTTTTCTTTTCTCTCTGTCATTTCATGGCTAAGTCTTATTGTTACGTAGTCCATTATAAGTTCTTTCATCTTGATGGATTTCAAAGCCACAATGAGGTAGTTATAGGATTTTGGTAAGCTCAGGAATAGAGTCATGATAATTTTTGTCTCCTTTAAAGGCTTGTAAATAATTGCAAGTTGGTTTGTAAGTGTCTTCACCTTGTTGATGTGTGCCATGATATCTTCATCTTCTTCCATCTTACATATGAAGGACTTCTTCATTGTGTAGATGATGTTAGATAAGTTTTTGCTCTCATAGATGATAGAAAGAATCTTCTATGATTCCACTGGTCCTTTGTAAGACATAATATTGAAGAAGTTGGCTTCATCAATATTACATTTAATCAATCCAAAGGCCTTCTTTTCACAATATTTGTAGTCCTTCGTCTCGTTTGTATCAACATGCATGCTTAGAGGCTCTTCACTTTCATCTACAATATCCTATAAATCCAAAGAAGCTAACAAAATTTCTATTTTGATCTTTAAATGGTATAAATTTTTATCTCTAAACTTTTCAATTACTCTCAAGACTTCATCCTAACTTGAAGCCATATCTAAAGGAGAGATGCATCTAAAAAGATCAAGAAAAATATTCCTAAGGCTCTCAAAATCAGCAAGAAGGTGTTACTACCTTAAAATCTCAAAATACTTTTTTTGTGAATAAACTAGTGTTTTTATTGTCAAACACTATCAACTTCACTTCTAGGACTTTTCATAAGTCCAATAAACTATATAAATGTTTCAAATCAGATTTTCAACTTTTATATCACTTTTATGCTTACAAATTACTTCTACGTACTATAAGAAGTCTTATAAATATCTTAAGCTTCTTCAATACATAAAACTAAAAAGTTAATCCATCAAAGATCTAACTCAAGAAGAAAACACATTAAAAGTATTTTATAACATCACCTTAAGGTATTGTTGTTCTCATTGCATTCAAGCTTCAGTATACCAAAGCAATTGAACTAATAGAGGTGGGTTCGAATACGGGGAAAGACTAGTTATATGAATTGAGTTTGTTAGTGTCACAATTGATTATACTCTAGCTATCTGAAATCAATTATCAAACTATAAAACACCAAGGTTTACTACTTCCATCTTGATTCAACACATAATCCATTCTACGACTATCAATTCAACAATATTTCTCTCAATCACAATTCTTCATAAGCAAATAATAAAAGTAAAGAAAACAAAGAGGTAGCATCAAGCTTACCTCGACTTACGACTCTCACTATCTGGCTCCGATTTCTCTTTCCTCAACCTATTTATCCTACTACAAAGATGATCCATTGGCCAGCGCATTCTAAAGGTTATGACCCTTTGAATTCTTAACCATTTATTCCACTAACAACCTACTATTACCAACTAAACAAATCTTGTATGCCTTTGATTAATTCTTCAAGAGTGTCATTCTTCACATTCTTTATTCTTTTTTGAGGTGGCTCTAGATTTTGAGATACAGGCATTGGTTCCAACCTTGATATTATACCATGAGCCTTAATCTTCTGTTGTTTAGCCAAAAGTCCCACTGTCTCTTTTACTAGCTTCCAATTATTTGTAAAACCACTCTCAGATGTCTTGTCTGTTAGGTGAAAGAGTAACTTATCTTCCAGGTGTTCATCAGCTACTTGCAAGAATAATCCAATTTTCCTTGTTTCCAATAGCTGCCTCTCTTGCCGTGGCAATTGACTAAACTTTGTTTCAAACTCCTTGATTAATTCATTTGGAGCCATTTGATTCCTAGGCCGTTGCTCAATCCACTCCAAAAAAGTCACCTTAGTGATTCTTTCTAAATCTTCTTCAAAAAATTCATCTTTCAACAGTTCTTCAAATTTCTTCCATGACATAGCCTCTGCATGCAACTCTTGCACTCTCTCCCTTATTTATGGTATCACTGCCAAATCAAAGGTAGTAATCATCTTCATTTCTGGAACTTGATGCACCTCCATTTTCACATATGTAAATCCTTAAGAACTTGGTGATATTCCTTCCATCAAACCTCCCAATCTTGTCCACCACAACTTGTAAGGCCTTAAAGGTGCTCCTATCTTCTCCATGCACCTGTTGCTTTTCCTCCATAAATTGAGCAAATGCCCTGAATAAATTATGGGCACCTACACCTCCTGGTAATCCAAACCCTGGATTTTCATCCCCCATTTTAACTTATTGAGGAAATTAGTGCCTTAAGGCTCTCTTAGTGGAAGCACCAAGATGTCGGGGTAAAGAGGTTTTGCCTCAAGAAAGCGTTGGACTTCTGGCTATCACTAATTGCTCAATCAAGCTTAAAATAAGGAAATCCTAATTTTACATATATAAGTTCTTCTTTTGGGACTTACACCAAATACTTAAGTCTTAAATAACCAACAATATCCAAAATATGGTAGAAGTACTCTAAAACCTTGTATATCCTTGTATGGAAATTCTCCCGAACCTCAACACCTCATAACTCTTGATCCAACCGTCCAAACAAGATCAAAATTTACACGAAGTACGGATATGTTGTTATTGATTTGTACAACAAATCTCAACCCCAAATTCGTCGTGGATCTTGAGATATCTTCAAAACTCTAACAGTCGCTTCAAACCCTAATCTTTATATACCCGCGCGCAATTTTCTTCATATCTCACAAACCATAAATCTAAATGCCACGAAACTTGTATAGATAGCTTCTTAATACAAATTTTTACATTCTTCCAAAGTTTGAGCCAAAATTTCGTTCGAAAACTCAAGTTATGGCTCCTAACACTACTTTGAACAAAACCGCTCACTTACTGCTTTTGATTTGAATGCGCTGTCTTTAACTCCCTATAACTCCTTCACATAAACACCAAATGCAAAATTTCCTTCACAAAAGATGTATGTCTTGAAGTTGCTCTTCCAGCCGCACCTTCCGATCTCCAAAAGCTTCCGTAAGACTCCTCTTAAACTCAAAAGAGTAACAGTAGGTCTCAAATTGACACCTTAACTTCAAACGGCTATAACTTATTCACCCTAACTCCAAACCCTATAAAATTTGTACTAAAATTGTAGCCAAAACCCTAAACTTTACAACCCTTGCCTCTGATTTCCTAATGGCTTCTTTGAAGTCGCCGAAACCCTTATCAAGGTCGCGGACAGCCTCCTAAAAGTCCATTGGGCATGGATTTCGACCAATGGGGATGAAGATCCTTATTTCTACCTTCATCCAACCATGCCTTGGTTTCATCCCTCCCAATTAACCTCCTATTAGTTTAAATCTTCATCTTTAGGACCCTATCTCCTCTCAAGGCTTCATACTTAACATTAAGGTTCTATAACTTTTATATACTATAATCAAACTAAGTAAGGAAAATAAAATAAAATTTTTTCATATCAACTCTTTTTAATTTAATCTATTATCCACTCTAACATACATTTAGATTTATTAACATTTAATGTATTCTAACTAATTTTTACATACTATAAGCATTTACACTACGTCAGCGTTGGCTTACCACCCTTTGAATTGGTGACCTTCTCCTCTACTATATCTTCATCGTCTGCCTCGGTCTTCAAGGATTCTCTATCCAAACATGCCATCAGATCTTCATTTAACAAACCCAATTTCCGTACTTGAGACTCACATCAAAAAATTTGGTTGTCATGCTCCTCCAACATCTTCTGCCATTCTTCTATCGGTTTCAAAGGTATATCCCAAGGTATTCTCGTTGAAATTGGCGTATTGGTCCGCACTAAATTATTGGCTATTTTTGCTAATGCGGCTAGTTTAGTCTGCAACATTGCAACCTCTACCTACAGCCCCTCTTGCCATTCTTTCCAATCGGTCTCCATCTATACTTTCTCAGACACCATGTTTGTCATCTTCTCCTTAACCACAAAAGAAAACACGATGCTTGTCAAGAGCCCCCATCCTACTTCTTACTATGATCCAATCAATTGGATCATCTCCCCTTTATTGGTAGTTCATTCTAGTATGCTCAACAACTTGCCTTGTATCAGCATAAATTAAATCAGATGTACCAATTTCTTCTTTTGTAGACTCATCTTTACAATCCAACGTGAATTCTGAACTAGCAACTTGAGTTTCTCCGTAATATTGGATAGGGTACATTTGAAGCACAATTTTATCATTACCTTTTCCAATTGTCAATGTACCATGGCCCCAATCATTTTGAGCTTTAGCTTAATACAACCATGGTCCCCCCAATAAAATTGGATATGACAATATAGAGCTTCGCAATCAAAAAATAATATAATCAATTTTGTAGATAATCCCTGAAATTACTGTATCAATACTTCATAAAATACCCATAAGTATAACTCTACTAGAATCAGCCATTCTCAAAACCACTTTAGTAGGCAATAGGTGATCCAAATCCAACTCCTCTATTATAGCGACATTCATAAGATTTACACTAGATCCTCCATCTACTTGTACCTTCGATAATAATATTCCATCAATTGAGACATCAATCATAGGTGCACTTAGATCGGGATTCAAACTTATTTCTCGGATTTCTTTATTTCGAGATCTACGATAAATTAATGAGAAATTCAAGATAGTTCGGCACTCAAGTGCTACCGCCAATAGTTGCTTCATAGATATTGTGGATTGTATGGTGTCCAAATCTTTTAGAATATCATATGGTTTTGTATTAGTAGTAATTTTCAATGTCTGTTTCTTCTTCCCAATCCTAGACACTGACGCAAGTAAATTAATTTTCTCTATTTTGAAAATTGATAAAGCTACTAGAACTGAATTTGATGGAGCCTCTAAAATCGATTTTTTCAACGGATAAGTTTGTTCTCCCAATTGGGCTGATATTGGTTCCTTGGAATTCACACCTATTAGAGGATCTTTCAACAAAAAAGATATTTCTCGAAACTATGTAGAGAACGGAATAGCTCAACATGGAACCAAAGCCTCCGTAATTGGTACCCCATTAGGATGCACAACCAATTTAGGTCTTATATTCAGTAAGGGGCCCATGTCAGGACCTAAATTGGATGTCCCTGTGATTGTCGTTTTACTTACTCTAACTTATCTAATCAGAGTAAACCTGTATAGGGGAATTCGAACACAGGGAAAGAATACCGCATGAGCTTACACGTTAGGGTCACACAATTAACTGTATTCCGCACTACTTAAAACATCCAGGAAACACTACAATGCTTTCCACTTCCTAATAATACTCCACCATCACTGATAACAAACAACATGTAATCTCGCACTATCCTAAATGACAGGACATAATCATACTATAATCCAAATTCTGGAGTTCTTCACCATTAACTGCCTTCACATTACAGTGTTTCACACAAACACAGACTCATTCTCTCTGCTGAACTACATTCAGATTTCAGCATTCAATCTCTCTTCTTCTCATTCAATAACATATAATTCCATTCACACTTTCATTCCATGATTCACTTCACAATATTCAGAAACTCTCAATACTCTTATTTCAAAGAACATAACAACAAAAGAAAAGAGGTAGCACCAAGCTTACCCCGGCTCATACTATCACAGTAATGGCCCCTACTTCCTCTCTCCCATCCTCCTTATGCTACCACGAGATACCAACTGCTACATCTCTAATGAAAACTGCTTTTCCTAACTATTCATCCATTTTACCTACTGAACTACCTTTTCAACAGTCATCTATCCCTGTTTACACTATGAACTAAGTATCTACAATTCAACAAATAACTACTTATTCTACATAGCCCCACTCCCATCTGTGCAGCGTCCTCGCAAACATAGAACCGATACATAACTAAAAAAAAACTTCTCCAAAATTTCTATTTATTTGATATATCCAATTGATCAATTACTACATTATCCATTATTGGTTCCACCGATTCTGGCTCTAGTGGTACGTCTTCATCCTCTTCCAATATTTCAAGCGACTCCTTTCTCAACTGGGCTGAAAGATCTTCATTGTATTCTCCCAATTCACGGATCTGAGCTTCCAGTTTCAGGATCTGGGCATCGCGAAGTTCCAACTGATGTTGCTGCGAACTCATCCCTTCTGGGACATCTTTAATCGACACTTGAGATTGGCTCCTCACAGTTAACTCTTCCGTCAGTTTTGACACCTCATTTTGTAAAACTTCAATTTCAGACCTCATTTTCCCCGTTTCACATCTCAATTGGTCACACAATAACGCTTTCTCTGTCGCCAATAACTCTGTCTTGTCCACTTCCGCTTGCAATTGGCATTTGAACTTCTCCCGTTCCAAATCCCATGACTTCCTATTCTGAATCAATTCGTCCCGTTGTCCTTCCACAATCCGTGAAATCTGTTCTTTTTCCTTTGTCCAAGCCTCATATTGGAGAACCAATTTCCGCTCCAGGACCAACTTGACTTCTTCAATTTCTTGAATCCTCAGTTCTTGCTCCCTGATTTTTTTGATTTTGATCCGATATCCTTTTTTTACTGTCCTCCCAATCCCGTTTACTTCTGTCTTCGACATCCAATGCTCGTACCATACAATGTATTTGCGAAATGTGCTTCAATACGGCATTTTTAAGAGATACTCCTTCAGGGAATCGACCCTCTGGAAACGCCAACTGGTTGATATCTATCAATAATGGGACTTGATTCTCCTCTTCCACCGCAAGACCACTTGGAACCCGTCTCGCTTCGATAACCGGAGCTACCCCTTGAACCACTGTACGACTTGATTCTCCAATTTCGTGTATTACATCCGCTACATTGTGATTCTGTGCCAACAAATTTCGTTCTCTCTGCAAAGGTGCTGACACTGGTATAGGGTTTTCCTCTTCTGACGGTGGTTGACGCAATGTGTGCGCGATGACAGCATACACATAATTTGAACAAAGCAAGGATGTGAACTTCCCCAATTTGAACTTGGCTCCTATCTCCGCATGAATACGAGTAGCTACGTAAGCCGCCCAGTTGAACACCATCTCCTCAAACGCCCCTACTGCTGCATACAATAATCGTTTTGACACATATGTGGGGTGTCGGTACAATCCTAACCGCCTCAGCACGAACCGCAACCATTCCACATATTCTGGTGTAATCGCCTCCTGAGTCCGCCATCCTTGGCTCCTTTCAAAGGATGACATTCCTCCCTTGAAATATCTACCTGGGCTGAAATCGCCTGACTCATCAGTCCCAACTGCCATCTCTCCAATGGGAAGAAACAACACCTTTTCCAGGATTGTTTCATCAATCCCAATAATTCGCCCTTGAACGACACTCGATCCATCCTCGGGGTCGTAATTCTCAATGTATTCCTCCACTAATGACACATTGATTGATGGTAAACGCTCTGAATGGTGCAAAAACTGGAACAGCTTCGCAGTCCGAAAATCCCTTATTTTTCTCTGCGTCCAACAGATTTCTAACTTCATCGGCTCCATATTGGTAACGATTATCACAGCCGGTGGTTTTGCTGTGCGTTTAGCTCTCACATTCCGGCCACTTTCATCTCTGTCTACAGCTCTCTTGGTACTTTCAATCGCCATGACTCAAACGCTTACAGGTCCTAACCGTCAATGCCACTCTCCAGTCTGCCCGAAACACTAAAATGAGACACAAATAAGCAACAACATAATATAACACCACAGAATAACCCTTAGTAAAAGCCCCACTCCTATTCTATTACCTAGTGATGAGAGCGACAACATGGTACCCATACTGTCCATTTCTCACTTCCTTCGCATCTGACACAATAGTGATTACTACATATCCTTGCAGCCGCCTCTACGTCTTATACCATAATTAGGTCCCTCCTGAGTCCATTCGAAGTCCCCTCCCCTCAAATGAAATAAAACCCGTCCCGGGTTTTAGGTGTTATATAACCGTAAACGATTTCCATTAATGCGGGTACTGAAACGATGGCCCGTGAAATCCTCCAATTGAACAGACCCATTAGAAAATCCTTCAATTACGCGATATGGCCCATGCCAGCGAACTTGAAATTTTCCCGGAAAATGGTTGAATCAGCTGTCATACAGCAATACCAAATCATTGGGCATAAAACACTTCGGCCGCAGTTTACTATCATAGTAACTCTTCCTCCGTTTTTGAGTGGCTTCCATGTGGAATAGAGCGACAGCCCGTATTTCATCCAATTCCTCCAATTTCATCAACCGAGAGTGTAATGACTCAGTGTCACTGAGGCGTTCGTCTAAGGCAATTCGTAAACTGGGAACCTCCAATTCGATAGGTAAAATTGCCTCTTGACCGTAAACTAATTGGAACGGAGTAGAGTGGGTAGTTACCTTATAGGCGGTACGATAAGCCCACAAAGCTGCAAAGAGTTTGGTCTCCCAATCAGTACCGGCCCCTGAAATTGTCTTAGTCAAGACTTTGCACAAAATACCGTTGGTCTTTTCCGTTTGCCCATTGGCACGAGGATGGTAGGGAGTGGTCTTACGATGCTTGATCTCATATGTGGTCGTCAAGACGGCGATGGTAGCATTGATGAAATGGGTGCCTCGATCGCTGACCAATTCCTTGGGACACCCAAAGCAAGTGATAATATTCTCATACAGAAAAGTTGCCACCGTACTGGCATTATCGGTGCGGGTAGCAATCGCCTCTGCCCATTTGGTGACATAATCGGTGGCGACTAAGATATACCGCTTTTGACCAGGTTTTGACGCTGGTGCAATGGGACCAACAAAATCAATACCCCATTTTTCAAACGGAACCTGGGCCAAGATTGGGACTAACGGCATGGCGGAAGTACCCGTAGGTCGACCAATTCGTTGACAAGGATCACAACGGCGAACGAACTGGTGGGCATCAGAAAACATTGTGGGCCACCAATATCCGGCCATTAAAGCCTTGCGGGCAGTGCTGTCTCCCGCGAAATGACCACCACAACTATCCAAATGACAACCTGTAAGTATCGACTGTACTTCACTGGGAAAGATACAGCGCCATAAAAGACCATCGCGTCCTTGTTTATACAAAGCATCACGAATCATCGTGTATGGGGCACTCTTCAGAATAAGGCGCTTCTTAAGCTTGTCCGTGAAAGTCGGCGGAAAAGTATGGAAGGTCAGAAACTGAATAATTTCGCTATACTCGGGGGATATCACATCCACCACAAATAATGCAGCGTCGGGAAGATCATCGGGAATAGGCTCGTTGCCGAGAATATTAGACAACCGGGATAAATGATCTGCGTTCGCATGTTGCTTCCCAGGTCTGACAACCACCGTAAAATTGAACTCCTGGAGGAGTAAGACCCAGCGAGCAATGCGCCCACTCAATTGAGGCTTATTAATCAGATATTTGAGGGCATCATGATCCACATAAAATACAAACGGATACCCAAGCAAATAGTGCCGAAATTTTTTAATCGAGTATATCATACCCAACGCCTCTCGTTCAGTAGTAGTATAGTTGCGTTCGGCAGCCACCAATTGTCGACTGGCATAATATATTGGATGATCGAATCCCTTATCATCCTTCTGGCTTAACACCGAGCCAATAGCAGCATTGGATGCATCAACATACACATGAAATGGCTTTGTCCAACAAGGAGCCACCAATATTGGTGCAGAGACCAATTTTGACTTTAAGACCTCGAAGGCTACGGTACACTCCTTGGTCCAGAGGGGACTAGTACCATCGGACGGAGGTTTCTTTAGTAAGTTCGTTAAAGGTTGACAAATAACCGCAAACGAACTTATAAATCGTCGATAATAACTGACATGACCAACGAACCCTCGAACACCGGAGACTGTCTCCGGTCTGGGCAAGTTCATGATATGCTGCACTTTGTCAGGATCTGTAGCAATACCACGACTGGAAACAATATGGCCCAATAATTTTCCGGACGGAACACCAAATTGGCACTTCTCCGAATTCAACGATATTCCAAATTTGGCACACTGAGCCAAACATTTGCCTAAACAATGAAGATGATCTTGTTTGGTACTGAATGTACAAAAGTCATCTAAAAAGATCTCCATAAACAGTCGGAGATAATCTTGAAAAGCCTGAGTCATCACGCGTTGGAACGTGGCTGGGGCGTTACATAACCCGAAAGGCATCACGCGATAAGCAAATGTGCCCCAATCCGTAGTAAAGGTTGTCTTGAGCTGGTCTTCTTTTGCAATTTGAACTTGATTATACCCGGAGAAACCATCGAGAAACGAATAGCATTCGTGACCGGCGATGGCGTCCAATATACTATCCGTGAATGGTAACGGAAAGTAATCTTTCTTGGTGGCTGCATTAAGTTTTCGGAAATCTTGACAAATTCGGATTTTTCCGTTCTTTTTCGGCACCATCACAATTGGAGAAACCCACTCACTATTCGGTACCGGGTAAATGAAACCCACCGCAAGAAGCTTGTCCAATTCTTCCTTCACCATAAGGGAATATTTAGGATTAAGGCGATGTTGCCTCTGGCGTACCGGTTTAGCGTTTTCTTCCAATATGATACGATGTTCACAGACATCAGCGGGGATACCTTGTAGATCATTATAAGTCCAAGCAAAAGCGGATTTATGATGTAAGAAAAAGTCTGTCCAACAGGTCAACTCTTGTTTCTTAATACCTTCGTAGACCTTAATTAGCCGAGGTTCGGCCGTGGTCGCTAAGTTAATAGTTGGACATACAGGGTCAGCAACAATATTCTATTTCAATTCCCGCAGTGATTTAAAGTTACTCGGTATGTCCGACATATGCGAAGTAACGAATCCCGTCTCGAGGGCACTAACATGGTGCACATCGTACCCAGGTTTCCAGTCAATACTTACATAAGCAGAGTTTTCCGAATCCTTCGGGTATATCAAGTACTCCCCCGGACCTCCACATTGGTACACCACCTCAGGGTGCTGTGCTGCCTCCACATTGGCCTCCGTACTCGGTACTTCTGTGTCATCATCGGAGCTAAGCCCTTCGTCCGACGTCAATTCAGATACTGGCAACTGAGACTCCCCGTGATAGCGTACTGGGTACATTTGTAACACCATTTTATCTACGCCCTTACCAATTGTCAAAGTACCTCGACCCCAATCGTTCTTGGCCTTCGCTTGATACAGCCAGGGTCGTCCCAATAAAATAGGGTACGATAAAGTCGAACGTTGTAAGCGAAAGACAATGTAGTCAATTTCATAGGCAATACCTGCAATTATAGTTTGAACACTCCGTAAAATACCCATTGGCTTAACTCGGCTATGATCTGCCATCCGTAATACCAATGTCGTGGGGACTAATTGTTCCAGACCTAAAGCATCCATTGTATCAGCGTTCATTAAATTGACGCTGGAACCTCCATCTACCTGGACGCCAGAGATCCGAACACCATCAATCGAAACATCAATGGTTGGTGCACCTGGATCAGGGTTCAAACTAACTTCACAAACTTCCATATTACGATGCCGATGTCTTGTTAGGGATGAATTCAAGGTGGAACGACACTCTGGTGCGACTGCTAGAAGTTGCTTCATAGAGATTGAAGGCCGAATAGCGTCCAAATCCTTTAAAATGTCATAGGGTTCCATATTTAGGGTAATTCCCAATGCCCTCTTCCGTTTCATGGGTTTGAGCTTAACTCCGTGAGGTAATTTATTCTGCCGCCCTGGACTTGGAATTGGAACAGCAGATTGAGCTTCCTTGGGACTTCCTTTCCCAAGGGGATCTTTCAACGGGTATGATGCTTCTTGGAACTGCGGTGGGAACAGACCGGTTCGAGACGGAACTGAAGACTCCGTAATTGGGACCTCATTGGGCTTCGCAACCAAATCAGGGCTCAAGACTTTCCCAGTTTCCGGGCCTGAATGGGATTGGTCCGTAATTGGGTGTGATTGGCCCTTCGCTTTAGGATCTTCCAAATGTTTAATTGGGCCTTTCCCTTTTTGCTGGCTCCTAGTAAGAACGGTATGGACACATTCCACCCGATTTACTGGAGAGTCTTGAGGTCCTCGATTTATTCCCTCCATTTTTCCTGGACTCTGGATCTGCTGATCCCGATTATTGAAATTGAATGGAGCATTACATTGCTGATACGTATGCCCTGACTGCTTGCAATTCCCACAAACTGGGGCATAATCGTCATTGGCTCTTGGATTGGGACATTCATTGGCATAATGACCAATCTGTCTACAACGGAAACAACGCAATGGCCTTTTTGCACCCCCATCAGGCATATTGGGTGTCTCCACCGGTATATACCTACTAGGTTTGTTCCATGTAGGTTGAGAAAACGATCTTGGTTGTCCCGGTTGTACTTGGTTCAATGGCATCGATGGAACATATGACTGATACCCATGCTGCTCCTTACCATAGTTCCGAGGATTTGATACAAACCCCTCACTATAAGTGGAATTCTGAAAATGATTGACTGCTCGATTTTGTCGGTTAGATCGATTTCCATGCCATCCAAACGTATTTCCTGTTTGAACTTGATTGACATTCCATGGAGTTGGTGGAATCATGGTCGGATTACTGAATTGTTGTTGTCTTTGCAAATTCCAACAATTAGCGGTTAAGTGCTTGCCTCCACAAAATGTACATTTACCCAACACTTGTGAAGGTGACGGGCATTCCGTTACCAAATGACCGTGGCCCTGACAATTACTGCACCATACATTGGTCCTAGTATTGGTTGGCTTTTGCCTCTTCTCCTTATCTTTGGCCATATTAACGGCCATTTCCTCCATTTTCTTCGTCAAGTTCAATAACAAGGCTTCATTGGAATCTTTTGAAGCTGATATTATTTGTTTTTCCGCCAAAGTTGACTCGTGTGTTTGATATGGAAAATATGGGGCATACGCTGTTGTTACTTGCGGTGGTAAAGCTTGCAATGGGGTAACATTAACTGGCCCCTGAGTATTGGCACTTGACTGGGCAACTGTTTCGATCATCTATGGATAACTACCCACTGATCCGTTCAAAGCCGGATATTGATAATTGCTTTGAACTGGTATCATCGTGGCACACGCAGTTAAAAACTGATCATAATGGCATTCCTCCCAAACCTTGGCTCTATCAAGGGATGCAGATATCGTAACTGGTTGAGCTTCTTTTACAAACATTTTTAGCTCTGGTGGGTGCAAACCATTTATTAATATAGATAATATAAATGCCTCCGGCATTTGGTGGTTCGGCCACTTACTAAGTATATCAGCCACTCGGCCATAGAACGATTCCACCGCCTCTCCTAGGATCATTTTGCTGTTCATTAACCTTCCTCGAAGACGGTCTTCAAAACCAATTGGTCGAAAACGGGTCAAAAATGCATTCTTCAATGCTTCCCAGTTCGAAAATTGACCAACTGGTTGACGGTTATACCATTCAAACGCTGTATCCTTTAAGGTTGCTGGCAACCATCGTAACCAAATATCCTCGGTTCTCCCATTATTGGCGACACATGCTGTCAAAAACTGCGACAAATGTTGATCTGGATCCGCACCCGGAAAACCCCTAAAGGTAGGTAAAGGAGCCACGCTAGTTGTGCGATCACTCACAGTACCCATTTGTACTGCTATGGGAACCGCTGGACCTCCCGTCGTCATTGAATTTGACAATGTGACACTTAATCGTTTGTTAATATAGTCTGCGTCTCTCCTAAATATATTTTCCGAACTTTCCACCCTGCTCAATTTGCTATTATTATCCTTGAACAAGTTTATTGGTTGAATAGGAGGTGAGAATGACGGATTTTGAAACACACTGAATTGGCCCTTATTGACCAATAATTTATGCCACTCTATGGAACCAGTTTTGACGGAATCGGCAGTTTCCGCTATTGGAAACGTACCCAATGGAGTACCCAACTATTCTGTGATTCCCCCACTCTCAGTTAACGGTCTCAGAAGAAACCCTGGCCTATTGATCAAATTTTCAGCAAGTGCTCTTGGCAATTTCTCTAACGGTATATACTTCTGAAATATTAGATGTCGATTAGCTTCTGGGTATGCTCGAATATGACGACAGGCATGCAACCATGGCTTAATCCAGCTTTGTCTATGATTCCTTTTTAACTTTCTTTGTTGCTCGTTTCGCAACAAATTTCTTGCTTGCGATCTCTCTATTCTTTCTCTTGACTGCCGTATTTTCTTTACTGTTAAGTTCTCATTCTTAATAACCATACTCTTTCATTATATTCTTCTGCGACTGCTACCTATTTCCCATCTACTTCAACCGGCAGTTAAAACCTAACACTCCATGCTATTATCAATTTCCCCGGTAGCGGCGCCAAAATGTGATTGTCGTTTTACTTACTCTAACTTATCTAATCAGAGTAAACATGTATAGGGGAATTCGAACACAGGGAAAGAATACCGCATGAGCTTACACGTTAGGGTCACACAATTAACTGTATTTCGCACTACTTAAAACATCCAGGAAACACTACAATGCTTTCCACTTCCTAATAATACTCCACCATCACTGATAACAACAACATGTAATCCCGCACTATCCTAAATGACAGGACATAATCATACTATAATCCAAATTCTGGAGTTCTTCACCATTAACTGCCTTCACATTACAGTGTTTCACACAAACACAGACTCATTCTCTCTGCTGAACTACATTCAGATTTCAGCATTCAATCTCTCTTCTTCTCATTCAATAACATATAATTCCATTCACACTTTCATTCCATGATTCACTTCACAATATTCAGAAACTCTCAATACTCTTATTTCAAAGAACATAACAACAAAAGAAAAGAGGTAGCACCAAGCTTACCCCGGCTCACACTATCACAGTAATGGCCCCTACTTCCTCTCTCCCATCCTCCTTATGCTACCACGAGATACCAACTGCTACATCTCTAATGAAAACTGCTTTTCCTAACTATTCATCCATTTTACCTACTGAACTACCTTTTCAACAGTCATCTATCCCTGTTTACACTATGAACTAAGTATCTACAATTCAACAAATAACTACTTATTCTACAGTCCCCATAATTGGGTCTAATTGATTCTTTGCTTCAAGATCATCCAAATATTGAATTGGTCCTTTCTTCTTTAGCTGATTTCTTGTATGGATAGCTTGGACTACTTCTACTCCATGAACTGGTGAATCTTAAGCACCTTGATTTATTTCCTCTATTTTTTCTTGCCTTTCGATCTGTTGATCTCGATTATTGAAATTGAATGGAGCATTACATTGCTGATAAGTATGTCCCGACTGCTTGCAATTTTTACATACTGGTGCATAATTGTCATTAACTCTAGGATTGGGACATTCACTAGCATAATGACCAATCTGTCTACAACGGAAACAACAAAGTGGTCTTCTTGTACTTCCATCTGACATATTGGATGTCTCCATCGGTATATACCTACTAGACTTGTTCCATGTAGGGTTAGAAGATGTTCCTTGTTGTCCCGTTGCTACAAAGGATACTTGGTTTGATGATGCCGATAGAGCATATTGTTAATACCTCTGCTCTTCCTTCCTGTAGTTCTTAGGGTTTGATATAGACCCCTGATTAAAATTAGAACTTTGAAAGTTATTGAATGTTCGATTTTGTCGATTAGATCGATTTTCATTCTATCCATATGTATTTTTCGTTTGAACTTGATTGACTTCCCACTAAGTCGATGGGATCATGGTCTGATTACTAAATTATTGTTGCATTTGTAAATGCCAATAGTTTTGGGTAGGGTGCTTTCCTCTACAAAATATACATTGAACACCCATTTGTGTAGGTGATGGACATTCCGTATCAAAATGACCTTGTCCCTCACAATTATTACACCATACATTAGGTCTTATATTAGAAGGCTTATGTCACTTCTCCTTATCTTTAGCCAAATTTACGACCAATTCTTCCATCTTCTTTGTTAGATTTAATAATAAGGCTTCATTTGGATCTTTAACAGTCGCATTTATGAACAACTCTGATTGTTGATAGGTTGGCAATGTAAAATAAGATGTCATCATTATTGGCACTATTTTTTGGAGCGGTGTAGCATTAATTATTTTTTGCAACATAACATACTTCACATTGGAGGCAGCCATTTGTGGATAATTATCCATCGACACATTTCCCAATTGTATTTATTGGCTTCTTGAACTTGGAAACATCGTGGCCCCCATTGTTAATAATTGGTCACAATGACATTCTTCCCACACCTTTGCTTGTGCCAACGATGCTTCTACCGTAGCTGATCGAGCCTCATTTACAAATATTTTTAATTCTGGTGGATGCAAACCATTGATTAATATCGATAATATAAATGCACCTGATATTTGATTATTTGACCATTTACGAAGTATATCCGCAATCCGGCCATAATAGGATTCTATTGCTTCCTCCACAAACATTCTACTATTCATAAAACTTTCTCAAAGCCAATCTTCAAATCCAATTGGTCTAAAATGGGTTAGAAAGGCGTTCTTCAAGGCCTTCCAATTAAGAAATCTATCCACTGGTTGCCAAATATATCATTCAAAAGCTATATCTTTTAAAGTTGCTGACAACCATCTCAACCAAATGTCTTCAGTTCTACCATTATTAGCCATGCATGGTGTCAAGAATTGAGATATATGGTGATCGGGATCAGAGCTCGGCCAACCACTAAAAGTAGGTAATGGTGCCACACTTGTAGTTCGGTCTCCTATTGCTCCCATTTGTATTGCAATAGGTACTTCTGGCACTCCCGTGGCCATTGGTGTTATTACTAGTCTTCTTACTATTTGAATTTGAATTTTTCTTCCTTTGATTTTTCTTGGACCTACAAATCCTTTTTGTCGTTCCCATAGGATATTTCTTATGTGTAATCGCTCCTATCTTTCTTTTGCTTGTCGATTAATTCTATGATAATCCTCTCCTTCATTATTATTACTCATAATCTTTCATTCTTCTCATACAATCAATTTCTAACATTTCATATTGTTATCATTTCCTCGGCAACGGCACCAAAATGTTGTTCTCATTGTGTTCAAGCTTCAGTAGACCAAAGCAATTGAACTAATAGAGGTGGGTTTGAACACGGAGAAAGACTGGTTATATAAATTGGGTCTGTTAGTGTCACAATTGACTGTACTTTGGCTATCTGAAATCAATTATCAAACTATAAAATATCAAGGCTTACTACTTCCGTCTTGATTCAACTCATAATCCATTCTACGACTATCAATTCAACAATACTTCTCTCAATCACAATTCTTCATAAAAAAATAATAAAAGTAAAAAAAATGAAGAGTTAGCACCAAGCTTACCTGGGCTTACGACTCTCACTATCTGGCTCCGATCTCTCTTTCTTCGACCTATTTATCCTACCAAAAAGATGATCCATTGGCCAGCGGATTCCAAAGGTTATGACCCTTTGAATTCTTAACCACTTATTCCACTAACAATCTACTATTACCAACTAAACTGCCTAACCATCAGTCTAATTCTCAAGGTTATCAATAACCAACCAGTAACTTATCACAAAGTTTATTTATCTATTCTATAAGTATAAAGTATATTCCAAATTTAAAATACTCTTAACAACAAGTAAGAACAAATTAAGATCTAGATTTAGATTTAAATCTAAAAGTTAAGAATTTTTAAATCCTAATTTTAGCAAAAATAACATAATCTACTCCATACAACAACAAAGACTTCATATAACTTCAAAACACACAAGTAAATGTGAGTAGGCCGATAATTTATTGAATAAAGAGAAGTTAGAAGCCACAATACTTACCATCAATAAGGTTGCATACAAAGTAAAATATAAAATGAGATGACTCTCACTTCTAACATTCTTTACTTATAGCTAGAGTTTACATCAATTATAAATGAATTTCATCTACAATTGTTTTTATCCTTCTTTCTTACATCCCACTAAATCCTAGATTCTTCTTAACCTAGTCAGTACCTAAAATCTAAGGTACAATTATAGTAATATCTTTTAATTCTTTGTTATCTTTTGACTATTAGAAACTTACTATGTCGTGGCAACTATACAAGATCTTGTTGATCTTCAATATATAAGTAGGTAACAAAAGTAACTATTTACATCTTTATAAAAATATTGACTATTTAAATACTTATTATACTACATTTTATATATTTTTGGTTTGAACAAAAATAATGTTAAATAAAATTTGAATAAAAAATTATAAAAAAAATTATAAAATGATTACCATATATATATATATATATATATATATATATATATATAAAAGCTTTTTAAAACTTTCTTTTATAAATTAAAACATTATAAAGTCAATGCCATAACATTAGTTGTATATGATTGGTTGCTAGTTCTACAACTTATTTATAAGATAAATTTATATATTTAATAGTAAAAGATAAATAAATAAATAAATAAATAGTGTAATTTTTTAAAAGTTTTAATTAAGAAAATATAAAATTCTTGTAATTATACTTTATATAATATACAAAAATTAAATTTGATAAAAAATTAAAATATAAAAAAATATTAAATATGTACATATATTGACCAAAAAAGAAAAAATAAAAATAAAACAATATAATCCAAAAATAGTTTCATTAAAATATAAATTAATATTCAAGCTTGTAAAAAGAAATTTCTTGTTTATAATTAAGTAGTCATAATTCATACACATATGTAAATTTTTAGTTACTTGTAGCTTTTTTCATAATAGTTCTATGTAATATCTTCTTTTGTCTCTATCAACAAAATAGATTGATATTAGGCTATGTAACTTTGAATGCACATGTGCAATACAATTCATTTTTAAACAAAGTTTAAAAACAAGTCCAATTATTTATCAACTTATATTTTTAATTTATTATTAAAAATAAAATTTTAAATCATAATTTTTGGTTTAAATTTTAAATTGAATTAATAGAATTTTCTTCTTTTATTATTGTAAAAAAATTTAAATTATTTTATACTTATAATTTATATATCATAGATAAATTAGTAAATAATGAAATTAGTAAAAAAAAATCAATATATATATATATATATATTATTAAGGATGAAGATAATAGTAGATGTAATTTTTAAGTGTAATTAATTTTTCAAAAAGTCTTTTTGTCTAAAATTTTGTTTTAAAAGTTTGTGGTTAATTTTTTTAATAATCATTTTTCAGAAGCTTTGGTCTTTATAAATAGTATAAAGTATAAATAAATCATAATATAGTTCCAATATATTTTTTATGATATAATTATAATTTATTTATAAATTTATGAGTATATATTCAAACACATTTATTTAATAGATGGAAAATCTTATAAAATAATCTTAACTATGATGATAAATATTTGTGGTATTAAATGTGTTTAGTAAAAAAAATATATATATTATATATATAGTATATTGCTAATTTTTTTATAACCATTATAACTGATCATTCACCTAAAATATTTATTTATTTATGTTATTCTAATCAAAAAATATTATAACTAAATTCCATAATGTGGGTGTTGTTCAAAATATAATTTGAAGTATACACATATATATATATATATATATATATATATTAGAAGAATTGGTTGGGATGAAAATTTTGAAAAAATACATTGAGTGGATGGCAAGTTCTGGTGGCAATAGCACAATGACATTTGCAAGGCCTTTTATTTATTTTTTTTATATTATTTTCTTTCCCAAGCAATGCAAAAACAACAGAGGACAGACTGAGCCTTGGATTCTGAAAAAATTAAAAGGGATGTAACCTTCCTTGGCTATCTGCATTTTGCAAAATGTTCAGGGACATCAAATTAGTTGTCATAGCATCACCGTCACAACAACACACCAAACCCTACAAGGGGTTAGGTTTCATGTCTACATCTCCATTTGTTCCAACAGTAATAATAACAACAATAGTAAATAAATCAAAAATTAAATCCGTGTGGCTGCAGGCCACCAACAGTAAGATTTCTGTCCACTCATGGTGCTTAGAAAAAAGAAAATATATGTGTTATAAAACCTGGAAAAAAATAAATTATTAAAATTAAATTAAATGATACACACTTTTGGGATTTGGTTTTCCAAGCTTCTCAATTGACTTGGCCAGAAATGAATCTGATTCAAATCCTGACATGGTGCTTAAAGGACGTTATTAGAAAACAAGATTAAAAAATGTAAATTAGAAACATGTGACCTACACATTGCATGAAAGCATGCCATGGTTTAGAGTTCAGGGTTTAGGGTTTATATATATATATATATATATATCGTTAGTTTTATCATTAATTGTTGAGTTTTCAAGAGAAGGCATGGAGAGAAGCAACCAAGCTATGGAACATTAATTACTTTGGCAGGGAACCCTCATATTCTTCTCAATTGTGACTGCCACCATATCTGCAGACTCACTGCACAAATGTTGGCCCTTTTCCAACACACACACAAAGGCATTATGCAACATAATCAAAGGGAACATGTAAAACTAAGAAAAGCTTCCTGACTCATGTCATCTCTATGTCACTTGGACTTTTTGGGGCATTCCTGAGGAATCCCCAGATGTAAGTTCATAAAAGCTGATATGGGCTTTCAAAATACCCAGGTATATATTCCATTACTATTTAATTCAACTTATTTGTTTAACTTTCTGAGTCTTGCCGTAGCAAATTTGATGTTTAGAAAACGTCATGATTAGTAAGTTTAATGTACATGTACAAAATTTAATTTATTAAGAAAATCCTCTTGTATTTACGGATTTTTTAAGTTTTGGATTGATTTTTTCCTAGTGTTAGCATGCATATCTGCCCGGCAAAGAAAAGAGAGTCAAAAAGGATTGCGACTTTCAATTCCATTTCCTTGTTTTATGAGAAGTCAAATCTGGCAGGGCTGGGGAAGGGAGTGGAGTGGAGAAGGGTGCCATAATGAAATGGGCAGATGAAGAGAAACAAAAGCAAATAAAACAAACAAAAAGCAAAAGGAACAGAGCAGAACAGAGAAGGAAGGCAACGATAAAAGTAAAAGGAAGGGAACACCACAGCGTAGATTTATTAGGGAGGTCAGGGGACTGGACTGGACTGCCTTGAGACATTAAGGCACCCTGCCGCGGCTCTTAACTGCCCTCTCACCCCCGTTCCCACTCCCCACCACTCTGCCAATCCCCAGCCCATGTGGCTCCGCCTCTACCACCACCTGCTTCGTATCCTTTCCTTCATGAGAACGTGAGGGGAACGGATGACTGAAGAAGAATTAGAGTCACGTCAGAGACCACGTTCATCCCTAATTCCTGGAGCGATTCGGGAATCGGTGACCGTTTTCATCCAATAGTTCATCCAATTTCGTGGATGACGTTCGTGGGATGGGCAGTGAAGGCGTTCGGTTGGCGTGCTCAGAATATGGAAGAATGAATGAGCTGATAATCCATTTAAGGATTTGATGAAGGGGGGGGGGTTTCAAGGGGCAGAGCAGGTGGAGGAGGAGGTTATTCATGGCCCTCACTATTGATACCCGGTCCGTTACTTGCCTGGTCCCTGTCCTGGCCGGGTTTCTTATGACGCCATGCTACGTAAGGCTTCCAAATCCCGCGCGCATGGCTCCTCAACATTGCGTGTTTTGCTTGTGTGGAAATAACTCTCACAAAATAAGTTCTTAGCATGTCTTTATATGTTTTTAGAACACTGTTGTCTGTCCTCGAGTATAAAAATATTTGTTCGAATTCACCACATTTGTTTTGGATGTATCCCTGCTGTCATCCACTTTTGAAATTCATCATATGACTTCTAGCAACCATGTAGCATGGAAAATGCAGTGTTGCAATTGTCACTACCTTATGCATTTCCTCAATATTAGATTTTGAAATTAAAGATAAAATAGAAATATACATAAATGAATGAACAACTTTAGTTATGGACGAGTAATTAAGGGGAAAAATAAATGGTACTACCAAATACATTTCGGATATAATTAGAAATATCTTCAACTTTTTAATCTTCTCCACTCACCAGATAATGTTGTGTTTTCTTGTTTATTTTACAGTTTCATAAATTTTCATTACTATCAAGAATGGTGAAATGTATTACAAACAATCATTTGATTAACTAGATCATTGGATATGTACAAGAAAAACAGGGGAATTTTTACTTTAAACAATCTTTTTTCTTTTTCTTTTTCTTTTTCTTTTTAATTTCATAGTGTTTCATAATAATTCTGATTCAGAGAAAATAAATAAATAAATAAATAAATCATTGTTAACTTCTTATATATATACTGTTTAAAATATATAAATTGAATATTTCTTCTCTATTGCATTTTCATGGTTCTAAGTATTTACTTTACTATTTTTGCAAGTAACATATGTGTATGAATAATATGTATTTCTTTTCTTACTTATTACTCTTCTTAGTATCATTATTATTTTGTTAGGTTATCATATTTTTGTGAAAAAGCATTTGTGTGATTCTTGGTTATGTTCAATTCCATTGTGATTCATTACTACATATCAAAAGCTTGCTTTAACACATTGCTCTTGAAGCAATAACCTCTTTTATTGATAAATAAATAAATAACTTTTTAACCCAAAAAATAAAATAAAATACTATTATAAAATGATAATATATAAAAACACAAGACCAACTTTAATACAAAAGCATAATTCAAAGGCAAATATTATTGTTATTATAAGGTTGGTGAGTTTTCTGGAAATATAATTCTCTTACAAAACTAATACCATTTATTGTACTGGTTATATTTATTTTAATTGAATAAACAATCTAAGCTGATTCATAATTTTTTCACATTCATACCTTTTAAGAAGTTTTAAAGATAGAAAAATAGATTTTTTAATAATAAAAACATATATGTTCAAAAAAAAAATGAAATTTATCATGTATCTAAAATATTATGATATTTAAATCAAAAAATCAAAAAATCAATATTATATCAAAATTGATTTATGGTAATTATAGCTTCAAAAAAAATAAACATATATTATTTGATCATAAATAAAATAAAAATATTTTAATA
Organism: Physcomitrium patens; assembly: GCF_059467195.1. Taxonomy (NCBI): domain Eukaryota; kingdom Viridiplantae; phylum Streptophyta; class Bryopsida; order Funariales; family Funariaceae; genus Physcomitrium; species Physcomitrium patens. The sequence continues at coordinate 17,357,474 of NC_143420.1, read as the reverse complement.
TATATATATATATATATATACACATTCATACATACAAAAAAAGAATTCTTTTTCTACACATCAAGAGATCTTTATGCTTAGAAGGACAAGGTGAGAGGCCAAAATTTTGAAAATCTTTTCATTAATTGAAATCAAGAAGTCTTACTTGGCTTTACACCCAAAAAAAATTAGCCCAAAGGCCATAAGAAGAAAAATAAGGTGGATGGCACTTTTTTTTCACTACATAGCATGAACAGTATTGCCCCTTAGAATTTGTTTTGGACCCATATTAAAATGAGGTTTTTAAAAAAAATCAAGAAGCTTGGTCAAAAATTGCCAAATTTCCTGAAATAAAAATTCCTAGCATCAACTTTTTAAACCTCTTACAATTTTTAGAATCAAGATATGAAGTGACACATGTAGACTAATTGTGAAAACAAACAAGAATGATTCGGTACATTTCATGTCTTCTTCCCATTTTATATTCTATCCAAAAGACAAATATCTTGTAACCACAAAGGGGACCTTGATAAAACATTTGAACCATTACCTTTCAAAATGGGCTTCTAACCACAAAAGACCCCATAAAAACAACCATTCTCCAACCATAAAATTAATTTACCATTCCAATCTTTCTAGAACCCGAGTTTCCCTAAAAAACAGAAGAGAGAAAAAAACACGACTTAATAACACTGACAAGCACCGATTTGCAAAGCGCAGGAAATGAGAACTGGGAACTGGGAACGGCAGGGTTCAAAGCAGATAGCACACACAGGGAGTGCGGGGCCGGTGAGGGAGACAAGGGGGTGGTGACGCGCCGCGGGAGCGGGGGCGGGGGTGGGGTCAGGAGCAGGCGTGGCGCTTCCTCGCGCAGGAGCTGCGCCGCTTCAGTGGTGGTGGAGCAGCTCCTATGCACTCTCCCTCACTCCCTCCCTCACTGACTGGCTGGGTGGGGTGGTTGGGTTGCAGGGCAATGGGGGGATCGTGAGGGTAAATTAGCAAAGGGAGTGGAGAATCACGCGGAGGGGGATCATGACTAACCTGCAGATTAATGGCCTGCTCAACGTGACGACGCTCTAGGCTCTCTCTCTCTCATGCTTTGCATTGCGCTTAGCCAGCCAGCCAGCCCCACCCCCCCCTTCCCCAACCAGTAACGCCTCCGCGAGTGGGCGGCACGCGCTGCCGGGGCCCGCTTGCCCGCCGTGAGCCGTGGATCCCTCATCGGACGGTTTGTGGTGGCTCGTGTGGCCTCCACGCTCACCCTCCGGGCCCCATTGGGTCCTTTACAAACTCTGGGATGCGCGGCAGCTCTCTCGTATCAGCTGCAGCAGCATCCCCTCTCCCAGTTGCCAGCCCTCGCTTCTCAGCGCTCTCAGCTCGGTCGCCGCGGGAGCCTTGCATTGAGCCAGCCGCGTTCAGACTATGGCTCGTTTGCAGCAGCTCCTGTGAGGCGACTTCCTTATCGTTTCCCCCTTGCAGTTTAAGTGCATTGTGAAGAGATTTTTCTGAAGCGCAAATTGGGTTGATCTTCATCTCTCCAGTTCTCAAGTTGAATAGAGGGAAATTAAACCTCGTGATTCGTACCTGAGGGCTAGGCGAGGTGATTCCATGAGATTTTGAGCTCTGGGACTGAAGTTACAACTAGCTTGAAGGTGGATTTACTCTTTGCTAGTTTTCTCGTTGAGTCCGGAGCCAAGTTATATGAGAAAGAGGTCTTCAGGAGTGAGTCTGACAATCTGGTGGAGGCCAGTGGGAGATGCAGAGTCCGAGGTTCTAATCGATGAGGGAGGAAACCTTCTGTTTCACATGCCTTTGATAGTTGTAGTTTGAGAACGTATACCACCGTGGAAGTTCCTCGGGCGCTTAGTGGTGTTCACGACAGTCCTGCACTTGTTCATGGTGATAATCAGTGTGCACAACTTTGCAAATCACTGAGCATTGCAGTTGTACGGGTGCTCACAGACAGTACTAGCTGCTATTACCGTTCAGTGCGGTTAAAGCAGTGGCTGGTTTATCAGCCAATAGCAGGTTTTGCTGCTGTTGTATATGCTCGTAGGCCAAACCGCTAGTTTCGTCCATCACCTCCTGCTTTTGTGGTTTAAGAGAGGTTTTTATCGAACTGCTTCTATGGAAGTCAGACTCTCGGTAATCGAAGGCGTAGAGGTTTAGTGTTGCTACGGTAATTCCTACGGTCCTTTCGACGCTTCAGCACAACGTCGACATTGAAACGGTGACACATTGTCTCCGACATTTTTTGTTTCTTCTCCGACACATTCATTTTTACAAGTGAACTTCTGCATTTTCAAACTCTATCTAGCACAATGGGGGTTCCAATTGCAGACCAAGCCACCGAGCTCTCAGCCTCCAGACGCATCACGTACCTGCATGGCCGTCCTTCCAACTACGATGTAGAGGAAAGGCCGATGTTCGCTACCCCAACCTCATCCAAGGCACCGCTTGAAGATGAAATCACAGCTCCCAAAAAGTCCCCTCACTACTCGCACCGAGCGCCTTGGCTGCGAGCTTTGGTCCTGGGTGGTAACGACGGCCTGGTATCCATCACATCCCTGATGCTTGGCGTAGACGCGGTGGTCATGGCCGAGAGCGGTAGAGCCTCCGTCATCAGTGGCGTTGCGGGACTCGTCGCCGGCGCTTGCAGTATGGCAATCGGGGAGTTCGTGTCTGTGTTCTCGCAACGCGATAGCGAGCTCGCTGATCTAAATATCGAGCGTAAGGTACTCAGCGTTTCTTTCGAATTCCTCTACAATAAAATTCTACTCGTCAGATAGGAGATTCCCATGCTTGTCATTGTCGTGTCTTGTTATGAGTTCTCATGGTTAAATCGTAACTTCCGATTCCTTTACATACGTTTCCAGCTATGCAAAATGAAATAAGTCTGCAAAAGTTTTATTTTGTTATGGAAACTTATTTGTACATGCCAGTCACATAAATTCATAGCGCTATCAGCTGTCTCTTTTCTTTTCATTTCTGTTTTTCTTTTTTTAAACGATTATTTTCTTCACTAGAGGGATGTTACGGAGCCATGGTTGCGCGAGATATATGTAGTATCCAGAGAACATAAATTCTGGGATCGTGCAGATCTCTAGATGATATAACAGACGCCAACCTCACAATTATCAACCGCTAATGAGATGATAATGAAAGTCCCCTCTCCTCATACAAGTGCCCCGTTTCGAGAATATTGTGTCAGTGCCCGCCTTCCATAAAATCATCCAGGGGAATGATATAGAAGTCTCTTGGGATGGGGGTCGGAAAACGTGCATCCTCTGGGTGCTAGGTGTCCTGTGTGTGAAGCTCGTACCGTCTCTCAAGATCATGGTGGTTGCAATGAGCTCATGCACCCTCAGATCACGGTGATCTCTATCGAGTCGTTCCGCAACCATCACTGGTTTCTAAACCAGATAAGATCTGATATTATGACATACGTTCATGTAGTCACTCTGGGCTCATGTTACAGTGTAGAAAAAGGTTTGTATCCCGCTTTGCAGATTCGAGGATGGAGTATGATTTACTGGATGTTGCAATACAGTATGTCGTCGTGACTGTTATACCTGTTAACTCTTTCTCTACCGCAATGCAACGGAAGTTTGTTGCTGATGATCTTCAAAGGTAAGTGTCAATCCTCGACTCTACGGAATCTAGCCTCATTTACCGGATGACATGAACGTTATGCAGGAGCTTCTCCTTGCCCCCGATGTGGAGCTGGAAGAACTAACGCAGATCTACGTGAGTCGGGGCCTCAGCTATTACCTCGCAAAACAGGTAACAACAATGACTCTCAATACAGTGACCTAACTTTTAAAATATACTATTCGCTCAGCTCGCTTCAAGACTCGCTTTGAAACTAATTCTCGCGTGATGAAAAAAATGTTTGTTAGGTGGCGGAGGAATTGTCCAGAGTGGACGCTCTGAAGGCTCACGCCAGAGACGAGCTGGGCATTGACCTGGACGAGCTCTCTAATCCTGGGCAAGCAGCCCTCGCTTCTGCCATCGCTTTTGCCTCCGGCGGCGCAGTGCCGCTCCTTGCGGGCTCCTTCATCTCCAGTTACCCCTACCGACTAGCCTCCATTGTCGCCTCCGCGTCCCTAGCCCTCGCCTGTTTCGGCGCCATCGGTGCCCGTCTTGGTGGTGCCAACATATTCAAAGCAGCCTTCCGGGTTCTGTCTGGCGGGTGGCTGGCCATGCTCATCACCTACGGCATCCTCCGCCTCATCAAATGCTTCTTCAACATGTGAATCACGCACGTATCACTTGAATCACCGACACCTTGACACCTTCACGCGTTCTGATCCATCCCAGAGGATTAGTCGATCATCAGGCCCTGCATTTGCCACTTTTGTAATTATGGGCTCCATCTCGCCCCTCTTCTAAATCTGAATCAGCATCAACCATTCTCCATCTGCTCGCAATGATTCTTCTTTTCATTTCTGCAAGTAAAAACTAATTGCCGCTGTACATTGCTTACATTCTAGTTGTGTTTAGGCAGCGGAACATTGTGAATTGAGTCAGCCGTTCGGAAGCTCTCTTCGTTGTCAACAATGGAGTAAATGAAGTTTCCTTTCACCTGGTCTTGTGCATGCATGCTTGGTTCATTCGTATGCAAGAGGCTAAGTATGTTGCCATAGGGATTGTATCAACTTCATGTCTCTGTAGTCAAATTATTCGACTCCCAGTGAATGTAAAACAAAGTCGAGCGTGTGCACACACCAATTGACCAAGATTGTTTTGGAAGAGTCTCACATTAAGAACATGTCAGATTTAAGTTGAAACCCATGCGTTGCGATTATTCACAAACATGCTTCATTCATATCCCCAGCAGTGATCAACTGCTATGTGAAGGCAAATGCATCTTTGAAATCCTCTTTCATGACTGAGAATCACTATCCGGAGACACTATTCGGCCCCCATCTGTTCACTGATACACTACTGACAGATATATTTTATTCTCTTCTAATTCCACCAATACAACAGTCAAGTTTGTGCGGGACGTAAACATTCAGATTCTGAATTGAAACACGAACAATCAAAACGATTAATGATGCTTCCCTTGTAACATCGGGCATAATTTTCCGGCCTACGGAAATGATATCCCCATGAACACGACAAACGTTAGCCCCTGTCACAGGCAAACGTTTCCGAAATAACTTTGTATAAATGTTGCAAAAATTCGATAACCAATTATCCCAGTCTTAATCCCACTTGTTAGCACAACTGGGCGACATTCACTGAGGACTAACCATAATGTACAGGACACTAAATATGCATGATGACAAGGTGCCGGAACCTCGCGGTCACTGGTGCTGTCCTACACCTTATTGGCGACGTGGCTCACGGTCTTTGATAACTGCGCAAATGCGGTCCAAATTTCAAAAATTCTCAAACAGTTCCGTTGGCAGCTGTCCTTTCGTTACCGCCAACTTCATTCACACCTCCACCGTCACTCTGTCAACTCCAATTTGCTACAATAATCTGCTCCGTGTCGCCCACCAGCCAGCTCGGAGTTCTCTTTCTGGGCAGCCGCTCCAGACTCTCGCTGCTGTGGACGTTGCCAATTATCGAGCCTGTTGGTACTGGAAGAATAGCTATCTGATTATCGCAGCTGGTGAGAATTCTCGCTGAGATCCGGAGTTGCTGTAGCCTCTCAGGAGTTACGAATTGGTGGCATGCTCATTGAGGGTTCTGGAGTTCACAGAGCGGATGTTAGAGGAGGTTTGTATTGTGAGGTCTTCTGCGTCTCGTGTGGTTTGGTGAAGGTTGCGGAAGTCAACAGATTTGAATTGTTTGTTCAGCAGTGGCTAAGGTGTAGTGATCGAGAAGATTTTGTTTTTCAATATCTTTGAATTAAAGCCCCATTTGAGACAGCCATGGCTGTGGGGCACTGCGGGAAGCAGTCGACAAACCCATTTGAGACATCTGACAGCGAGGTTTCATACGTCAACCCTTTTGATGACGACGATGATGCGCTTGAAGTGAGCTCTGCGCATTTTGCTTCTTCAGCTTCGGTCCCGAAAGAGGTGAACCGTGGTAGCTATTCCTGTGAGGAGGATGGGGAGGATCTCATACCAGTGAAGGTGGAGAGGACATCCGACAAAGTGCGGCATCCATTAATGGAGGTTTTTACCACATATTCCCGATTCCTCGGAACATGTCACAATGGGGTTTCAATTCGTCTTTCTTGCATCTCTGAATTGTGTTTTTAGAAATTCCATCACACTGTTCTGAAAATAGTAGTGCCGATCTCTTTCTGGTAGCCCAGGACGATGAAGCGTTGAGCGATCTGAGCAACCTGATTGGCCAGCTCAAGAACATGTCCCTCTTAATTAATTCGGAAATTTCGAAGTACGTTTTTTTCTCCTTTTTCTTGCGACTATGCTCTTGCGTCACTGGCACTTCCTGTCCGTAACATAGAGATGTTTTCTAAGTCGAACTTGGGTTTCCATGTCTACGCAGACAAACTGAAGGCTTGGCTCACCTAGTGTACGATGTAGAAGAACTTAACGCTCGAGTGAAAGGTGCCAACGTCAGAGGTCATCAACTCCGTAGATGATACTCGTACCGTATGAGCGGCAAAGAGTCCTTTTTAGTCACAAAATAACCAATTCTCGACCCTTAATTTTAGTGTGAAAGAATGTTGTAAAATGTTTTAGAAATCAATGAGTTTTTAGAGAATATATCATTATTTGGTGTGGAAATTGGGACCCAATGAACTATTCTTAGTCACGTTACTTTGATTATTTTAAGGTAGAGATCAAAAACATGCTTGCAATCACAACAGTTCTCGCAGCATTCGACGGCTCGGAGAAGTCTCAATGCTACAATAATCTGTTAATAAATCTTGCTATCCATAACAAATTTTCAGTTCTCTCTCAAGTCCTAGTCGCTCATGAATCCATTGCAGGATTTCATTCAAAAGTGCACTGCCTCTACTGGTTTTGTCACACATCTTCCAAACCTCATAAAGACCCTGACTGGATAAATTTCTACTAAGGACCTCACTTATTAGAACCTTGTCACACAAGCCTGAAAGCTTGTTCTTTCAACACTGTAACACGAAATATCTAGCCGGGGTAGGGTATCAAACTATATTGCTACAGTCCAGGTGGGTTATTTATGTCTTCTCAGAGTACGTTGCACCAATTGTGCTGCACGGCATTCCTGTCAAAGTCTGTCAGTAGGTTGCTTTAGTGAGGCCGCTTGGGGGTGGCATTCATATGTGTGAGAACGTCGACTGTACCCACGAATTCCTGCTTAACTTTGATCAATAACAAGGAAATTTTTGAGATTCGTGTTAACGAAGGAGGGTACAGTTGAAAGGCACGGATCAGAGGAGCCTAGACATGAACTCTGCTCATGTTAGCGGTGTTTGAAAATACGACATTCATGGCACTGTGGATCGCCACTGTCTTGGAAGATTCCGCATTTGAGGACATGGTGCCCTGAACAAGTCCACATTTAAACAAACTTAAAGGCATTATACCTAATAAGGTAGCAGTAAGGCATTATACCCAATAAGGTAGCAGACCAATTGTCAACCACCCCCATATTCAAACTATAGGATGGGGTATTTCTGCAGTCAACCAATTCTAACATTTTGTGGTTGGAAATAGGTTGGGGTCTTGTGTAAATGATGTTAAATTGTGAATAATATAAATAATTCATTGTACTTGGAATTAATATGCATAAATTGTGAAAAATCAATTTATGTATTAGTGGAGTTGTACATATGTGGCAGTTGACTATACATTAGTGAATTAGGAAGTCATTATAGCAAGATTTAAAGATGGAGGATGTGCTAAATATTGTTTGGAGATGAGAAGAAACAAGGAAGAATGGTGGCAAAAATCTAACTCAAACATAGTGGATTACTTACAACTCAATGTTTGAATTTTTCTTGCCTCATCAACATATTTACACCTGTAGGCATCACAAAATTAGGTGAAGTTTGATAACATTGATAGATGTAAGTTGTAAAAGTTGGATTCTTGGTTTTGTAACCTACCACTAATCAAAATTAGATAGGTCTATATGTCCAAAATGGGTCAAAGAGAATACTGAAAAGAAATCTATATCTTTATAGTGTAGTGAAAATTAATTAACCAAAATTATTTTTATTGAGTAATCCATTTACCTATTTATCTACTTAATTAAGTATCTACTTATAGTGTTTTCATCTTATTAATTTTTTTTTCAATTTGAAAAATTACATTTAAAAATTAAAGGCTAATTTTGTAAAAATAAATAGTTAAAGAAATGATATGACAAAAACTTTGACAATGTTTTAAAATAAAACTAACAAAAATCACCATTAAAAATTGGAAATTAAATATTTAGGAATTTCAGCATGGTGGATATGTCTCTCTGGCAAGAAGAAATAAAAAAGTAAAAATAAAGTAAAAATAAAAGCAATTGAGAGAAAGAAAATAAAATAAAGAACAATAATAACAATAATTGGTTAAAACACTTTAAAAACCATTTATTATTATGTGTAATGTTTGGCAAGAAAAAATGTGCGTTGTCCTCAAAACTGTCCATTTTTTAGAACAAAACTCTAAACTAGAGTTGCAAATAAATATTAACTAGTAGATTTTCATTTGCGATAAAGGATTTGGCCCTCACACTTGCTACATAGGCACTGGAAAAAATAAATAAATAAAGAAATTTTAACCCTACTTATGGACATTGTAAAGTCTACTAGAAAGAATTTGTTCAGATGCAAAGGTTGGCCCATGACCATTGCATCCCTAAATTGAGTCACACTTTGATTAGGTTCACCAAACAACTTTAAACCATTGTCTTTATCTATAAGCTAACAAATTAGGCAGATAGATCAAAAATCTATAAACTTGCTAGAGTTCTTTTTATTTGGATGAACACCAATTTCATATTTTCACCCTCCCAAACATCAATTGTCGGGGTTGATTTTCAATGACCAAAATTATTTCATTAAGTAGCTTTAAGTTTACCTGGTTGGTTTCATAAAACAAAAATCAATCGTAACTTCTGTTAATTTTGTACTTACAGAAATCCCAATTCATTGTATTAAAACTTAGCAGATTAATTTTTAATAAATGTAAAATGCTATAAAAATTGTAAATTCATTTGTTTCCCTGTAAATCCAAACGACGATTCGCAATGTATAAAAATAAGCTTTTTACTTGCAGACAGACTATTTTTTAAATAAAAACGTTTTGTTTTTTTTTATTATTATTATTATGACAAGCACAATGGAGTGCAGTAGAAAAAGCGAACCACTGGACAAGATACCAGACGAGAAAACTAAAATAATAAATGCCATTGCAATCCCCAAAACAATGAAGAGACGATACTGCAAATAATCAGAAATGAATTTACTGAAAGGAGCTACTAATGGGGTGATCCTAAGCATAGTACATGTACAAGCTGTTGGATGCAGCACAGGCAATCAAATTGGCTGCGGGATGCCACGCTAAGTGCAGAAGCTTTGCAGTATAATCATACGTTCCATTCTCTGCACCAGGGTTCTCGTTTCCTCCTGGGTCAACACGGAGATGGATGTTAGATTAAACATCATCTCCGAACATCCTGGAATCCAAAGCCCATAGCAATGGAAGTAAAACTACTAAAAACCTCATTTGTCTAGAAACTGACCTCGTCGGTTGTCGCAACAGCCTCGAGCAATGTTGACCAGCTGACTTGAAAGTCTCGACGGTGGGGTTGCATTTCGTCTAGTAACACACATGTGGGATCAACGATTACCGTAACCGCAAATAAACATAATAGTTTAAAGAAAGCTAGTGGACTATCCATGCCTTGTTAACTTTCAACAAGTGTCACGAAAGGTCCACTGACGTTGAAGCGTTTGACCAGAGTATTCACACCTGTTGGGACTTTTGCTGGCTTCCAAAATTGAAGACACCTCACCTCCAGTAACCGCCTCAAACACGCGAAACAAGTTGCTGAAACAAGGAACAGTGGAGCGTCAATTTAAATGTCATTGGTACTACATAAAGCTTCAAACCCACGACCATACATACACTGCCAGTAGGACACAAAGCTGCTCGAAGATATACCTGTAGGAGCCAGTTGCGACGTGTGCACCATCTCCACTCCAACAACACTGGAATTTATCTAAGATGGAATCGTTTTCGTACAGATCACAGAGCTGCAGGCAATACCGTATCACATTAGAGCTCGCCTCACAGAATCATTCGGGATATTTGATCTCTAAGAGGCATAATGTGTCAAAAATTTGTCAAACATACGAGGAGCATAAGCAGAAAAGAGTGATGTGTAGAATTCGGGATGAGAACCTTCGGCCGCAAATGCTCATGAACCTTCAGAGTCGCGACGGGACCCGCTTCCATGTTCACGTCCCACAACTGCAAATGACATACACGAAAATGAGCAGTTTCTTCAACTTAAAGTTTGCCTAAAAATCTTAATGCACCCTTCAACTAGTATAAAAGACGATGCGTAGATAAACGGATGGTACAAACCTTTAGAGTCATGTAATCTCGACTAAGAATGTATCGACCACTCCTTACAAACTTAATGTCAGAGATAGAAGAGATAATCTCAGTGAAAAAAGACCTTGTTGCTGCGGGTTCTATGTCCTGAAATCTGAAATAAAAATAAAGAAGCCACCCTCTTTAGAAAAGAAAAAGAAATGTAATTTACAACTTAGTAAAGCAAGACATCACTGTCAAAATATATTTATAAGATGAACTGCTCTAAAACCACAAGAACACTAGTCGCATTTGCAGACAGATGTGTATACAGACTTACAGTTTTGCGTGTGTGTCACAAAGAGCTGACTGGCGCATGTCAATGAGCCGGATAGACCCTTTACTGCTACTATATGCTAGCACATTGCAATGCGTAGGGTGAAACTCTGCTGACGTTATGACCTCTGTACATACGACAGCCAACCCAGTGAATTAAAGGCACCAACTAGCCTCGTCCTCGTACTACGACAAACACTATTTCAGAGTAAACGAATCAAAAACATATCCTATTATGTCGACGTCTTCCAAGGAAGGCAGTCTGCGGAACAGTACCTGTAAGGTCCTCCATATTGACTGGTTTCAAGTCAACTATGTTGTAACTTTGATCGTTCACTTCGAGGTTCCAAAGATTTATTCTCAAATCATCCGCAGAGATGTACGTTTCACAGTCACTGCACATTGCGAATCGCCACTGATTAAGTAATTCCTTTCCCGATGACACATGCTTGCAAGTACGTGAAGCGTGCTCTTTCGGGCTCTGTTGTTACAGTGACGAATCAGCGCAAAATAAACGACGTAAGCTAATATGTCATAGTACACTTATCGACAGCACAGGGTCTGAAATAAAAGCTTACCTGTTAGTGGAGATGGAATTGATGTGATATGCATGGGCATTGGCATATACTTTTCTACACCTAGCAACCAACGTTGACTCATTGCTTGAAACCTACAACTCATGGTTTAAAGCACATCAATAGACAGTATCAAGGAGGAGTACAGAGACCAAGATCTTTGTGACACACATGCAAAAATGTAAGTCTCATGCCGCAGAAACCGAGCTACAGAGATCTCTAGTCTTCAGAGAACCTAGAAGGAACAGGGTAATTAATGTACGTAGTGATCAGGCAGTTAAGAGATGGGAGCATGATCGACTACCGAGGGAAGATGCAGCGCTGGGATCCCGCCAAGTGGAAACATAAAATCGGAGTCACTGCTGAATGGGAAGGAACGCGAGCGGGGGCAAAAACCTGTTGGGTTAAGTGACAGGCTGCTGGATATTGCACTGCCGTTGCCATAAACTCCAGGAGCTATATTCAGGTTAGATACTTGTTTCAACTTCTTCTCTGATACCTGTAATATGGCAAAAAGTTATGCAATAGAAAAGGAGCCACCCAAAAGTCTTAGTCAACAATAGGAGACGTAAGATGTTTTCGTGGTCAAGCACCGTCAGCTGTAAGTACCTTCCAAGATTTAATCGTTTTATCATTCGTAGACAGCAGGAACTTAGCACCATTGGCAGTGTGGCACCACTTGATTTTATTTATCTTTTCTTCTATCTCATGACTCTTCAAGTAGTCAAACTGCAGATAGGCAAGTACACATGCAACAACAAGATAAGCAATTACACAACAACAATTATCAATATTTAAACAAACAAAATAAACAAGTAAAAACAATCATTGTCACCTCGGGTTCATGACTTTGAATCTCTGTGGAGTATCGGTAATCTGGATGCCTGGATGGTGAACAATCCGTGTTTTCCAACTCCTTGCGTGTGCGTTGCTGCAGAAGGAAAAATAAGCATTAGCACGAATACCGTGTTATATTCTTTCTTAGGATGTGGACATTTTCAAACATCTAGCAAAGCACGATCTGTAATTTTATGTACTGCTCAGACGCAAGTTTAAAGAGACCGACGTAGCGAAAGATAAGTCTACAGCATCCAACATCCTAAGTTTGTGAAAACGAAAACTCACCTCTACGCCATCCGTTCTGTCAAACAACACAACACGTCCTCCTCGATCCCCAGTTGCTAAATGTTCCCCAGATTTATCAAACTCAATTGCCGAGATGATATCGACTGCCATAATAACGAGTAGAAAGTTACAACTAGATTTAAGTCAGACATACGTATGGAACCTACTGGAAGCAAACTCATTGCAGCTTTAGCGTTCTTAAGCGGAAGATTACGTCACAGGGGAAAAAGGATCTGACCAACCCATGATATGGTGCACAGGAGAAAATTTCGCATTGAAGTCGATCAACAAGTTTGAACACATTAAAAAAACTCGCCAGGCTTTGAAACTGAAAAGGAAAGCTAATGGTACTAATTGGTGCTCCAGACTGAAACCTCCCATTAGGGTTTAAGAAATCTAGTTCCCAAAAATGGAGAAATGGTGTGAAGAGTGAAAAATCGTTGTCCACGAAGCGGTAGACTAGAATTGGCTGGAGAGTGGTTTGTATGTTTAGAAAGTAGCAACGAATTGCCGATCCTACATGGCTTCTCCAAGAAAGTTCAGCCAGCATTAGATGACAATTTGGATCAACGACAAACTTAACACTTAGCGTGCTCCTCAAATCCATCGGTCACAATCTGAGCCCCAGCAGAATAACACTCAGTGGAAAACAAAAAGTCCCAGGGTGGATCCGCATCCTCGTTTGTCGATCTAAAGAGATTGACGTGACTACTAAGACAGTCGACGGCCTGTGGGAGATGGAGATGTCGAACACTAAAAATGCGGAAAGTTTCGAAAGGGCATAAGATCGTAGTACCTTCTTGGACTTCTTCACCGATGCCGCGCTCACCAAACACTTGCGAGAATTTCCACTCAAGGGAAGGTTGCGAAGACGACACGGGGCCCCCTTCCGCAGCCCCGCTCGGCAAGCCACTGATCATCACAACGGCTGTCTCCGCCACAAATCTCTGAATTTCCTGCTGTCCCTACCAGACCCTACCGTCAGCTTCTACTAAACGCATATCCAAGGAAGATCTCCACGGCACAGCTCCCTTGCCTTCCGGGAGCTTCATCGCCCTGCACATAGCTCCACACCGCGCGTGCATCACCTCGTTAGAATGCTCCGGACGTGGGGGTTCCATTCGCAGGCGCCGCGAAGCCAAGGACGCAGCCTCCAGCTCGTAAGCATGGGCTATGGCGACCCGTCCACAACCAGACGCCCCCACTCTCGCAAACAACCAAGCGCAACCCCCCGCTCAGCCACAACACAAGCAAGACAAAGCCCAGATTGATTTCGCCCTTCTGCCCGCCGAGTCTGCCCCTCGGCTCTACCTGCCCGAGCCCCTGCTACCTCCAACATTTACAGTCGGAATATAGCTTGGATTCCAATTTAATACCCACCCCAAGTGCCTAAATGCGCGTGATTGTCGCACATTGTCGATAAAGATAGTAACTGTTCCATGTTTTCAGAAGCACGAGTCTGCAGAAAGAAAAAGACTGTGGAAGTGCTTGCTCAAAAGTTAGTGCAATGCACCGTGTGAGTTTATGAGTGCGTGTGCACTGGCTTCACCTGGTCTTGAGAAACCATGAGGGCTGTTTTGCAATGTCACGGATCAACTCATGTTTACAATGAGAGAGGGAGAGATGATCGACTCAATGAGCTAAAAAAAAATTGTCGATTATTTTATTCCTGGCAAATTATCACGACATAGAAAAACCAGTTCGAAAGTGTTGATTGTTTGTCGACGAGGTTAAGAATATAACTGCCATGGCAAATTCAGATCTATGCATCCGCAGAAAAAAATGCGAAGCTTATCTGAAACAAACGACCAAGCAATGTGCACTGGCAAAACTTGCTTGCTGCGGAGTTCATAGACCACAACAACGATCTGCAATCTTTTGCCAGTGACAGTGATCAAGTTACAAGCTCTCAAGTCGCACCACAATTGATTCAGCTCATGTTACATGAGTCCGCAAACATGATTGTGCGCGATCAGGCTCGTGAGCCATGTCCGGCCTACAAACTAAGAAAGACATCTACAGATTGAAGGCCGGTTTCTACAGAAAAGATTGTGTGTATGTGAGAGAGTGTGCGAGGGTAGTTTCAATTCAGCGACGTCGTCTTCCACGACAACCCTGGCAGGTTCACCAGGCCCAGACGAAGATCCAGGGGCTTCGTAAGGACCGCTCCTCCATGCGGTGCCGCGGCGTATGGCACTGGTTGAACCGCCCGGGCAAGTTCACCCCGCGGTTATAGCAAGTTTGACATAAATCGTACCCGCAGCTCTCCGGGCAATCGAGACAATGAAACCTTTTGCCAAGGATGGGCATCATACCACACCCGTCGCACCCCACGTTAGAGTGGACCGTGCTATTATTGTCGGGATCGTCAGCCGGCTGAACTATCCAGCCCGCGAACGCTCCTCGACCAACCTCGTCCTTCCGAAGCTTGTGATCGCGCGCGAATTCTCTCTCCATGTACTGCTCAAGTTCGACACAAACCAGCGGGAATGGCCCGGGGTGGTACACTCCACAGACGCGGCAAGTGTTGGACGGGCTAGACACGGCGCATGACTGGCACATGAGATGGCCACAGTTCATCGCCACCGGCTTGCAGAGCAGCTTCTTGCAGACATTGCAGTTGAGAGTGGTCTTAGGGCTACGAGAGGACGAAGACGAGAGGGGCTCTATCGCAGGGGAGTAGAGATTCTGGTCAGATTCCTCCGCTGCAACCTCCAGCGCGCGGCTTTCGTATTCTCGGGGGTAGATGAGCTGCAGAAGGTGATGGAGCTGGGGGGCGACTCGAGGTTGGTGGATGTAGGCTTTCTGGCAGACCGGGCAATGGGAGACTGTGGAGGTGTTCATGGATCGGTGCACGCACCAGAAACAAAACATATGGCCACACCCCTGCACGACGGGCTTGTAGGCCAGGTCCAGGCATATAGGGCAGTTAAACGGCTTCCCTTCCTCCGTCATCTCTCCCGACTCCCTCCAACTCTGCACGAACAGCGAAGAAGTGAAGATGTTCGCAAGAAAATTCACCCCGCTCTCTCAGTTGAAAATTCCTCGTACTCCCTCTGCGTCAGCCATTTTCAACTTCGGCAGCACCTGTAAGTCATTCCGCATGAGAAGCACTAAATTAATATTCAAGCCCCAAGCGAACCAGAAAAAAAAAAAAAAAAAAAAAAAAAAAAAACTCTACACCTGCACACCCTACGAAATCCTTAAGAAGAGCAACAAAAAGATAAAGCGTCTAAACGTCGACTCAATGGCCGGTGAGGATCTCCTAAGCAATTGTCACGCTACAGCGCGAATTATCACACCGGCTTCAATCGGCATTTCGCAAGACGCGTCAATGGACCTCGAATTTCAGATGGAGTGCGCTAAAACAGCACGATAAGAAGGGATACGCTTGCGGAAGTGGTGTGCGAAGCGACACTGAGATGTAGAATTCATAGCTGCGGCGTCAACTCACCTCATGAAAATAGCCTACATCCGCGAAGTGCCGCATTGAGCAACAATCGATGAAGCCCGGAGTCGCGAGACGGTGCCCTGGTGCTGCAAACTAGACTGACTGAGTGCTGCTGCACGACTGTGCAGACTGCATCTCGCAGGTACCCCCCCCCATTCCGACAAGCACACAGTTGAACGAAGCTTCTTCATCCACTTTCGCATTCAGTTCGGGGATCATATGATGTAACTCATCCAACATGCCGGAATTAGAACGGCCATCCTGTAGAGATCGTTCGCTAGGGTTGCGGGAAGCGAGTGGATGGATGTAAGCCCCATGGCGTGCTGTTGCTTGTGCAAGGATGAGGATGAATCTTCATCCTGTTGGATGAATGAATTTCTTTTGGATTCATCGCTTGGAATCTGTGGGGACTTCATGGAAGTAGCTCAATGGACGATTGCAACCACTGAATAGGAACACTCCAATCCTACACATATGGTGTGAAAAGGGGTTCGCAATCAGAGGGACGATTCTAGGAAATTCTAAGAAAATAGTACTTGGAGGGGGGAGGGAAGTTACCGAGGGAATCTCAGAATTGAACGCCGAGAAAAGTAAATAGCATGGGTGTGTGTAAATTTAGACACGGAATATACTCTTAACATTCTCTCTGCTTTTCGGATGAGTTTGAGACAGCTCCTTTATTTACGTCGAGCTGGCTGCTTTACCCCCCCCTCCTCCTTCTCCTTTTCCTTTTCATCCTTCCTTTCGCTTTTTCCTTCTCATCCTGCTATTTTTTAAATCTCCTTCGTCTCTCTACCTTTCTTCCTGCTCTGAACTTTATCTTTATCTTCCTTTTTTCTTTCCTCTCTCATTTCCTTCCACCTTCCGTTCTTAGTTTCTGAATGTATGTTCTTTGTTGTTTCACATTGGTTGATTAATGAATTAACTACAATATTAAATCTTACGTGAAAAAGGTCTGAAGGAACTTTACAGTTTTGAGTTGCTGCGTAATTTCTTTTTGTAAAGATTATGATGTAGTTGGACAACGAGAAGTGAGTTATCTTCCACTTATATTGATTATATAAATATTACAATCTATTCTAAAATTGTGTACATGCCTGTGACTACAGTAATTTTATTTTTTTCACTAATGCTAGTGCATTAAATCAATGTTTGACATGCCTTGTAGATAAATCAAACTTGATGGTAGAAATAAAAATAAAAATAAGAATGCTTGTGTATTTTAAATTCTTTTCTAATCGAAAAAATTCAAACCATTTTTTTAATATTATATATATTTTAAAGAAAATAAATAGGCTTATTGTAAATTACCCAAATTTGAGATACCAAACATGTTCTACTATCCATTTCAGTAACACAAATTTTGACCTACTATGTGTATGGATATTTTATAGAGTAGGCTGAGGCATTTCTTTTTTTAGAACATTGATAGTTTGTATTTCTGTGTATATCTACAGTTTACATTGCAGTATATTTCCAAGTATAGTCTAAATGATTCATCAATAAAGAATGAAAAATAAAATTTGAAATTGAAGTGCATTATAAGAACATTTCTAAATAATCTATCTACTTTTCTTGGATCTTAATCTGTAATCCTTCAACTTATAAAAATTACAGAAAAAAATGTAATTAAATTTTACATAGCAAAATATACTATAATTTTTTATAAAAATTATCCATGTGGGATAAATCTTTTAAAAATGTATGTCTGTATGTGTGTTTTTGTATATAATAATAATAATAATAATAAAACCATTAATACACAAGTTACCACATTTAAAGACATCCATTACAAATCTTGAGTTCAATTTCAATTAATACATTTTGAATGCTAGATAAGAATATATTATTGTAATTAAAAACTAAATATAACTATAAAAACTATATTATATTACTTAAAATACAGAATAAGAAATTAAACTTTTTTCAAAGTCTTGTATTTAATCTTGTAAACTATTTTATTGTATTCCATAACATCTCAGATAATTATCATTGTGTGTTTGAAATTTTGAATAAATTAATTTTGTGTATTGTACACTTGTATTTATTCTAAATGTGATTAAATGTGATTGAATTATTCTTCTTTTCAATCACTGCAATAATTTTAAAGATGTAGATTATCTTCTTATAAAGTGGTATATAAAACCAACTTGTGTATTTATAAAATTATTCTTACACACACTTAAATAAATTATTATGGTGGTAGACAACCACAGTTTATGAGAAGAACTTATAAATTTTTCTAAACTGGCACTGTTCAATTACCAAAGCTTATAATATTTTAAATAGATATCAATAAAGACTAGAAGAATTTAAATTGAGAATAAATAAAAAGATTAGCAACCAAAACTTACTATATATATACACACATATATGCATATTACTTTATAAGTAAACAAATACAAGACTAATATATTAATTAGATTTGATGGGACAAGTATGATAACTTTTAGTTTCTTTAACATGTACAATTATTTGTATGAATTTATGCAAGAAGAATTTGAAAGCTCTTCTTAACTAGCATTGAATTATGGAAAATATTTGTAATTTTTATGGATATTTTAAACCATCTTTTATGGAATTTGAGACAGTGTTTAGTTGGAATACTTCAAAAAATATATACTAAAAACATTACATAGACTATTCTTTCTTAAAGCCTTTATTTCTTATATACTAATAGTTTTTAATAAAATTTATATAATTTTTAATTGATTAAGAAAAAAATGTCAGTATATATATATTATTATTTTCCAATATTATATAAAATTTTATTTTTTTAATATGAAAATTTTCATTACAAAGGAATTTGCATCTATTGATTGAATATTTTGAAAGACAACAAAAGAAGGAACTAAGATGGTGTAGCACACACCAAATTATTGTACCAATTTATAAAACAATAAAACTAATTACATTCAATATAAAATTAAAGATATGCAAATTCATGCAACTTGGTTTAAATTGCTAATACAAGAAGAGAAGCTTATACAAAAAAACAAATAAGCCATATATGTATTGCAAGAACTTAAACCATGTTGTTTGATATTATTACAATAATCAGAATAAATAAATAAAAAAACAAATAGAGACATAAGGTACGAAATTAACCAATGATGTCATCTTATTAGAAAATAACAACATTTAATTGCAATAAGAATTACACCACCAACTTCGTACCAAAACATGTCTCTTTCTACTTCTTAATTATTCATTTTAATTGATTTATTATTTTTTACATTTATTATATATAAAAAAATATAAAAAACATAGTACTTAATATATCCTTTGTTATTAAAGAATTAGTGTGTCTTATAATTAAATCCTTGGTCAAATAAATACAAATTAGAATTTGTAAAAAATCTTTTTAACTATGTGGCATATACATAGGTAACTTACCTTGCAAGATAAGACATGTGACTAACAAAGTCAACACATGCTGGAGGTCCTATAAGACATCGCCATGTAGCTCTTAGTTAGATAGTACATATGGAGGCAAGAGTGAAGCCTTCTTCACTCTTGTCAATGCCTTTCTAGTCTTAGTCTTGTTTCAAGACTTTCTAGTCTTTCTTATTTTTGCCAATAGCTATTCTAGTTAATATTACATCACCTTTTGAGTGATTTTCTAGTTCTCTTTAGTGATAGAAGAGTGTATTGAGGGCTCTCTTTCTTTGAGATTCATGTCCTTGATAGTTTGACAAGAATGCTAACATATTGTTTCTATCTTGTTTTAGGAGTGAGTGGATTATCCCACTTCTATTGTTATGTTTTGAAGGTTGCAGACTACCTACCTTTAAACAAAAAATCTTATTTTCTAACATTGATCTTTTCCTTAAAGAAAGTAGATTACCCCTCTTTGTAGAATTTATTTTTAGAAGGTGGGGATTACCTTCCTCTAATTTAACTTTTGAATTCGTTTGAGTTGTCAATAGAAGGAAAAATTATGGGTGCTACTCTCAATGGAAGTGAGAATAGATTTACAATTATGGCAGATCTTTATGAGCTTGTCAATACTCTAAGAGTAGAAATCTCACATATTACCAACATGAATCATGGAAGTACTATGCCTACACCTATAGAAGAAGTTTAGAATTTGTAGCAAGAACTTGTATAATTGAAAGAAACAAGTAGATCAATGTCACAACCAAATCCAGGGAGTTTTGCTTCTACAAGTATGAGAGGGACAAGGATTACTATGCCTAAGAAGTTTGATGGAACAAGATCAAAATTTTGAAGATTTTTGCAAGAAATCAAGCTCTATTTAAGATTGCACTCTCTCCAATACCTTGATGGATTTATCTAAGTCGGATTCATAAGTGTACTACTATCAGGAAGTGCTCTCTCTTGGTTTGCATCTTTAATGGAAAAAGATTCACAACTCCTTTATAATTTGAATTCATTCCTAGAAGTGTTTATAGCCACATTTGGAGAAAGTGATCAAGAACAAGTAGCAGAGACGAAGCCTTTATTCTTATGATAAGGATCACAATCAGCCACTATATATGCTATCAAATTCCAAAACCTTGCTTACGATGTGGATTGAAATGACAAAGCACTTATCAACCAATTTTGATATGGATTGAAGGATAACATCAAAGATTTGTTATTAATTATATCGAAAGTAGAAACTTTGAAACAATTTATTACTCAAGCCATTACATGCGACAATCGTTTATTTGAAAGGCATCAAGAACAAAGATTTGATTGAAGAGGAACAAGTCAAGTAATGGCAGCAGCTCCCAAGTTTATTGAAACGTATTCATCAAAGCCAGAATCAATGCAAATTGATATGATACATTTTAAACCTTTCACAAAATAAAAAAAGACTCGACGTTTCCAAGAGGGATTATATTTATATTGTGGAGAAGCTAAGCACACTGCTCAATATTGTCCAAAGAAGCAACATAATTACAAAATGAGGAACACAATTACCAAAGAAGATAATATATCAGAAAATGAGTTTCTCCAGCTATAATAAAGACCGTGGGGCTGGAATCATGTGCAATACCTAGTAAAGGTTCTATTCTCTCCTCAGACACTTCACCTTGTTTTATAATAGAAGTATATTTAGGACCTAATAATCACAAAGTCTTTGCTTTGTTAGATTAAGGAGCCTCAACATGTTTTATAGATGAAGATTTTGTCAAAAATCAAAAAATACCTTTAGTGAAAAAAATTTAATCCATACATATAGAAGTCATAGATGGTTGTTCGTCGTCTTCTAGAAATGTTACCCATGAAATTATTCCTTTAGATAGAGTAATTAAAGATCATAACAACGTAGTAGTATTTAATGTAATAAAATCTCTCTCTAATCCGGTTATTTTAGGATTATCATGGCTAGAAAAATATAATACTCAAATACATTAGATTTCTTGTAATCTTAACTTTCCTAATAGTATAATCTAAGATTGCGTTAGTAAAATAGAAGTACCTAAGTCCAATATGCCCAAAATTTTATTATTAGGTGTAAAAGCTTTCATGCATGCTACAAAAGAAGGATCATCTTTTGCTATATATGCTACATCTATTTTTAATAGTGAAACAATGTCGAGTGGTATTCTTAAGTAATATCAAGAATTCCAAGTCATTTTTGAAAAGAAGAATGCAAATATTCTCTCCGAGCATCGACCTTATGATTGTTCAATTGATCTACAAGAAAGAGCTCAATCACCATTTGGACCAATCTATAGCTTATTGCAGAATGAGTTGGCTGCATTAAAAGAATACATTAATGAAAATTTGGCAAAGAACTTCATATGCCATTTTAAATCTCTAGCCGAGGCTTTTATCTTATTTGTGAAGAAGAAAGATGGATCTCCATGAATGTGTGGATTATCGAGGACTCAACAAGATCGGCATCAAAAATAAGTATCCTTTGTGTTTGATTTCAGGACTTCTTGACCAACTCAATCAAGCAAAAATCTATACCAAAATAGATGTACGAGGAACATACAATTTAGTTCGTATCAAAGAAAGAGATGAATGGAAGATTGCTTTTCGAACTAGGTATGGACATTTTGAATATAATATCATGCCTTTTGGACTCACGAATGCACCGACCGCTTTTCAACATCTTATGAATGATATTTTTCGTGAATTTTTATATGATTTTGTTGTTTGCTATTTAGACAACATTGTAATCTATTCTAAGAACACATAAGAACATGAGCTTCATATTTGTCTCGTGTTATAGAAACTTAGAGATGCAAGATTATATGCCAAGTTGGAAAAGTGTATATTCTACACTACTCAAGTTGACTTTTTAGGAATATTATTTTCAACGAAGGCTTTATGATGGATCCCAAGAAGGTTCAAACTATCATAGAATGGAAGATTCCAAGAATAGTACAAGATGTGCAATGCTTTTTGGGCTTTGCTAATTACTATAAAATCTTCATCAAGAATTTTTTACAAGTTGCAGCTCCACTTATACGTCTGACTTGTAAAGACAAACTTCAGTGGAATAAAGAAAAAAAAGCATCATTTGATGCTTTAAAGAAAGAATTTATTTCTACACCAATCTTATATTGCGTTGATTTTTCTAAGGCATTTTTTATGGAAATAAACATGTCAAATTTTGCTATAGGTGTTGAGTTGTCACAAATGGGAACAGATGACAAACTCCACCTATTAGCTTTCCATTCAAGGAAATTTTTAGCAGCTAAGATTAATTATGAGATCCATGACAAAGAACTCCTTGCAATCATGGATTCATTTCAAGAATGGTGTCATTATCTAAAAGGCACCTCAAGTCCAATTACCATGTATAAAGACCATAAGAACCTCGAGTACTTCATGTCAGTATGTCTCTTGAATTGTCGTCAAGCCTGTTGGAACATGTCTTAAACTAAATTCAATTTCAAGATCACTTATTGACCAAGAAAATAACAAGGTCTATTGGACGCTCTTTCTAGATGTTCTTATCTTACACCAAAAGAAGGAGATATATCTTTTGATCAATAAAGATCAAATCTCTTAAAGCCTGAGTATTTTCATCTTTGAGCTATAAAATCAACATTGACTATTAATTCAACATTTGTGAAGCAAATTCAATCAAGCATGTCCTCTGATTCTCTTATTCAGGATATCAAGGATACTTCCTCTAAGTCTTATAATACTTCCAAGTTTGAATTCAAGAAAAATCTATTATATTTCAAAGGACGCCTATATGTTCCAAAAGGTGAAGCTCAATTACATATTCTTCAAGCTCGTCATGACTTTCTAGCAACAGGACATTTTAGGTACAATAAAAATTTGGAATTAATATCCAAGGATTTTTGGTGGCGACAAATGTGGAAACCAGTCAAAGATTTTGTACAAACTTATGATATTTGCTCAAGATCAAAAACTCCTTGTCATCGATCTTATAGACTTCTTCAGCCATTATCCATTCCAAAACAACCATGGTCTTCTGTTTCTATAGATTTCAATATGGATCTTCCAATCTCAGGTTCTTATAACTCTATATTCGTGATAGTAGATCATTTTACCAAGATGACACATTTTGTATCATATCCAAAATCTATCATAAGTGAAGAAATAGCTAAGCTTTTCATTGACAATATCTATTGCTATCATGGATTACCAAAGGATATTATATCGGATAGAAGGACTCAATTTGTATCAAGATTCTAAAGAATCCTTTTGAAGATTTTAAAGGTGGATATAAAGCTTTCTTCAGCTTTTCATCCTCAAACTGATGGACAAATGGAATGGATAAATCAAGTTCTAGAGTAGTATTTGAGATGTACCATCAACTATCATCAAGATGATTGGACAACTCTATTACCATTGGTAGAGTTTGCATATAATAATTTGGTACATTCTGTCAAGGACAAAGACTCGATGAGGGAAAATATACACCAAAAGGCTATCTCGATATAATAAGTCAAAATATACACAAGTAGGTATATTAAAAGGAAACTGGAATGGCTATTGCTACAAGACAAGAAACTAAAGACTCTTGAACCTGGACTAGAAGCAAGAAAGGAGTTGACAAGAGTGAAGAAGCCTTCACTCTTGTCTCTATATATACTATCTAACTAGGCGCTACGTGGCGACGTTCTATAGGACCTCCAATATGTGTTGATTTTGTAGGACACATGCCTTAACTTACAAGGCAAGTTTTTCTACGTGTGGGCCACATAGTTAGCTTGATCTTCAAGCTAACAACATGTGTGGCACATGGCCAACTTGTTGACCACGTTTCTAATCCAAAAAGTCAATTAAAGACACCTATGAAGTCAAAGCAGCGTCTAGGAAGTTTCTAAGAAGCTTTTATATTAAATATTATAGAATTAACTTACTTTTATCTACTTTTACTTACTTCTACCTATTTCTATATGTAATTATTAGCTTACATGATTATGGCCGTGACATTACCTCCCCTTCTAGAGACGAGTTCCACGAGGAGCGGTCATGATATGTTGAGGAAATCTATGATGCGACGAATTGTATTCGCCACATACTCTGATCTCTATCCTCTTCGAAGATGATTGATAGGGCCTCTCAACCATCGGTAGTGTCCCATACCAGGGCGGGAAGACCACCCAGTTATTTGATCATTGTTGAGGCCTTCGTAACTTCCTTCGAATAGAATATTCGGAATACCATCAGGAGTTGTTCCTACCTCTAGCAAAATCACCAAACATCGAGAGTCCCTACCCAAATCGTGATACCAAATGCGTTGTATCTCACCATCTGTTCGAGGAAGAACATGTCGTTCTTGAAGATCTTCATCTCGATTGCGTCGTCTTGAAGGTTGTGACAATCGTAATGTCTCGTCCGGCAGGTCAGCAAACGAAGGTTCTTAGGTTGAATCCGTTGTTTGTTGGCTCTCCATCTAATTAGCGTCACAAATGCAAAGAAGTTACAAACAAGGATAGGAAATTGAATGTTATCTTGCCTCAATCTTGTCTCTTTTATAAGAGAGATTTTCATCTTGATTTTGATGGATGTCGTTGATGAAAAACTTTGACTTTAGCTAATGCATTTGCTAGATTCCTGGATGGCTTCCATGTGCATTCACTAATATCATATCCGCGCCAATGAACAAGATATTCCAGCTTATTTCGGCGCCGCCTTGAGTCTAATATCTCTTCCACCTCAAATTCTTCATTATTATCTACTTCTATAGGAGGCGGTGGCATTTGTCTTCTTCCTTGTATATCCATTGTCTTATAGGGTTCAAGAAGAGACACGTGGAATACAGGATGGATCTTCATTGACTCCGGTAGATGTAACCGATATGCAACTGGGTTGATCTGTTCAAAAACAGAAAAGGGGCCAAGCCTACGATAGTCCAACTTGTCACAAGGTCGAGTAGTCTTGATATTGCGACGAAGTAGCCATACCTTATCACCCACGTTGATTTGTGGTTGCTCCTTACGATATAGATCTACGTTTATCTTTTATCGTTCTTGAGCTTCTTTCAATTACGTCTTCATTATTGCATGTAACTCTAACAACCGATTTGCCATATCTTCTGCTGCAGGATTATCAACTTTTGAAAAAACAAAAGTATCAAGTCGTGGATGATAGCCATAATTGGCAAAGAAAGGTGTTTGTTGCGTGGAAGAATGTACCGTATTATTATAAGCAAACTCTGCCAATGGCAGAAGGGTTGTCCAATCATCTTGTTGGTAGTTGATAGTACACCTTAAATATTGCTCCAAGACTTAGTTTACGCTCTCTGTTTGTCCATCAGTTTGAGGGTGGAAAGCCGAAGATAGCTTTATGTCCACTTTTAAAATCTTGAAAAGGGTCCTCCAAAATCTTGACACAAATTGAGTTCCCCTATCTGATATGATATCCTTAGGTAATCCATGATAGCGATAGATATTATCAATGAAAAGCTTAGCTGTTTCTTTACTTGTGATAGATTTTGTACATGGCACAAAATGTGCCATCTTGGTGAAACGATCTACTATCACAAATATAGAATCATAAGATCTTGAGCTTGGAAGATCTGTGATGAAATCCATAGAAACAGAAGACCATGGTTGTTCTGGTATAGGTAATGGCTGAAGAAGTCCGTAAGGTCGATGACGAGGAATTTTTGATCTTGAACAAATATCACATGATTGTACAAAGTCTTTGACTGACTTCCACATTTGTGGCCACCAAAAATCTCTTGATATGAGTTCCAAAGTCTTATTATATCCAAAGTGCCCTGCTGCTGGAAAGTCATGACGTGGTTGAAGAACACGTAAACGTGCTTCTCCTTCTGGAACATATAGGCGTCCTTCAAAATATAATAGATTATTCTTGAACTCGAACTTAGAAGGATCATGAGACTTGGAAGAATTATTCTCGATATCATAAACAAGAGGGTCTGAGGACATACTAGACTAGATTTGCTTGAGAAAAGTTGAATCAACAGTCAATGTTGATTTCATTGCTCGGAGATGAAATTGCTCCGGTTTCAAGAGGACCGTTCTTTGTTGCTCAAAAGCTGCATCTCCTTCTTTTGGTGCAAAATAAGAACATCTAGATAGGGCATCAGACAAACCTTGTTGTTTTCCTGGCCGATAAGTGATAATGAACTCGAATCTTGACAAAGACATACTCCAACGAGCTTGACAACGATTCAACATGCATGCTGACATGAAATACTCGAGGTTCTTGTGATCTGTATACACAGTGACTGGACTAGAAGCGCCTTCTAGATAATGATGCCATTCTTGAAAGGAATCCACGATTGCAAGAAGTTCTTTATCGTGGATCTCATAATTGATCTCGGCTGCTGAGAATTTTCTTGAATGAAAAGCTATCGGATGAAGTTTGTCATCTGTTCCCATTTGTGATAAAACTGCACCCAAGGCAAAATCTGATGCATCTGTTTCCATAAAAAATGCCTTGGAAAAATCAACACGATATAAGACTGGTGCAAAGACAAACGATGTCTTCAAGGCTTCAAATGCTGCTTCCGCTTCTTGATTCTATTAGAATTTATCTTTACTAGTCAAGCGTGTAAGTGGAGCTGCAACTTGTGAGAAATCTTTGATGAAGATCCGATAGTAATTGGCAAATCCCAAGAAACATTGGACATCTCTTACTGTCCTTGGAATCTTCCAATCCATGATTGTTTGGACTTTCTTAGAATCCATCATGAGACCATCATTTGAAATGATGTATCCTAAAAAGTCAACTTGAGTAGTGTGAAATACACACTTTTCCATCTTGGCGTACAATCCTGCATCTCTAAGTTTTTGTAATACTTGACGAACATGTATTTCATGTTCTTCGACGTTCTTAGAATAGATCAGGATATCGTCTAGATAGCAGACGACAAAATTGTCTAAGAATTCATGAAATACATCATTCATGAGATGTTGAAAAGCAGCTGGTGCATTCGTGAATCCAAAGGGCATGACATTATATTCGAAATGTCCATACCTGGTTCGAAACGCAGTCTTCCATTCATCTCCTTCTTTGATCCGTACTAGATTATATGCTCCTCTTAGATCTATTTTTGTATAGATCTTAGCTTGATTCAACTGATCAAGGAGTCCTGATATCAAAGGTAATGGATACCTGTTCTTGATTGTGATCTTGTTGAGTCCTCGATAATCAACACACATTCGTAAAGATCCATCTTTTTTCTTTACGAATAGAATTGGAGCTCATGCTGGAGATTTTGAATGGCGTATGAAATTCTTCGCTAAATTCTCGTCAATATATGTCTTGAGTTCAGCCATCTCATCTTGCGATAAACTGTAAATTGGTCCAAATGGTGGCTGAGTTCCTTCCTTGAGGTCGATTGAATAATCATATGGACGATGCTTAGGAAGAATATCTGCATTCTTTTTCTCAAAAACGTCTTGATACTCCTGATATTGACTTGGAATGCCAATTGAAGTCTTTACATTTTCAGAAATAGGTGCAGCATAAATAGCAAAAGTTGATCCTTCTTTTACTGCGTGTATAAATGCTTTTGCACCTATCAGTACGGGTTTTACTATATTAGACTTATAATTTTTTACTTGGTTGGTAGGACTATTAATAACGCTTTGGGAAAAGTCAAGTTTACGCGAATTCCAATCTATTCGAGGGTTATATTTTTGTAGCAAGGATAAACCTAAAATAACTGGATTAGACGGGGATTTAATTATGTTAAAAGCTATGTAGCTATCATGACCGTCTATTGTTACTTTTATAGGATGAGTTTCATGAGTGACATCTCCAGAAGACAAGGGACGACCATCTATGACTTCTACATGTACTGGTTTAGGTTTCTATACAAAGGGTATTTTACGACTTTTAACAAATTGTTCATCTAAAAAACATGCTGAGGCTCCCGAATCTAATAAAGCAGAGGCTTTGTAATTCTTAGGTCCTAAATATAAGTCTATTATAAAACAAAGAGAGGGTTCTGAGGAGAGGATAGGACCTTCATTAGAAATTGTACAAGGTTCCAGCTGCACGGTCCCTATTGTAGCTGGACGAATCCGTTTTCCGACATGTTGTCTTCTTTGACCGTCGTATCCCTCATTTTATAGTTGCGTCGTTTTTTTGGACAATGTTGAGCAGTGTGCTTAGGTTCTCCGCAATATAAACATAATCCTTCTTGACGACGACAAATCTTTTCTTGCTCAGTTAGGGGTTTAAAACGTATCGCATCAATTTGCATGTCTTCTACTTCTGAATGTACGTTTGGCAAAGATGTTGATGTTGCCATTGAGTAATAACGTTGAGGTTTCCGTGAATGATTCTCGGATCGAAATTCGAAAAGTCGATTATCACATTTTATCGCAAAATCGATTGCTTGACTCAAAGTTTGAGGATCAGGTAAGTTGAGCATCAATTTCTTTACTTCGTATTGCAATCCATAAAGAAATTGACTGATGAGTGCAGCATCATCCCACTTGATGTCAATTGCAAGTTGTCAAAATTGTGAAGCATATACTGTTACTAAGCGATTTCCTTGTCGCAGAATTTGGATCTTATTTGTTGCAACACGAGTTGCATCGTGTTCACCATACATAGATCGAAACTCTGCCAAAAAAGCTTCCAAATTATCCAATATTGGATTTCGTTGTTCAAGAAAAGACGAAAACCACGATAATGTAGAACCAGAAAGTAGAGTGCCAATAAATCTGACTTGTGATCCTGGAGTTGGATAGCTTTGCGGTTGAAGTTCAATTACCAATTGTACTTGATTGATGAACCCTCGAAACTTTGATCTCGTACCATCAAATTTCTCAGGTAAGGCAATTTTTGGTTCTCTAGTACTTATAGGGTGTTGTACAATTGCAGAAGGAACGTGATTTGTTGTAGATGTTGAAGCAGCTCCGATCATCTCTATATCTCCACTTTCTGCTATTCTTGTTCTTTCCTGTGTTGGTGAATTGAGTTGATGCATCGCAAGCATTAACTCCCTCATTTGCTCTTGCATTTGTGCCATTGCACTCTTCATTTCAACAAGCTCTGCCATAATGACACTAAGAAGAAAAATTTGTTTGATATTGCTCAAGACAAAAGAAAAGAAAGACTTGATAACAAAGAAGATACTAAGAACAATATCAGTTTAGAAGTGGGTAATCCGCAAACTTCTAATACGCTTATGTCTTGTCAAGAGAAAGGGGTAATCCACTCTTACTCAAGAAAAAACAAAGCTCTGATATTGTAAGTGTACTCTTGTCAATCTGTCAAGGACAAAGATTCGATGAGGGAAAATATACACCAAAAGGCTATCTCGATATAATAAGTCAAAATATACACAAGTAGGTATATTAAAAGGAAACTGGAATGGCTATTGCCACAAGACAAGAAACTAAAGACTCTTGAACCTGGACTAGAAGCAAGAAAGGAGTTGACAAGAGTGAAGAAGCCTTCACTCTTGTCTCTATATATACTATCTAACTAGGGGCTACGTGGCGACGTTCTATAGGACCTCCAATATGTGTTGACTTTGTAGGACACATGCCTTAACTTACAAGGCAAGTTTTTCTACGTGTGGGCCACATAGTTAGCTTGATCTTCAAGCTAACAACATGTGTGGCACATGGCCAACTTGTTGACCACGTTTCTAATCCAAAAAGTCAATTAAAGATACCTATGAAGTCAAAGCAGCATCTAGGAAGTTTCTAGGAAGCTTCTATATTAAATATTATAGAATTAACTTATTTTTATCTACTTTTACTTACTTCTACCTATTTCTATATGTAATTATTAGCTTACATGATTATGGCCGTGACACATTCTTCCATCCAACAAACATCTTGTTTTACCAATTATGGTTATCATCCATGTCTTGATACTTTTGACTTTTTAAAAGTTGATAATCATGCGGCGAAAGATTTAGCAAATCACTTGTGAGAGCTACATACAACAATGAAGATACAATTAAAGGAAGTTCAAGAACGACAAAAGACCAATCCGGATGCCTTTTGCAAAGAGCAACCACAATATAATATGGGTGAGAAGGTATGGTTACTTCATCGTAATATCAAGACTACTCGTCCTTGTGATAAATTAGATTATTGTAGGCTCAGACCTTTTCTTATTTGTGAACAAATTAATCATGTTGCCTATCGATTACATCTACCGGAGTTTATGAAGATCTACCATATATTTCACGTGTCTCTTCTGGAGTTGTATAAAATAGTGAATATCTTGAGAAGAAGACAAATGCTACTTCCTCCTATAGAAGTAGATAATAATCAAGAGTTTGAGGTGGAAGAAGTCTTAGATTCAAGGTGGCATCGAAATAGGTTGAAATATCTTGTTCATTGGTATGAATATGATATTAGTGAATGCTTATGGGAGCCATCAAAGATACTTGCAAATGCAGCAAAGAAAGTTGAAGCCTTTCATCAACAACATCTATCAAAATCAAGATGAAGAATAGTAAACCTTTGCTATAAAAAAAATAAGACTAAAAGAAAATAACATTCTACCTTCTATCTTTCATTGTAGCTTTTGTGTATTTGTGATGAGATGGAGTGTCAACAACCAGTAGATTCAACTCAAGAGCTTTTATTTGCGGACTTACCGGATGAGATATTGCGATTGTCACAACCTTTAAGACAATGGAATCGAGATGAAGATCGTCAAGAACGACATGTCCTTCCTTGAATAGATGGAAAGATATAATGTGTTTGGTATCACGACCTTGAAAGAGACTCCTGATGTTTAGTGATTTTATTAGACGTAGAAACAACTCCTGACAGTGTTCCAAATGTTGTATTTGAAGGAAGTTATGAAGGCCTCGACAATAACTAAATAACATGGTGGTTTTCTTGTCCTAATATGAGATACTATAGATGGTTGAGAAGACCTATCAACCATCTTGGAAGAGAGCAAAGATCAAAGTATGTAGCAAATACAATTTGTCGCATCTTGAACTTTCTCAACATATGAAAATCGCTCCTCGTGGAACTCGTTCCTAGAAGGGGAGGTAATGTCATGGACATATATATTTACTCCAATAGTTACTTAAATGAGTAAGTAGAAGTAGATAAATATAGAATAATTTCATAAAGTCTTCTAGAGTAGCTTCCTAGAAGTTTCATAGATACGATTTTGACTTTAGATGTGTTCGTAGGTTATAAACTTGGCCAAAAAGCTAACCATGTATTGGTAGCTTGTGGAACAAGTTATCTTCGTGTAGTAGCTTGTGGAACAAGCCAACTATGTGGTACATACATAGATAACTTACGTTGCAAGATAAGACATGTGGCTAACAAAGTCAACACATGTTGAAGGTCCTATAAGACATCGGCATGTAGCTCTTAATTAGATAGTATATATGGAGGCAAGAGTGAAGCCTTCTTCACTCTTATCAATGCGTTTATAGTCTTAGTCTTATTTCAAGACTTTCTAATCTTTCTTATTTTTGGCAATAGCCATTCTAGTTAATATTACATCACCTTTTGAGTGACTTTCTAGTATTCTTTAGTGATAGAAGAGTGTATTGAGGATTCTCTTTCTTTGAGATTTATGTCCTTGACAAATAGTAAGAAAGAGTAAAACATCTATTTGGAAAAATCAATATTGTTTGCAAATGGAATTGAAAAAATTATAATTTAACTATCAAAATCTAAAATTAATTTATTTTAGTGTATTTTTGTAGATATTCTATAATTATTACTCTAAAAACGAAAGAATCATAATTGAAAAAAACCAATCAAATCATTTCTATTTATAATTTATTTAATTGTAACTATAGCACATAAAATGTTATTTATTTTATTTACAAGAACCACGATGTTTTAGTCTCATATATTGTGAATTTTCACCAATTTTTAGTTGCAATTCTCGATAAGAAGATCTCTACAATGCATTTTTAGGAACAAGGTTGCAAATTTTGTAAATCA
This sequence comes from Physcomitrium patens, assembly GCF_059467195.1. Lineage (NCBI taxonomy): Eukaryota > Viridiplantae > Streptophyta > Bryopsida > Funariales > Funariaceae > Physcomitrium > Physcomitrium patens. The sequence continues at coordinate 17,325,244 of NC_143420.1, read as the reverse complement.
AGTTATTTTTCACCTCAATCACCCATTTGACTTTGGAAAAGGATGTTAATCTGTACGTGGTATTGTTAATTGAATTTAGTTATTTATTTATTTATTTATTTTTCTGTTTTCTGTTTACAAAGTTCATATTTACAAAATAGTAAATACATTTGGGGTAACATTCATTTCTAACATACAAATTTTTCTCACTCGTTCCACTGCTCGCTTCGGAAGCCTTCCAAAACAGATTTCATCATCATTCTGTCCCGATGAATGAATAACGCGATTGATTGAATGAATGAACAAAGGGATGAATGCCACGGATAAATGAAGAAAGGGATGATATTTATGGCTGAATGAACGAGTTCTTTCGTGGTGGATGCGTCAGGCATCAGTCCGGCAGTGTGAGGCAGTCGTCATCCGTAGCGACCCAGCCGTCCAAATTCTGAGGGGGAATGAGACCCATCCATCATCGAACTCATTGGCATCGCAGGCTGCGCTGGGCGACAGTGCCCGAGACACACGCATTTGTCAACGAGTTTGGTGTTGTTGCGATGACTGGGTCCATGCCGTGACGAAGCGACCCCTCACTCCTGTAGATTCGAATCAAGCAAGCCCATGAATCGGTGCGATTTCTCCTTCACATGGTGGAAGAGATCATCGCGAGCGAAAGGGGAAAAAAAAAAAAAAAAAAAACAATACAACAGTTCATGTGCTCTGCGACGAGTGAAGATTGTTGACTGGGAACTGCTCCCGCCTGCGGGATGGCAGGACCTACGAATCTCGTCAAGCTACGCTACGCTATCAGCGCACTCCAAACAAGGTAACCTGGAGATCTCCGCCCCCGCATCGTAGCGGTCCGGTCTTCTAAACCCTAACATGTTCGTGATGAATTTTTCTACTGGGCTGGAGTCGCCACGCGGTGAACTCGTGGCAGCGGTCGAGAGAACTTCTCCGTTTCCAGCAAGATGTGAGCAAACGGGCCAATCCAGGAAGCTGACCATTGTTGCGCAAGTGGCAACAGGATCGTGTTCAATGATGATGAGAACAATGTTCAAGGATACTGATTTCAGACATAAACGGGGTTTCCAGTACCTCGACCCTGTTCAAAATGTAGCCTTAAAGAGATGCGGTTGTGGAAAATAGCCTGAACGGTGAACTAGCAAAATTTAAGCTGGGTCAAGAAGACAATCGTGTGGCGTCCAGAGAAATATACACCGAACTCATGGCGAAGAGTTGAATCAGTAGTACCGGGACAACTTGTGCAGGACCTTTTTTTCCTTGTGTTGGGAGAAGATGAATCCACGGAGACTTGTGAGGCTTGCTTGTCGGCTTGACTACTAGCAATCGAGTAAACCGACTGGGTACAAGGATAAAACAGAGTTCTACATGTCGAATGAGGGTGGAACATAGGACACCAGGGGTTTGCCTTCAAATTCCTCTCAAGTTCAAATTGCAGCTTCTTCCACCTAGGCGCTTGAAATTACCCACGGCAATTCACTCTACAAGCAGCAGACGCTGCACCCAAGAGTCTGTAGTAGGAATTTATAAAATAGCGGCAACATGTCGCACGCCTTCGAACTGCCTCGAAGTCCAAAATTTGTACTGTAGTACACAGTTTTTCGGAATTTCTTTAAGGATTCTTGAAAGTACAAATTCACTTAGCCCGAGTTAGAAACCGAGAAAACCACTTGGCCGACTCTTTGAGTGATCTCTGTTGGTTGTCGTAGTCCACGTAAAGTAGCCCGAATCGTCGAGTGTATCCCATCGACCACTCAAAGTTATCCATCAGTGACCACGCGAAGTAGCCGCGGACGTCTGATCCATTTCTATGCCACAGAGCCACAAGTTCGTTGAGCTTGAACTCAATATCAACAACATGATTCATGTTCTACTGCGTGGAAAAACAAGTAAGATCAACTGTAATGGCCTCACCCTATTGCTGAGAGAACAGAGGACAAATAATTTTCGTAGAAATCGATGCGGTTCACGTCGTTCAGTAATTCAGGTACTGGCTTGGAGCCATCTAGGTCGTCCATGCCTGATGCAATTTTTTTTTAAAAAAACATCGTCAACTCTGAATGAACAAACTTTGTTCGAAGCAATCAATTTCTGCAGCTTTAGACCCCAACAAAACGCTGACAAAACTTTGATAACCTTCCAGAAATTGCAAGAGCTGTGGCTCACCATTTTCCGTGACAAATATCAGTGGCTTCTGGTATCGTTCTGTCAGCCACACCAATGTCTTTCCAATACCCCAAGGCACGATGTACAGCCACTCTGATGCTGCCTGCAAATCTGGCATATGAGTGGGGCATACCATGCAAGACAATTTGCAATCACAAGATGAGAGGAATTGCCGTTTAGGACTCAGAGTTTAGGGTTTCCTAAAGGCGGAGAATGTATACCTGATGCCCAATTTGAGATCCGTTCCGGGATGTAACTGCACAGCTTGGTATCGAATTTAGCAAGTTAGCAAGGATGTTACGAGTCCAAACGGATGAACAATTTGTAGAGAATTCTTCAGTGAGACGATACAAAATTCCGGAAGATAGTCCTGTACCTGAAGACAAGATTCCCTGATCTTGCCAGTGGTCGCTGGTAAGTGCATTCCCAGGACCGGAACCGCTGGATATAAACCTGGAAGTGTAGTGGTTCAAGCCGATGAAGTCCAAGGATCCTTTCAGTAATGCTAACTCATCTGCTGTGAATTCAGGCAACCGGTTGCCCACATTTGTCCGCATAACTGCTGGGTAATCGCCACGGTATATTGGGTCCAGAAACCTGGCAATGCAAATGCGTATAATGAGAAAGTTACATGAACTTCTGAAGACACAAACCTTGTAGAAGACTCATTCGAAAACCCAGATGTTTCGTTTCCTACCAGCCCAACTGGAAAAGAACGTGCCGTTCAGCTGCTTCCACATCAGCTGCAGAATTAGTCTCCGGCTCGCCCCACTCACAGTCCAATGAAATGCCAACTGCACCACCCTGCATAGCCTTAAATTTCCTCTTGTAAACGTCTACAGCTGCAGCGTGAGCAAGGAGTACATTATGAGCCGCAAGGTAAGGCTCCGTGGCAGTGTTTCCTGCAGTGCACTTGCTTCGGTCGGAGCACCTTCCGGGTGCATGAATACCATTGCCATATCCTAGCACAGTGAACGTCTGAGGCTCGTTGAAGGTGATCCAGTGCTTGACTCGGTCGCCGAAAGCAGTGAAACATGCTTCAGCAAACTGCGCATAATCATTTCTGCCATCAACATATTGCGGATTAGACGACCAAGTAAGTCTCACGTATCGTAGATTTGGAACAGCTGTCACGACAGGTAAACCAGAGCTTGAAAGGAGCCGGAATCTCTTTGAACTCACACAACTTTGCGGTCAATCCAACCGCCGTACGCGTCATTCAGAGACTGCGGCAGGTCCCAATGATACAGTGTAACGAAGGGTTGAATTCCTACAATTCCACAGCCAGTACAACTCAGACTCTTCAAAACCATGTTAGAAACGAGAGTTCAAACGAGTGACGATCGAAAAGAAGGCAGACGATAAACCTAACCTTTCTTCAAAAGACCGTTGATGAGGTTGTTGTAGTATGCTACTCCTTCTTGGTTCACCTCAGGGGTCTCCCCACCTGAAAACAAATGAGCAAAAAAGAAACACCCATTTAAGTATCTCTGTCCATGAGGAAAACCAACGGTGTCACTCATTACGAAGACACGTGCAGGGATGAAGACTAGTATTTTGCAACACGGAGCACTCGGTTTGAAGAGTGACCCAGTTTCATGACCCTCGTCCAGGAGATGGAAAAACGGTAAGCGTCCACATTCAGCTGCGACATCAAGTCGATGTCCCCCATATACTTGTCATACTGGTCGCTTGCAACATCGCCAGTCTTGCCATCCGAAATTTTTCCTGCAGGAATAGAAATAAACTCAGAGCCTCATTCAAGAAGTCGAAAAAAACATGATGATATACAAAGCTTCCTTCCTTTTTCGCCCCATTCTGAGCCGCCAACCTATCCACCATAGTGCAAGCGAAGGAAACACAAAACCTTGGAAACACAGCACCATAGGACATTGTCTGACCTGGAATACGGGAGAATGTGTCCCAAATGCTTGGCTCCCGACCACTCACATTAGCGGCGCCTTCGACCTGTTGGAAAAACACATCCAAAACAACCATTCAGCTACATCAACCAAACAAGTACGGCTCATTCTCTGCAACTCGAGGCATGACAGTGAAAACATCTCTCTCTCTCGCTCTCACCTGGTACGAAGACGTGGCGGTTCCGAACACGAAGCCCTCAGGGAATAGCGATCGGTGGAAGGGCACACAGGTGGATGCATTGCTGAGCTCAGCGTCTTGGTGCAGCTTGCAAGGCAACACAGAGGGGTCGATTCGGTGGGGAGTGATAGCGCGTGGGAGCTGCAAGAACAGCACCAATATGGGCACTCCCAGCAGGATAAAGCCCGTCACCTGCAGCGCATATCCGAACGCACTCCGTGTCGTCATCAGTTCCAACCCACCTTGTTGTTGATGCGTCCTCTTCCTCCTCTTCCTCCTCCTCCCTCGTCCGCTTTGGCTCTGAGGAGCTGCAAGAGTGAGAGCGCAAGTGCTGAACTCACTGTGGCTCTTGTGCTGTGTTAGTGGTGGTGGTGCCGAAGACATGTCGGAGCCGGTGTCGGTGAGGGTCCAGGGGGAGGGCCACATCCATTGTCCACTTGGCCCGTAAGTGTGAACGCAAACCCAGTTCCACTCGAGATATTGTGATGTCTGTCTGTATGTATATATGTATGAGTTATGGTATTGTATTGAACTTCATGGTTTATGAGTTCGCTTCAATACACTCTATAAGCCGTGGTTGAGTTTGAGAAAACAAAGAGGAAGATAAAAATAAAATAAATAAACTAGGGCAAAGAGATTGGAACTGTGATGTGGTTGCATTATTATTAATATCAGATTTTTAAATTTCAATTCATTATTTTTATTTTCATTTGGACTTGACTTTATATTATTAAGGAAAATAAAAATAATTCTTATAATCTTGCTGGTTTCTGTGATTAATAAATTAATAAATTTAAATTTATTAGAGGGAACCAAAACAAATTATCTTTTTAAATTTTATTGTAAAATACACTTTGTTTTATTCTGCAATAAAAAGCATTAAGTAATTACTGACCTGCACAGCATTGCTGACAAGGTCAAGTAATTTCTCGGATTCATTAAAAATATTTTTATCTCAAATTTCAACTATAATTTTTAATTAATGTGTTAGAATTTTAATACAAATGAAAAGATTAATTATTAGAAATTCATTTGGAATATGTAAGAATAAAAATAAATATATTTTTAATATTTTTTGTAGACATACTTATTCTAATTTTTTAGATTAAATTAATAAGAAGTTTTTACTTGTATTTCTGATATTTTATAAAAATAAGTATCTTGTCTTTACACAAGCCAAATAATGTTATACTCAAAGGTGTTGATAAGAAGTTATAAATCTTAACATTAATGGTAAATAAAATATATTTATAAAGAAAATATATATATTAATCATTTTTCCATTATAAATAAATAAAGAATTGTAGGTAAATATAATTCTTGTAACTTCTCATCATTTATGTTAAGATTTATAACTTCTTATCAACAACTTTGATCATAACATTATTTACCTGGTTTAAAGACAAGATATATATTTTTATAAAAATATTAGAAATACAATTAATGATAATAGAGAATAGGTTCATTCTAAAAATAATATTCAAAATCTAATTTTTAAAAGTACAAAAGAAATATTGAATAATCAAAAAAATCTATTGCATGCTATTTTACTATAGTTTTTTAAAAATAAGATGATACTAAAATAATAAAATATATAGATTTATTCGCAATTAAATATCTTCAACTACATGTTTACAAACATAAATTAGAAAATAATTAAATTAAATTAAATTAAAATTTGATCTAATTATTTTCTAATTTAATTTTTTAACTTAATACATGGGTGAGTTGATTTAATTAAAACTTAGGTCAAATTAACATTTTTCTGTATATATATACACATATTTGTAATATTATTTTAAAATAATACAATACATATATAAGAAATAAATAACAATATCTATATGTAGTTAGTATATTATTTTAACAATTATTTATTATAATTTTATTATTACTATGAATATAAAATAAGACAATAATAATAGAATCATAAAAAAAATTATAAAAGAAATAAGATATTATTTAATAAACATGATTAGATTGGAGAATAGAAACAAAATATATTTTAAAGTATTTAAGAATATAAATTTGCAAGACCGAGACATTTCTTGTCTTACATTGTTATTATGAAATTACAACTACGTCTTACAAAAGATTCTAGAAGATAATTTGAGAACCAAGAAATATTTTAGAAATATATAACTTATTTTATGGAAAGATTTACAACAGAATAATAAGTATTATATTAGATGGTTATAAAAGACTAATGAAGCTTGTAAAACACAATATAAGATTGTTAAATTTTTTTTATTAATTATATAAAATAATAAAACATTATAGAAGATATCAAAAGATTTTAAATTTTTTTAATAGTTTGTAGATAATAAGACGAATTTTTAACAAATTTAAAATTATTTTGAATGATTTAAAAAATATTGACATTAAAGATAGTTATATATATATATATATATATATATAAGTACTAAAGACTACAATAACATTAGTATTATGCAAAACCAATATTAAATATCAATTTAAATTTGATTGATATTATAATTAAAAATATTTTTACTATTTTTAATTATAATTTTGTAATATATTAATTTTTTTAAAAAAATTTAAAAATTAAAATTTTAATAATTTTTTTCAGACATAGTATTATTAAATTTAATTATTTCATGAAGTTTTAATATTTTATGATAAGAATGTGCTTAGTTAAATTATGTAATAGCTAAATGTTAATAAATATTATTTTATAGATGTCTAAATTTGATAATTTAGTAATAAAATAATAATTAATTGAATATTTATTTTTAAATTAGTTTTTATGATGCAAAAATCTCTTATAGTATAAAGTTGTTAAAATTTTTAATTAAAGAAATTTAAATATTTATTTTAGAAGGATTAAAATTTATAAATGAAAATACACATTGAAAGGGTATATTTTTTAATAATTTTTACAATTTTTTAGAAAAAAATTAGATATTTTTACGTAATTAATATTTATTATTTTTCTATTCATTTAGTATTTTTTTTATTAAAATTTATTTAGAATACTTATTTAATCAAAACCACATGGTTTTTTTTTTAAAAAATAGTTGCAAAAAGTTCAATAATTTTTAGAAATAATTACCACTTATGGAAAAAGGTTATTTTATGCATTTAATATGATTTTGGAATTTTTTAATAATTTGATTAGTTTCTTTTAATAAAAATTATAAAAAAATCAATAAAAATTAATACTTATTATTTTTAACACTTTTAATCTCATACGTTTTATTTTTTTCATTTTAGTAAGAGGTGTTGATTGGCTGCCAAGGTATGATGTGTTTTTTTTAATTGCAATAAAGGCCATTGATTGGTTTTCAAGATATATTGTGTTTTTTTTTTTTTTTTTTTTTTTTATTCTTTTTTCAATTGGTTGCCAAAAAGACAATTTCAATGGAAGGCCTTTTGCATAAGTGACAATTGCAATATAAATAAACAAGTTGCAATGAAGAGCCCCTTGCAAAAGTAACAATTTCAATAAACACAAATTAAGTTGCAATAAAGAGCTTGCGGCAAAAGTGGCAATAAATACCACTCATATAAAAAATGACTTTGAGAATTTTTATGTAATGTCAAAAAATCCTATTGGTTGAAGTATTAAAGACCATTAATTGGATACTAATATATATATATATATATATATAGATAGATAGATAGATATATATATATTTTTTTCTTTATTTATTTATTTAATTACAATAAGAAACATTCATTGACTAATATAATATTATATATATATATATATATATATATATATATATTTTCTTCCATTGTCGTGTGGTAACACAATTATATAGTAAAAAATAATATGGATGTTATTATAGAAGAGTATAGTAGAAAGATGTAATAAAAAATAAGGATAACTAATAGAAAGGTAGTAAAAGTTTAGTCTTAATGCTGCCTTTTTATAGAAGGGACTTCTATTTACTTTGTAGAGACATAAATGAGCCAAATCAAAATAAATGAGATAAGAAATTAATATAGGCATGTTTAGAAGAAAGTTAACAATAGATTAAAGCAAAACTTATATCAAATTACCAAAAATTGATACTCAAAGAAGTCTGGTATAAAGATTTTTGTGGATTGAAGACTCAGAAATTAGAGTTTGAGGGTCAGTGATTGTTTCTAAGATCTTTAGAAATTTGCCAATCGAATTGAAGTAAAAATTATTTGTATAGATAGTAGACTTGATTTTCAACATTTGTATAAAATTAAAGAGCAATTAAATGGTTTAAAAAGAAAATGCCTACATCTCTAAATTCCAACTAATATCCTAATTGAACCTAAATCAAATATATTAAAAAATTTAGCATAAAAGTTGGAGTAAAAGGCTGCCCAATATCCAATTGGATTATCTTGGATTTCTTTGAATTAGTAAGTGCAATCAATTTCATCTTTCTTGTGCTTGTTTTTGACTAAGCTATTAAAAAGTGTGTAAAATTTGAGTTGATATCAAAGGTTTTTTCATTAATTGTTGAAATTTAAATTTTCTATGAGATTTGTTAAGAGTTTGTTTAAGATTTAGAATTTGATTAGGATTTGTTTAGAATTTGGTTTAGGCTTTGTTTGGGATTTAGAATTTCATTAGCATTTCAATTAGGATTTGACTTTAAGATTTGATTAAGGTTCAATTAGTATTTTAGAGTTTGACGTACGATTTGATTAAGATTCATTAAGGTTTCAATTAAGATTAAATTAGGATTTGATTAGAATTTCTATTTTAAATATTTCTTTAAGTTTTTTTTCTTTTATTTTTTTTGTTTTGTTTTTTTTTGTTTTTTCTACTTCTAATATTTATTTAATATTTTTGATATTTCTTTAAAGGTTTATTTTTATATTTTTTAAAGATTTCTTATTATTTTTCTTTCAGATAAGTTTAGGACTTCTTTGTGTTTCTTTTATGACTTCTTTTAAATTTGTTTTGTATTGGTCAAAGTTTGATTAGAATGATTAAGGTTTATTTAAAGTTTACTTTAGATTTTATTAGACTTGATAGGATTGTTGTTGCATTTCTACTTATCTTCTATAGCTAGGTGCATAGTGCATTTTCAAGCAAGAGTATATATGATATAACATTGCTCAAGGATACATTATGTTGCAATAAAGGAGTCTTTGAAGAAGTAAACATAATTTTTATTATTTATATGAAAAAATCAACTTTAAGCATTTATGTGTAGTATCAAAAATTTCCATTGAAATTGTATGTAGTTACAATGAGGTTCTTATATAACTATTTTGTGTATAGTTATAGTGAGATTCTTATATAATATGGTTGTTGACATATATTGTATGTTGCATATGATTAAATGTGAGAATTGGCTCCAATATAACAATCTAAATATATTAAGTGCCCTCTTAAAAGTAATAAAATAATAATATCCAATGAAGAGCCAACATTATGTGTAAGAACACAAATTCTTTAATTAAGATTTGGATTTGTTTTCACATTACATGTCATACATTGCAAATGTTTGTATTCACGTTGATGTTTGCATTTATAATTATATAATTGACACTTTTGAATATTATTGAATAATACTAATCATGTATATGGCTTTTAAAAGAAACAATGATATAAATGGCAACCTTTATTTTTATTACTACTAACATATATTGTGTGCTATATATGATTTGATGTGAGAATTGGTTCCATTTTCCTACCAATATAGCAATTTAAATGCGTTGTGTGCCTTCTTCAAAGCAATAAAGTAGAAATACCTAATATATTATATGACATCTAAAAAAAATACAAATTCATAGCAACAAAAACTTTACAAAAAGTCAGGAGCAACAATAAGAAGTATTATGAACATACATATTTATACTAATATTTATCTATATGATTAAGTAGAAGTAGATAAAAATAAATTAATTTCATAATATTTTTTAGAGATATTTTTTAGAAGCTTTATAAACATTACTTTGACTTTAAATGTATTTGTAGTTGATTGATAGGTTAGAAACTTGGTCAAGAAGTTAACCACGTATTGGTGGCTTCTGGAACAAGCTAACTATGTGGCTACATATAAAAAGTGATTTACAAGTTAAGATACATGACTTACAAAGTCAACACGTTTTAAAGGTCGTATAGGACATTGCCACATAGCTCCTAGTTAAGAATATATATAAAAGCAAAAGTAAAGCCTTCTTCACTTTTGTCAACACTATCATATTATATTATTGTCTTGCTTAAAAATGCACTAGGTGCTTAAGTTTGGAAGATAAATAGAAATGTAAGAACAATCCTACTAAATCTAATAGAATCTTAAATAATCTTAGGTATATCTTAATAATCTTAATCAAACTTTGACTAATGCAAAATAAATTTTAAAAAAATTATAAAATAAATGTAAAAATCTAAAAGAAATATTAAAAATAAAAACTTTAATATAATCCTAATTAAAATCTTAATTGAATTTCAATCAAATTTTAGGTCAAATCCTAGATCAAATCCTTACTAAAATCCTAATTTAATCTTAATTAAATCCTAAATCAAATCTTAATGAAATCCTATATTTTAGATAAATTGTAAATAAGTTTTAAATCAAATCCTCATAAAATCCTATATTTTAGATAAATCCTAAATAAGTTCTTAACCAAATCCTAAATAAATCTTAGACCAAATCCAAAACCAAACCCTAATCAAATCCTAAATCTTAAACAAACTCTTAACAAGTCCTATAGCAAATGGAACCTCAACAACTAATAATCAAACTGTTAATATCAACTCAAAATTTTCATACTTTTCAATATCTTAGTAAAAAACAAGTATAAGAAAGATGAAATCAATCATACTTACCAATTGAAAGAAATACAAGATAATCCAATCAGAAGTTAGGCGGCCTCCTACTTCAATCTAAATGTTGAACTTTCAATGCCAATATCTCCTTGAACCATTGAATTACTCTCAAATTTTATCTAAAATATTTAAATTTGAGTCTAGTATCTATATAATTTTTTTCACTTCAATCTAATTGAAAGATTACTTAAGATCTTAGAAATACTCATTGACCTTCAAACTCCAATTTTTAAGACCTCAATCTACAAAAATCTTTATACACTTTTATCTAACTCTTTGATTGACTTCAAAATTTGTACATGCATTTTCAACTAGCACACCAATACATCATTTAAAATTCATCTATAATTACATTAAAAAACTAAAGAAACCTTCAATCTTATAAAAAAAATTATTTTTCAAAATCTAAACCAATTAAGAACTTTATTAATTTTAAAAATATTTCAAAAACTCAATATTAGTTTAATTGATATAAAAATATTATTTAAAAATTTATATTCAAGTTTGCTCTCAAAATCCATTCTTTAATCTATTAAAGATCCTTGAAATTACCATATAGATGTGATATATGCCTCCACGTCTTATTTCAATCAAGGTTGGAAATTAGTCTTCTTTAAATAATAATTTTTGATAATTTGATATAAATTTTACTTTATTCTATTGTTAATTTTTTTTTCTAAATATGCTTATATTAATTTTTTATTTTATTTACTTTGATTTGGCTCATTTATGTTTCTACAAAATAAATATAATTTCCTTCTATAAAAAAATAATATTAAGACTAATACTTTTATTACCTTTTCATCCTCTATCTTTATTTTTTTACTACATCTTTCTACTAGGCTTTTCTATAATAACATCCATATTTTTATTTTTTACTATATAGTTGCATTATCACATGACAACAATTCTTATTATAATTGGATTAACGTGTTTTCCAATATATCATGCTCTTTGAAAACCATTTCTTATTTTGTGTTTGCATTGCTTCTTTAAACAATGCTAAGTAATGTACTAGGATTTTCTACAATATATGTACAAACCTACTTGACGACAATAAGTCTTTTCTTTATTAAAAAGAAATTTATAATGTATCATATCAATTTGTATAGACTTTGGCTTAGACAATTAAGCTTCCAAAAACTTAGAAAGTATTATCATGTCTTGACTTCTATCTCTCTAATTAAATCTTTATTCTTAGCATCTTTTAAAGAATCAATTGTGACATGCAATCACTTAAGCAATAAATTTCTCCAATGAATTTACTCCTGATATTGTCAATGAAAAAATCTTTGTTATTATCTTTCAACTTATATCAAAATTGATTGTTAAAGGCTTTATGATTCCAATCCATGTTCTATGCAAGATTTTGGAGCTCATTAATATATTTGGTTGCTAAAAATGATCCTTGTCATAGAAATACAAGCTTAATTTTTATTATCTTTATTCCATCATTTTATATAAACATGACCATAAACACTTCCAAAAATAAATTTAAATCATAGAGTAGTTGTGTATAGTTTTCCATTAAAGGTACAAATCAAGAAAGATCACTTTTAAAAAAAAGTACTCCTATGAATCCCACTTGAGTATAATTATGAAAATATTGAAAAAGAGACAACCTCAAATAGAGCTTTACTTATTGTAAAAATCCTCAAAATTTTGATCTTATTCCATCAAACTTCTCTGGCATACTTTCAATGTCATCCATATACTTGTAGTAAAAAGATTCCTTAGATTCAATTCTAAATTTGGTCTACTTGATTCTCTTAATTGTTCAATTTTTGGCACAAATTTTGAACTTTATTATTAATTTCTTTTATGTATGTACCTTTATGATTTATATTAAAAATACATAAATTTTTTAACCTAATAATATTGATAAATTTGTGAAGATTTGTAATAATTACAAATCTATTTTTATTTTTATTAAGAATAGTATTTATAATTTTTTCTTCCAAAGACAACTCAAACAAATGCAAAAAAATTAATTAAAAGAGGATATTTTACAATCTCTAATATTAAATAAAAATTTCTATAAAGAAGAGTAATCAATTCTTTTTAAGGAAAAAAATTAATATTAGAAAATTAAAAGTTAGATTTAAGGTAAATAATATGCAATCTTCAAAAAAACAACAATAGAAGTGGAATAATCCACTCACTTCAAGAACAAGACATGAACAATGAGCTAGAATTCTTATCAAATTATCAACAATATGAATCTCAAAGAAAAGAAATCTTGGTATACTCCTGTGTAACTTTAAAAGATCAAAAAAATACTTAAAGATAGTAATATATTGAACTAGAATGGCTATTGCTAAAGAAAAGAAGACTAGAAAGTTTTGAAATAAAAATAATAACTAAAAAGATACTGGCAAGAGTGAAAAAGGCTTTACTCTTGCTTCTAAATATATTATCTAATTAAGAGCAACATGACAATGTTCTATAAAACTCCAAATACATGTTGACTTTGTAAGACACATGTTTTAACTTATAAGCCAAGTTTCTTATATGTGCACCATATTATTTGCTTATATTACGAGCTATCAACACATGCAATATGTGGCTAGTTTGTTGGCTAAGTTTCAAACCTACCAATCAACTACAAACATGTATAAAATCAAATACGCATCTATGAAGCTTCTAAAAAGCTTTATCACGAGACAATATCAAATCTATCCAAATTTATCTTCTATCTAATATTTTTTATATATGTATATATATATATATTTATATATATGTATATATATATTTATATATATGTATATATATATTTATATATATGTATATATATATGGATAGAAGTACATCTTTTATTCCAACTTGAGTAAATTTGTTAAGGTATTGAGAACGATGCAATTTGAAAAAGAACTTCACTTATTGTAGAAATTTTTAAAACTTTGATCTTATTTTGTCAAATTTTTTTAGCATAATTATTCATACCTCCCTCATATTTATAGAAATAGGATTTTTTGCATTCAATTGTGAACTTAATCTATTTGCTTCTTTCAATTACACAACTTTTTGGCATAGGATGTAAACTTCTTTGTTGACTTCTTTCATAGGCCTAGAAATAATACCTCCATATGAACTAAAATAAACCTCAATTAATTGGAAGTCTATTCTAACTCACAATAAGTAAATTGACTATATGAATTTAAAATAAAGCTATTATTTAAATTCTAATCTACTTATTATTTTTCCTTCTTAAAATACCAAGTTATTAAATAAATCCTCTAACATTACTTACATTCATAATGATAATTCACTCCTTAACTTCATGCAAAATAATTCCTTCTTTTATTTCTAATTAGATAATTTGGTTTAATTTTTTTATTTAATTTTTTTTATTATTATTATTTATTAGGTAGTTTTTATTCATTTTTGTATTATTTTATTATTTTATTATTTTTTAAAAATATATAAATTTTTTCTTTTTAATTAATTGATGGTAAAAATAATTAATTAAGTTATTATATTTAATCTATAATAACTATAAATTTCTGAAAGGTTGGATTAAAAATTAAAAGTTAAAAGATAAAAGTAAATTTAAAAAATTAAAAGTAAAGTAAAAATAAAAATAAATTAAAGTTTAAAAAATTAAAAGTAAAAGTAAAAAGAAAAAGATTAAAAGTTAAAAATTAAAGCCAATAATGAATATAGAAGTTACAAGTTATTGTAAAAAATAAAAGAAAAGAAAATAGAAGAAAAAATAAATAAAGAGAGGTATAAGTGGAAATACCTTGACAATGCCAAAGGATTGAGGGAAGCACCCCCTTTTTATTCCAAAATTTGCCAAAAATCCTAATTAGCTCCAAATCCAGTGATTTTTGTTGTGGTGGAAATTCAACTTGGTGATGAATTGAATTTCCACCACAACAAAAATTTCAACAATGAAAGCTTAGCTTAAAGATGCTTGTACTTCTAAAATTTTAAAATTATCCCATTAAGTGGAACTGAGGAATGCCTTTTCAAAGTTGGGTTATTGACATTGTCAAGGCAGCCACTCTCTTTGTATTCAAAAATTTACCAAAAATTTAGTTCAACTCCAAATTGAGCAGGCCTTAGCTCGTTGGAAAGCTAATAACAATGGCTAAGTGATGAAAAATCTTCACTTACAAATCATAAAAAACCACAGACTGATTGAAGGAAATCAGAGGCCCTTCAAACCCTTTTAACTATGGAAATGGTTAGTAACCACTGATTGCAAACGGGTGCCTTTCAAACCACAACAACCACCACCCACAACACAAAATCAATGCTCATATGTTCTTAAAGTTCACAATGAGATCTAAGATCAAGAAATAAGCAAAAAAATAAGATTAGGGCTAAGGTTGAGACCACACGTTGGCATAGCTTCTCCTTCATCAAAAGAAAGAGAGAGAGAGACTTGGGAAACCAAACCACTCTTATACAATTGAGTGGTGGCTTTTGGAAGGGCAGCCACATCTCCACCCTTGATCTCTAAGTTCCCTAATGTAGATCTATGGCCTTCCTTCATCTAAGAGCTAATTTCGTAACCAAGGTTGATGGCTCTTGTAAGTGGGAAAAAAAATGCTTTTTGATAAATCTAACTTAACCATTGTGTTTAAAATATCTTTTTATGCTAAGATTGACTACTCACATGTTTCAATCTATGCTCCTTTGCAACTTTTATGAAGGTTTTTTACTTACAAGGATTTAGGTAATATTTGTAAAATTCTTCAAAAAATGAGAATTTCATTTCTCTATTTGTACTTTGAAGGAAAGGATGCTGATCTTTTTTTTTTTACTCCACATGGTACATTTGATACCTCCATTGCATTTGAAAGGCTTCCATAATTTAGAAGAATCATTTTGCCACTTGGATTTGTTGAATTTGGAAAAAATCTCCAAATCCATCATAATTTAACCTCATTAGTTTTTTTTTTTTTTTTTTTTTTTTTTTTTGACACCAAGACTACTTCCTTTGTAATTCTTCTACTATTAGCTAACTAGAAAAATATAGTCTTTATAGTTTCTTCTTACTAAACTCTATCCTAGATTGTATGTCCGCTACTAGTAATTTATTTTCTATTTTTTTCTAAAATTCTAATATTAACTCATAAAATTTGTGTTTAAAGCACAATAAGTTCATTTTTATACTAAATATCAAAGTGAGTCAATTCAATGGCTCACATTCCATGGTTCATACTAGAAATATATAAGATTTCAATTCTAAGAGTATTGAGAAGCTCAAGAAGATTGCAATAGTTGCAAATCTATTTTCACTTTTGCCGTAAGTAGCATCTATATATATATTTTTTATAGAAAAATTAAATAATTTTATAAGTCAAATTAAAAGAAGATAATCCGCAACCTCAAATATTAAATAAAAATTTCTATGAAGAAGAGTAATCTACTTTTTTAAAGAAAAATAATTAATATTTAAAAAACTAAAAGATAGTTTAAAGATAGTCTATAATCTTCAAAATATAACAATAGAAGTATGATAATCTATTCATTTTTAAAATAAAAAAAACAACAAGTTAGAATTTTTGTCAAACTATCAAGTACTTAAATCTTGAAGAACTTAAAAGACCAATAGACTCTTGTGTCATTCAAAAAGATTGAAAAATCACTCAAAGATGATATAATATTAAACTAAAATACTTATTATTAAAGACAAGAATACTAGAAAGTCTTCAAATAAGATTAAAGAATAAAAAAGTATTGATAAGAGTGAAAAAGACTTTATTTTTTCCTCTATACATTATCTAATTAGGAGCTATGTGGCAACATTTTGTATGACCTCTAATACATGTTTAATTTGTTAAACACATGTCTTAACTTACAAGGCAAGTTTCTTATATGTGTACCATATTGTTAGCTTGTACTATAAGCTATTCACATGTGCGACACATGGCTAATTTGTTGGCTAAGTTTCTAATGTACCAATCAACTATAAACATGTATAAAATCAAATACATGTCTATGAAATTTCAAATGAGCTTTGTTACAAGATAATATCAAATCTACATGCATTTTCTTTCTATCTAAGACTTCTTATTTATATATATATATATATATATAGTTGTGATACAAATCTATGTAGTTATCAATATCTTTAATATTATGCAATATCTTCATGGTTATAGAGACTTGGATAAAATGTTTGTATACAATATAACAAAAATTATAGATTGCTCCTTATGTGAGCTAATGGAGACTTTAGATATTATTTTTGGTGGAAAAATGATAATCTTTGGTAGCAACTTTTGGCAATATGTTCTTATGATCTTATGTAGCTTAATTACCTATTGACACTACATCACTTTATTGGTTATACTTATAGGCAACAATGACCAAACTTACCCTTACCAGGAAAACACAACTTTGAAATGATTTGGTCTTACAACTATTTGCTAAATGTCTACTTGCTATGGTGAATGGTCATGCATTTGGTATATATGGATCACATAGTATTATGGAGGGAAATGCACTGCCAATAGTTGGTTAAGTGATTGCATTATTTATAAAAATTAAATACTCTATTACACTAAAAATCTTCATTAATGACATATTTTTTTCTTTTGTTTCATATTATATGACAAAAGAATACATGGATGGATGGACCATTTTGATGCCAAAAAACATCTTGATCAATAAAAATAATGCTATCATTGAGAACCTTATTCCAAGCTATGAATACATGTTTTATTGGTGGACACTATTGCTCATTAGTATAATTAATTAATAACATAAGAAGCCAAGTTTTTGAACATTATTATGGCTGTGAGTGTTTCATTACTATTTAGCATTGAAAATTAAAATTCCTATGATATTTTTGTGCAATTTAGATCAAATAGGTGGTCTTTCTAATGAAATGCACATGATTGTTTAATGACTTGCCTTTTAATTTATTGTTGTACAAATTAGCATAGGCATTGATATTAAAAATTTAATAACTATATCTAAAATTACAACTCCAAAAAGTACCATGAATTGGCCATTTACACTTATGCATAGGTAGTTTCCTCTTTAGCTTGTGTTTGCAATGACCATAAATAAAGTACAATGATAAACTATAAGCATTGTGGTCTCTATCTACTACACCTTTTTTTCACTCAAGAGCAATTGTATGTGGAATTATTACATGTAAGCAATTTAAATCCAGTGTTTGTAAGTTGTTTGCTTGAATAATAGACAATAAATGTAGTGTGTAATGAATTCTTGAGATGGCATTGGTTGAGATGTAAGGACTTACAATGGTTTAAAAGGTTGAAAATCCTTGGCACTAAGCCTAAAATGGCTACCATAATTGCTACTATAATATAATAGTGGTATAAAACCAAAGCAATCAACAAAGAATTATATGGCAAAATAATACAACATTAATAGATTGTGTGGCAAAACAACAAAGATTGTGTTGTTTTATATTTTTCTATTTTATATTTTACTATTTAATATTTTTGATGTTTTTCTATTTTGTATTTTGTTGTTTTACATTTTTCTTGTTTTGTATTTTGTGTCTTTTATATAAAATTGTTTAAAAGTTTAAATGATTGATTATAAATGCAAAATAAATGAGTTTAATCTTATACAAAAAAAAATTATATAAATTGTGTAGCATCAAAGAATAATTTGAAATTAATCATCTAACTGAGATGATGTCATTTCAATTACATAAACAATTTCAAATTACTCATTGACACTATACAGTCTACTTAACTTTATTTTTATTGCAGTAAGGGGCACTAATTGACTATTGAGGTATATTGTGTTTTCATGTATATAAATTTTTTAATATTTAATTACAAATTGGCCACATGGTATCAAAAAACTTCACAACTTCATTCACCTTCATTGCAATTTCATTCACCTTCTTTGCAACTTTACTCACCTTCTTTGCAACTTTATTCACCTTTATTGAAACTTCATTCACCTTCATTGCAATTTCATTCACCTTCTTTGCAACTTTACTCACCTTCTTTGCAACTTTATTCACCTTTATTGAAACTTCATTCACCTTCATTGCAATTATTACTTCTGCAAAAGCTCTTTATTGCAACTTCATTTGACTTCATTGCAACTTCATGTTAGCTATTAGTCAACCTTGTAATTTTTTATTTTTATTTTTATTTTATTTTTAACCTTTTTTTGGTTTGCATTAGCACCCAAACATGAACATATTATGCAAGCTTCTGAAAATCCATGCAGGCTCTTGATAAACTCACAGTTTATGAAATGTTATGAAATTTTTATATTTGTGAACTTTTTGTGTATTTAGTGGACAAAATTTATTTAAACCAAAAATGTACTCAAAGTTGGCAAAGCCAATGGGTTTAAACACTCATACGTACGTACGTACGTATATATATATATATATATATATAGCAATGTTTGGTTATGAAAATATTCACGCTGTAATTTGACTTGTTCCAACTCAGTGAAGGTATCAGCCGCCGCTTGTCATACAACCTCTTTCACAGTCTCCGATGGGCGGACGGGCGCGGGCTGGGCCGGGCCAAGGGGGATGGAGGGAGGCCGGGCGGGGCGAGAGCGGCAGGTCCAGTCGTCCCGGCGAACCCAGCTTACGGCGACGCCAGGGCCTCGGCGACTGCGACGCAATGCGACGACGACGCTCGATTCGGCCTCACGGGGATCAGTTTCTACCCCCTCGCCCAGTCGCCACAGCCTACACATTGCCGCGCACCATTCTGCAGGCTTTTATTCGGCGTCTTTTGGTGCAAATTTCGCCTCAATCGGCTGTTAAAACAGCTGCGGGTGCACTGTATGACTTTCGTTTCCTTTCATGTTGGGGTGGTGCTTGGGAGTTCTTGACGTGTAATTGAGCTTTTCTTTCTGTTGAGATGATCGACGGTTTTTGAGATAAAATTTCAATTTCGGTTGCAGTGGTGCTGGCTGCAGGATTGTGCAATGTCTGACCTCAGGAAGCCCTTGCGGCCCAAGAAGGCCAGGTCCTGGGTGGACTGGGCTGTGAAGTTGCGGTGGATTCTCGTTATCTTCGTGGTGCTCCCCGTTTCCGTGAGCTTCGCCATCTGTGCAAGGTCCCGAGAACTATGGTCGGCGTGGAAGTCGGAGAAGAAGCGTCAGAAGGAGCACGACGAGAATGTGGAGAAAGTCATCAAGCGTCTCAAGTCAAGAGATCCTGCCCATGATGGCCTCGTTTGCACAGCCAGGAGGCCCTGGGTCGTCGTAGGCATGCGGAATGTGGATTACAAGCGTGCTCGCCACTTTGAAGTCGATCTCAACGACTTCAACCAGGTTGCCTTTCTATGTTGAATTTTTGAGTGACGTTGTTGGCAACGTCTTGAAAATTAACAGAGTCCGTGCAATTTGATGAAGATGCTATTTTCTGCTGCATGCTACTTTTCGTCTCGGTGGAGTTTCATTGTTGTTGAATACTCCCTAGACGAAGGTCAATGTATAGAACGTCCGATTCTTCTTCATGCATTTCCTTTAATAGCTTTACGAGAGAGAGAGCAGATTATTTTTAATTTTTTAATTTTTTAAAATGTAATCGTTTATTTGTTATTTTTCATTCCGAGAATTCTAACATGTTCTCTATCTCCAGCTTTGATGGTGATGCTGGAATATGTCCTTAGGACCTATCGATTGCAGTCTCTTCAATCCATGTCTGAATATCTGGTATTTGGAGAGCTGCAGAATGTTTTGTCGTCTCATTCCTTTTTTTTTTTTCTTTTTTTTTCTTTTTTTTTCTTTTTTTTCTCTGCTTCCTCTCTACATACATTTCCTTGAGAGGCTTCTGTGATCAGCATTCCCGACTTCAGCGGAGTTCGAATATAGCATTTCTGGGCACTATGGGATGCTGATGATGCAGGTGTAACTGTTCATGTGCCAGATTTTGGAGATTGACAGAGAGAACATGATTGCCCGAGTTGAGCCTTTGGTGAACATGGCGCAGATCACACGAATGACAATCCCGATGGGCCTTTCCCTTGCAGTTGTTGCCGAGTTGGACGATTTGACAGTCGGAGGTCTCATTAACGGCTACGGAATTGAAGGAAGCTCTCACATCTACGGTCTCTTCGCTGACACCTGCGTCGCCTATGAGATTGTTCTTGCTGATGGGCGGCTTGTACGCGTAACAGCAGATAACGAGTTCTCTGATTTGTATTACGCCATTCCCTGGTCTCAGGGTACTCTGGGATTGCTGGTGGCCGCTGAGATCAAGTTGATTGAAGTCGGCCCTTACATGAGATTGACATACAGTCCTGCTAGAGGCAATCTGCAGGAGCTCGCCCAGGCTTACAATGACACATACATTCCCCGAGATGGCGATCAAGACAATCCTGAGAAAGTGCCGGACTTCGTCGAATCTATGGTCTATAGCGAGTCAGAAGCGGTGTGCATGTCAGGTCGATACGCGGGTAAAGAAGAGGCTAAACGAAAGGGTAACAAGATCAATAATGTACGTTTACTTTTACGTTGCCCAACCAAGGGTGTGTAAGATCTGTGTCTTGATGATTCTCTCGCTCACTCCCAAGTTCAGCGGTTCTCTGAATGCTTATTATTTGCTGCATTTCCCGTGCTCTTTGTAATATTATTGTAACGTTGATTTGTCGTATGCGTGGGTGCTGGTGCAGCAAGGCCGGTGGTTCAAGCCTTGGTTTTACCAGCATGCACAGACGGCTCTGAAGAGAGGCGAATTCGTTGAGTACATCCCAACACGAGACTATTACCATCGCCACACCCGCAGCCTTTATTGGGAGGGCAAGCTCATCCTTCCCTTCGGTGACCAATTCTGGTTCCGATTACTGATGGGATGGATGATGCCGCCGAAGGTTTCCCTTTTGAAAGCAACTCAGGTGTATATGAGAACAGTCAACTGAGCCATTTGTTAACCGTGCTTGTATTTTATGATTCTCGCATAATCACGATAAGTTATGGTAAGAGAGCGTGCATGTGACGCTTCGGAGTATTGACCCTGAGGTAGGAGTTTGGCATTGGCATCGGCATTGACTTTACTGTTTGTTTTCAGGGTGATGCTATCCGCAACTACTACCATGAACGTCATGTCATTCAGGATATGCTCGTACCTTCGTACAAGGTGGGGATGGCTCTTGAATTCAACGACCGTGAATTCGAGGTGAGCTTTTACGACTTGTTGCGAGAACGACATTTTTCCAAGGCACGGTTAACTAGGCCTTGTGGAATTCAGACGGTCTCTCTCTGACTTATTATGACGAGCGGAATTTTCAAGCTATCTATCGTTTTGCTTCCTTCTCTTTGGCAGGTGTACCCAATTTGGCTATGCCCTCACCGTCTTTTCAAGCACCGAATGAGAACCCAGATCAACCCTGAGCCCGGGTTCGAGTTTGCTGGACGCCCTGGCGACACACCGTTTGCTCAGATGTACACTGATGTCGGCGTTTACAACACACCCAGATGCGTATTTCAGGGTGAGGAGTTTGACGGTATAGCTGCCGTAAAGAAGATGGAAGCTTGGATGATTGAGAACCACTGCTACCAACCCCAGTACTCAGTCTCTGAGCTCAACGAGCGCGACTTCTGGCGCATGTTCGACCCTACCTTGTACCAGCAGTGCCGAGAGAAATACAAAGCAGTTGGCACCTTCATGAGTGTGTACTACAAGTGCAAAAAGGGAAAGAAGACCGAGAAGGAAGTGGCCGAGGAAGAAGCCAAGGTCACGGAGACCACTTATGCCGATATTGAGAAGTCTTGAGCAGTCCCATTTTTTTAGTTCAGCAAAAGACATCATTGTACAACCATCGACTTCCTTGCTGGTTGTTCAATGGAGACTCTTGTTCCCTGACAAGTCCGCAACTTTTTGCCTACGTAAAACCCATCGAACCGTGACATCCGAGGGCACAAAGACTGGTCAGTTTGGTTCCGCTCCTGTCAGCGTTGGGTAGTATTTTTAGGAGAATTTTTGGGCACAACCTAACAGTCACTCCAGACACGTGTAGAATCCGCAGCGCCACTGTTTTCGGGTTGGTTTGTGAAGTTTCACTCTGCTTTCTCTTTGTAGCTGAGTCTCGACAACTCTAACAACCTTCTTTACGATATTAAATAATTTCAATCGTGGACCTCCAGTGTCAATGTAATTCTCTTCTCCGATGGAGTTCTCAAAATAAAATTAAGATGATGTCAGCTCTTCAGCAAGCGTTGTGCACGTTCATTTCCAGGTCACATCCACCTAATTGTCATGGGTTCTCCTCTCTGTCACCAACTTCTGAGATTCTGCATAGAAGTTTGATTTTAAGATAACATTCATGAGGATGATGAACAATAAACAACTCCTTCAATCTGATCATCCATTGGAGGCCTTTCAACAGAGGGTATAGGAGTGGTATGAGCTCCAGAGCCGTGATTCCTGCGACCCTAGCTGTGGAGAAATGCTTTGCCTCATTGGCACGGCCTGCAGGGTCCTCCCCCTCAAGTCTGTAACGATCTCATCGTCCGGCGCGTCCATGTGAGAGGCCATTAATGCCATCTGAACTGTCCCCGAGGACTCCTGAATAAAGCTCTTAAATGCTTGTGTTGTGGTCCTTTAATGTTGCCAAATTCTTACCACATCACGAGGAAGCAAATCAACATCCTCTTGTCCTTCTAACAATGATGTCAACAACAAATCCGGCTGGTGGTGTTTCAGTGGAAACAAGTGACAATGAGGTAGCCGACCCGGAAAACTCGCAATTGTCATGGGGGGACGCGATGAAGCTCCGGAGGCGCCAGTGCGCCAGCACTGCGACTTTCCGTAGCGGACCACAGGTTCATCGTGTTCGAGTTACGTTTTGGTCCAATTTTCAACTGCAAGCAAGGTTGGTGGTAACAAGCATGGGTAAGCATGCCATGATACACCCAACTGTGCCGACCGTGGAAGAAAAGCTTCCTGTTGGCAACACCAAGAGCAATACGGGTTACTTACTACACATCGATGCACTTGCGGTCCAAGTCGACCAAGAGTTGATGAAGCAGGAGATTGAACACCTCCAAAAACATCTTATCGTGGCAATTTTGTTGGGGGTAAGCAGCCTCCTCTTGTCTTGGCTAAATGGCTTGATTCTATTAAAATGCAGGTAGGTGACTCGGTAGCATTAGGGAGGGACCTGGGGCAGGGTTTCTTTCAGATCCTTTGCCCTTATCAACCAACCACCGAGAAAATGCTTATGCACACTCCGCATAGATCAAGGTGGGGCACATGTATTCTCCAAACATGGAGGCCAGGCCAAGAGGCCTTAGAGTCCCGACTTGGGTCACATTAAGGTCTATCATGGGAAAATTTATGAAAGTAGCCTCGCCAATTGCGGAAGGCCTCGGAGTCTTCTTCGGCAGTGACACCCGAAATGCAAGCTTGGCAGATTAGCGTTATTATGTGGCTATGGAAGCTGGAGTCGGGTGGAGGACCTTGCTTTCAGTTACAAATGACTTGATAGGCTCTGTCTCGGTGATTATAATGGACTATTGAAATCTCTCAATCAGATGCTGGTTCTGTTTAAGCATCGATCACTTGGTCAGGACTGCAAGGGTACCAAACCACAAAAAGGGAACTCAGGAGGAGAGGCAATAGCAACGTCAAATGAGCAAGTTGCAGTTCCAACCTGGATCCCATCACAGGAGCCTTTGCCCTCTTCTTGCGGAGATAAGGAGGTGGTATTCTCTTCTCCCTTGCCTCTAGCTACGGGGCAGAATCTAAGTATGTTTGTTGGATCGTCAGGATCATCGACGAAAAATCAAAAGAGTACACCGGCAATGTCAAGTAGAGACAAAGAACGATCATTGAATCATTATTTTAATGGTGACTTCAAACTCACCCCCGAATATAAGTGGAATGGATGGGAAAAGGTCCACCGAAAAAAAAAAAAAAAAGAAAAAAAAAAAAAAGAAAGACCACGAGGAGAGGACTCAAACAACAGCAAAGTAACGCCGTCACTTTAAGCATTCCGTGAGCAATGGTGCAGAAAACCCGCAGAGAGAGGAGGGGACAACAATGGGCTTTGATTAATCATTTGTCCCACAATCCCCCCCTCCTCGAGTAAATGATAGTCTACAAGTGACTTCTTCTTCCTCTCCTCCAGCGATCAGTAGTAGAGTATCTACTTTAATGACAATCAAGAAGCATGGCTCACAAGTCCCCTCCCCAGTAATAAACGGCCATGAGAGAAGCATAGAATGGTCCTTTACACCGTTGGAGGGCCAAGTCGAGTAGGCCCAGTCTGAATTAAAGGCCCCCTCCCTCAAGCCTGCTTTACAACGTGAGGCCCTATCCCCCAGCCCATACCCGAGCGCGTACACCCTCCTACGACATTACCACCCCATGTGACTACGAGGCTAGATGGAATATGCGAACTAAAGAATGGAGTTGCAATAATACCTGCCTCCCCCCCCCCTCTCAATTCAAATCCGGAGATGCCCATGGCGTCATCAGGCCCCCAACATAGAACACGCTCATCGTCTCATTCATGGTGATCCCGTGACCACCTCTAGTGGTGGACTAGAGCACCTGAGTCTCTCTCAAGCTCTGATCACCATCAACTCCTCAGTACCGGAAAATCCAATGGCCCTTCCACCAGTCAACAATCTAAATGTGTTGCTTTCCACGACAAACATTATAAGCCATCTTTTGAGACCCAGGTTTGACTTGAATGGTGTGGCAACACAATCTCAGTCTATTTTTGCTAGTAGTTTCAGAGAGTTGTCAACCATGTACCCTCCAAGGTTGCATATCAATACTACCAGCTGCCACACCCCCCATTTGGAAGCCTCCACCCTTAGAATCCCTATCGGGAAGGCTGAAGGCGTCCTGGAGATCCTTCACGCGCAATTCTTCCACTGGCTTAAAAACATGAATATTCTAGAAACAAATAGAGGTTTTCTCACGCCACAACCAAGACATCTTACAAAACATCAGCTTCTCCGAAGACAAGACATTTTGGCCCTCTCATGACAACAATGGAACATGCTTTTGTAGGACCGCCGAATACCTCAGGAAGGCTATACTGGGAGTCCGAGGAGTATCCAATTGTTCCTCCCTCCTCCTCCCCTCCCCACCTCCGTAAATCCAAATCATAAAGATAATCCACAATTTAAAGGGCCTCAATGACCCTGACAAGGTCGATGTTGTCAGGAACTACTATCAACCACTGCAGTACAAATCAGATATATTATGTTTTCAGTAGCTCTGCCTCCGAGGTGTATGACTACTCAAACTGAAAGTTACAATCTGGCCTCATGCCTGGTTCTGTGGGCGAGAAGCCGTTGTGGGCTACAACCATGATTGCTAAGAGGTGGGTGCAGATAAAGGCAAGGTGTGCATGTAGGTTGCTCCTCGCCTGCACCATCTTATCGTTGACTTCAGCTGCTCCCGCTGTGGCCGAGCCGTGTAGGTTAAGCTTGGGGGAGTCCCCATGGGTGACGTTTCAATTATGAATATTTATGCATCTACTCCAACGTCCGAGAGATGCGTGCTATGAGTGGAGCTAGTGGCCACCCTCCCCCGAAATTTCCGCTGTCTCCTATGCGGGGATTATAATTTTGTTGACAAGCGCCGCGACAAGTCCACAATATGCGGCAAATTGCTAGTAAATGAAGAAAAGTAGTTTTTCTTGTCCCTCACTAAAATACTACATATAGAGGATAAGTTTTCGGCAGTGAACAGACTGTGGTCTTTGTGGGATAACCGCTGGCAGGATGGCGTAAGAATTCTAGCCACACTTAGATTTTACGCATTCAGGACGGACAGTGCAAGGGTCAGTCCGGTAGTTGAATATTTTATCCGAAGTGATTATTCCCATACCAACCACTTGTCAGTGAGATGCACAGTTCAGCTCTTCGATATGTTGCGGTAGTTCTCCTCTTTCAAGATGAACGGTCTGTATTTTAACGATGAGGTGGTACGGCGTTGGGTCGAGCAAATCTGGCTCACCCATCCTCAAAGCGGCTTTGTATAGAAACTCCAATTGTTAATCAAATTTTATTGAAGCTATTGTGTGCAAAGAGCGTATCACCTCCGTCAATTAGAGACACACTGACAAAGTGGATTGTCGCAAGCGAAGACCGCTCTTCAGGTAGACCTGCGGAATCCGAATCTATGAGGTAACTTGGGCGCGGTGGCGGATCTTCTACAATAGATAGAGCAGAGAAAGGCTAAAGGTCGTCGGATCTGTAGCCGCATCAAATGGAAAAAGCTGAGAGATTTTATTACAAAAGAATTCTTCAGAGTGATCCGAGAGCGCTCAGGATCATTGGTCATCATCTCGCTTGAGGACAAAACCAGGGTCCTCCATTCTAACCAAGTGGGCTTAGAGGCTCTGTGCTCTCAGTTCTACTCTTAGCTATACACTTCAGTTCCTCCTCGTCCAAAGCTACCACAGTTACAATCCGCTGCCTGAATTGTGTAAACCCGTGTCTATCTAAAGACATGAGAGCTATGTTAAATGCCCCAGCCTCAATGCTGGAATTAGAAGCAGCCCTAAAAGAGATATCCTCCAATAAAGCATCAAGCTTAGATGGTGTAATTACTGAATTCTTTAAAACCTTATGGGATGTCATTAAAAGGGATTACTTTGCCATGATAATTGAAGCTATTCGGAATAAACATTTTCCCAAGGATGTCACAAGAGGGTTCATTTCTTTGTCGTTTAAAAGTGGACAAAAGACAAGCCTAACAAATTAGAGGCCAATTACCCTTCTCAATGTAATCTATAAGCTATATGCGAAGGCTCTACAGATTAATCTTCAACCAGTTCTCATAGAAGTTATTTCTTTTGATCAATATACAGTAGGGTTACTTTCTAGCTAGGATTTATATGGCAGGGTGACGAAAGAGGGTGTGTTGGATTGCTTCACAAACACCCTCATTCGTCACAACCTCTTTGAACAATGCTGCAATACAGAGTTACCATGGTTGTTGGACTTTCTTCATCGCATAAAGAATTGCTAAGGATTTTAGGCTGAGGTACTTGATTATCTTCATGAGACAAGTGGAGAGTAGTTAAAGAAAGATACACTAGGGTTTGATGGTTTTTGGGATCGCTTATCTTGGAGTATGAAAGATCGGCCAATTCACAAAATTCATAAGTATTATGCGGTACATATGAGATTCAACCGATGCGTGTATTCATCTTAGAGGGAATGTCAACAGCAGGTTAATGGTTATAGGGGTTGCAAGTTTAGAGGTTTTAAGACGAAGCAGGAGGCGGAAGATTTTAAGAAGAGCTAGAGTTGCAGTAGTTTTACCATCTCTAAAATTGCTTCAAGTTGTGAGATTGAATTGAGTATTGGTTTAAGAAATTGTTCCTGTTTTGATGGAGTGGGATTCTTATGTAACCCAGCTTCTTCCCTATTTTTAATGAAAGACTGACGCCCCAGGGATTTCGTAAAAATGTCTGTCTGCTGCTCTTGGATTGGTACATAGTTTATATCTATACTGTTGTCTTGGTGTTTCTCTCAGCTGAAGTAATGATCAAGGTCAATATGTTTTGTGCAGCTATGCATCACAGGGTTTTGAACTAGTCTTATGCTACTGATGTTATTGTAGAGAAGAGGTATCAATTCAATACTCTGTATTCAATTCTTGCAGTAGACGATGGAAGTACGAGATGTTTCTAGCCACTTCAAAAAGAACTCTATGCTCTGCTTCCGTTGATGATAATGTCAATGTAGGTTGTAGTTTATTAGACTACGCAATCGGATCAGTTCTCAGTTTATAAAGAATTCTGGAAGTTGATTTGCGGGAGTCCGTATTACCTATCCAGTCCACATCCACATAGTTGAGTAATCCTCCATCGTTGTTTGCTGGATGGAAGTTTCCAAAGTCCAGCGATCCTTTTTAAGTATCGTAGAACATTTCTAACAGCTACTATATGTGCTATTTGGAGATTTTTCATATATCTTGATAAACACCTGACTGTGTATTGTATGTCCCATCTAGTGATTGTGAAATATAGAAGTCCTTCCGTAAGACTTTGGTAGGATTTGGGATCAACAGCAAAAGTGTTAGTCTCTTTTTGTAGTTTGTTCTTGGGATTTATGAGAACAGTTAAAGTCTTTCAGTATGTAGGGTTAAACTTGTCTAACTGTTTCTCAATGTATCTACTTTAATGGAGATAGATCCCATGTTTGTCATAGTGAAGTTCTATCCTTAGATATATGCAAGCATCCCCAAGATTTGTCATGTAAAATTTAATTCTCAGCTTCGTTTTAAGTCTCTATATGTTGTGTTTGTCATCTCATGTATGTATTATATCATCAACATAAAGTAATATAATGATGTATCTTCCTTCTTTGATTGAAAAATACATATTGAGATCTTCTTGACTATGTTTGAAGTCTTAATTTGTAAGATATGTATCAATTCTCCCATACTAGGCTTTTAGATCTTGACATAAATTATAAAGTGCCTTTTACAAAATGCACACTTTTCCTTTACTACCTTGTTGTTTGAATCTTAGTGGTATTTTCATGTATACTTCTTCAATTAAATTTTCATTCAAAAAAGTTGTTTAAAAATCTAAATATTGTATTTTTTAACATTTTCTTATGGCTAGGATTATGACACTTTGGATTGTAGACTACTTTACTATATGATCAAAGGTTTTTAGAAAATATATTCTATCTTCTTGTTCAAATCTCCTAGCCACTATTCTAGCTTTTAATTTTTCTATCTTTGTATTAGACTTAGTTTTGCTTTAAAAATCTATTTAGAAAAAATAGAAATCTAATTCTTGAGTAAATCTACTAATATCTATGTTACATTTTTTTGTATAAAATTTTCTTCATGTTTTATTACATCTTGCTATCCTTGAGTTTGTATAGCTTCCACATAAGTCTGAAATTCTTTTATTTCTATGCCAAAACTATAAATATCTCAAAAATACTTTGAATTTGGCTTACAATTTATAATTGAGTACCTTCTTTATTCAATAGAATCACAAGGATCTATTAATAAGGAGCACTACATATTTGCTATTGAACTATTTTGATATACGAAGGTTGTGGGAAGTAGATTTTTAGATAGGTGGTATATTTCAAGTTGTTATTTGATATCAGGTGTAATTTCTTCATTTTCAACAACAATAGTTGATTGATTGTAGGATTTTGATGTGCTATTTTTTTGAAATAGAACTAATTTTTTAGATTTTTATTGTTCAACTTGAATATAAAGGTATTCTACTAAGATTTTATCAAAGATGATATTAGAGCTTAAATGAACTATTGTGCAAATGAGATCAAACAATTGATATTTTCAACTTTCCTTATCATATCCTATAAAGAAGTAGTAAAGGAATTTATTGTCTAGTTTTGTCTTATGTTACTTTGGTATGTAGAAGTAAGTTATTTAATCAAAAACTTGCAAGTAATCAACACATGGTTTCTTTCTCAAAAAAAATTCTTTTGATATTATGCCATTGTTAATACAAGTGAGACTTAAATTAATAAACATATTAGATGTTTTTATTAATTTTTTCTATAAAAATCCATGGTATCTACAAGTGATAGTAATAGATTTAGCACATTTTATAATAGTGTAATTTTTTTACTTTCTTACACCATTGTAGTAAGTATATTATTATAGACATAGATATTTATTTAGATAAGAAGTATTAGATAGAAAGTAAATGTAAGTAGATTTGATATTAACTTATGGCAAAGCTTCTTAGGAGCTTCATAGGCACATATTTGACTTTATATATGTTTATAGTTGATTGATAGGTTAAAAACTTGGCCAAGAAGGTATATTCACATATTATTGATATTAATAGCTTATTATATAAGCTAATGATATGGTGTACAAATAAAAAACTTGCCTCACAAGTTAAGATATGAGTCTTACAAATTCAACACATGTTAGAGGTCTTAAAAATAATTGAAAAATTATTCTTAATTAGATAGTATATATGGAAACAAAAGTTAAGACTTCTTTATTCTTGTCAATGCCTTTTTATTTCTTAGTCTTATTTCAAGACTTTCTAGTCTTCTTATCTTTGGCAAAAGCCATTCTAATTAAGTATTATATCATCTTTGATTAATTATCTAGTTTTTTTGAGTAATGCAAAAGTATCTTGAATTTTTTATTCATCAAGGTTCATATCCTTGACAATTTGATAAAAGTCCTAATTTATTGTTTTTGTCTTGTTTTAGAAGTGAGTGGATTAGCTCACTTTTATTATTATATTTTAAAGGTTGCAAATTATCCATCTTTAATCAAATAGTTTAATTTTCTAAAATTATTTTTTTTGTTAAAGAAAGTAAATTATCCTTCTTTGTATAAATTTTTATTTAATATTAGAGGTTATAAAATACCTTCTTTTATTTAATTTTTTAAAATTTGGTTGAATTGTCTATAGAAAAAAAAAATTATAGATACTACTCTTGATAGAAGTAAGAATAGATTTTTAACTATTGTAGATCTTCACAAGCTTATTAATATTTTTAAAATAGAAATCTCATGTATTTCTAATGTGATTCATGGAGATGCTATTCCTATGTCTATGGAAGAAGTCAGCAATGAAGTTTAAAATCAATACCAAAAAGTTGTGCAATTAAAATAAACAAGTGGATTAAAATCACAATTAAATCCAACAAGTCTTGCTACTACAAATATAAAAGGCAAGGATAAGTATACCAAAGAAGTTTTATGGAACAAAATTAAAGTTTTGAAGGTTTTTACAAAATAAAGCTCTATTTAAAGTTGCATCCTTTTCAATACCTTGATGGATTTATTCATATGAGATTTATAGGAGAACTTTTCTTTGGAAGTGTTTTTTCTTGGTTTGCACCTTTGATGGAAAAAGATTCACAACTATTCTGTGATTTGAATTTATTTTTGGAAGCATTTAAGACTATAATTAGAAAAAATAATTAAAAATAGATAATAAAAATTAAGCTTGTATTTCTATGATAAGCATCACATTTAGCTATTACATATACTGCTAAATTCTAAAATCTTATTTGCAACATGGATTGAAAGATAATGTCAAAGATTTATTATTGACAATGCTCAAAGCAAATTTATTACAACAATATATTACTCAAGCTATTACAACTAACAATCAATTCCTTTGAAAGATGTTAAGAATAAAGATTTGGTTAGAGAGATATAAGACAAGCAGTAGCAACACCTTCTAAATTTTTGAAAACTTATTTGTCCAAGCCAAAGTCTATGTAAATTAATACAATATATTATAAACCTCTTTCTAAACAAGAAAAGACTTATCATTTTCAAAAAGATTTATACTTATATTATAGAAAATCCAAATATACTACTTAATATTATTCAAAGGAATAATATAATTATAAAATAAAGAGTATGGTTGCCAAAAAAGACAATGTATCAGAAAATAAGTTTTTCTAATTATAATAGGAACTATGCAGCTGAAATCTTCAATAATACCTAATAAAGGTCCTATTCTCTCTTCAAATCTTTCATTTTATTTCACAAGATGAGTTTTTTTAGGACCAAAAAATTACGAAGTTTTAACCTTGTTAGATTTAAGAGCATTAGCATGTTTTATAGAGAAAGATTTTATCAAAAAATAAGAAATAACTTTAATTAAGAAGACCAAATTTGTGCATGTAGAAGTAATAGATGGTTTTTTTTTTGTCTTTTAGAGATGTTATATATAAAAATATTTATTTAGATATAGAAATTAGTGATGATAATAGTTTAATAATATTTTATGTGATTAAATTTCTTTCTAATCTAATTATTTTAGGATTATTATAGCTATAAAATTATAATCTTTAGATAGATTAGATTTCTTATAATTTTTATTTTATTGATAATTTTTCTTAAGATTCTTCTAGGTAAATAAAAACCCATAAGACCAATATATTCAAATCATTATAGATAGATGCAAGAGCTTTCATATATGCTGTAAAAAAAGGATCAACTTTTGTTATATACATCATATCTATTATTGATGAAGAAAAGATTTCAAGTGGCATTTCAAGCCAATATCAAGTGTATTAAGATGTTATTAAAAAAAAATTCAAATATTCTTTTACAATACTATTTCTATGATTTTTTTATTAATCTTCAAGAAGAAACTCAACTAATATTTAGATCAATCTATAGCCTATCACACAATGAGTTGGTTGCATTTAAGAATTACATTGATGAAAATTTGGCTAAGAACTTCATATCCCATTCTAAAACTTCAGCCAAAGGTCTAATATTATTTGTAAAGAAAAAAGATAGATCTTTGTAGATGTGTATAAACTATTAAGAACTTAAAAAAATCATAATTCAAAATAAATATCCTCTACTTTTGATTTCAAGACTTTTTAATGAATTAAATCAAGTAAACATGCATATAAAAATAGATCTACAAAGAGCATACAATTTGATACGTATTAAAAAAGTGATAAATGAAAGGTTGTATTTTGAACTAGATATGGATATTTTGAATATGATGTCATGCCTTTTGGACTCATGAATGTACCAATTTCTTTCTAACATCTAATAAAAAATATCTTTTATGAGTTTTTTGATAATTTCTTTGATTATTACTTAGTTAACATCTTAATCTATTCTAAAAATATAGAAGAACATGAACTTTATATTTATCATGTGTTACAAAAATTAAAAGATGTAGGATTATTTGCCAAGATAGAAAATTTTATATTCCACATTACTCAAGTTTATAGTAATTATGATAAGATCTAAATATACTAGCTCTCTTCCTCTCTCGCTTTCTTCAATTGATAGTAAAAATAGTTCAAAAGATTCTTCTTATTTCTTAGATTTAAATTAAGCCACAAAAGAGGTAATAGTTAATATTATAATTTTAAAATAATTACCTCAAGTTTTAGAATTTAGGCTAATTATATTAGTAAGAAGCTTGAAAAAAAAATCCAAATAGGAGAGTTTCTTTTAAAGAAGAATAAAAAGAATCTAGAGTTTTCAATCTTAAATTTAATCAACCATTCCAACTTAAGGATGAGAATAAGCCTAAATCATATGATTTATAAGAAAGTTTTAAAAAAACCAAAGCAGGTATAATAATTACTCAATTATTGGAGGTTTTTTAATAATGATGAAAAGATTAAAAATAAGCCTTCTTATTAAAAGATGTCAAAGATTTTAGGCAAAAATTTAAACACATTTTAGAATTATTTAAGATACACAAGAAATAAAAGCTATTTAGTTAGAAATATTTATAGTTAATAAAATCATATCTTATACCATAATAAATGGAAGTAGTGAATTAAACTTTCTGCTAGTAAAAACTATGGAAAAATTAGGATTTAACATCACTAAATCTTTTCTTTATACAATTAATATTACTAATCAAAGCTAAGATATATCTTTAAAATAAATTAGTAGTTGTAGAATTGTGATAGGTGATAAAGAATATTTTCTTATCTTTTATATTATTTATATTCATCAAAGCAAAAAAAATATTCTTTATTCTTAAATAGACCTTAATTGAATACAATTCATACCAAAATTGATTAAGGTGATAAAAACCCCTATATTATCTTTGACATCTTATAAGCCACCAAAAACCTTATAAGAATCCTTATTCAACTTTAAGATTTGTTCTTGGCTAATATTCCATCTTATTCTTTAGAAGATGAAATTCAAGCCCACAACTAAAAACATAATTAAAAAAAAGTTTAGATTTACAAACTTTGGAGCTAAAGAAGTGACTTATTCAAGTATAGTTCAACCAATCCTACTAAGATGTACGGATCTTAGATTATTTGATTAAAGAAATATTGGAGAATACAACCTATGGTTGAAAAATCATTCTATTTCAAGTACAAATAAAGTCATGAATATTAACTTCATAAACAATATTATTATTTGACAACAAAATGAATTGGAAGTAGATTTAGCAATCTTAGTAGACAACATCATTAAGAGAATCATATTCTTATCTAAGTCTTAGAGCTTTCTTTAGCTTGGAATTGAAAAAGAATAAAATATTTCAAAATAGAGG
This sequence comes from Physcomitrium patens, assembly GCF_059467195.1. NCBI lineage: Eukaryota > Viridiplantae > Streptophyta > Bryopsida > Funariales > Funariaceae > Physcomitrium > Physcomitrium patens. The sequence goes on along the minus strand of NC_143420.1, from coordinate 17,290,276 downwards.
CCTATTGACCTTGTAAGGTTAGAAATGACTAGGTCTAAACCAAAGTAAAATATGGAGGTTGAATGTATCAAATTCACATGCTTTAAGGATCTATTTCATCATCAAAAAGACTAAAGCGTCTATAAGATTAACCATATCAATGCTTCTATGTCCTTTTAGTTGTCAATAGTGAATCCAAGAGATCTTTATGTTAGCATGTTAGAGGTTTCTTGATGACATATAATCCTATACTTAGATACATGTTTTAGCCATATCAAATTAGAACAAAGAAGAAGGTAGAAATATATATATATATATATATATATATATATTAATAATCACAATTCTATTTGTAAGATTAATCTTGGTTGTACTTTAATACTTCAATTTTTGACCTATTCTCGACTTCAAGAAGTTATCAACATCTAAAGAAGACATATTCATTCCAAATGGAATATCTAAAAGCTTACTAATATTATTGCCATCTACCCAAGTAATATCCAATGTGCTTGACAAAGTTGGTCATGTGGTTTTTTTTTGCAATATCTATATGACTTATTCTAATTTATCATGAAGCTAAAGCTAAAGTAAAAGAACTTTAAAACATTGAAGAGTTTCTTCTAAGTTTCTTTTTTTCTTTAAAAGTAAAAAATGTATTAATTAAAAATTATACAATAATTTGTTCATACTCAATTAAGAAGATAATTCCATGAATCCTTTCCACTATTAGTATTTTTTTGACTATGCAATTTAGTACTTCCAAATAATAAAGAAGAAACAAGGAGCTAAATGACATCTTTGACAAATCTCTCTATTTAAGAAAAATGAAGAGAATTGGGATCCATATACCTTGACATTTGCTTATGTATCTATGAAGAACATTCTTGTCTTGGCTACAAATTCCTTAGGGGAACCAAACTTCTTCATAGCTTAGAATAAGAAGGTGCAATCTACTATGATATAGAATTTGAAGACGTTCAATCTGAAGAAGATAAAGGGTTGTTTCGAGTGATGAGCCCACTCTATAGTCTCATGTATTGGTGAAGCAATTAAGCATACTTTTTTATATCACATTGCTATGTAAACTATAATTAAAAAATAATCCTATTATGTACTAATATTTGTTGTATAAATACATAATTTTTTTAATAATAAAATCAATTAAATTTAATAATATAAAATCAAAGCATAATATTAATTTTAAGTAGAAAATAATAGAAAGAAGGTAAGCACTATTCTCTTACTAGTGAGAGATAGCTAGGCATAAGAAGGAGATACATAATACATACTCTCTCTCTTACATAAATAGTCTACAATGTCTAATATTATGAAGAAGATCTCAAATTGCAAGGTAGATGAGACAAAAAAATTAATAAGACAAACAAATTATAACAATTGGAGCTTGAAGATGAAGTTGGTTTAAAGAAAGAGAATCTTTGGAGGCAACTAGAGTCAAAAAGACTTTTAAGTCAATATCCTACAATCATAGGATGAATTATATATATTGAAGTTAAATTGAGAGAGTTAAAATAAAGAATATAGACTAATCTTATTATTTTGGTAGGTGATAGTTTGATTGGAGGAATATCTCAATATGACAATCCTATCAACTCATGGGACATGCTTTGCATAATATTTCAAGTAGAAAACCAATAACAAATATTATTATCAATTAATAAGATGAACAATATATCACTCATAAAATGTAGAGATATAAATACATACTTTATTGATGCAATGAACATACACAAATAGCTATGCACATTTGGAGAAATAATTAATGAAAAATCATTCACCAATATTGTTTTGAATAGATTTCCAAAGAAGTATGAAATAGTAATATAAAGAATCATATACCTTTTAAATTTAAGTTTTGAAGATGTAATCAGCAAATTACTTATAAAGACGCATTGTATGATGATTTGTGAATAAAAACTTTGTCAAGAAGAGGCACTTGCAATCAATTTGTAACACAATTATTTTTTGAGACAAAGAAAAAATCAATACTTCAAATAAGGACATTGAAGGATGTAAAGTTTTGAATGACACTTTTAGCTACACTGCAACTCACCTAAAACCACTTACAATGCTTTGCAAAATTGATAATTGATCTACATGTATTACCTAAATATCTATCAATTTCAAAACTATTTTTTAAAAAATAAAATAATATAGTGTTATAATTATCGTAGATTAAGCCTCTTAGCTTGATAGTATTTATAAAACTCAATATTAGCATAGTACATTGAAGGAGTATATCAATCTAACCAAACCAAAATATTGGCTGAAGAAAATCTATTTGACTATCACAATTAATGTTAATAAATGGATTTAAGATCCAACAACTATTCAACTAGAGAATAAATAAATAAATAAATAAATATATTTGATAGATTATTATCTTTTCAATAAGAGTGTAATAATGGCCAATGGAAAATCTCATCAAGTTGATGCTATGGCTCTTTTAATATTTCAACTAATTCTAACTTAATAAATTTAAGCAAAATTTTACATATTCTAGCCTTACATCAAAATCTTATCTTTGATGGTTCTTTGATAGATACTAAACATATGATTGTCTTCAAAAACAAATAATGTTTAATACTTGATAATGATTCAAATAAAATAGTCATTACAATAGGCAATCAAGATTCTTCAAATAAATTTTATATTTTTCATAATAAGCAAATAGAAGCAATGATCAATGTTGTAATAGTAGAAGCAAATACGAAATTGTGGCATAAATAATATAGCTACTTGCATTACTCAAATTTCTTCTACTTACTATCAAAAAGCAAATGCAATACTTATCCATATTTTACATCATGTATAAGATTTGCCAAGGTTGCCTAACCGGACAACAACATCAAGAATGATTTCCAAAATCATCACTAAATAGATCTTCTTGAGTATTTAATTTCATCTATTTTGACTTAGTAGGTACCATTTGAATTCCAATGTTAAAGGATCACAATATTATATTACATTTATAGATTATTATTCTAAAAAAATTGATAATATTTTATAAAATATAAATTAGAAATGTTCAAAATATTTATATAATTCAAGATAAGAGTAAAAAATAAAACTAAGAGAAAGATACTATATTTTTAAATAGACATGGACAATGAGTATACGTTGACAAAATTTAGTACCTACCTCAAAAGATAAGGAATTTTAGCAATAGCTCAAAATGACTTATATCTGTCAAAGGTATGAACATCAAAAAAAAGAAATCTCAATACATTCTTGTATTACTTAAAAAGACTAAGAAATTACTCAAAGATGATATAATATTTAATTAGAATGGCTATTGCTAAAGATAAAAAGACTAAAAAGTCTTAAAACAAGACTAAAAAATAAAAGATGTTGAGAAGAATGAAAAAGGCTTTATTCTTGCTTCTATATATATTATCTAATTAAGAGCTAAATAGCAATGTTCTATAGGACCTCCAACATTTATTGACTTTGTAAGACACATGCTTTAACTTATAAGGCAAGTTTTCTATATGTATGTCATATTATTAGCTTGCATCACATGCTACCTATATGTACAATATTTGGCTAGTATGTTGGCCAAGTTTCAAACCTACCAAACAACTATAAATATATATAAAATCAAATACATGTCTATGAAGCTTCTAAAAAGCTTTTCCATAAGATAATATCAAATCCACTTAAATTTATCTTCTATCTAATATTTCTTATGTATGTAAATATATATATCCATGATATTACTTCTCCTTCTAAAGACAAGTTCTATGAGGAGTGGTCATTATCTTCCATGGATCTTGTTATTTTTTATCTTGATTTTAATAGATGTCATCAATAAAAAGCATCAACTATTTTTTTTTTTTGTATTTACAAGATTTTTGATAACATTCTAAGTATATTTATTAATATCATACTTACATCAATGAACAAGATATTTTAATTTATTTTGGTGATGCCTTGAATCTAAGATTTTTTTTACCTCAAATTCTTCTTTATTATATATATATTTTTTAGAAAGAGATAGTATTTGTCATCTTTTTCAAGATATTCACTATCTTATATGACTTAAGAAGAAATATGTAGAATATAGGATGGATCTTCATAGACTTCAATAAATATAATATCAAAGATAAGCATCCGATAAAAGCAAATAATCAAATGAAACTTTTATAAAAGAAGTATAAAAATAAATAAATAAATAAATAAAAACATGTATATTAAAAAAATTGGAATAATTATTGCCAAAAGATAAAAAAAATTTAAAACTCTTGAATCTAAATTAGAATAAGAAAGAAGTTGACAAGAATAAAAAAGACTTCATTCTTACTTCTATATATACTATCTACCTAAGAGCTATATAGTGATGCTCTTTAGGACCTCTAATATGTGTTGAATTTACAAGCTATATGTCTTAACTTACAAGTCAAATTTTCTAAGTATGTGCTACATAGTTAACTAGTTCTATAAGCTACCTATACATGTGACATGTGGATAATTTGTTGACTAAGTTTTTCATCTAAAAATCAAGTATAAATATGTATAAAGTCAAAATCATGTCTATAAAACTTCTAAGAAGCTTTTTTAGAAGATATTATGAAATTAATCTACTTCTATCTATTTTTATCTATTTCTATTTAATCATATAAAAATTACTAAAATAAATATGTATATTAGTGATAGTATATTTATAACATTATTCCCTTTTTTAAAGACAAGTTCTACAAGGCACAATCATCATATGTTGAAGAAATCTAAGATGCAAAAAATTATGTTCGTCATATATTCTAATTTTTATTCTCTTTGAAGATGATTGATAGGTCATCTTAGCCATTGATAATATTCCATATCAGGCAAAAAGACCACCTTGTTATTTGATCATTGTTGATGCCTTCATAACTTTTTTTAAATAAAATATTTGAAATATTGTTAATAATTTTTCTTATTTTTAATAAAATCACCAAATATTAAAAGTCTCTTCCAAAGTTGTAATACCAAACATGTTATATCTCATCACTTATTTGAAGAAGAACATGCCATTCTTAAAAATCTTCATCTTAATTATATCATTTTGAACGTTGAGACAATTGCAATGTCTCATCTAACAAGTTAGCAAATGATAGCACTTAAGTTGAATGTGTTAATTATTAGTTTTCCATCTCTTTAACACCATAATATATATAGAAGCTACAAATAAGGATAGAAGATAGAATATTATCTTTTTTTGATCTTGTTTCTTTTATAGCAAAGATTTGTTATTTTTCATCTACATTTTGATGGATGTCATTGATGAAAAGCCTCTACTTTCTTTACTGCATTTACAAGATTCTTTGTTGGCTCCTATGTGCATTCACTGATATCATATCTAGTATTATATGGTGTGATTTTTTATCTAGAAATACACTGATATTTTGCTGTAGAAAGTTTGGCTTTAACTTATTAGACAAGTTTTAATAAATGATGTATTCTTATTTTAGAATCTAATAAAATATGATAATATCAAAAGATATTTTATTGATAAAACCCTTTTATATTTAAAAAGTTTATACATAAGGATTTTTAAAGCATCTAAAAATGTCCTAACATCCTTTGTAATACCAAATCATAATTAATTATTTGCTAGTAACTTTGATTTCTTATAAGCTCAAAGAAAATCCATAATCCTCTTATAAATATTTTTTTTTATATCATAATTTTTTCATAGCTCTATATCTCCATCTTTAACATATATATAAAGTCTTAGCTCCCAAAAATTTCTTTACTTTACATAAAATTTCCAAATTGTTTTAAAATCCTTTTAAAACCTTTTTTTCTTGCAAAGGATTTTTTTTTCTCCAAATTTTAAAACTTCATATCTCTTGATCCAACTATTTAGTTTTTTTAAAAAATTAAATAATGTAGAATTTATCCTTAAGCTTTACTAAAAAAAATGAACTATAAATCTACTACAGATTGTTTGGCATCTTAAAAATCCTACCAAGTGCTTTAAATCCTAATTTATAAGCACCCAAATACTATTTTCTCCATATCTCAAAAATCCAAATTCTAAATACCATAAAATTTATTTATAAATTTTATTAATATGATAATATATATTTTTAGAAATATTTAGCCAAAATCTTATCAAATTGGTCAAAATATAGCTCAAAATATAACCATTAGTAAAGTAGATTACTTACTATGCTTAGATTATAAGTGTTAATTTCAACTTCTTATAACTCCTTCATTTTTTACAAATATATATTTACTATAATTAGTACCTATATAATATAAATAGGTAGAAATAAGTAAAAGTAAATTAATTTTATAATATCTTCTAGAAAACCTTCATATAAGCTTCATAGACATTGTTTTGGCTTTAGATATGCTCTCCAATAGCAATGTCAAAATATTGTCAGGGTGTAGTATAGAATAATGATCAAAGCTCAAGCAAAGAGTGCTAAAAGTCTAAATTTTCCCTCTTAAGAACATTGTAGGTTTGGAGTTGTCATTGAGAACATATAAAAATATTGTAAATCTAAGAAAAAAGTCAATCTCAACTCTTCTTATCAAAAAAGGATCATAGACATACATATTTATTGTAATAATTACTTAGATAATATAAATAGGTAGAAGTATATAAACATAATTTGATAGAAAATCTTATTAGAAGCCTTATAGACATAATTTTGTTTTTTTATGTGTCTATAGGTAATTGGTAGATTGAAAACTTGGTCAATAAGTTGGTTATGTGTTGCACATGTTGGCCACTTATGGTACAAGTTGAACTTGGAGTTGTCATGAGTTTTAAGACATTCTTAAGACATGTGTCATACAAGTGGAATATGTATTGGTGGTCCTATAGAATATTGGTATATACGTTTTAGTTTAGTATATATAGATGCAAGACTAAGACCTTCACTTTTGTCATTTTTTTTTTTTTTTTCTAGTCTAGTTTTAAGAATTTATAGTTTCTTAGTCTTTGGTTATATTCATTTTAGTTTTTTTAAAATATATATATATATATATATATATATATATATATATATTATCATCTTTCTTTGAAAAATATTACACTTATTTATTTACATTCTTTAAATTCTTATCCTTGACAAAAAGTGCTCCAATTGCAAATTGAAAGTAACCTATTATTTTGCTATATTTTGAATCAAATCAACACTTTTAATCTTATACCTTGTTTTATATAGTTATATTTAAAATTAAATTTTTTCTTTAAAAAATAATAAATTTTTCTTAGATTCTTTACATTTGTATTTTTGTCTCATATTTAAGAAAAAAATCATATGATTAACAATAAATTGTTATTTTAATATTAAGCAATATAATTAATCAAATAAAATATGAAGTCAAATTCAAGTTAATACAATGATAATTTTAGTCATAAATATTAATATGTATATTAAAAATATCTATTTTTTAGTTAATTGAAAAGTTTAAAAAATTATATTCAATATAAGAATTTATAAAAAATTAATATAATAATAGATTTAAAATAATATCTAGCAAAAGTATCCTAATTATGTGCAATAGTATAATTTGATTTTTTTAATTATATTCTAATATTAATGATGTTAAAAAAACTAATATGATAATTTTATTAAAAAACAAAAAAATATTATATACATTTTCTTGTGATCTTATCAATATAAGCATGAAATATCTATAAGTATTTATTATCAATATTTTTTCTTAATTACTAGTAGTATTAGTAGTAATGATAAGATTTGATAAACCTATTTGATGATTCTAAGCTGAGCTGGACTTGTTGACATAAGTATAATGATGGATGCTTGAAATTGTTATTCTAACAGATTTCTTCAATCTCATAGTAGTCATTGAAGCATAGATTGCCATTTAGAATTGCTTGAATGTGATTTTTTTGAGAAAATAGATAATATAGAGGAATATGGTAGTTTTGATGCTAAAAATTTATTTTTAGCACACTAAAAAAAAAAAAAAAAAAAAAAAAAAAAAATCTCATATATCTTGTAGACTATGTTAATTTTCTTGAGAAAATTGTTTAATATTTGTTCTCTATTTCTCTAAAAGTGGCTAGATGTTATTGAAGTGCATTCTTTGTGTTCATTCAATGAGAGAGTTATAATAGTGACATAAAAATCAGATGAATTGTTAATGCATATTCTTTTGGTAAAGAAGTTGTTAGTGGATCATTTGAGTGAGATTGCAATTGATTTATGCAATGATACTCACTTATTAAGTCTCAAGTTACTTCCAATACATGCAGCTAATTTTATGACCTAGAAGGAGTTTAGACATGAAGTTAAGGTATTAAGAATTTTCCTTGGACTAATAGATAGTATAGTAAAGAGAGATTATTATTCACCTTCTCATAACTTCTATGTTTTGGCACATTGATAGAGTTTATAAGGTATAGAAAGATCTAATTGAAACTATTGTATCCTAGTAAATTCTAAATATAATACGCATTGATATTCTTGGTTACAAGAAAGAGCTTGCAATAGATAGAATTAACTATTTATCTCTATAAAAAAAGTTGAATTTTGAAATATTATTATTATTATTATTTCTAAAGTCAAAAGATTCTTCTAACATAGATAAATTGAGCTTTATAAAGATGCAAGTAATACACCTTCAATAAAAAATAAAAATAAAATATTTAAGATATTAGAGAGAATTGAATCAATTTTAAAGAAATTTATTCTGTTCTCATTTTATACTTGAAAGATGAAATAAATCTTAATCTTCTCCTTAAAGTTGTAAATATGAAATGACTTCTATTTTGGAACAAATTTATTCAAATTTTTTTTTGTCCAATGTCTTAGTCATGATATTTAGAAGATTTAAGTTAATTTTGACATATAAGAATTACATTTTACCAAGCTTCACTTATTTTTTTACAAAGTGATAGTTTATTTTTATATGTTTAGACCTAGCATGAAAAGCAAGATTACTAGCAATTTTAATGGAACTTATATTGTCATACTAGAACATCGTTAGATTATCTATATTTTTAATGCTAAGCTTAGTTGTGAGTTTTTTTAACAAAATACCTTTCTTTGTTCCTTTAGTGAATGCTCTATATTCGGCTTTAGAGGAGCTCAAAGCAATCATGGATTAATGTTTGCTCATCCATCTAATAGAAATTCCTCTTAATTGGAAAAAAACAAACTTGTCATTGATCTTCAACTTTTTATGTCCTCAATCTAATCCAAATCTATGAAGCGTTTAATTTCACAATGTTGAAAATATTTTAATAAAATTTTGAATCTAAGCATGCTTGCTAAGTATATAAGAATCTTTTTTGCCATTTCTAAATAAATTTGTAGCAAGTTGGTTATAAATCTACTAAATACTCCTACTATGTAACTAATATCTAGTCTATAATTAATTAAGTAGAAGAATTTATTAATAATATGGTAGTAGGTTGTTACATTTATAGAATCACTCTCTATATTATTTATAAGTTTGATGTTGGTATCCGTTGGTGTCTTGCAAGTATTGCAATTTAATATATCAAACTCTAGCATGAAGTCTTTGGTGTAACTTTGTTGATTTATGAAGATTCTTTGATTTATATAGCAAAATTTGATTTTTACATAAGAAGTCATTTTTCTAAGATCAGTTATTTCGAATTTATTTGTGAATTGATTTTTGAGCTTAATGATTTTCTTTAAGTTGTCCCTTATAATGAATAAGTCATCTATATAAAAAAACAAGTATAACTAATTTCACATCTTTCTTCAAAAAATACAGATTGTAATTGGTACTTGATCTAAGTAGATTTTGTTTTCTAAGATATGAATCAATTTTGGAATAGTAAACTTTGAAGACATATTTAAGACTATAAAGTATTTTTTTGACCTAAAATTTTTTGTTTCTTGTTGTATAATAATATGGCCTTTTGATTGAATTATAAAGATTTCTTGAAGTAAATTATCATTCAAAAATATTGACTTCATTTTAAGATGATAAAGCTTCTATCTCAATTTTGCAAAGAAAGCCAATAAGATCTGCAAGGTATTCCATTTTATTATAAGTGCAAAAGTATCTTCATAATCTATTCCATGTTTTTATTTGAATTCTTTTGCTACTAATTGAACTTTGTAGATAAGTTTATTTGTGTCATTATTCTTTTTGATCTTGTATACTCATTTTTCCAAGATGGAACTTTTATCAAGTAGTAGTTTCATTAGATTTTATATGTCATTTTTCAATATAAAATCTATTTTTTTGTTCATAGATTATTTCTATATTGGATTCTTGATTGTCTCTCAATAGTCTATTAGTTCTAAGTTTGTTTCAACAGTCTATAAATCTCATGGATTTATTGACAATACAACCAAAACATATTACTATCTGATTTGTTGGTCTTAAATATTCTAATGGTTGTGTGATGGAAGCCAGTTGTTCAAGTGAAGTTGAAAAATTATTTGCAGCTGATTTTGAGTAGGATGTATCTATGTATAATTGAAAATGAGCCATATTAGATAGAATTTCTTTTTTTATCTTACTTCTAAGTGTGATATCAATAAAAACTAAAAATTTGAAGAATAAAATTTCTATGTCTTGAAAAACTATCATGTTTAATTGAATATGTTTAAAATCTAAGAATATGTTCCAAATTTTTCTTTGGTAGGAAAACTTATTCTTTGTATTTTCTTTGGTAGGAAAAAAATTAACAAGAAAATTAGTAGGATTGAGTACTTTTAATTAGGTATTTGCTAGTATTTTGGTATTGATTTTTATATTGCTTGCTTGATCAAAAATTATTTGATTCTTTTGATGTACCACTCCATTTTGAAATGGAATATTTTTTGTCATAAATTGAAGCTTGATATTATGTTCTTGCAATATTTAATGAATTCTAAAGATAAGAACTTTCTACCGTGATCTATTTTCAAATCTTATATTTTAGTCATTGATGTCTTAATTTCTACCTTGAAGTATTTAAATGTAATAAAGATGTTTGACTTTGATTATAAGAAATAGACTCTAGTGAACCTAGAAAAATCATAAGAAAACATTAGAATATAGTTAGATTCGTCTAAAAAAATGGACTTAATAAGATTGTAGAAATCACTTTGTATAAATTGTAAGATTTGTATAGACATAATATTAGTTTATTTAGAAAAATTGGTCCTATAAAATTTGTCTATTTTATAAGAACTATAAGAGTGAAATATTAAAAATAGAAAAGAAATTTTATAGGCTAAATTATTGTTAGAAAGTTGGTTTAGACTAAAATAATATAAGTATTGTAATTTTTTATGCTAATATTCTATTTTTTCAATAACAAGAGTTGTGGTAGAATTAGCTAAGTAGTATGGATTAATTTTGATTATATAAAGTCTTTATCAAGAATTTCTAAGTTTTATAGCTATTGTATTAGCTAACTTATCTTTTGTAATGATAATATATTTTTATTCATTAAATATTACTTATAGTCTAATATTATTAGTTTTCCTATAAAGATGAGATTAATTTTGAAATTTGGATCATAAGAATATTAGCTATAGACCTTATTTCTTCCAAAAGAATTTAGATGTTTATTTTTCTTCATCTTAGATAGGATAGAATGTACCATCAATTATTTTATTGACTTTGTTTTGTGACTTATTATTGATACAACCAAGAGAGTCTATATTTCCTATAACATAGATACTAGCTCTAAAGTCTAGTACCTAAGGATCAGTATTGTTTGCAATTACAATAACAAATATATGTTTTAGATCATTTACTTTATCTTTTTTCAAAGTTGAACTTATTTAGGTGTGTGGTGAAATCTGCTTGTAGATTGTTATTTTTTATTAAGAAGTATTTGATTCCATTCTACTCCAAACATCCAAATCTTCAAGTATTGCTTGAATACAAAATGTCTATTTTAAAAAAAAATAAAAATAATGCAAATGACTTGATTAAATAACTACCATAGGTAAATCTTTCTCTTAGTTTATTTCTAACAATATCCAAAAAAATACTAGTAATTGCTCAAAATATAATTGAGTAAGGAAGTTGGTTCATAAATGTCGACCAATTGTTTGAAAGACTATAGAATAGCTTTGGATTGATCAGCTGAGCCTCTAGCTCGTCCATTTTTCCATAATTCATTAACAAGAAGCAGTTACATGTTAAAAAGAATTGTCATCGTTTGGATATAGTGCAAGTATTCAAATCATGATTGTCAACAATTGTTCCTTGGCTAGACTAAAAACAACACGACACAGGCGTATCCACAATATAGATGCATTAATTGAGAACAAGGTCGGGCTACCTAGCATGTACAAATATACTCAAGAATATGAACACAATCAAACATCACTGCAGTCTGTCTTGCATCCTCAGTCACAAGCAAATAGATGACAAGTGCACAGCCATGGCGCTGAAGACATGCAATACCTGCAACTAGATGCGAGTAAGAGCTTTGGTTATGCTCTCAACGATCGCTTCTACACCGCCAAGCAACGCAGCACATCTGGGATCAAGGATTTATGTATTCATCCCAGTACTCTACTCTCTGTCGCTATAGAAAGTATTTTCTAGGCTTCCCTCTTGCTCGACAAGGCAAACCTTCCCTGCTCTATGCTGCTCGACTTGATGCAGCTTATACTAATCTCGTACCCTCCAACACAAAACGTAGTCATGGTTGTGTAATTCTACGTAGAGAAATCAATTGGGCAATGAGAAGACCAGACCCAATGGCGACTAGGTTTGACTGCTGCTAAGTGAATTCATCCATTTGCCAAAAGTGGCTGCGCAGTAATGTACCACGGGCCTGCTGATTTCTCAGAGGCCAGCAGGTTGGGCCTTAGTTGTATTTAAAAAAGAAAAGTTGTGATAACTTATTAGGTTGAAGAGTAGATTTGATATTCTCAAAAAAGTGAGGGATAGATTTATTATTATCAAGAATATAGGAGTATTCTTGATATTTCAACATATTTTAGGGATAAATATGATATTATTTTAATAATAAAACCTAAGTTTTTAAAAAAAAATTATTATTATTAAATCTTACAATATTTAGATACATTATAGACCTGAAAAAATTATCAAATTACCATACCAAAAATAAAAATTCTGTAATTGCAAAAAATTGTATCATAAGAAATTAATCACTTGTACATTTAAGTTTAATATAATAAAAGTATCCAAATAAAAATTATATATATATATATATATATATATAAATACATATAAACACACAATTCAACCATGATATAAAAATAAATAAAAATCTCTTCCAAATAGCCTCTCAATCTTAACAAAAATATATTAGTTTAATAGCTAAAATTTTATTATAACTTGTTATTAGATGTATAAAAAAGTAAATTCTATAATTTCAAAAATTAATTTTGAAATTTTTATATAAACTATAAGATAGTTTTTTATTTTAATATTGATGAATAATAAATAAACCTAATATAAAAATAAAATAAAGATGTTAGAGTTATAAAAAATGTACTTGGTCCAATTATAAAATAACAGGATTAAAAGAAATTTTCTTAAGGTGATTTGATTTTTTTTATAGTCAGAAAGAATTTAAAATTATTTCTTTTTATACATTTGTAGTGTTTGTTGCCATCTCATATATTAAGGACTCTTTCTACAATTAAATTCTAGTTGTTTTTAATTTTTTAAAAGCCAAGATATATACTTAGGTAAAATTTACATTATTATGATTTTCATAAATATTTAAGTTTAAAAATATAATAATTTTCAAATTTGTAGATGAATTCTCAAAAAAAAAAAAAAAAAAAACTTTAAAAAAACTTTAAAAAAACTTTAAAAAAATTGAATAAAATATGGATTAAAAAAATCTAATGATTTAGTTGGTCTATATTTAATATGGTCTATATATATATCTTTTGGAATCTATTAAATAATATAGGTACTTTTGTTTAGTTTTGCTTATATAGATTTTTGTAGGAAGTAAAGTAAAAAATCATGTAAACAAGAGTTTTAATTCTTTGTTTGGCTTTCTATAAAACTATTCAACTTAGACCAAAGATAATAAGTCCAATCTAAAATCCAATGCTAAGCACTAAATAGTTTTATAATTTAAATATTTTTTCAAAACAACATTAAAACTAATCTTTTGCAATAATTCTTCTATCAAATTGCAATGCTTCAACCATTTTTATACTCAAGTATTTTTTTATATATAATTATGTTATAATCCTTATTTTCTTTTCTTTTAATAATTTTTTGGTATCTAAATACTTATTTCCAAAGGGCAATGTAGTTGTTGATATTATATTCTATTAATTTGTAATGAAAATTCAATCAATCCATTTTATTTAATAAACCAAGTGAAAAACATCATGTGAGGTCTTAACTAGATCTACTTGATTGAGAGAATCATCTCATAAAAAAGTGTATATATTCTAAATAATTTATTTTTATATTTATAAGAAATTTTATTATAGATAATTATATTAATTAAATTAATTTAAATAAATAAATTGACCAAAAGCAAGTAGAAATAAGTTATGCTAATAATATTTATTATTTAGATTATCATAGAATAATTTTAATACAATTGGATCTACAAATGATTGTAGATATGTCATTTAGTAATAAGAAAAAAATTAACAATTAATAATCTAAAGCATAAATAATAAAATATCTTAAAATATAAGCAATCATCTTTTGAACCTTAAATGTTTTAAGAAGCTTCTACAAAGAAGCAAATTGAGACTATGTCAATTTATTTACAAATTTTCTTAGTTTATTATACAGAAGTCAATTTAAATTGTACATTACTACTTTTGAAATCAAATTTTTTTTATAAGAGCAAATATTTTAAATCTTCCTATTACTCTCATAAAGTTTATTAGTTTATTTAAAATCTTAAAAATACAAGAAATTATCAAATATATTGAACTTATAACCAAAATGGAAATAAATTAAATTAAAATTATTTTAAAGATTTTAAAGATTATTTTATTTTATTTTATTTTAGATCTCTAATTCAAGTCTTCCTAGTGTAGGATGATTTTTTAAAATTAAATTAATTTTTTTCATAAATTTTAATTGCATAATTTTCCAAATTATTATTTCCCAATTAAAACCACATAAACTTACAAATTTCTTTCTAAGTCTAACAAATACTGGCATCAAAAGATTTTCTTATACAAAAGAAATATTAGGAACCATACTTCATCCATTCATCACTCATTCACCACCCACATCCATTTGGTGCGAAGGCTGTGAAATGGCGGGTAACCAGAGGTCGCGGTGGCCAAGCCCGTTGCAGCAACAATTCAAAGGATTTGTCGAGGCTTGATTTTTCAAGGGAGCATTGTTGTTGTTGTTGCTGTTCATATCTGTGCTCGTTGGCGTTAGAGAGGTGTTGCTGAGTGCGAATGGACCGGAAGAAGAGAGTTCGCGACGAAGACGAGGACGACATGGCGGCGAAGAAGGAGCCCCAGCCGTCGGAGAGCCGCAGTTTGTACGAGGTGCTCGGTGTGAGCCCCAATGCCACCCACAACGAGATTCGCAGGGCATACCACAAGAGCGCGCTGCGTTTGCATCCTGACAAGAACCCCGACGATGAGGTGGGTTTTATAGAATTTGTCGCGATTTCTCAGTTTTTGGAACGATGCCCTAATATTGGTTTTTGAAGATGCGGAGGTGCTGGGTGATTGCAGGATGCCAAGGAGAAGTTCCAGCAGCTGCAGCGTGTGATGGCCATCTTGAGCGATCCCGAGAAGCGAGAATTATATGACCAGACGGGATCGTTGGACGCTGCGGACATGGACGGCGACGCGGTCAAGAGCTTGTACAAGTTTCTCAGGACTTTGTTCAAGCAGGTCCGCTTCTGAGCCCAGGTTTCTGATCCCCAATCGTTGTTCATGAGTCTGCTCTGTTTGTTTTTTGTGACATGTGTGTGGTTTTCCTCTGTAGGTAACGGAGGAAGACATTGACTCCTTCTCAGCATCCTATCGAGGTTCGAAAGAGGAGGAGAAGGACTTGATTGCTCTTTACTCCAAGTGCAAGGGTGACTTCAGAAAGTATGGTGCTCCTGCTTTCTTTTGGAAATGTCTGTGATTGTCTGATTGATTGCTAGAAATTCAATTCTATGTTCACATGATTTGCCGAAGTGTAAAAACTATTGTTCAGTTTTGAAGAGTTACATGTTTCTCTACACAATTTGGCAAACTCTACAACACTCTAGGCGTATTGATTGTGACTTGAATGCCCGGGGTTGTGCAGAGTGTTCAATCAGATGATGTGTTCCGATCCGCAGGTTGATTCTCACCGGTTCATGGACATCATTGATGCCGCTGTATCGTCTGGTGAGCTGAAGGAGTTCAAAGCGTATCGGAAGTGGGCTGCGGAGGTTGCGAAGACTCCACGACATCCGAATCCTCTCGGTCCCTCGACGTAAGGCTCTTTACGAACTTAAAATGTCATAAGTCACTCTCCTTCCAGTTTTTGTTATGGCCGAGCATGAACAAATAGGTTCTGTGAATCAATCGTTTTGGTGATTGATTATTAGTATTGTTGATTGTAGAAAAAAGAAGAAAAACGGCGACTCGACCTCAGAGCTTGCTGCTTTGATCAATCATCGTGGGCAGAAGCAAATGGATTCTCTTGCTGCAGCTTTAGAAGCGAAATACGGAAAGAAAGGAAGAGGGGAGAAGTGTGGCAAGCCCAGCAAAGCTATTGAGGAGCCCTCTGAGGAGGAATTTCTGGCTGCGCAGCAAAGAGTGATGAAGAAGGCCGGAAACGCCGGCAAGTCGGTGGAGGGGCCTACAGAGGAAGAACCAACAGGTCCTCAGAAAAGAGTTAAGAAGAGTAGGAGATGACCTGGACGCCAAACTCTCTCCGGAGGATGCTGCTTCTGAACTAGGCGTTTTACCCTTGTATCTTCTTGCTGGTGCCAATCAGGAGCAGTAGATGTTACGTTAGGAACTGGACTTCATAAAATTTCGAGAATATTTTCCATATATTGTATAGTATTGAAATTCACAAGAAAAAAAATGTTTCGTGGCACTAATGTATCACTTGTTTTCTGAGTCACTAGTGTTTTTCTCATTATCCTAAATTGCTGGCAGCGACCATTATTTCTTGCAAGCGAAGCAAAACATCAATCCCGACAGTCTCGTACGACAGATAATCTCTGCATACTTCAGACATGTGTGATACGTTGTTGCCTGGTCGCAAGATTCACTGAGATCTAACTCCAATATTATTTGCAAATATAGACTAGTGTGCTCGTCTGAACTATCACAGAGATAGGAGGGTTTTGTTTTTTGCATCAGCTAGCTCTCATTGAGAAATCCCGACCTAAAGTTCGGCAGTGTGTCAAGGCGAAATCAAACGACCTCTTGACATGGTTTTAGTCGAATTCCATGTGGGCTAGTATGGTTAAATTTAGTAATTCTAAATTGCTCGAGTGTCGTATCGAAAATATTTGCGAAGCTCAATTATACCTAGGAATCTAAATGTACCCACGAACTCTCGAGTGACGTATGTCCGCAGTTATAGTTACCACCTTTAGGTTGTCGCCAATGAAACCTTAAGCTGAGACTTCTTACAGTGATTCATCGTGGGCTTCCTTCTCGAATCAACTCGAGGATTGAAATATTAGAGAACTGCAAGTGGACGCAGGGGAGAGGAAAATGCGGCGTCAGCTCGAGCTACGAAACCTCGTAAGGTTTTTCAATCCCAGAAACTAGTTCTTTGACTCTAGGTCAATGTAGATTCTCCTGTTCGCCATAACTTCGTTTCTTTATGTTCAAGGGTTTGATTGATCACCTGGAAATCACCCACAACGCAATTTTATGCCGTCTTTCAGTCGCCAACAAGTCGCGTAGAACACGGCCTCATCGCACACACAATAGAATTCCTATCTCCAGGATATTGTTGTAATAGGGGATTTCGTGTCTTGCAATTAATTGATTGAGGATTAGGGTTCAGTGGAAAACTACCTGTCGGCATTGTCGTCACTGAGCCAAAGATTCATTCGACCAATTTAGCGGTTTTTTTTATTTCTGTTTTACGTCGACAGGCACTGATGGAGCGCCAGCCTCCACTTCCCGCCCGCTCAGTTCCGGCTCCCGCCTGCTCAGGTCCTGCTTCCGGTCGCTCAGTTCCGGCTCTCAAACGCGGCCAGAAGAGAAAATCGACCTCCGAGCTAGCGCCATCTACGTCGGGTGTTACCACAGTACGTGCTGAGGACGCGCCGAACAAAGGCTTCATAGGAGTGCGCTGGCGGCAATACCCTTACGGCATCAGATTCATTCCTCGCGTGCGAGTGCCCAAGACACGGTACGATCTACCCCTTGGCGAGTACCGCACATGTGAAGAAGCCGCGCTAGTTCGTGATGTGGCTGCATACTATTACGGCAAGAAAGGAGCTTTCAATTTCAGGAATGACTACCCCAGCTTCCTTCCGGAGATTTCTTCTCAGCTTTCTCGCCAGGAAAAGATCGATTGGGTGTCCGCTCGTGCCAAGGAACGCGGCAGGACTTTGTTTCCTAAGCCTCTCAACTCTGTATCCCTCAATACCTCTTCATCTTCGTCTCAGTCAAAGTTAGTCTTGCCTCCACCTCAATCTTTGCCCATGCCCATGCCATTTGTTAGTAATGCTCACGGCAATCCTCTCCTTACTGCACAACCCTTGCCTGCCGTCACGGTTGCAACATCCAGCCATGTCCAGAGGCCTTGGACTAGTTCTCCAGTTGCTCCATTATCGCTGCAAAGCTTCACGTTTTCTTCTCTACAATCAAGGAAGCATGAAAGTTGATCCGTGTGTAGCTCCTGTATCTTGAATTGAGTGCAACTTTGGAGGAGTTTCACCGATCAGTGCAACTGGCTGCACCTGTAAGTTTCATTAGCTTTAGTTCAAAGAGGTTGAGTTTCATTAGCTTTAGTTCAAAGAGGTTAATAGGGCTTACAAATTCTAAAGCTCTGTTTATAGGCTCTGTTAACAGGCGTAGATGTCATACTTAGGAACTGAAGAACTGAAAGCATCCTTGTATATATAGAGCTTTCTAAATGAAGCTTTGGCATCTTATGTAGCCCTGCCATTGTTTGTAGTAAGGTCGCTTGCATATTCCACATGCAGAGTTGCAATGTCGTACCAATCAAAGCACACATCTTGCCCTAAACATTCTCCACGAAAAGATCCATTGAGAAGTTTTGACAAAGTGGAAAATAAACATCGCCAACCGGATCTCGTTTCACAAACGCAATTACAAAGTACACTCATTAGACGCTTTTGTCTCAGGCTGCAAAGCATAATTGATGAACCTGACATCAAAGTTGACACCAGGTACGCCTGGATCCTCTACAACACTAATACAGAAACATAGGAGTACTTATTTTCCAAATCCCATTGTGTACGTAGCTTGACTTTTAACAAGTCAATAACATAATTCTAAAGATAATACTCACTAAAGTGGGAATTTGATGAAAAAGATTTTCACTATATTTTACTGATTTTGAGCTGTTGCATTCAACCGTCGAATTACAGCTTCGGAAAAATTCTGCTGTCTGCAAAAGAGAAAGTAAACGAAGATGGTTAAGGTGCATCATGAAATGATTCGAACTAAAAGCGCCCTCTTGCAAGCTCTACAGGCAGTAGGATAAAACGTCAACTCAGCAGGGATGTTTGCTACTAACTCAAGCATTGCATGGAAAAGAGGTATGGTTGAAAAGACGGTAGTACTTCTTCTCAGTTAACTTAGGGCTTGGCCTATGATACTTGAGATAACCATCCCACGGAACTTTTTTAATTCCCGCTCTCGTACAAATCAAGTCCCGCACTCTGCCAGTTAGAAGAGATAAGAGGGAATCACACGCTCTCATTATAACTGGATTTAGAAAGAGAATTCATGGTCATGCCATGGTTAATACCGAAAGAGTTGTTGCTCATTGCTAACCACGCTTAACTTTTGTAACTTCAGTATTTCTCGATTCATTATGTAGAAAACCACTAGAATAAACGCACAACGATCCACACATACCTTTCAGAGAATTCAATAGGGGTTTCGCCCTTTTTTATAGTCTGGGGTTCCAGGTACCAGACGTCACACACCACTGCCCAAGAGGTCATTAACCGAACCAGATGCATTGTGAACGACTGCCTGTGCCAGCCATAGATTTGTATGAATTTTACAATGGAGGAACAAAAAAGGATCGTAAGTAATCGTAAGTATCAAAGAAAAAGCAATATAGTCCGTTATCACAATAGAAGCTAATTGCCGAGTAATGTTGTAAGTGAGTAGAGCGTGGAGAATTGTTTTTGATAAAACAATCGTCACGGGTCTTACTTCTTGCTGTTCCAGAAGGCATCCACAAAGATCTTATTGTACTTGATAGCGATTGGGCACACCACGCAGTCAAGCTCAAATGCACCCTGGAAATTAAGAACAGCTAGGATCAGGTCATTTCTCTACTCAACATTTCCAACGAACTTCCTGGATCGATTCGGAAATTCCATGTGGCTATGTACGTGAAGGAAAAAAACTTAACTGCCAAAAAAACTTCAGGATGCATAGTAACAAAAAGTCAAAGTGAAAACCTGATTTCGTAAGTATACCTTACCTTCTTAAACATAACAGTGTACTCATTGTTGACACATGTGCCTTCCGGAAAAATCAGAAGGGGATTTGCATCTGGGTCGTTAACATGATTTTTCAATCTGGAAGTGACAGCAACAGCACCAGCACAGCTCAGATGGGTTTTTTTAACCACTCCCATCCAATCTCAACTTAACACAACTACCACGACATGACCATGATCAAATTAAAAAAAAAGTTGAAATATTAAGTAGCCGTGAAACGTACTTCTGTGCAACAGCATGCCGGTCATTGGCCTCTGTCCTATTGAACCATATGCAGCCGAGACTTTCAAGCACGGTAGTTTGCAAAAAACCTGCAAGAAATTTTCGGGATAATTTCTATGTAACTTCACTATTTGAGAGCAAATGTTTACTCCAAGACACGAGCGAGTAGATCTTCACTCCAATAACCATATGAAAAAAAAAACAAAACAAAACAAAACAAAAAAAAACAAAAAAAAACAAAAAAACAAAAAAAACAAAACAAAAAAAAAACAAAAACAAAGGGGGGGGGGACAAGGTAGGAAAGAGATAATTTACCAACCCATCCAGGGTGCTTCTGCATAATCGCAGAAAAACCGGTCATCTGCTCCAATATAACAAAATCAATCATCGATGTGTGATTTGCCACAAAAACCTGCAAAATTTTGAAACAAGCACACTGCTTACAAAACTTTTCCAAGTATGCAGGGTTGACATAAATCGTATCAACCTAAATCTTTAATCGAATGGTTGATTTGTTACACTTAAATAAGAGTAATAAAACCATTCAAACCCCTTACAATATTCTCTGGCTCGCAGATTGATTGTGTGGATTCGCCCGCAAGGAAATTCTTCAGCATCGTTCAAAACTATACTAACCTTCAACCTCAAGCATGATATTATCGGGAGTCTAACGACTTGAAAACCAGCCAGCCCTGTCGAATATGATAAAATGTTTCGTAGCATTCTCTAAAGCATCTTGTATATTAGATTATGCACATATTGTTACTCTCATAATGATGTTAATTCATCTTATAAAATATTCTCCTAGTTAAAAGAGGTCGTATTCTTCACAATGAATCTTGAGCATGAAGAATTTTCAGATATGAATGGTTTGAATTACGGGTAACTACAGTGTAAAACAGACATAAGGTTAGGCAAGCATTGCGTACCTGCTTGGTACGTCTACTTGGCCGTGGCCCATGATATTTGACAACGCCCGTCCACGAGGCCACAAATACACTGCACATAAACTCCACCAAGCCTCTCTGTCCACAGTTCATAAAATGAGGAGCATCAGAATGTGCTTCACTTAAGCTTGGGTCGTTTGGGCAAGGTTATTAATCAGCTGCATCAGATGTTGTACTGTTTGAGTCAGACAAATGAATGATCTTAACTGACCTCAATTTGACGCCTAAGTTGGTCGTGATTTTTCAACGCGAAGTGTAAAGGAAAGAATAAACTTAGGAATATAATCCATCCAAGGGCGAGAAGAATCACTCTGTTCATACCAACCACTCTCACTTTCACAAGCTTCCACAAAGCTGTAGTCGCACAAAACAAACAGAATTACGGAGATTGAGGCTTCATCGATACTTAATAAATAGAAGTATTTTAGGTAAAGCTCCCCTTCTCTTTTTTTCTTTTTTTTTCTTTTTTCTTTTGTTGTTATGAAGTAAATTAAATTAAAATAAATAAAATTGGAAGAGAAAGTAACTTCTTACTTTTTACGGCATGCAATTACAATTGATTCACAACTCTGAAACAGTCAACATTTACCAATGGTGCTTCCAAGAATCAGACCTGATAGGAAATAGTATGAGATACCGCACAGCCACACCCATCACCCATAGCGGAAACAAGTAGATGTTCCAATTCCACGGCTCCGGAGCATTGGATTTAAAACATCTAGTGAACGAATCCTGTGCGACACAGAAGACAGCATGAAAAGATTCCCAAGAAACTCAATTGATTCGCAGTCAATCCACAGTAGTAACTTCACGACCAGAATCCACAGAAATTTCGTCGAACTTAGGTAAGTTCATAGAGTGAGACTAATTGCGTACATCGATGATCGCACTCCCCGCTTCACTCAGCACTTGTGAAATGTCCAACAAGTCCCGCCTGCGATTCGTCGCCAACGGCCGCGTCTCAGATTCATAGATAACTAAAATCATGCAAAACTAAGCGCCAGCCAGTAAGAAAAAAGAAACTTACAATTGCATTTTGTTATCGAGGTAGGCCTCTGAAGAATCCTCCTCCACATTTGTATTGAGAAAATCAGCCACGACTTCATTGCAAATGCCTCTCCCTGCCTCACCCGCATTGATTCCGTCCGCGCTACCCTTGAACTGGTCCCCTTCCATAGTCCCTAGCTCCTCCCCCGTCTCCCAACCAATCCACCAAACCCTAATTCTCTACTCACACACTCAACACTACATGCTCTGGGATTCAAGCACACGAACCCGCGAATGAATACTTCTCTGCCAAAAAAACCTCCACGAAGGATGGGGGCACGAGCTCCAAAGGGCGAATTCACCAACAAATATCTGAATAAAGCTGCCAGCCGAAATATACGAAAAGTAAGCTACAACCATTCAATCCATTCTAGGCTGTAGAACTAACCGAAAAGAGCATAAGCTGCGGAGGACCATACCATCAGCTACAGAATTTGTTGTCCAAACACTCCTCCGAATCAGAACCTAACCCTGCGGCTGATTCGACGATATTCCTCTAATTCGCTGAATAAAGCAAACACTTCACTGCACGAGGCACTAACCTGGATCGACTGTGCAGCGCTATCAAAGTCTATTTAGTGCGGCAATCGAGTAGCTAGAAAAAATTGAGAAGAGAGCGGTCGCACAAACTGCGCAGTCGATATAAAAAAAAGTTGCAACAAGAGCACACGATTCGCAACTTCAAGCCACCGAAGAGACGATGCTCATTCGAGCTGGAGCTCGAGCAGGTAGATTTCCAGATATGTCTACGTAACGGTACTTACCATGTACCCAATGTTTACATTTTTGAGTGGCTGGCCAGCCACAGAGTTCGACGTTCATTGTTTTTAACGATTCACGAGTTTTGATGTTCACGTCAACGTTGTGTTGCGATTCTCGGTAACGTCGTCGAGAATTTGTGAAATTCATTCGACCTCTTGTTTTTAGATTTATATTCTGAATGACGGGGGTAGATGCTGAAGTCTTAGGAGTCTTGATGAAGCTTGTTCGTTGGTGAATCAATTGCGATTTTGCGGGACTATTTTTGATTTAATTAGTCTTTTGAAGACATTAGTTCTGATTGCGATGAATTCTAGCTCCAGATTCATTCAAAGATGATGCGGTGTAGGAGCATGAATTACTGGATGGTTTGTGACCTGCAATGAGACCGCAGAAGCTGAATTTTCACGAGTGGCTGTGACCAGTGATAGAACAGTGGTTGGGGGATAGTTTCGAGAATCGATAGATTTGCACACACGCTCATACACAGTGTATTAGAATTTTTGTCGTCCAGACGAAAGATGAGTGTGCGAGTGAACTTTTTCATTCTAGATTTCAAATTGGGGACGAGTTTTTGTTGCAACTTGTACAATTACAGGTTGCATATTTGGATCTGCAATTTTACTTATGGATTGCAGCTCTTGCTGCGCACGCTCAATTCAGCATGGACAGCCTTGCCTTCGGTTACTTTCGAAGCGCAATTTTCGACGTATTCCGTGTGCACACACCGAATACCTCTTGCAGTGCTTTCTTCAAGGTGATATCTTCTGCTACATTTGATCATTTTGAAGCAAGTTAATTAGTTCTCGATTTCCTTAACCAGCTGTTTGTTAAAATTTCACAGTGGTAGCCTCATTACGTTCTTGAGAGAAATTGCTCGATAATGAAGGCCATGCTTCGTAGTCGGAAGATTCTGTGGCAAGACGCAACACTATTGGCTTGTGTGTCTCCTATCTGTGCGCACGGTGCTTTGGACGCCCACTAGCAGTATACATATATTGGTCATTACCTCGGCAGACACAGACGCAAACAAGCTTCAGGGTGTTATCCAGTGTTGTCATCCGCTTCCTGTTGCATTCCTAATTTGTGCTTGACTATTTCATTTTGTTGCACTCCCCTGCGATTGTTTTTTTCTTCAGAAGTAGCAGAGCTAGATCTCTCAGAGTTTTCACATAAGATTATGGATCACTTATTAGTTCCATGCAACCTCGAGTCATGCACGTTTTTGGTATGAAATGAACCGAGACACTGAAATTAATTGGTACCAGAACCACCAATGCATGAGTGCACTTAAATGCAATACGTGATCGACGCTTTGAAAAATCGGTCTCTATGTTGACGAATCCGTACTTCGTAAGCACTGCTAACACCAACTGAACTAATGGAAGCAAAGCATTAGGGTGAGAATTGATTTGCGTGGACTCGACGCCACTTAATTATCAGTAATTTATCATGACTACATGCATCTTTTGTAGTTCATTAAGAAAATTTCTAAAATAGCATCCCTGCCTCACTGTGTTGTATCTTAGCGTTACACCTTCTTAAACCGATTTGTGCTTATAGCAATACGATTTGGCTTAAACGATTCAGCATATGTCTACTTCGATTTATCTTATTCCTTGCAACGAAGATGAGTTCACACAAGTCGTCAAATTCTTGGTGCTTCCAATTTAAATGCTGCAGGTCCCAAGAGCAGGCGAGGCTTTCAATGCTCTCTAGCTCGAGCATGCAGGACTGACATGGCACAAGGATCTGCTCACAACCCATATGAGATCATCGTATGGTCTGATTTATCAGTTACAGTATAAATATGTAAAAAAATCCCTACATTTACAGTACGATTGAATCCATGAATGACCTCCTCAACTGGGGAATATTTCAAGTTCACGCTAGTATAATGTTCAGAGGATTTTCAAGCACGATCATGTTTTCTATTTAATGGAATGCGTTTAACTTACATTTGTGGATAATTTATTATACACGTTTATGTTGCGGGAAGACTCGTACAAACTCTCCGAGCTGAACATTTTGACATTTGAAGGACTTGCGTACCTTAGGTGATCTATTTGTTGAAGCATCCCCACTTTAAACTTCTTGCAACAGCTCTTCAATTTCTCAGAAGCGCATGAATTACGTCGCAAGAGTACAAGTTGGCAAGAACCTCAACACAGACTTTCTGCCAGACTCTTCCAGCAACGTGAGCTGTACAAGAGGATGAAGCTCCACGACCAAGAGGGCAACTGAAGAACTGAATTCAGGTGATGTTGATTACGATGATGACATCGAAAATTCAGATTGAAAGTTTTGCGTGCCTACTCTCATTCCGCTGATACGAGGGACCCTAAACTTTTGATCAGTTTAAGCATATACAGTAGTAGTATAATCACAATAAATACAACTAAAACAGTGGTAATAGAACATTATAATGTAGTACTTTCCGAACTGTAGAAAATATAACGTGTTCCGAGTATAATATGATCTTTGTGCATTCTCAATCATTTGATCTAATGGAAAAAGAAATGTTGTCAAGACAATGCACAATATTGAGACTCGCAGTGATTGAAACAAACGTTAAAGATGGGTTGTCTAAGGCGTATGCAACAACACATCATTCGTCTCATGGAAGGACAACCCTGTCACACTCAGTGCTACGGTCGGTGGGAAGTTGACTCAGTTTTTTCATCACGTTGAATCAGTTGCTAGGCTCAGCTCCCAAGGAAAGCTCCAAACTAACCACTACTTTGATGGCCTATATTTCTGACTGACAGCAACGAAGCTCTGGAGGCCCTGAGGGTGCAAGCAATAACTGAGCAATCTTGTGTGGGTGCGTCACCCGAGGTGATGTCACAGTTTCTCCGCTCTAACTATGCATGTAGGAGATACATGATGAACGTTACGTGATGCAGAATCTAGAATGACTTCTCTCATGTACAAAACTAGACGTTAGAGGATCAGGATGTGCCGTGGCTCAAGCGAGACATCCCCTGTTCTACTACCGACATCCACGACACGAAGTAACTCGTATGGGAAGAGGTTTCGGTCTCGACAACGGCGGCACTCAGACGCTGTTGTTGCTGTTGTTGCTGTTGTTGTTGTGGTTGGATGAGTGTTGAAGTCCCCATGGTGATTCGAGCTCGGCAATACGGGCACTGCTCATGGCCCTCCAACCAGGGAGTCAGGCAGTTGGGGTGAAACTTATGGTTACACGGAAGAGCTAGGAGCTTCTGTCCTGTAATGAATTTATCTAGGCAAACCGAGCAATCTTCCTGGTCAAGGTCGCTGTGGGATGCTTTCTTCGAACCGTAAGTCTCCCGCTTGATGGCATCGATTGCATCTTTGCTCATGCCTTCTCGGGATTTGAGGGGGAGATGAGGGTCTACTCCTGCTGAGCGATGGTGGTGGTGGTGGTGGTGATGATGATGGTTTCCGCCAAAGAGGTCTGGCTGCCACCGGTCTTCGAGACTGGGAACCCATGCAGTGAGCCACTCCCGCATAGCGTGCTCCCACTCTTCGTCGTCGCTCCAAAAATTCTCGTTGTCATCTGAGTCGGAGAAGAGTACGCTTGTCTCGTACTGTGTGGTGCTCGATGTCATTAGCGAACTTAATGCTTGTCTGAAATAAGTCAGGAGCGCACAAAATCGGTCTCGTATGAAGGTAGTAGCCTTTCTTCTGTGCGAACGATTTAATAGGATTTGAGCAATTGAATAGATCAGTACTTTGAAGTGACCTCACAAACTGGTTGCTGTTAGCTGACTGAAACGACGAGGAAGGTCAGAGACATGGTTCAGAGACAAACCGAAGGGGATCACAAACCTGGGAGAATTGGCGGAAAACCTCAAGGGCAGAGCTGCGGAGCGTAAACGTTCATCTAATCGATCACGAGCCTCCATGGCTGCCCCCTGCAACCTTCGTTCATGAGCTTGGCCTCTTAACATCATTGCCAGTGTCGATAGCCTGGGTTCCTCTACTCGGGAACCTCGAGAACTCCGAAATCCCGTTCCTGAATGTCCTTCCCGAGAGCTGGATGAAGATGAGAAGCTCAAGTTGCTATTTTGTTGCTGAGAGGCAGCTGCACGATGCTCCTGCAGAAGATCTTGCTGTACAAACCGGATAAAAGAGCCCATGCGACATCGTGAAGAAGACTTAGAAAAACCGCAAGACATGGATAGGCTGATACCACAAACCAGTGGTACTCCTGTACATGTTTAAATATACAAATGATCTCTGTAACTCAGCATGCTATGCCAACCTTCCTT
This sequence comes from Physcomitrium patens, assembly GCF_059467195.1. Classification (NCBI taxonomy): domain Eukaryota; kingdom Viridiplantae; phylum Streptophyta; class Bryopsida; order Funariales; family Funariaceae; genus Physcomitrium; species Physcomitrium patens. The sequence continues at coordinate 17,262,521 of NC_143420.1, read as the reverse complement.
CTGGGAAGCGCCGTTGAGGCTCTACAAACCAGGCAAGTTAAACGTGGAGTTGTAGATAAAGACATCTGGGAATGAAGTTATATCATGGATAGGTAAAATTACCAATCGACGAACTTGAGTGGACAAAGCAGCCGGGTTTCGGGAAGCTGAGCGCGATACATGGTGATGATAGTGGTGGTGATGATGGTGGTGGTGCAGGTGGTGGTGGTGAGCCAAATTGGAAGAACCAGAACTATTATTCCCTCTTGAGCGACGCCCTTCAATTGGAAAGTTTGAAGAAGAAAACTGATAGGTGCTGGGAGAATCTAGTTCTCGACGCTGTGCAGGAGCTCGCATCCGACGCCTCCGCGCCACTTCGACTCCCGGTAACATATTTGTAGTGTGTGAGATTGAAATGCTGGAGCTACAGCTCCAGCGCTATTATGTTTAAGGTAGTATACCACCTAAACTTGTATTCGAAGGATCAGTACTCTGAATAACTCGATCCTCGCGAGAAAGTCACAAGTGACCCCAACTTCTGGTCAAACTACAATAGTCTTTGCAGACTCCACTCACCTCGCAGATATTGTCTCCAATTAGGAACAAATAGGACAGGTGATAGCCGAGCTTGATTGTCAAAGCTCGTGATCAATCTCTTTGACTGTTTCTGATTCCTCTGCCTATTTCTACGAGATAAGAAACGCAAAAATTTCGGTCCCTGAATCCTGGACGACGGACGTACATGACTGAGTACATCAGTGAGCAAAAACTCGAGTTCGCGCAATCAGGCTGCTGCTGCTTTCGCTTCACAAAGGTGAGATCTTGTATAGACATGCCACAGCAAGTTTGCAACAATATCAGATGAAAAGCCTCACCACTACGCCTCGGAAGCTCGTCACAAACCAACAAAAAGACACTGTCAGCAGACATATATGGAGAACGCTCCCAATTTCTTCCTATCCCGTCTGGAAAACTATGTTTGTCTCGTCCTGATCGCAACATGCAGGCCAGGGGAAGTACTGTGTCATCTCCAGCTTCCAAAGTCGGCTTTTCTTATGTCACAGACACAAACATCACTACCAAAAAGCGCACAAAAGCTCGGAGAGTAAGAGAAAGAGCGCCTAGAGAAATTACAAAATTCAAGCTTCGAAAGAGAAGTAAGGGAAGTGCCTTACAGGTATAGAATACCACAACGGGAAAGATAACGAGGACTGCCTGCTTATGGTTGTAATCTTCATCGTCGCCATTGTTCTAGCCATTGCAGCGGCACCAACTCTCCGCGTCTGCCATCTTGGACAAAATCCTCGAAGAAAGAATCTCCCGACCCTCGCTGCTCCCACTTGAAATCCCTGCTGCCTTCGCACAAGCGAAGAAGAACTTCTAGGTTGGCCAGAAGGTCGAGAAAGGAAGGTACCCTCGCTTAAGACTCCCTCGCCACACCTCCACTAAATTTAGGCCAAGCTCAAGGGCGTCGGCAGAGATGGCTATGGCGATAGCTGGGCGCAGAGGGGGGGCTCTCGTAGCTCTTCGTAGAGCTTTCTAAGTTCTCTTCCCCGTGTGTGAGTTATTGGATGAATGAAATGTGTGGATGTAAACCGTCGTACTGGATGAATGTCGTCCGATTAGATGTGGATGAATAATGTGTATGGCGCGGAGTAATGGATGGATGAATGTTAACCTTAGGCATTGGCTGGCATTCGAGCCCCACTCAATGTCCCAATGACTGGGCAATTGCTGATTTTAGTGTGTATCCTTGGCCTAGACCCCATTGTTTATTTCAGTCATGTAAGCGACATAGACCTGTTTCACACAACCATCCTTGAGTTACCTTTACACTTTTAAAAAGAAGTCCAAGGGTTTTAAGAGGAAAAAACGAGGTCAAATGTATTTTTTCCTATATAACACAGATAATGTTGTCTCCTAGAATTTTCATTGAGTCCATCTCAAGAAGGTGGTTTTTGAAAAAAATAATTAATTAAGAAGCATATTACTACATTAAACAAGTACAATATTATTTTTGTATCTTATGAGAATACAAAGTATTTTTGATAATATTGGTTTCATTTTTCCTTTGCTTTTTCTTGATATCTAGAGCAATGCTTGATTAAATTGTTGTCATAAATTATAAATTTGCAGGCAAATAAAATATGCAGGAAACCAACACAACAGTGTCTGCTTGTAACAGATGTTCAGCTAGACATGAATCAGATCAGAGAACTCTGGATCAAATCAGCTTCTTAAACTGACCACCGAGCTTCGGCGGTGGACATAACAGAGATCGGTTTCGAGGGTTTGTGATGTGTGGACTCACATCCGGTGAAGAGTTCGACTCCATTTACATTTCTCGACTTTAGTTGTGGAAAGTTGAGAGGAAGCAAACTTTCTAAAGCTTTCGACGATCTGTTTCCTTTTGTTAATAGCTTCGCTCCCACACGTATTGAAGAGACGATTGAAATGTGCCACTGGGTGTCATTCCTCTCCTATTTGAACCCAGTAATTGGTCATCGAAAGTGAGTGACGCACATTAAGCAATGGGAAAGTCTCAGAGAAAACTAATTGCAATTCATTGAGTACAATTCGATCTTCTCTGTTGGCGGAGTAACAAATTGTCACAGGTCCGCACCTACAGAACGATGATTCGGTAATTTGGAAAAAAAAACTGCAATGCAGTCAGATATTGATTCATAAGGAAAAAAAGCAAGGATGGGACAAATCCTAGGTACAGAGTATCATTTCTCGAAATGAACACATGTTAACAGAGTGTATACTCAAAAATTTGATCGACAAGGGTCCCTAACAAAGCAAGTCAAAATCTGTTTCCAATCCAGAACACAGTGACTGCAGCACCCCATTTTCGCTGTAAAATACTCGAGCTATCATCCGCACCCAGGTTTTTGCACCGCTTGTGGGAAAGCCAACCCACGGTTTACATAGCTGCATGACAAGGACTAACCATTACATTTAGCTAGTAAGCTATTGCTTCCGCATATTACGACCGGCCCGAATAACTTCATCCACAAGTAGTAGCTGGGCAGCAATCACTGGAGCTGACGTGATAATTTGCCGCTTCACGGAATAATTATCAAAAATTCCTTGCACATTGGGGTCGATTGGATCACCCGTGGTCAGATCCAAACCAACTACGTTGCCAGCATCGTGTTCCGACTCAAGATTAATCAAAACATCCAGGGTATCGAGCCCAGAGTTGTCAGCTAGAGTCTTGGGAATAACTAAAAGAGCGTCGGCAAATGCCTGGACTCCCAACTGCGCTCTTCCTTGCACCGTCTTCCGAACGTTGTTCATCAAATGCTGCCGAGCGGCAACCTCGAACGCTCCAGCTCCCAGAATCACAGACTGGTCCTCAATGGTATTCTTGACAGATCTCAGACCGTCCCGGATGGCATCTTTGATCTGTGCGATGGTGTAATCGTTAGGTCCTGTTATAAGGATAGTGCAGGAATGAGGATTCTTCACCTTCTCCACGAAGGTGTACTTCTCCTCTCCGAGAACATGCTCGTAGACAACGCCAGCTTCACCAAGGACATCCGGAGTCAAATCCTCCACGGATTCTATAGCCTCTCCACCACATGTCAGTACGAGCCGCTCCATGTTCCTACGCTTCGCCCTCCTCAGGGCCACAATACCCTCTCGTGCCAATAAATCCAGTGACACAGGATCGATTCCCTTCTGATTGATGACGACAAAGTTCTTGTCTGTGCCATCACACACCTTCTTCTTCAGATTGATGATCTTCTGCACCTTTTGGTCCACGGAACGACGCTCTGCTGCCACCATCTTCTCTCGCTGCTCGGCGTTGTGGTAAAAGAACCCAGCATTCACTTCACTCTTCTCATACTCTAGGGACACGTTGCAGGTGAGAATATAGCAATTCTCCACGCGCTTCTTCATGTCCGGATGACGGGCGCCGTGATCCAGGACAAGACCTTCCACTAGACGAGTGTCAGTATCAAACTTGTGCCTCATGTGCATGATCTCCACCATGAATAAATCAATGGCCTCTTCTGGTTTCTGCACACAGAGCACAGCATTGACGACAATCTCGGTGAGCTTATCGGCGAGCTCCTCGTGCACCTTCGTCCTGAGCGACGTCCGAGCAACCACTTTAAGGAGCTCCTTATCGAGTTGGTCTCCAACCGCAACCGGGGTCTTGAAGGTCTCCAGAAACTCAAGAGTAGCTTTCTTGGCAATTTCAAATCCATCCACAAGCACACGGGGATGCATCCCTTCTGCAATAAACCGTTCTGCCTGCTTCATGAGCTCCCCAATGACGAGCACCGTAGACGTCGTTCCATCTCCACTAATGTCGTCTTGCGCAACCGCTGTGCGAGCAATCATGATGGCCGTAGGGTTTTGGATTTGCATCTCCTTCAGCAAGGTGTTTCCGTCCTTGGTGAGTTTGATGTCTCCTGACCCACCCACGAGCATCTTGATCGTGCCCTTCGGACCCAGATTCGTTTTGAGAACATCCTGCAGCCCCTTCGCTGCACTTATGTTCATGTGCAGGGCAGCTGATTTACTCAGCATTTCCGCATTCGGATTAACCACCCGGATCGCCATGTTTTAAATCACGCTGCCACTCTCCTATTCCAAGGATGAAAAGTATATCCTCTGGTTGCACCTCTTCTAGAAACTTCCAAGACTCTCTTGCCTGCATAATAACAACCAGCGACGATCGGCAAAAAATAGATTCAAAACTAAGAAAGAAACCACTCCAAACAAAAGTTATCAAAGGACGGCAGTCCTAGTCCCACTGTACAAATAAGTAGACAACAAAAAAAGATTGTAAATATAGCATTCCAGAGCTTTAACCTAGCCACTAATGATTATTCAAAAAACAATAAGCCATGAACTCTGCCATCCACGCACATCACGTAAAACCCTAATAACCACACGTTCTTCAAGAAACCATCAAAACCCAACGAAAAACACTCAACACTGGCATGCGAACCGATCATGAAACTGGAAACACAGAACCAGACGAAAAGCAGAAGAAGCTGCGCATCAAAAACGTAATGTACAACACTATTCACCGATTGAGGAGGAAACTCTGCAACGACGGATCACTCCCGGCACTGAAACAATTGAAAAAAGCACCTCGGTGGGCTAAATGAAGCGGGATAAGAAGCGCGAACCTTGAAAGAGAGTGGAGGATCCGTCCCAACAGTTGGAAAGGAGTCGGGGTTCGGCCTCGGAAATGAGATCTGCGAGAAAGCAGGCTTGTGGCGATGGATGGGCTCCTGCGGACAAGTCTTACAATTCGAGGAACACACCAGGAGTGCGAAGTTGCGATGGTTTTGAGTTTCTAGGGCTTTGGCTTCGTGCTGCTCTGGCTTCAACCTTTAGGTCTTCGCATGGATGGATGAATGATAAGTCAAGAAGGATGGTTTATCGGATGATGATTTTTTGACGACAGAGGATTCACGGTGAAGGGGTTACATGTTGACGGTAATAAGGACACGTTCCCCCACGGTGGCGAGACGTTGTGGGGGAGTCTTTTCGACGGTTCCGTTTGAGGGATGGTAATATAATTATTATTGTCTTCGAGTCACTCTTAAAACACGATACACTTGGGCCGTATTTATAGTGTATTTGTGTATAGTAATACGATTTAGACGAACAAAATGCAAGGAATATCGTATATCGTGAAACATCTTTTTTTTAAAAAATCATCTCCTTGGTAAATGATTATTTTGATATTGCACAATGCAATGTTAATACATTTTTTTAATGTGTAAGTCAAAAAAAGTATTTACAAATATATATATATATATATATATTTATATGTATATATCCGTGGATTTATTTTTATTACTTATTTTTATTAAGTCTATGGTAGAATTAGGATTAACTCAAGTGTCGCTGGTTTATAGATACTATATATTTTCATTTATTTTTAACACATGTATTGTATGTAAATTAATTTTAATATTCCCTTGTTTACTCATAAATTAACAAATAAGTAATACAACCTTTATGCTTTTCAAGTCAAATTTGTATGTTAATTTTCCGTCACTAAATATCTGCTTTTGAATTTTTACAGCATTCAGATATTTTGGATATTTATTTTTATAATTAGAAAATTTGATTTCAATGAAATTTACACATATAAGAAAATTTTCGGGGTATATTTGCCTGAATTTCAATTTTTGTTTGGGACCTTCATTGTTTATTGAGGTTGTTGCACCTGTCCTGCCTCCGCATGTTATTTGTTTTGTCTTGTTATTTTCCTACAATGCTGCAATAATCCAAAATTAAAATGATGGTATTATTTCATGGGTGAAATAGACACATAGTTAGGAGTGTTTTATTTTTATTTTTATTTTTTTCTCCCAGGGACCCAAAACCAAATAAGAAAACCTTAGGACCGCGCACAGATAACGACATCCATCCAATCATTCGTCATACGGACCTACTTCGTCCAAAATGGATGAATGAGACCAGGCATTCGGGCCTTCGACGTCGGGTGTCTGGTACCTTGGAGGCTCCGCTTCTTCCGAAGACAAAACTCTGCATGGAAATGCCCCATCAGAGCTCGTCTGCGAGTCGCGGAAATTGGGGTAAGCGGATCGGCTCCAGCAGCTGGATCAGGCTCATTTCGTAACCAGGATTTGGATCGTATTTTCGCAATGAGTTCTCGCAGATTATGTGTCGATGCATCAGCTAGGGTTCGCGTTTCGCGTGCAGGATTCTACCATCTCTGGAAGTTTACGTTGATTGTCTTCATTTCTATGCCGATTTCATTGAGGTTTTCGGACTCTGCTGTTGTAGACTCTGGAACTGCTCTGGTCAAGCGCTAACCTCGTTGTTATGGTGGGTCTTGTTGAAATTTTCAGATTAGGGTTTTGAGTAGGCTTTAGATTTTGGAGTTGAAGGAGCTTGTTCCTTGTTGAAGTCGGTGGCGGACCAAGTCTACTGCCCGCATGTCGGTATGTAGTGCCCTGCAGTCTTCTAAGCTTCGATCGTGCTTTTCGCCGTCAATTATGACTTATGCTGCTTTGTATTCTTGTTGTTTTCATTATGAAAGGTTTTGTTTAGGATTTGAAGTTTTGGGTTTTGTTAATTGGGGGTATTGCAGATCACCAGCTACAATGGAAGTGCACTGATTGCCATGGTGGGCAAGGATTGCTTCGCCATCGCCAGTGATCGTCGTCTGGGTGTAAATTTCCAGACGATTGCGTGTGATTTTCAGCGCATCTTCAAGATTCATGACCATCTCTACATTGGCCTCTCAGGTCTTGCAACGGATGTGCAGACAATGTAAGAATTCACCCAGTTATTTCTTTTTGAGATTATTTATTTATTTGTTGAATAAGATGTCTGTATGGAGTGTAAAGACAATGATGTCCATTTCATCCGACGTTCGGCTCTTGGGTGTACACAGGCATCAACGCTTGAATTTTCGTCATAAACTGTACCAGTTGCGGGAAGAGCGGAACATGCGCCCCGAAACTTTTGCTAGCCTCGTTTCAGCTATGCTTTATGAGAAAAGGTAACGAAGACGAACCCTGGTTAAAATAAACGAGAAGGAACTGCTGTTAGTTGTCACTTGCATTGGGTAGCTTCTAATTTATTTTCATCTTAATTACGGGCTACCGGTATAATCCATGCAGGTTTGGACCTTATTTTTGTGAGCCCATCATAGCCGGTCTTAACGATGACGGAACTCCTTTTATCTGCACCACTGATTTAATCGGTGCCAAGTAACGCACTCAACTCTTTTTTTCCTTTAACACCTGTTAATTTGTCTATTTGGGTATGCTTCATATCGTACATGTACCGATTTGTTGTGAAAGAGTAGGGCCGACATGAAGGTGCAGTTGTTGGAAACATCGAACAAGTATATATTGCGATGGCAACATTTGAAGCTATTCAATGATTGAAACTTGAGGGGAGTGGGTCATAATTAAGTTGAGACAGTGAGATGGCCTCTTTATCGCGGACGCTATTGTATGGTCGTTCTGTGTCTTCAGTGGTGTTTACTGAATTATTATGTAATTGTTCTGAAGGCAATTGGCAAAGGATTTTGTGGTCTCTGGAACTGCTTCAGAGTCTTTATATGGTGCCTGCGAATCTATGTACAAACCTGATTTGGTATGCTAATCCAATTCATACTGAATCGCGCTGATTATTTATTTTGCATTACCTTTGGAGTTCTTAGTATCTTGGTGAGCACGTTTCTGTGCTGAACTGGTGCTTACAAGTTGTATGCTCCCTTTCTTTTTTCAGGGCCCGGATGAGCTGTTCGAGGTAATATCACAAGCTCTACTGGCGTCAGTAGACCGAGACTGCATCAGTGGATGGGGAGGGATTGTCCATGTTGTGTAAGCACACGATCCTTACGTAACCCTCTCTTCGCGTATGCTTGCTCATAATTACTGCAATTTAGTCCACCATCTTTGTGCTTCAAGGTAACAGTATGAAATTGGTGATGATACTCTTGCAGCACACCAAACCAAGTTATCACCAAGACCTTGAAGGGCCGTATGGACTGAGTGAAACCAACTTCTGAGCAATGAATGCGTTCCTGTTCGTTTTGCGATTCTATGCTCGGCCTGGATAAAAGTATAAAGCAGCATTTTATTTCTTTTTGAGACACTTCGAGGAGTGTTTTCATGTGGCATTGATCGTTATCATCACTTCCTAGACGCAGGTATACGCATTTCACTTGATGGCACTGTAATGCTGTAATATAACTCGATTGCATTGATAACAAGAAGGATTTTCACATTGTGAGCCTTCGAAAATGCCTGTCCTGCTGTGTTTCAAAAAAATCTTGTAACTTCTCTGGTTGTATGAACTTTCTGAACGCATTGTACAGGAATAGATAAAGAATTTCCTTGCCAAATGGTAGGATGATGAATGTTGTGGACGACGATTCAATCGCTCTGTACACTGCAAGACATAGGAATTTGGATTAACATTGAATTAATACTTGTGGAGAGCAAGCTTAGCCATATCATCTATGTATTCATCTCATAAATGTAAAGCCATGTCCAAGTCATTGATACTTTCTCCTAAAATTTGCTAATAAGAGAGTAATGAATATGAAACACAATCAAATAAGGAGGTAGAGACCGTGTATGCCAGCAGTGTTCCAGAGCAAAAATGAAATAAAATCTTGCTTAAAAATACTCGGCAATGGGTAACTTGAATAATTATTCACAATAGAACCACACTTAGACACCCATTCTTCTATAGAACAGCTATTTAATTTTGAATACATGTTGTAGCTACAAAGCATACCTGGATTTCATGAAGCATTTACTTATCTACTGATATGTATGTATATATATCTCTTGAAAAGAAAAAAATGAAAAATAACTAAACCAAAGCAAAACAAGTTCCAACCAGAAATGATTAAAATTTGATGATCAGTAAATGATTGTGATATTTTTTGGGTCATATATTTTCACACATATGTATATATATATATATATATATATATAAAGTTTGAACTTATCACACCCCAATTGTGCAAAACAAATTTAGTGTATATAACTGAATGAATAAGATATTCCAACTAATTTTGTTTCGTGTACAACTCAAACTAATACCCAGTTTACGTGTATGCTTACTGTTATGTGTAATAGCAAAAATATAAACGTAAATTATATTTGGTTCAACAACATCATTAAAATAAAAAATTTAATTACATAAATCTAAATTAGAGTTAAATACAACTAAGCAAAAAAAAAAAAACTCACAAACTATTGTGTGAATATATAGATACGCACACATAACTTTTGGAAATTCAATATCCTTAATGACTGTATTATACGAAATTACAAAAAAAGACGTATCTACCACTAAACATTTTGAACTCATTATAGTAATAATAAGTATATTTATATCCATAAATCTTCACAAAAAAGAAAAAAGGAAAGAAAAAAAAATATATATATATATATATATATATATATTATTTGATACACAGATAAGGTGTTTACCAAGAGTAAAAGATATCATATCTTTGAAAGAGCTCCACAAAGCACTTGAACATGTATTTTTATTGGCTTAAGGTGTGTTCATATCAAACTTCTTTGAAAAAAAAATATATAAAATATAAAATTGCTAGACATGTCTTTACATTAAAAGATGTTTATTAAGAAAAAAAAAATTAGCTACTAAAGTTTTTCTTTTTTCTTTTTAAAATTGTAGTGTCTGCATGCATACATACATGCATACATACATCATAGAAGAAGCCCATTTAGCAAGCTAAATGAAACAATTATGTATTCCATTGTTTTTGAGTTCTACAATTTTTATTTTTATTTAGTTAATAATATATGTTTATATACACACACAAATATTTAAAAAACTTTAAAATATTAATTTAAAAAAATTTGTAACATAATTCATGAGGTTACATTTTAGTACTCCTCAAGTATGAAAATGTTGACAAAATATCTCTCGTCATGAAGGGGGCTGGATAATACCAACAGAGCCCTTCAGAGAACTCTGTCCATCTAGAGGTTGTGGTGTGAATGGGGCTCAATGACATCAACGGAGCCCCTCGTAGAGAACTCTATCCATCATGTGGTTCATATTTTTGGAGGTGTGATATAACTGATTTTTAACTGTGCTAACAACCTCAACCAATTAGTGATTTTTTGTGGTCAGAATTTTATTTTAAATATATATATATATATATATATATATATGTGTGTGTGTGTGTATGTGTGTGTGTGCATATAAAAGTAAAATTTATAATTTTGGCATTTTTGTAATCAAGTGTTACTTTTATTATATAAAAAATAAATTAAAATTTTAAATATAATATTTTTGTAAAGAAGTATAATTTTTTTTTCAAAAGTTGTATTTTTATTTGAATAAAATACATCAAAAAATTTTAAAATATCACAAAATTTATTGATGTTAGTCTTCATCTTTAATATTGCAAGATAAATTCCATCTATATATTAAGAATATTCAAGGATATATTAAGAATGCTCAAAGAAACAAGTCGTGGCTCTCATTCACTGCATGGATTGGTCTTTGTTTTCATCAAAAAAGTTCACATTTTGTGGAGTTTATAGTCCATTTTATAGTTCATCAGGTCATTCCACAGGGTGTTCCACACAATGTTTTACAATTGATCAGGAACTAATCATTTCAGTAAGCACAAACCTAATGCAAATGTCACAAAGATACCACACAACTGTATAATTTTGAAGGCATGCAAAATTTTCAAGGCATTGGAGCAACATAAAAGATATGCATTGAGGGATTTTGTGTATATTTACATGGGTGGATTCTCTTTTGGTCTCAATAAGGAAGACGTTGTCATGGTCTTTGCCCAATAAGTGTTTTCTTCTAATCCATGTTGTTGCAATAACTATTGAGAAATTGCCCTAACTCATGAATATGTAACAATTGCCTTCATATCTCTGAGTTATAGATAGTGCAGAAGCGCTAGAGGTGGAGTTCAAAGTGGCACTAAATACTTTGTCCACAACGTCGTGAAATGATAAGAGCTGAATTATATGATCTGGTTTAGGTTCCATTCATGTACTTAGTCATAGTGGCTTAACAATGACAAACATTCAAAGGTATGTATCTAGTCAATATTAGAAAGACCCTACTTGAGCTTGCAATAGAAAAAAAAGCGATAAAGGACAATATTTTATTTTAGTCAAGAAAAGACCACCTTCAATAAATTTACTAATGTTAAAAGTCTCTTCAACCACAGATTTTTTTTGTTCAAAAAATCTCCATGAATAGAACACATGACTTTGAGAATTAACATTTATTTTTTTTGGTATTTTAAGATGCCATTTGATTTTTTTTAGGTGATTTGAATAATAGGCAAATAGTAGAAGGTGAGATTGAGGCTATTGCTAGTGAGTGGTTCAACAGCAAACCAAGTGATGGTCATAAGGATATAGACAACCTCAGAGAAGGGTTGCATTAAGAGGCACCTAATGGGCAGCCACAAAATTTATAATATTTACTTTTACAAAATTAAGAATTTTTATTTTATTATCATAGAATCTATTTTTTGATATAAGATATTTATTTTTGAAATCCGTTATTGAATATCTATTTTTTTATATTTTTTATATTTTTATATTTATTTATTGAAGATAGATATCTTTATGGATTAAGTAAGTTGAAAATTTATAAAGACCTTTAGCATTCGTCTTTTCTACCTTGCACATGTGGTAGCTTAAGAATAGTGAAATTTGTGAAAATCTACAAGTTTACTATAAATCTATGTTAAATGCATGTTCCAAAAAAATTGTGGAATTCAAACAAAGAATTCACAAGATAAAAGTAAATTTTGAATTCTATAATAATGGCATAAGTCTTGATTTGTTTGACTAAATATTCTGAATTTATATATTGAATTTTTAATTTTATCGTTCAATTATCATTTTGCACAAAAATAGTAATTCAATTTGTATTTTGAAAGAACATTTTCTTATGTAACTCAATCAGAGTATAATAAAGAAATTAATGATTGCAAGGAATTTTGTATAGAAATATAATGAATTTATACCATTAAATCACTAAAAGATATGCAAGATAAGAGACATTTGGATGAGTTTGATTTCAGTTTCATGAATTTAACTATTGAGTGGACCTATTGATAAGTTGGCTCTCCTTCACTGCATGCTCCCTCTTTGTTTTCAACAAAAGACTTCACATTATCTGGAGTTCATAGGTCCTTGACAAAACTAAGATATTGATGACTTTTACATTTTGAAATGTTAACTTGCTGTTTTTGGATGTTAACATATTGTGTTGATATGTTTTGTGTTCCACCTTCCAGACTTAGAGCATTCTTCTCTATTCTTTTATATTCTTCTTCTTAAGTAATGACTGATTGGGAGAGCAAGTGGTAGTCGCTATGTATTGTAGGTAGATAGAGAGCTCTATACAATAATATTGAACTATTGTATTTAGTTGGCTGGTTGGTTAGACATCATTGTGTGTGGTCATGTTGCAAAGCATTGAGAGGAATGATCACAATGTGTTGCTGGATGGTTCAGAACTAAACTGAAGAAAGATCCATCATAATTCCTTACCATGAATGCTTGATGATTTTGAAGCTAGTATTGTTGAGAATGAAAAATGGTTGCGGTTGGACTCGAAGAGTTAATATTTGATGAGCGTGGATTTGACGTTGTGATATTTGCTGAGAATTTTTCCTCAATCCACCTCTTGTGTGGAATTCACGATGTTCTTGAGTACCAATTTGAATTGGTGATGCAAGAAATCTAGAGTGTGAATAAATAAATCTTTGATTTGGCAGAGAGATGAAAGATGGAGCATTTGGTGATGGATGCTATTTTTGAAGATTTGTTTTTGAGCACAAAAGCTTTGCTAGATTTGTAAGAGAAGGCAGGTGCTGATACGTTGTTTTTGGGATCACGCCATTTCATGGTGAAGGCATCATCTATTATATTAGTCTGTTATATAAGAATATGATTTTGTAAGCTTCTTTTGAGTAAAGTTATATATTGCAAAGTTATAGTAGAAGTACAGAGTTATATTGAAAGTGCAGAGTTAATTGAATTTTTGTTATACTTTACATTGTATTACACAAAAATTACACAAAATTTATTGGATAAGAATAAGCAATAATACTCATTTATTACAATCAATCAACATTGATATTCATTTTATTACTTGAATTTATTTTATTATGAAAAAATTTCTCTGACTTTATTATGATTGACATTGAATTTCATTGTGGATTATATATTTTGAGCCGTCTTACTCTAAAGCAAGCATGTAAATCCATTTGCAATATTTTTATGACAATCAAAGTTTACTTATTCCAGCCAAATCAAATTTACTTTTATTCATGTCAAAATTATACTTTATAAATGATAAGCTATTAGTAATATAACTTATTTCAGCCACATCAAATTTACTTTTATTCATGTCAAAATTATACTTTATAAATGACAAGCTATTAGTAATAGATAGGTTAATTAAATTACAAAGCCAATTGGCAAGAGAATTTGAGCAACTATTATTTTTTAATACTTTGGAGTGTAGGCATGAAAACTAAAAGAGGAAATCACAATTTTTTTTAAGCATTCTATAAAAGAATCATAAATAAAAGAATCTTTTATAGCAAAGATTTGCTATTCTTCATCTTGGTTTTGATGGATTTTGTTGATGAAATGCTTCAACTTTCTTTGTTGCATTTGCAAGATTCTTTGATGGCTCTCATGTGCATTTACTAATATCATATCTACGCCAATGAACAAGATATTTCAACCTATTTCAGCATCGCATTGAGTCTAAGACTTCTTCCATCTCAAACTTTTGATTATTATTTACTTCTATAAGAGGAGGTGGCATTTGTCTTCGTCCTAAAATATTCATTGTCTTATACGGCTTAAGAAGAGACATGTGAAATACAAGGTGGATCTTTATAGACTCTGATAGATATAATTGATAAGCAATATGATTGATTTGTTCATAAATAGAAAAAATTCCGAATCTACAGTAGTCCAACTTATTACAAAAACGAGTAGTCTTGATATTGCGACAAAGTAACTATATCTTATCACCTATGTTAAATTGTGGTTGCTCTTTGCGATAGGCATCCATGTTAGTCTTTTACTGTCCTTAAGCTTCTTTTAATTGTATCTTCATTGTTGCATGTAGCTTTGACAAATGATTTGCTAAATTTTTTGCCATATGATTATCAACTTTTGAAAAGTCAAAAGTATTAAGTCGTGGATGATAACTATAATTAGAAAAGAAAGATATTTATTGAATAGAAGAATATACTAAATTTTTATATGCAAACTCTGTCAATGGTAAAAGAGTTGTTTAATCATCTTGATGATAGTTGATAGTACACCTCAAATACTATTCCAAAATTTGATTCATCTCTTTTGTTTGCTCATCAATTTGAAGATGAAAAGTTGAAGAAAGTTTTATATCCACCTTTAGAATCTTGATACAAATTGAGTCCCCCTATCCAATATAATATCCTTTGGCAATCCATGATAGTGATAGATATTGTCAATAAAAAACTTAGCTGTTTCTTCACTTGAAATAGATTTTGTATATGGCACAAAATATGCCATTTTGGTGAAGCAATCTACAATTACAAATATGAAATCATGCAAATGTGAGAATGAAAGATTCGTGATAAAATCCACAGAAACAAAAGAGCATAATTGTTCTAGAATAGGTAATAGTTGAAGCAATCCATAAAGTTGTTGGTGAAGAGTTTTGGATCTTGTACAAATATCACATGATAGTACAAAGTCTTTTATTGCCTTCTACATTTGCGTCCACTAAAAATCTCTAGATATAAGCTCTAAAGTCTTCTTGTATCAAAAATGTCCTACTGCTGAAAAGTTATGAAGTGCTTAAAGAACACATAAACGTGCTTCTGCTTGTAGAACATATAGGCGTCCTTCAAAATACAGAAGGCTGTTCTTAAACTCAAACTTTGAAATATCATGAGACTTAGAAGAAAGATTCTTGATATCATGAACAAGAAGATTAGAGGACATACTTAATTGAATTTTCTTGATAAAAGTTGAATCAACAGTCAATGTTAATTTTATTATTCAAAGATGAAAATGCTCAGGCTTCAAGAAAATTATTCTTTGTTGATCAAAAGATGCATCTCTTTCTTTTGGTACAACTTAAGAATATCTAAAAAGGGCGTATGATAGACCTTGTTGTTTTTTGTATCAATAAGTAATCTTGAAATTGAATCTGGATAAAGACATGCTCCAACGGGCTTGACAATTATTTAAAATACGTGTTAATATGAAGTACTTGAGGTTCTTATGATCTGTATACATCGTAATTGGACTTGAAGCGCCTTCTACATAATGACACCATTCTTGAAATAAATCCACAATTACAAGGAGCTCTTTATCATGGATCTCATAATTAATTTTGGTTGCTGAAAATTTCCTAGAATGAAAAGCTATTGGGTGGAGTTTATCATATGTTCGCAATTGTGACAACAGGACATCCATTTCAAAGTCTGATGCATGTATTTTCATAAAAAATACCTTAGAAAAGTTGATGTTAGATAAGATTAGTATAAGAGTAAATTCCTTCTTTAAATCATCAAATGATGCTTCTATTTCTTTATTCCACTCAAGTTTGTCTTTACAAGTTAAATGAGTAAGTAGAGTTGTAATTTGAAAAGAGTTCTTGATGAAGATTCAATAGTAATTAGCAAAGCCTAAAAAATATTGCACATGTACTACTATTCTTAGAATCTTTCAATCTATGATAGTTGGGACCTTCTTGGGATCCATTATAAGGCCTTTCTTGGAAATGATGTATCATAAAAAGTCAACTTGACTAGTGTGGAATAAACACTTTTTTAACTTGGCATATAATCCTACATCTCTAAGTTTCTATAATGCATGATGAACATGAAGTTCATATTCTTTTATGTTCTTAGAATAGATTAGAATGTTGTCTAAATAGAAAATGACAAAATCATCTAAAAACTCACAAAAAATATCATTCATAAGATATTAAAAAGTGGTCGGTACATTGGTGAGTCCAAAAGGCATGACATTATATTCAAAATGTCCATGCATAGTTCAAAAAGTAGTCTTCCATTCATCTCTTTTTTTGATACGAATTAAGTTGTATGCTCCTCATAGATCTATTTTGGTATAGATCTTTGCTTGATTGAGTTGGTCAAGAAGTCCTAAAATCAAAGGCAAAGGATACCTATTTTTGATGGTGAACTTATTAAGTCCTCGATAATCCATATACATCTGCAAAGATCCGTCTTTCTTCTTTACAAATAAGATAGGAGCTCCGGCTGGGGATTTAGAATGACATATGAAGTTCTTTGCCAAGTTCATGTTAATGTACTCCTTTAATGCAGCCAACTCATTTTACAATAAGCTATAGATTGGTCTGAATAGTGATTGAGCTCTTTCTTGCAAATCAATTGAACAATCATAAGGTCGATACTGTGGAAGAATACCTACATTCTTCTTTTCAAAAACATCTTGAAATTCTTCATATTGGCTAAGAATATCACCTGACATTTTTTCACCATTAGAAATGGATATAACATATATAGCAAAAGATGATCCTTCTTTTGCGACATGCATGAAAGCTCTCGCACCTACTTGTAAAGGTTTAGAAGTATTAGCCTTTTATACTTCTACTTTGCTAATTTGATCTTAGATTATACTATGAGAAAAGTTAAGATTATGAGAAATCTAGTCTATTTGAGGGTTATATTTTTCTAGCTACAATGATCCTAAAATAACCGAATTGAAAGGAGATCTTATTACATTAAATACTACTATGCTTTTATGATCTTTAATTGTTATATCTAAAAGAATAATCTCATGGATAATATTTCCAGAAGACAATAAATGACTACCTATGACTTCTACATGTACGGATTTAGTTTTTTTGTTTAAAGATATTTTTTGATTTTTGACAAAATCTTTGTTTATAAAATAATTAGAGGCTTCTAAATCTAATAAAGCAAAGACTTTGTGATTTTTAGGTCCTAAATGCACATCTATTGTAAAACAAGGTGACTGCTCTGAGGAGAGAATAAGACCTTTACTAGGTATTGCACATGATTCCAGCTGCACAATACCTATTATAGCTAGAGAAACTCATTTTTTGACACATCATCTTCTTTGGTAATTGTATTCTTCATTTTGTAATTGTGTTGTTTTTTTGGATAATGTTGAGCAGTGTGCTTAGCTTCTTCATAGTATAAACACAAATCCTCTCAATAATGTCGAGTCTTTTCTTGCTCTATGAGAGTTTTAAAACATATTATATTAATTTGCATTGATTTCCGCCTTGATGAATATATTTCAAAAAACTTGGAAGCTACCCCCATTATTTGACTTGTTCCTCTCTAGCCAAGTCTTTGTTCTTGATGCCTTTTAAATAATCAATTATCACATGCAATGGCTTGAGCAATAAATTATTACAAAGATTCTATTTTTGATATTTTTATTAACAAATCTTTGACACTATCTTTTAATCTATATCAAAATTGATTGATGAGTGCTTTGATATTCCAATCCACATCGCAAGCAAGATTTTAGAGTTTAGTAGCATATGTAGTGGCTAATTGTGATCCTTATTGTAAAGATAAGAATTTGGTCTTTGCTACTTATTCTCGATCACTATCTTCGAATGTCACTGTAAACACTTCTAGGAATGAATTCAAATCATAAACGAATCACAAATCTTTTTCAATTAAAGATGCAAATCAAGAGAGAGCACTTCTTGATAGAAGTATGCATTTGAATCCAACTTGAGTAAATCCATCAAAATATTGAAAAAGATGCAACCTTAGATAGATCTTGATTTATTACAAAAATCCTCAAAATTTTAATCTTATTCCATCAAAATTCTCTGGCATACTAATTCTTATCCTCATCATAGTTGTAGAAACAAAACTCTCTAGATTTGGTTGTGAGGTCGATCTACTTGCTTTCTTCAATTGCACAATTTCTTGCCACAGACTCTAAACTTCTTCGATAAGTATAGGCATAGTACTTCCATGATTCACATTAGAAATATGTGAGATTTCCACTCTAAGAGTATTGACAAGCTCATGAAGATCTGCAATAGTTACAAATCTATTCTCACTTCACCTAGGTATAGCGTCCATAATCTTTCCTTCCATAAGCAACTGAAACAAATTCAAAAAATTAAATTAGAGGAGGATAATCCGCAACCTCTAATAAAAATTTCTACAAAGAAAGATGATTTACTCTCTTTAAGGAAAGATCAATATTAGAAAATGGGATTTTTTTGTTTAAAAGGTGTGTAGTCCGCAACCTTTAAAATACAACAATAGAAATAGAATAATTCACTCACTTTTAAAATAAGATAAAAATAGTATATTAGTACTCTTATCAAACTGTTAAGGACATGAATATAAAAGAAAAAGAATCCTTGATACCCTCTTTTGTCATTGAAGAGAACTGAAAAGTCACTCAAAAGGTAATGTAATATTAACTAGAATGGCTATTGCCAAAAATAAGAAGACTAAAAAGTCTTGAAATAAGACTAAGGAATAAAACGGCATTGAAAAGAGTGAAGAAGACTTCACTCTTGCCTCCATATATACTCTTAACTAGGAGCTATGTGGCAATGTCCTATAGGACCTCCAAAACATGTTGACTTTGCTAGCCATATGTCTTAACTTGTAAGGCAAGTTATCTATATATGTGCCACATGGTTAGCTTGTTCCACAAGCTATTATGCGAAATTAACTTGTTTTACAAGCTACCAACATGTGGTTAACTTGTTGGCTAAGTTTTTGACCTACAAATACATCTAAATTCAAAATCACATCTATGAAGCTTTTAGAAAGCTTTACTAAAAGACTTTATGAAATTATTCTATATTTACTTACTTCTACCTAATCATATAAGTAATTATTGAAACAAATATATATGTCTATGATATTATGGTTGTATTATCATTAATTAATATTTCTATTTATTTCTTACTAGATTCAAAATAATACAAATTTATTACCTAAGAATGTAGTTACACTTCTTGATTATATGATTGTTAATAAAAAATTAATATCTTTAGTAGATGTTGTTTATTTAAGGCTATCAGAAAACGGTGTATCAAATGATGACTTTTTTAGAGATAGAATCATTTTATCTGCATAGAATGATGATGTAGAGGATATTAATGAGAAGATTATGGCCATATTTCCTAGAGAAGAACAAGAATATCTAAGCACTGATGAAGTTGTTGTTGAAGATAGTATTAACAACAATAATATTTATCTAATTGAATTCATCAAGTTGCTTAATCCATCTAGAATGTCCTAATCAAGGCTTTGACTTAAGAGTGAGATTCTAGTGATGCTATTAAGAAACTTGTTCATCGCCAAGGACTTTGTAATGGAAACCAGTTGGTAATTATATGACTAATAGATCGAGTCCTTCAAGCAAGAACTCTTGGAGGAAAATTTGCTCAAAACTTGGTGTTTTTCTCCAAATTATATTAACTTCTACAATAAAAGAACTTCCATCTATTTTAAAGAGGAAGAAATTTCCAATTTGTCTTGCACTTATAATAACAATAAACAAATCCCAAAGATAATTGATGAATTATATTGGTTTGAATCTATGACAACTTGTTTTTTTTCATAGTCAACTTTATGTAGGATTCTCTTAATTCACTTCTTCCCATTCTATCAAGATTCTTCTTCTTACAAATAGCAATTTAAATTCCATGCTGAATATTATTTTTCTAAAAGTTTTAATTAAATAAATACTAATAATTTATTTTTTTATTTTTTATTTTAATTAATTAATTTATTGACTTTAGTACATCTTTAAATGTCTTAACATACTTTTATAATTTTTTAATTTAATTTAATTTAATTTAATTTAATTTTTTTGTATTTCACAAGTAGTTCCTTGAACTAAATTAATTACTTTTTTGTGTATTATCTATGACAACAACATAGATTACTTATCCTACTTCATGTCTAAAAGCTCTATTGTCTATTTTATTTCTTTCTATTTGTATTGTATTGTATTGTATTTGAATTTGAAAAATATTCTTTGGCTCATATAAATAGCTTCATTTGAGTCATACATTCTATGACAATGACACGAGTTCATCTAGTTAATAATTAAATTGCAAGTTTTTGAAGAATTATAGTATATAAAAATAAAGATATTATTGGCAATAATTTATTTGGCTTTATGCACATGTCTTCAAATTAGTTTATTTAAATATAAATTATTATATTTATAATTTAAAATAATTTATATAATAAAATATTTTTATTTAAAAAAAGACTTATAAAATTAAATATCATGATTTGTTTATAATATGTTTAGTATTATAAAAAATGAAGCTAAATATATGAATCAAATAGTACTTATGCATTAAATAATCTAAAATAAATACATTAGTTGCAATATTAAACAAACATACTAATATATCATTGAATACATTAAAACTACAAGTAAAACAAAACATAAATTTTGGATTTACAATAAAATCTTTTATTTTAATAACTTTGATTGAAAATACTACATATGTGGTTTTTATGGTAATAAAAAGTATTTTTAAATATTTTATTTTAAATGATACTATGCTCCATAATAGAGTTTTAAAAAATTTGATATGATATATAGATTTTTCCTTGTTATTTCCATTATATGTACAAGTTTTGTGGACAATATTATTAGGAGAATGTTAAATAGACTTATACTTTTACAAAATAGATCCACCCTTGTTGAAGAATATGATAATCATGATGAATGTGGTTGGTTTTTATTAGTTGCAAATCCAATAGTGGAGAAATAAATCTAGAGTTCTTTTTCTTTTGATCAACCTAAGCTCGTTATGCACGCGACCAGGTGTCGGTTGCCGCCATGGCAAAGTGCTATCGAGTGACCGGCTGCGGCGGGGATGGTGCCGTGGCCGCGCGGGAGCGGTAGCGTCCAGGTGAACTTTTTCCACCGCCGGAGCACCGCAGAGCTCGCTGTGATCCATCGCCCTGCCCACGCTGCCGATTTCTCGTCGCGCTGGATTGCGCCTCGCGTCGCCCGCCTTCCTCACCTCGTTGCTCATTACCCATCTCGCCGATTCCTCTTTAGCTACCCAATTTCTCGTGTAGATTGCTCTTGAGTTCGCCACCTGGGTCCGAGCTCAGAGCTTTCAGCGCCGCTTTTTGCAGCTGCTGCTGCTCTTTCGTTATTTTCTCGCTTGGACATGCGCATTTACACGAGGCTGGACGTTGGCTGGTACTTGATATCGAATGGGTTTTCGTTTCTTAGGCGTTTCGAGTCGATTGCTGCCGCGCAGACAGTTAGGCAGACAGATGAAACGGACGTTCCCGCTAGTGAATTGAGCTGATAATGTATTGTTTGGTGTTATGCAGCCCTAGTTTTAGTTCATTCCTGGGTCCCGTGTCGCGGTGCAGATTGCCCCTTGCGGTACCAGAATTTGACGACCTCAAGATCTTTCTGTGTCTGTAAGTGGTTTTATAGCTTTTGTTAGGTGTGTCTGTAAGTGGTTTTATTGCTTTTGTTAGGTGTAGCAGGAGAGCAGAATTTCTGGTTCGTCAGTGTTCAAATCTGATCAATCGGTGGAGTGAGGTACTTTGTTAACGGATTAGGTTGCCGTGCATCCATGGCAGCAGCTGGACTAGCTAGAGCTGGCCATCTCCTCATATCCCGTCATGAGTACAAGTGTGGTTATTGTAAGCCATGTTCCAATCCCAAATATGGATATCTGATCAGAGATTCACCAGCTCTTGGGTATAAAAGGCATTTGAAGGAAGAGCCTCGTAGTAAGACGAGGCTGGTTGTTAGGGCAGATGCGGCCGATAACCAAAAATTGCGAGAGCAGCAGCATGAGATCCGAGTTTGCATCAACAAGACGTGCAGAAAGAGTGGGAGCCTGGAAATGTTAGACGTTATCCGGAGCTTGGCACCGCCCAACGTGACCGTGGAATCATGCAGTTGTATTGGTAGTCACCTTAACCAGTGAATTATGACACATGGTATCGAATGGTATTGCAATGATTTCTGTACTGATTTTCTCACAGTTGATGTGTTGCTTGATTGCAGGGATATGTGGCAACGGTCCTAATTTGGTGATTTTACCATCTGAAATGATGGTTAGCCATTGTAACACTCCGGCGCATGCTGCACGTCTCCTGGCTCTGCAGTGTGGGGCCTCTAATCCGGAGAACAATCTCCAAGCGCTGCATCTGAAGCAGCAGGCTAACAAAGCCTTTGAACGAGGAAATCTTGTGGAAGCTGAGGGATTGTACACAGAGGTTTGTCATTCCCTTTCTATTCGAATTCAAATATGCACTTCAATATCATTGCACGACAGAGTACGAGGTCTTCTGAGAAACATGTACAACCACGAAGCTCGTATACCCTCAAGTCAGACCTGAAATATGTTTTGTTCAAAGCTCTCATGTTGTTGGTACGATTCAATTACATCTGCAGGCCATAGAACTCAATCCATCCGGAGGTCTTCACTTTATCTATGCCAACAGGTATCATTTTCATTCTTCATAAGTATATACTTTTCTACCTTTGGTACGATTGACTTTTTAATACTCAAAATGTTTGTCAAAGAACAGTGATCATCTTAAGTTACTTGACAAGTGTAATACAGGTCTGCCTTACGATTAGCGCAAGGGAACTTCCAAGGGGCTTTAAATGACGCCCAAGTGGCTGAGGCAATATCTCCCAAGTGGGCCCAGGTACGAATCATTTCTTTAATTGATTATTATTTGTTCGTTTACTTATTTTTTCTTCTGTCATGTGAAAAATGGTTGTGTGTACATTCATTTCTTCACTTCGTACATTGGATGAGTGGGATGATTGCAATCTGACGCTTGATTTATGCAGGCTTTCGTGCGTCAGGCAGATGCGTTGTCTGCGATGGGCGAAGTGGAGCGTGCTCTAGCAGCTCTTTCCACTGCTCTTTGTCTTGATCCTTTGCTGAGACGCTCCAAAGGCTTTCAGGTACTGTGGTGTATGAACACCTACATATTTTCCTGAGGATATTATCATCATTCTACATTAATTTTCTGAATGTTTTCGTCATAAGTTTTGACATCTTCCCTGTGTTGGAACGCAGTCCAAGTCCAGGGAGCTGCAAATGAAGCTGGAGACAGCAAGTGCCTCCATGTAACATCCTACAAGCTTCAGTTGGGTACTCTTGAAGCTGTTTAGAAATCTGATTAGAAAATCCATTGTCTTATTTTCAAGGAATTGTAATATTCGAGAACGATTAAATGTTCATGTTGAAATTATCTACATTGTGATAGTGATCTTTGAAGGTCTTGAGGTAGTGATGGATAATGGTAGTTCGAGGAACAGAATTATCACGATGATTTCTCACCTCAATGTACAATCATATCCCACGCAACTCGCTTTTGTTGAACGATCTTTTTAGCTTTTTGGTAAACTTATGAAATGGTTAATCCCAGTGCTTTCTTCATTTCATTCTTGACGTAAGCTGTCATTCAGATTTTGTTATTTATTTTCGATATTCAAAGTATCGCTCTATTTGACCATATTATTATTATAATCAAACACACAATACATTTTTGATGAATCTTATTTTCATTGAGGTTTTTGGTTTACACATGTGGATGGAAAAAATTATTGTACAGCAATTAAATAGTGAAGAACTTCTCAACAATAACCTTTCATTGAAAGATTATTGACAAACACGATGGATTTCAAAATAAAATACAGGAACAAGTCCATATGCACATGAGTAATTCAAACTCACATGTCAATATGAAAAGTTAAGGGAACACTCACACTCCTTAAAGGTGTGGCTGGGAACAATAAGGAACGCAGGGTAACATTAAAGGGAACGTGGAGCAGCATTACGCTACGAAATGCCTTAACAATACGCCATTACAATCCAAGAATTCCCAACATCGAGGTCCAGTTGGCAAACGTATACGTCGCCAAGTGGATTCGTCATATGGTTGCCAAGTGTGCTTTTACGTTCCTTCGGAGATTCGGTGGGTTTGTTCGTGTTTTACACGGTTGCTGAAGTTGTTGCACCGATTTGCTTTCCTGGAGTCATCGAGGTGGGTTTGTAGCGGAGAACTCGACAACGAGCACAGAAGCAAAGTGTCGGTGTAGCGTGATTACAGCGGAAGTGTGAGGCAGGTTTTCAGTGAGAAGTTTGTGAGAGTGCTGGGTGAGAGGGAAAGCATGGAAGGCGCAGGTGCTCAGAGCCCGAAGAAGCTAGAGAGGAAGGCGGCCGCGAAGGAGGAGATTGTGAACGCGACCTCGGGGGCTCGGGGAATCGTGGACCACGCCGCTTTCAATGCTCGGGCGGTGGGGAAGATCCTGCTCCACCCCTTCAACAAGGATGCAAAGGCGGAAGCCATCGCCACGGCACGAGAGGACAAGGCCGTGTCCGATCAGAGAATGAGCACCATCAGGGACGTGGGTGCGCAGCAAGCCGATGCGCTGCGATTCGCCGCCAGGGGTGGGGTTGTCTCGCCGGAGGCGTCTTCTCAGCCTCCAAGCTTCGGCGATGTTGATGCGAAACCGGGTAGCTTTGCAGCGACACCCGCAGTCTGAGTTAGAAACCGCAGCTTTTTCGCAGGAGATTCTCTTATTGTTACTGTTGTTTCTTAGTTTCTTTTTTTCTTTTCTTTTCTTTTTTGTACATTGGCATGGCTTTGTACAGACACTGGAAGTTAATGAACGGATACTGCTATATTTGGTCAATCCGAAATGGTGGTGTCGTCTACTTGTTTTTGGAAGTTTCCTGTCGAGGACTCTTAAATGCATGGTGCTCCGTCGTGAGTTGTTTGCCCACCACCCGAGGGTCCATCTTATTTCAATCGATGTTATAGTTACCATTAATAAATGATCAGAAGCCGTTACTATGTCGCAACATCCAGCTAGTTGACATTGAGAATTTTGGTGACATTCCCGTGTTCTACTTTCTGTTAAAGGGTGTTTATCATACAGCGACATCGTAAATTAGGTGGACGGATTCTACACAGCAAAGCTTCAATGATCTGCTTTCAGGTATTATATAAGATGGTCGGAGGGGATTTGGGAACATCGAAGGTTTAAGGCAAAAACCTTCATTGTTTCATTCACGGATGGCATAGTACATAACAAAGAAGAAAGCCCTTTCTGAACTACACACGAACAAAGAATCTACCATCTAAAATAGCTAGCGAATCTGTAAAGATGTTAACGTAGCTTGCTTTGTCCACATCTTCAGCGTTTCAAAGTAAGATGCGGTTGGAGCAAATTGAACAAACTGAGCTACAAAAACCTGTGACCAGGCTGCAATTCTATGCAAAATCAGTCCTGATTGTCGAATCCGAATGCAATAACTTCCTCTTCAATGTTGATGATCTCTTCTACTTCCACTTCTTCCGCTTCGTAGTCTTCCTCTGTGTCACTCGGTACACCGTCACGAAGGATGAGGCGATCCTCTTTCTCCTCCTCTTGTGCTGCTTTCCATTGGGCGACCCAGGATTTCCACTCGTCCACAAGCTTGCGGCGATTCTCAGTATCCCTCTCGGTGCCCTCCAGAGATCTTGCGAGATCGTCAGCCTCGTACTTCTTGCTGTACTTGCGCAAGTTCTTGGCTATCTCAGCTTCGTCCTCAGGAGTGAGAAGTGTGGGAGGTCTTGGGCGCCACAAGAACTGAATAAACAGATGCAAATTGTCACTTCGATTGGCAAACACAGCACTCCGTGAGCTCGTCGGATACAACTCATTCCAAACAGACAAACTCCACACTCGGAAAACACACTCAAAGTGCAGAAGGGCAGATTGTGAATAAATAGGGTTCACAAACAGAGAACCCAGAATTACTGAAACTTTGAGATCAAAATCCAACTTCGTCGTCAGGTGGTTCATTGGAGGCCTAAAACCACCAAACATACCTGGAAAAATCTGTCCCTTGGCAGACGGTACAACAGCTTTCCTTGGAATGACCATATATTGAAACCGTTCTCCATCTGGTGAACAGATGTCACTGAAGTTGAACAGAACCTGCAGAACAATGGGAACACCCAATATTACTAGCCGACCCAAAAAAATGCCCAGCAATAGATTAGTTAAAGTTGATACGTCTTTAGTGTGGTAATTCACAACAAAACCAGAAACATTCACTTCAAAATCAGACAACAGTTCCCTAAACAACACCAGGAGACTTTCACTTGCCTGCCAGTAGGATCCCAGTCGACATCCGTGGCCATAAAGTGCTCAGCTGTCGCCATTGTCTCCAGGTCATCCACATTGTAGAACTCAAGCTGACCATTGTAGGCCTTTAGGCCTGAAAGCACAAATAAATATCGTACTCAGCTTCCACAAGCCACCACATTCACTACCATAGAGAACAGAAAGGATCACCAACACCTTTCGAATTGGATGAGGATCACCAATCAAAACGAAACATACAACTTCAACCACACACGAGGATCAAGTCGGGCTTTACCAGCAAGAATGATGAACCGCCCAAGTGGGGACCAGTACAGAGCATTCGCTTGTCTTCCCTTCAGGGTAGTGAGCTTAGTCACGCGTCCCTTCATAGAGTAGAAAGAAATGTCGGGTCGAGGCCCATCGCCATGGATGATAGCGAAACGATGACCCTTCGGCTCCCATGCAAAAGCGATAATCTTGTCGTTCTTGTTCTCAAGTTCAAGAACCTCGATAGGAATATCACGTTCCTTCACACGGAAAAGCTCAAAACCAGTGTAGGTACTCTTCTTGGTCTTAGTGTAGCGGTCGACCTTCACAGCCAAGTACTCGCCATTGCTTTGCCAATACATCTTGCAGTCACTGACGCTGAAGAGGTTCTTCTGTCGCAATTCCTCTCTGCTAGGAATGGACACCAAGCTAACCTGAAGGATGCAGCAAGCCGTAAGCACTCCGACTTATTATTTTCAGAGTTGCATACATGAAGATGGCCAAATAAAATTTTGTCGCACCTCAACAAACTTCAGGAATGCCACACCGTAGATTACATACATAATCAAAGAGCCAGTTCGAAACCCACCCTGGCAGGCTGGTTGCCACCACCACCTTCAGGAACGAAGAGGGACAACAGTGGGTCGGTTGGTGACCAACAGAAATCGACCACATTCTCCACCTTCAATGATTTTTTATCCAACAGGCCCATCGTCTCAGTCTCGTACACACTAATAGCGTTTTTACCAATTCGAGCGAAGTACTTGTCTTCACGCCCACCAGCCCACCGAAACACAGGCCATGAAACACCAGCAATACCACCGGTACCACCAGTGGCAAAGTCATCTGCACTGCCTTTGAACTCACGGAGGATCTTGCCACTTCGAACATCAAAAACCATCAAGGTAACCCTCTGCATCATGCCAGATTGTAAGACTGTTAATGAGTTATATATATGAACCATATGCATAATCTACTGCTAACATCACAGCTCTATCAGGATCCAGAAAGGTGCCGAGCAGGGATTACAATAACAAGACAGAGATCAAAAGAAAAAGGCACATACGTCCAATTAAGAGGTAACCTTCCAACTAGATAGAACCTTAAAGTCGAGAAAAATCCAGCTCCATTAAAAGCAAAATTATACACACCTGAGTGTCCCTTGGGTTGCTGGGTTCATGACTGCTGTATGTTACCATGAATTTTTCTCCTGGAGAGAAATCAATCAATTTCACCTGCTCACAATGAGTTGAGGCATACATCAGTTCTCATTACTCTTGATGTTACCCCTCGATCTAGGATCGGAAAGGTAGAAAGCTATAACCGTGTCCAAAAGGCTACTATAGTTGCTGGGCATAGGTCGAAGAAGTAGCACGCTAAGTACCTGGGGATGGATGTAACGCATGAGACGATTGAAGGACTTCTCGCCACCCCATACTGCAGCACCCTGCCTGTGAATAGTTGCCAGATAGGTTCCCAAAGGTGACCATTGCACAAAGCTCTCTGTCCAGAACTGGCCCCAAAATAGCATTGTTAGAATCCGCACACTTGAAGCTTACTCAGACACGCAACGAATTCTAATTTGAAGTGTAGGGTAAATATAATAAGTACTTACGGTGCGGTGATACACTGGGTCAGGCTTCCCCTGACTTGCATTGTTCCAGTAGACCTCCGTCTCAGATCCAAAACGAATAACAAACTGGTCCCGACCACGATCATCTGTGAGCCAGGCAACGAGATTTTCTCCAGGAGTGTACGGCTTGATTTCCGGGGGATTCCACTCATCAGGCACTTTCATGTACTTATCATAGTCGTCAAACATGTTCACGACAAAGACGTGCGACCTGTCAAGCTTGTAGCCATTAGTCTGCTCACGAGCTGTCTGTGCCTCCTGGTATCAGCAAAAACAGAAAATATCATTCGCAAGCTCCCTACCCAAACCTTAGTCAAACTACATGCTCCCAAAACCTCCCCGAAATTGTGAGTCTTTCTTAGAAATTACTATTCCTGTGTATCCGTCCCGGTACTCCTTAAAGTTAAGCAAAACAATCACATCCAAACAGGTCAGCATCCGGTTGGACGAGTATTCATGCACACAATACGAAGTTCAGGACTACCTGGGGAGTACTATACTCGATGAAAGCAAAACCTTTGGTCTTGCCAGACTCATCCCGTGGCATCATGAGTCCATTGGGAGTGATAGCACCAATTTGTCCAAAAATCTTGCGAATGACACCCTCAAGCTTTTCGTACTTCTCAGAAGCTACGACCGGCAAGTTATCAACAACGATAACATTGCCAAAACCTGTGTCAGTTTCTAAGGTTTCCTCCTCCTCCTCTTCGTCATCACTGCAAAAACACGTTCACCATATCTCAAAACAAGGGAAATCTGGAAGATATGTTCTGTCTAGAAATAGTGTAGGGTTCAAAGAAACTAGGTACAATAGACTGTCGTATATTGCTGCTGTCATGCAAACGAAGTACGAATATGATTGCGATTACTCCTATGGCGGCGGAAGACTTCCATAAGAAACTACTTGTATCACAGAAATTTCCCAAATGCCTTCCATAACTTGGTAAATCTATCTACGTCAGTTTTGAATCCCAACAACAAGTTGTTTTATAGCGAAAACAGATGACGAATAAGCCACATTTAGATGGAACTCATTTTCCAATAAAACAGGAAGACCTAAACCCTCGCCCTGATGCATCACCGAAATCTAAGAATGAGGTTAGAGCTGTGCGTGACCAATTCCCAACACATGGACTGTAGCTATAATATTGTAGAAATTTGTTCCGGGTCCCAAAACATCCAAAAAAATGAAATCAGTCGTGAGTACGTACCTCTTGATGCCCATATCATCTCCGGGGGGCAACATAATGGAGTCCAAATCCACGTTACTCCAGTCGATATTCAACTGGATTCGTGGCTTGTCCTCCTCTGCAGCCATTCCCGGCGGTACAATACTGTGCGGCGCCTGCGGCGCCTCTTGAACTTCCGCCATGCTTGAAACTCCTGTCTAAATCCCTAACTCAAAACTTTCAATTTTGTCACCACCGTACTGCTGCACAGCACATCACCTGAGGGCCACAACGAAACCCTCCGCGCCCCAAAATGATCATCAAACTGCTGCGCAACGACCTCCCGTGTAGTTCACAACGCTCCACAAACCACTTCAGCGGACCAAATCTTCGCCCTCGCCACTCAAAAAAACCGGAATTGTAGATAGTATCTAACTGCAGCGATCACACTGCAACGATTCGGGAGCTAGGGTGAGCAAAATGGATATGAGATACTCGTACTGTGGCCACCCCGCTCGCGAAGTGCTGCACAAAGTCTCAAATCAATCCTCAGCTAAGTATTTAGGGTTCTTTAGGTCAAATTCCGCTCTCAGCGTTCCCCATCGTTCTCTATGCTCCTCCTGAGATTGTTACCCGGATTGATACCCTGATAGTTGATTAATAAAAAACTTATGAATTAACAACAGGATTAAGTCACTAATCCGATATTAAGTGGGTTTCTGTCCCCGAGATGGATTGTTCCGCACTTTTCTCACTGTTCGACGCCGCACTCACACCAGGTGGCAGACTCCTGATTATCGCTTCAGTTCGGCCTTGCACTCTGTCTTTGCACTCGTTTCCTAGTCCTGGAGTTGCTGTTGCATGTGTTTGGAAAGTTTGTACAATTTTTTTTCGTAATCTCTCGGGACATTGTCGGCAAATATTGGTATTCTTCAGAGTTTTGTGTTGGTCTTCAAAAAAGCGCTCCCTACCAGCTAGTGTCGCAGCTACCGAATGTCAACTTCATGCAATTTCACAAAATTGTCTCAATTCAATTCTAATTGTGTAATTGCTTAGTTCACTTGAGAGCTTGCACACGGGAAAAATCATTTTCGGACGTGTAGCTTGTTCTAATGCGAGTTTGGTGTTACTTGGAGCCCTTTATTGCGGAATTGGGGTTTGATTGGTATTAGGACATCTGTCTACCAGTTAGGTCGTGGTGTGATTCAGTGTTTAGTTCTAAGGGATTGATTGTGAGAAGTGAAAATTGTTGCAATCGTGAAATTTGTTGCAATCGTGAAATGAGTTGTGGTAGAGGAGAGATTAGGGTTAAGAATTGGTGTTGAGTTGTTAAGGAGCGATGGAGACTGGAGTATTGTTGGAGAGCACAAATGGAGAACAAACTGATGATTCTTCGTTTTGGAAGCTTTTGATTCCGCGCGAGCGAATTCTGTTTGTGGATTCGCCACGGACGGAAGAGTTTGAAGTCTTTTTGATAGCTTTGGAAGAGGCCATGATTGTAGCAATGGATGCGGAGTGGAAGCCTGTGCGAAGAGCTGGCGTTTCGCCGCGCGTTTCGATTATGCAGATTTCTTGCCGCATCAGGAAAGAGTCGAAAGCTTGGACGGCAATGGAAAAAATTCTTTTTGCGAGGAAAATTAGGGCAGAGGCTGAAGAGAGCTTGAGTGCTGAGAAATCGATTGTGGAGAGGCAGCGAGAGGAGCTGGAGAACCAGCGACTAGAGCTTGAGATGGAGAGGGAGAAGATGCAGGAGGAGGTTGAAAAAGAGAAGCGAAAGGTGAGAATGGAGTGGAAGAATTTGAAGAGGGAGAGAGCGGAGAAGAAAAAGCGTGATCGGAAAGAGAGGGAAGAAATGTTGAAAGAGGCACGAAATGCCAAACAGCAACATCATGAAGAAACGCACGTTGACAATCGATCCACGCTGACGAAGCTTGAGGATGGCTTGAAATACCTTATTCTAGGAAGAAATGGAGAGATTTGCGAGCTGGCGGATGATCTTTCAGGCTGTGACCAAAAGTCCGCGGAAGAGGGTGTCACCCCGAAGAATGTTACTACTGGAGACCCCGAGCAGAATGTGGACAATCTACTCGAGGTGCTTGCTCAGGCACAGAAGGAGTTAATGAAACATGATGAAGGTGAACAACCTGCAGAACATACAGAAGCCAAGTTAGCCAAATTAAGTAAGGATGATTCTCGAGATGCTGAATCGAATTATATCTTTCCTGAAAATGAAAATGTGTTGAAGAAAGACGGACTCAGGAGTAAAGACACAGAGGTTGAGGAAAATAGAGTGAACAGGAATTTTGATGGGAACCGTTCGTCCCAAGGCAACGACATTGAACGCTCACGACAACCAAGCGATGATACTGGAGAGACGGAATCCAGAAGTCCGAAAATGCAAGTTTCAGAAATAGGAGCTGACGTGGGTAGAGCTGATGACCAGATCACATCAGTATCAGATGGAGAAGATGATCCTGATATTGATCATGAATTCTCCGATGCTGGTGAGGATGAATTTGAAATGGATGTGCAGGATATAAAAGTGGTTGAGGAAATTGAGTCAGTACCGGTGCTCCCTAGACGCACAGACGAATGGAAAGGGGAAGAACTTACACCGGAAGAGAGCGAATTCATCACTGGAGAGGAAGTTATTTTTGTATTGGATTTGCTTGCTCTTTCAGCAGCAGATTTTGCATTTCCATTGAAAACAATGTTGTGTTCACCTAGAATTTTGAAGCTGGGATTCGCGTTTAAGCAAGATCAGCTCCACCTCTCTGCTTCTTTTCCTGGCCCAGAAGCAAATGGATGCTTTGATAAGGTGTTTTAGTTTGTTCTCCAGCTCTTTGACCTTCTTGCAATCTTTGGTTTGTGTCGCTTTGAGTTCCAGATGAGAAGGATTGGTGACTTAATAGAAACGTTTGGCATAGATAGTTTTTCCTCCTCAATTTGGACAACCCTGTTTCTTTTCCATCAGCTTTACCGCTATAACGCTCTAGTTCTGAGTCAGCATTATTGTTAAAATTTGCAGGTGGAGCCTTACATTGACATTGCTAAGTTGTATAAAGAGTTTCTTCATGTAAATTTTTCTAATTTAAAGCACAAGGGGAAGAGGTTTGTGTTAGGAGGAACACATAGCCTTACTGCGATTTCGAAAGCAGTTCTTGGTCACCCTTTGTGTAAGGTAAAAGTTTCCTGCCGTATGATACAAGGGATATGTGCAACAATTACTAGTTAATTAGGTCTAGGTAGTTGCTGACTTGCAATTTTTATTCTACCGAGTTCTGGTTCATTTGCACATTTGAAGGCGTAGACAAGAGCATTTAAGTCCTGGATGTTTACAGCTTTGGGCGCCAAGGCAATTTCTTATGTCGTTGACACATCGCAGGATGCTCAGTGCAGTAATTGGGAGCAACGGCCTCTTTCACAAGATCAAATTCTTTATGCTGCAGCTGATACACACTGTTTACTTGCTCTATTTGACACATTGCTATCCGATGCCTTTGCCTTGATCAGTCCAGCTCCAACCCTTGTTGAAGCAGGTGATAAAGCAGGTTCGATGATTCAACAGCGAGCATCGAGCCTTCGCGAATTTAGAGAACCAGGACTAAAGCTTTTCACAGGTACAAAAGCCGGCTAACAAGGCTGGGGTTGTTTTGTTAATTCTGCTTTACTTAGTGATGATGTGTGATTATATCTGAAAGCAATAGTCTCAAAAACTTAAAAAATTGGTGCCCTCTGAACTTTATGGGTGGCTTTACAAGATTTAACCAGTGCATATTTCATGAGTGAAATTTTTATCAGGTATTAGTGAAAATTTAGGACAGGTAGTATTTTTTGCTATACACTTATCGATGACTTATACCAAAAATGTATATGCGTCCTGATATTTTAGTCGTTGCATGTTCAGGTAAGATCCGTGAGACAGTTCCCGCCACTCCCGCAGGCTACATCTTTTCTCCAAGGATGGGCAGTGCCACAGAAATGGTTGAAGCTGCCCTCCGACCCTCACCACCATCGTCACCGCTTGAGCCTGTTGGGACTGTCAAACAGGAAACTTCATCCGAAAGGTATGCCAAGTTCGTAAAGAAGTACTCAGAGCGTTTGCTAGTTAATGAGGAAAGTCGTAGCAGGTCACGTGCGCGAAGGCCCAGAGCTCGACGTGCTAGAGAATCACTTAAGAATCCAGATGATGCATTAAATCTGGACTGGGTTGGACCTGCACCTTGGGATGTAAGGATAGGTGGAGATGGAACACCGAAATTCTTGTGTGATGTAATGGTGAGTTCACTTCTTAAATGTCAATTTTGCCTCTATCAAAGTCTCTAGTTTTAGATTTATGTCGATACATTTTTCTACTAATATTTATCTTCTGTTGGCATCAGAAGCCGCTCGGTTGAGATTGAACTGCCTGGACCTTGACCTAAAATTTGCATTTGTCTCTACGGTTGTTGTTGTTCATGTGCTATCCTTACTCTGAAAATTAAGTCACAAACATTCAATTTCATCTAAGACCTTGGGATGGTTGAATCTTTGCCCTCCAGGTTGAAGGATTGGCTCGACAATTGCGTTGTGTTGGGGTTGATGCAGCATCATCTCCTACTAAGAAAAGTGATCCAAGGTATTGTGGTTGTATTGACATTTGACTTTTGTGAAGCATATGTAGATTCTATACTTGTAAATATTGAACTACGTGCTATCCACCTCTTTGTGCTATTTGACGACGTTTCAAGCTTGAACCTAGAGCTGAGACCACCGTATTCCGTCTAATTTATGCAGCCATGGCATTTGGTGTAATAAGAACTATTTGTTGCCATCCATTTAATGTTGGTAGAGCGTGTTATTGGTCTTGTGATTCATGTTCCTTTTCTGAACTCCACGGAATACAGGCAATTGGTTGAGCAAGCGACAAGAGAAGGTCGAATATTGCTGACAAAAGACATCAAACTGCTGCGCCGGCGACTGATGCCTGACAATCTGTCATATTTTGTCAAGAAATCAGGGAAATGGGAGCAACTCGAAGAGGTTAGATTTTCAGCGAACTGTTGCACTCCTTAATAAAGTATTTTTACTAGTCTAATTAAACCTCTATTTTGTGATTGTGTCCGACTGTAATGGCTCCTCATTATTCTTCTTCTCTCACTACTTTCTCCATTTGTGAAGCGCCAACCACGCAAGCAATTTACTAACGTTTTGCCTGGAGCTTCTGTAACGACATAAGCTGACTTTTGGTTGTTGTCTACGGAACGGTAGGTGATGGAAGTGTTTCAAATCACGGTATCTGAATCAGAGCTACTGTCAAGATGCGTCAAATGCAATGGAGAGTTTACTCCGAGACCTCTTACATCTATAGAAGCTAAGGCCCAAGCTCCTGCAACCCAGGATATTCCAACATCTGTGCTAGAAACTTGTGAGGAGTACTGGCAATGCTCCATGTGTGGTCATCTCTTTTGGCAGGTTTGTAGCTTACATTCTCCTCATTCTGTTAGGAAATTTTTGGCCCAGCTTAGAAAATGCAATCTATCTTGGTGAACGAAAATTTGAAACGTTTACATCCTCAGTTTTAGATATAAATCATCATTGCCCACAACTTTAGCCTTATTAAGAATGCTATGAAATTGGTCACTGAATAAATCTCGTTAGATAATAATGCAATATATCTTGTTAATACCTCTGATCATC
This sequence comes from Physcomitrium patens, assembly GCF_059467195.1. Taxonomy (NCBI): domain Eukaryota; kingdom Viridiplantae; phylum Streptophyta; class Bryopsida; order Funariales; family Funariaceae; genus Physcomitrium; species Physcomitrium patens. The sequence continues at coordinate 17,227,125 of NC_143420.1, read as the reverse complement.
GCATTTCTTTTAAGGTACTTATTGGGTCTGCTATATTCGTCACTAGATCAGTAACTTGGGCATGAAATAGGTCCATGTGTATGGATTATTGGTAGTAAGGTTGCTGTTAGTGACAAATGTATGATAACATTCCATTCTGGGCGTGCACCTTTTTTTTTTTTTTTTTTTTTTTTTTGATTTTTGGATCCCTGGTCACTTAGTGGCTCGCAAACGGTCGCAGACATTCTTACAAGTCTTAGGGGAGTAATCAATCAACCACGTATGATGCGACATGGCTAGAGCAGACATGAGGATCATTCATTTCCCGCAAAGATGATAGAGAACAAAGAATGACATAAGTTTCGAGTGATACCTTGAGTTTGACTGGCTAGGCAAGAAGAATCTAGTTTTTCTCGCCGGGCCATTCTGACTGTGCCTTTCCACTGCAGTTGCATTATTTCTTTAGAGAGCGGTTGCGTTCTCTAATTCACTCGGCAGACAATCTAGAGGGGACGGCATCTGCACCTTAAGGCCATTGGTGCACGACGCTTACCCGCCTTCCTGCCTACATTCTTCGTCTTTAGTTAGTTTTGAATATTTCCCCTTTGAGTGACTTAAACAATTAACTCAAAGCAAGTTCCCTCGTACATAGAATGTTTGTGTGTTTGTTTCTCAACTGATAGTGGCCTCTCCTACTCGATCTGATGCAGGGCACTCAGTTCACTCGAGCTAGGCAACAATTTGCTGCTGTATGCGTGAATGCTAAGCACGAGGACTCAATTCTAGATGATCGGCCCATACAACCTTTGGACATCGCCTACGAGTTTCTCGAGGAACCTGAGACGACAATTGTTCATTTTAGTATCTAAAAACTATGAACTATCTCTCTCGATCTCTGCGCACATGTACTCTGTTACAGGAATGATGACTCTCTTTTGGCATTCTTCAAGAAGCACTGAATAGCGTAGTCAATTATCTTTGCTTCGAAGCTGGGAATCATTAACGAACCTTAGTTGTACAGTTTTGCGGAATCAATTCCTCTCGTTCGCTTTTTGCAACCCATGAATGAGCAAGCTTGCTCTGGTTGATTTAATACATCTCTCTCTCTCTCTCTCTCTCTCTCTCTCACGCGTCAATTGACCGTTGTTTGAATGTTGTATGCTGCTTCAACTTTAGTTGTTTGGAATTGGGGAAGTCCAAACCTGTTGGTGGTGTGGATGTGCAGACTTGCCGCCGAAGTGTGGGTTATTACATAAAATGGACTTAAGAACGGTTCACAGTGGTGAATCATAAGTATTTGCTGCATCTACTCTAGGATTAGGGTTCTTCCCAACTGGCATGGCACGTGGCGCCGTTATCGCCATCTTGACTGTGACTGGGAGCGGTCCCAAGACGACCAAGAGTAGGTGACTTGTTCTCCTAATCGCTCTTTACATTCCCGCTTGAGTCCAGCTAGGCGGGTCCAGATGTGGTGGATTCTCAGCCACGAGGGCCTGCAGGACAAGGAACGCCACATGCTTCACCCAATATGCTTTTCACTGTAAAGAAATATCAAAAAGCGGTCTGGTTACCACCTTGGATTCATTAGAATGTTTGGCATAGAGCTGCACCCGAAAGGCTCTGTTTTGGGTTTTAGTCTCAATAAACTCCACTGGCACAACGGCGTCTCCAAACTGAAATGGCACTTGAATTTCTCGTAGAATCAATTCGTTGAGATTCTACCATCAGAGAGTGTTGCAATGTGGACTCCGGAAGTTCATGATGATGGTGCTTGGTTTTACACACCCAGTTGAATTATGAGAAGCATAAAATTCTGACATTAGTAGTGGGTCGTGATCGTTCATTTTCCATGCAACTCGGATGGTTTCGTTTTCATTTTTATTTAGGCTTAAAAAAACTCTTTCCCTTCGCAAGTGACTGTCCAAGAAAACGGCAGAGAAGGAATCCAAGTGGTACCAATCAAAAGGAAGATTCAGTAACTAGTATATGTCCAGATGCTGTCCACAGTGTTACAAACAGAATCTTCTTCCTCCATGAACAAGATTGGTATTGCGAGCCCTGTGATGTGAAGCAGTTTCATGAGTGGCTCCAATAATTTGGCGAACAAGCATCGAGGAACGTTTTGGTTGAAGCGTGGGGATCCTTTTCACTACAAACACCGTCCTCTCATCATCCACCACATTCATTCAGCAACCGCATGAACTTTGGGACAATCTCCGCTTCGCTAGTTTCTCTGTTGCGGCATAAGAAAGGCCACGGCCGTCGCATTTCTTTTCAATTACTATCCCTCCACAAACCTCCAAAACCGTCGCGAAATCTTCCCCTCACTAGAATCCCATCCCTGTACTAAACGTCCCATCTCGCAACTGGGTTTTGTCTTTTTTTTTCTTTCAATATTGCTTCTGCAAGCTAGTTGCACCAATTGACCGAGTTTGTCTCAGCGACGATTGATGCGGTGTGTTGTTCTATGTCGGTGGAGCACCGCCGCTTTTCATATCCTCCCGTCAGAGCTCAAGAGAAGTTCGGATACTTTGGAGTTGCCAGTTTTATGATTGCCTGGGGTTATATCAATTGCCACCCTTGCGTTCGCCTTTGTTTTTCAGGTGTCCGATCGGACTTAGCATTTCGAGGCAGAATCAATGCACAGAGCGGCATTCTGTGCCTAGTCCCTGCAGAAGATTTCAAGCAGGCGGCAGGAATTCAATGGATTTATCAAGAAGTAGGAGAACATTCCCACGGACAGAGATACATAGAAGAGCTTCATCAGGATTGTAAGAAGGTAGTTGAGTTGCAATAGAGGCGGGTTTGAATGGCTGTGAAGCTTTTCGGCAGTGGCACCGCTCTGCTCCACTCGCTGAGGTCTGGCTCTAACAATAAGCATCAGCTGCAGCTGCAACCTCAATCCATACCTTCCTCGCATGGCGTGTGGGCCCGTCTCAAAAGGGCTAGAGGGCTTTGGTTACCTGGGAATATCACCAAGGAAAGGCAGGATTTTTTTAGTGGGATAGCAGGGTTAGCAGCATCGCTCACACTGTCGAGATCCATTGTACCGAACCGGAATTCATTGCAAGTCTCGTGTGCATTGTCTCCATTCGAGGTTTGATCTACTACTTGTATTCTTAAGAATGAGTCTACATGTTTTTGAAACCTTTGGAGTTCACCGCATGTATTTGATAGAATTAACCTACCTCGCAGTTCTGATGTTCATTTGTATTGAACCTAAAATATTCCATGAGCTTCACTTATATCTGCAAATGCTGTAATTGTAAGTGGAAGCATGATTCGCGCTTACACGGCTAAACGAATTCATTGCGGGAACTTGAAACGGTTGGTGATGCGTATATGGGAAGAATTTCGCAGAAGTTGTTAAGCAACGAGCAAATCAACATTGACCAATTTCTTGTGGTTTTTGGCTATGCATAAATAATTGTGTGCAGCTTGATGATGTGGATTTACGGCGGGAGACAGGTGATGGATGGAGTAGTAGTAATTGTACCACCACCAAGCAAGTACCTAAATCGGTACAGCACAGAACAACATGCAACTTCCAAAAATTCAATGGGACATCGCTGAGGACGCCGACCCCCGCTCAGAATTTCGCCTCAGCTAGGTAAGCAGTCATTTCGCCTCGCAGTGCAAGGATGCTCTCTCTCTCTCTCTCTCTCTCTCTCTCTCTCTCTTTATATTTTTATAAAATCGGCAGCGAAGTTACGATGAAAAGTGAGAAATGGTGGTATGTAGGCGTAGAAAACCTGGAGAGCATGATGAGTCCGTCTCCCGTCAAACGCTCCTTCGATGCATGTCGCAGCCCCGTGACACACCCCCTAAAAGAGGTAACCACTCACTATCACTTTCAATTTCTACGATGTTCCTTTTGCGTGAAGCTTTCCATACATCATGTGAATTATGGGTTAAGATTTTGCCTTTGTGAGGTAATAGGAATCTTCTGTGTTTGAATGTTGAATTGACTTCAGTTCCTCAAAATGGTCTTTTCCGTAGAGATATGAAAGACATCCCTTGAGAATGGATTTGTTCAGATATGGCAATCCGATTGCGGTTATCTATTGTTTTGCTGAATGGAGTTTCCGTGAAAGCGTGTGATTTCGCAAATTTTTTTCTTTTGTTTTTTCTTCACATGGCTTACAGACACAGGGATTGCAAGTGAGAAGGATTGGGGGATTAACTTGAACAAAGAGATCAAGAGTGAGTCAGGGGTCAATGAAGACGGAAGCACCTGGTACAATGAATCTGGTGTGGATTTCGGTGAGAATGGTTACCGGTGTCGCTGGACCGTCATGGGGGGTCGTAGCGGAGATGGCTCCTCAGAGTGGAAGGAAGCTGTAAGTCACTTCATCCACCAAGCCTTATGATGTTTTGAGAGTCAATGCTTGGTATTTATTACTGTTAATTTATCATTTTTGCTGTGCTTTCATTTACGCCCCGCTCTCCAAAACAATCTCCTCCTCTGCCTTAAAAAAGAAGATGCAGAAGAAGAAAGAAAGAAATTAAGAAAGACAAAGAAAAGGAAAAAGTGAGCTGGCAGGCAAGGATTATGATCTTGGTTATGTAAGCTCTGGAAGCAACTAAAGGAATGCTTTTTTGTGATGTTCCTTTGCTGCAACGCCATGCATTCATTTGAATCATAGTAATAATAAACACGGTTTCAAAGCAACGATGGAGGGGGTGACACATGTGTTTCTGGACTTCATACGGTGCAGTGGTGGGAGAAAAGCGATTGGACAGGGTACAAGGAACTCGGTAAATATGCTTCAAACTCTTTGATGTGTTGTGGCAGCCATAGTTATGAACACGGTTCCATGAGTCTTTTGCAACATTCAGTGTGTCAGGCTTCATATGAAGTCGACGTTGTCTACTAGTTTTATTTATAGATGACCATCTCAAACGCTATTAAGCTGCACAGATTCTCGCATGTAAACACCGCCTTGAATCGTGATAATGCAGTGTAGTGTCAGGGTTTTTGTCTTTTGGAGCAATTTGCGTATAGAGACTGAGGGACAAAAGTTGGGGACTTCTGACAACAGGTGCTGAAAAGACAGGTAAGAACGCTCAAGGAGACACTTGGTGGGAGACTTGGCAAGAGGTGTTAAGAGTTGATGAATTGAGGTAATTTCCGTTGTCTGACAAAACCATGTCGTGCTGCTGAATATGTGCATTAATTTTTTGATGTTCATCGTAACTTACAGATTGTTCCTCCTTTGCCTTGTAAGCACATCGACTCACTAAACGATTTACAAGTTATTTTAAAGCAAAAAAACATCAGAGTGTTATTGATCCAAACTCTTTTGCCATGCGAGTTGCAGTAATCTGGCCAGAATTGAGAAAAGTGCTCAAAAGCAAGCCAAGTCTGGGACCGGATCGGCTGGTTGGTTTGAAAAGTGGTAGGATTCTGATTCACTCTTTTTTTTAATCTACTGTCACCTCTTTGAATGCAATTAGAGTCGGAACTTTTGTTCAAGTGAAGTTGCTCGTCACCATTAATAGGGAACTTTTTGGCATTATTTTTTGGTTCAGGTGGGAAAAATACAACGCAAAGGGTTGGTCAGAGAAAGGAGCTCATAAGTATGGACGCTTGAACGACCAAGGATGGTGGGAGAAATGGGAGGAGCAATATGATGGCCGAGGCGCTGTACTGAAATGGTACGCTAGCACGCAATTGTAATGCCACATTTGTTATGAAAGGCATAGCATCTTTGCTTCCTAACTGGATCTTTGTTAGATATTTCCATTTCTTTTCTTTTATAACTAGTATCAAATCTCAATATATGCTCGTTGAAGTGTGAGATTTTAGGTTATGAGTGTTCATGAGAACTCTGGATAAATTTGATCGTTCTTTACACATCATGCAGGACGGACAAGTGGGCAGAGAACGGCACGGGTACGAAATGGGGTGATAAGTGGGAAGAGAAATTCAACCATGGTGTTGGAACAAGACAAGGCGAAACATGGCATAACGACGATAAAGGTACATCACTTTTGATTAAAAGGCGCAGCATTGTGCTCTGGACGGCTTCTATGCATTACTAGGATATGTCTCAGCATTCTCTTCGCAATGTGGCTTTGTAGGGTATTCGTTCTGCGAGCTTATCTTCACAGTAAGATTTCGCACCTACCCTCTTGACCCTCAGTCTGCTGAGACACGCGGATTTTCAATCGTTTTTGTTTCTTAGAAGATTACTTTTCGAGTTAAGCTGTGCAAGTTACTTGTGGAACAGTTTGATCTGAAGTTCACCCCATGCGATAATTAAATTTTATAGGATTTAGGTCCTACTCAGGGTAAGTACAATAGTAGTGGTGAAATTTCCCAATCTAGTAGAAATTTAAACAATTTTTATGACCCGTGGAAATGGATTCTCTCAGTTGACATTCTATTCAAGCTGACGTAGCTTTGCTGGAGTACAGGTTGGTCGAGAACATGGGGAGAGGAGCATTTTGGAAACGGGTAACCTCTAGTTCTGGATTTCCTTGAATGGTGCTAGAACTTGATTGAACCTGCTATAAGTTTCTTTTTGATAGTCCTCTCTTTCCTCAGTTCGTTGGATCTGCACGGGTGGCTCAATTAGTCACCAACCAGAATTGCAGATTACATCAAATAAGCAGAATTCAAAGAAATATTTTTGGAGCCTTCTCCCGTGATTCAGTAGCAGCTGCTAAGAAGCGACCTCGTATGCAGCTTCGTGAAACCTGGAAGGTTACACGACCGTCAGCTCCTCTGCATTGCTTCGAATTATTGTGTCGATTGATTGGTGTGGATTGGTTGTACACCAGGAAAGTGCACAAGTATGGAAGGAGTACCAGCGGCGAGAACTGGGATAATATTGTTGAGGAGGGCACTTATTACCAGTAAGAGCTGCACCCACCTTATCAAATTTAACGGCTAAATCAGTTCATCACAATTTCAACCGTCGTCTTCTCGTAGGATATATTGCACTAAAAAGTTGGCTTTTGAGTCTTTGGTTGTTTTCGTTTTCTATAATTGACACACCTTTGGATTGAAAACGCTGCAACAGGGCTGAGCCTCATTACGGATGGGCCGACGCTATAGGCAACTCAGAACAACTATTGAACATAGAACCTTTAGAACGACCTTCTGGGGCCTTCCCTAGTGTTGAACCCGCTCCTAAAGACCCTCAACAGGAGGCCATAAAGGATGAATTGGGACGCAACATCCAAGAACCGCAGGAGCAACAACCAAAGTCAGAGCCAGGAATGGATGAGGACCAACCCAGCCAAGATTGAATGGGAATGCCCCGACCATGCATTCTTAACTCTTATCGGCTTGCGGGATGTAGGAATAGAGGATTTGCCCATGAATTAGAGTAGGCCATTGTTTTGTTTTGCTTTTTCTTTTTATACATCATCTCGACTGATTTTTCTTAGAGGCTTTTGTTCTCAAAATGGTCATCGTTTTCCAGCGTGCTATTTGAAAACAACACGCTTTCCTTCTTTGAATTGCTCCTCGTGAAAGTCGTATGTGTCTCTGATTAATGCATGGCTATCGAAGTTTGTCCGGAAAGCATTACAGTGCCCAAGCCTCGTCTATATATCCTATTGCCTATTAGGTAAGTTAGAATAGATACAGATTGCCATGCCTAGAATAAAATACATTCTTGGTCTAATTTCAACCTTGTCTCACAAATGGTATAATCTCAGGATATCAATTTAACCTAGAGATATCTTAGAGATATCTTAGAGATTTTATAGCCCAATCCTATCATCAACTTAATTTTAGTATCAATCATATTAGTTATTTATTTCTTTTAATTTGATTTTATTAATTTATGATTTTTTTAAGATAGTAAAAGAGTTTCTATAGCCTAGAAGGTAAAATTATTAATCAACCTTTAACCTACTAACTATTAAGACAAAAAAATAAATTAAAAGGCTTTTATAAAAGTCATATTTAAATATCTTGAATTATTTTTGAACCAAAATAATTAGATATTAATTAGAAATTTATTTTTGATTATATTTTCACCATATAGTCATATTACATCGGGACATTCAAAGGATGTTCTATTGTAAAAGAAGGGATATGATTTGGTGTAGATATTGAAGTAGCTCCAATCATGTCTATATTTTTACTTTCTGTCATTTTCATTGCTATAAGTGGCAATAAATTGAGTTGATGCATCATAAGCATCAACTCCTTGAATTGTTCTTGCATTTGTGCCATTGCACTTTTCATTTGAAAAAGCTCTACGATGATAACACTTAGAAAACAAATATCCAATATTGTTAAAGACAAGCAAAAGAGAGGACTTGAAAATAAAGAAGATATTAAGAATAATATTACTTTAAAAAAAGATAATCTGCAACTTCTAATATGCTTATATCTTATCAAGAAAAAAAGATAATTCACTCTGAATCAAGAGAAGAGAAAGCTCTAATATTGTAAGTGTACTCTTTTCAATCAATCAAGGACATAAACTGAAAGAAGATACATAAACCTAAGAAATCTATATCAAAAGAAAAGTGACAAAATAGAAATAAAATAATATATATATTAAAAAGAAACTTGAATGGCTATTATTAAAAGACAAGGAAATTAGAAACTCTTGAATCTAAACTAATAAAAAGAAAGGAATTGAGAAGAGTGAAGAAAACTTCATTCTTGCCTCTATATATACTATCTACCTAGGATCTATGTTGCAACATTCTATAGAACCTCCAAAAATGTGTTGACTTTGCATAACACGTATCTTCACTTACAAGGCAAGTTTTCTATATGGTTGCCACATAGCTAGCTTGTTCCACAAGCTATCAATATATGTAACACATGGATAGCTTGTTGACTAAGTTTCTAAACTACCAATCAACTTCAAAATCAAAAAAAATATCTAGGAAGCTTTTAAGAGGCTTCTTTAGAAGGTATTATGAAATTAATCTACTTTTATCTAATTCTACCTACCTAGGTAATGAATAGGTATATATCCATGACTTTTCTATTCCTCTTGCTATCTCTTGAAAAACACTTTTTTTTCTTTTTTGTCATCGTATACCTATATTGCAATATTAATATTGAGATATGGAAGATTTAGCCAAGCTTTGGGAGAATCTTAAATCCAAGTTTGATCATCAAAAGACTATTTTCTTTCCATGTGCATATCATGATTTGACACATTTACATGTCTTATATTTTCAAATTTTAAATACTTTCAATAGTAAAATATTTGTATTATCTCACAACTACAGTTGTATAAACAAAGCATCTTTTAAAAAAAAAATGATTGAAAAAACTCTCTCTACATTTCTTCCTGCATTTGTTGTGCTTATACAATAATATTGAAATATGAAATTTCAAAGTCATTTTGATCTCATGTCTTATCTATTTCTTGTGGAGAAACAAAATGAACTACTTTTGGATAATGCAAAAGCTTGTTCTATTAGAACCATGGTTCCAGAATTTCATACATTTAATATTTTAAAGTCTAAGAAAAAATTATACAAACATGGAAATAGTGCTCATAAGCACCAAAGCAACCATAGTCATGACCATTTTTGCCTATATAAAAAGAATAAACATTCTACTACTAATTACAATGAAAAATAAAAATCAAAGATGTGTTCTTGCTATAAATGTGGTATGATTGGACATTTAGCACATATATGCCAAACTTTAGAATATTTTGTTAAAATGTTCCAAAAAAATAATAAACTTTGAGCTAAGGCTCATGAAGTTCATACCATAGATGCATCCATGGACTCAATTGGTATTGATGATTTAAAAACTTACATGAAGGACAAAACCTCTAATGATGAATCAAATAATGCACTCATTGATCCTACAACAATATATACTATTTTGCAAGATAGAGGATTTTTTACTGAAAAATTTTCAACTTGACAAACTAACAATTTCATGACCATGGCTAGACCAAAAATATTTTGTTTTCAAGAAGAAATAGCAATGGTAAAATTGCCTATGAGTTCCATCATAAAATATAAACATGCAATATTTGCACCCTTAGTACCACGGAGTCTAATCAACTACCAAGATATGCATGCTAATAGTTATTACATCTCAACCACCATTTTAGATAAGTGGGAGGTTTTTATTTTTGCAAAAAATCATAAAATTGTTGAAAAAGCCTTTGTTGTTACAAATGGTTTATATTGGATTGTGATTTGGCCTCCTATTATATTTAATTTTGCATCATCTATCACAAAGAGTCGTGTTTCTCTTTGGTATGGACAATTAGAACATCTAGGATCTACATTATTTCGGAAGATAATTTCATGCATAAGTAGATATAATTTAAAACTTGTAGACATAGATTCTATGAAATTATGTCGTGCATGTGTATAAGGTAAGATAATTGTTCAACCTTTAATTTTGAAACTCCCATAAGAATTACCACTAATGCTTGAAAGATTACATGGTAATATTTGTGGTCCTATTAATCCAATATTTGGACCATTTTGTTATTTTTTTAACATTGTTGATACATTAGGCAAACAATCACATGTTTCATTATTATCAATGCAAAATATGGTGTTTGCCAATCTAATATCTATGCTTATTTATTTTTGAACTTATTTTCTTAATCATTCCATCAAAACATTATATATAGATAATGCAAAAGAATTTGAATCAAAATCTTTTGAAGACTATGGTATTGCAACATGGATTGAATTGGCATATTGTATTCTATATGAACATGCTCAAAATGGACTTGTAGAGTTATTTATAAAGTATATACAACTTATTACTTGATCACTTCTTCTTCAAGCAAATTTATCTGCATCTATATGAGATCATGCAATTTTGCATGTTGTAACATTAATACCTTCTATCCCTCCTTTCTTGAAATTATTACATCACAAGAGCTCATTTCAGGTCATATCTCTAATGTATCTCACTTATAAATATTTAGTTGTCATGCTTAGGTTCTAGTACTAGAATCTCAATGGCCTACTATTTGAGCTCATTGACAAGAAGGCATATATGTATCATAGACATACTCATAATTATATATACAAATAGGTAGAAGTAAGTAAAAGTAGGTAAAAGTAAGTTAATTCTATAGTATTTAATATGGAAGCTTTCTAGAAGCTTTATAGATGCTGCTTTGACTTCATAGGTGTCTTTAATTGAATTTTTGGATTAGAAATGTGATCAACAAGTTGGCCATGTGCCACACATGTTGTTAGCTTAAAGACCAAGCTAACTATGTGGCCTACATGTAGAAAAATTTGCCTTGTAAGTCAAGGCATATGTCCTACAAAGTCAACACATATTGGAGGTTCTATAGAACATCGCCATGTAGCTCCTAGTTAGATAGTATATATAGAGACAAGAGTGAAGCCTTCTTCACTCTTATCAACTCCTTTCTTGCTTCCAGTCTAGTTTCAAGGGTCTCTAATTTTATTGTCTTTTGGTAATAGCCATTTCAGTTTCTCTTTCAATATACATACTTGTTTATTTATATTTTATTACCTTTCTTTGAGTGAAGGCTCACTTGACTAAATTACTTTTTCATCGAGTTCTTGCCTTGATAGATTGACAAGAGTACACCTACAATATCAGAGCTTTGTCTAATCTTGATTAATAGTGGATTACCCCTTTTTCTTGATAAGATATAAGCATATTAGAAGTTGCGGATTACCCTCTTCTAAACTGATATTTTCCTTAGTATTTTCTTTATTCTCAAGTCCTCTCTTCTATTTGACTTGAGCGATATTAGACATCTTTTCTTTTCTAAGTGTTATCTTTTCTTTTCTAAGTGTTGAAATGAAGAGTACAATGGCACAAATGCAAGAACAATTGAGGGAGTTAATGCTTGCGATGCATCAACTCAATTTACCACCACAAGGAGCAACAAGATTGGCAGGAAGTGAAGATATAGAAATGGTTGGAGCTGCTTCAACATCTGTACAAAATCATGTCCTTTCTCCTATGGCGGAACGCCCTTCCAGTGTTATAGAACCAAAAATTGTCCTATCCAAGAAGTTTGATGGCACCAGATCCAAGTTTTGAGGATTTATCAAACAAGTGTAACTTGTGATTGAACTTCAACCCCAAAGCTATCCAACTCCAGGATCACAAGTTAGATTCATTGGTACGCTTCTTTCAAGTTCAGCACTATCATGATTTTCATCTTTTTTTGAATGACAAGATCTAATATTGGATAATCTAAAGGCTTTTTTGGCGGAGTTTTGATCCACATGTGGAGAACATGATACAATTCGTGTTGCAACCAATAAGATCCGTATTTTACGACAAGGCAATCGATTAGTAACGTTGTATGTTTCACAATTTTGATAACTTGCAACTGATATCAAGTGGGATGATACTGCACTTATTAGCCAATTTTTCTACGGATTACAATATGAGATAAAATAATTAATGCTCAACTTACCTGATCCTCAAACATTGAGTCAAGCAATTGACTTTGTTGTGAAGTACGACAATCGCCTTTTTGAATTTCGATCTGAGAATCGTACAAGTAGACCTCAACGTTACTATAATTCAATGGCAATACCAACACCTCTTCAATACATACATTCGGAAGTAGAGGATATGCAAATTGATGCAGTACATTTCAAACTTCTTACTGAGCAAGAAAAGACTTCTCGTCGTTAAGAAAGATTATGTTTATATTGTGGAGAATCAAAACACACTGCTCAACATTATCTAAAGAAATGACGCAACCACAAAATGAGGAGCATAGCTGTGAAAGAAGACAATATGTTGAAAAACGAATTTATCCAACTACAATAGGGACCGTGTGGCTGGAACCTTAGACAACATCTAATAAAGGTCATATTCTTTCCTCAGAGCCCTCTCCTTGTTTTACATTAAATGTTATTTTAGGATCTAAACATTACAAAGCCGCTACCTTGTTAGATTCAGGAGCCTCAGCGTGTTTCTTAGATGAAAAATTTACTAAAAGACATAACATAGCTTTAGTAAAGAAAACTAAACCTGTTCATGTAGAAGTCATCGATGGTCGTCCATTGTCTTTTGGAGATATTACTCACGAAACCCTTCTTATAGAAATAATAATCAATGGTCATAATAGCTTTGTAGTATTTAATATCATTAGATCTCCCTCTAATCTAGTCATTTTAAGTTTATCGTGGTTAAAAAAATACAACCCTGAAATAGATTGAATTTCTCGAATTCTTATTTTTTTGAAAAGTATAACTAACAATGTAGTTAATGAAGTAGAGAGTCATAAGTCTAGTTCAATTAAATCCATGTTTATAGGTGCAAAAACTTTCTTGCATGCTGATATGAAAGAATCACTATATATTATTTATGCCACACCTGTTGCTACTGGTGGAAAGACTTCAAGTGGCATTCCAAGCCAAGATCAAGAATTTCAAGATGTATTTGAAAAAAGAATGCAGATACATTCCCGAAACATCGTCCCTATGATTGCTCAATTCACCTTGAAGAAAGAGCATAACCGCCATTCAGACCAATCTACAATTTATCACAAAATGAGTTGACTGAACTCAAGGAGTATATTGAAGAAAATCTAGCCAAGAATTTCATACGCCATTCTAAATTTCTTGCAAGAGCTCTAATTCTATTTGTGAAGAAAAAAGATGGATCATTGTGGATGTGTGTTGATTATCGAGGACTCAATAAGATTACCATCAAGAACAGGTATCCACTACCTTTAATATCTGGACTTCTTGATAAGCTGAATCAAGCTAAGATCTATACAAAAATAGATCTGCAGGGAGCATACAATCTAGTACGCATCAAAGAAGGAGATGAATGGAAGACTTTGTTTCAAACTAGGTATAGACATTTTGAATACAATGTCATGCTTTTTGGACTTACAAATGCACCAGCAGCTTTTCAACATCCAATGAATGATGTTTTTTGAGAGTTTTTGGACGATTTTGTGGTCTGTTATCTAGACGACATCTTGATCTATTCTAAAAATTCAGAATAACATGAACTTCATGTTTGCCGTGTATTATAAAAATTAAGAGATGCAGGACTCTATGCCAAGATAGAAAAGTGAATATTCTACACTACTCAAGTCGATTTCTTAGGTTACATCATTTCAAATGATGGACTTATGATGGATCTTAAGAAAGTTCAAACTATTATAGATTGGAAGATCCCAAAAATGGTAAGAGATGTCCAATGCTTTTTGGGATTTGCCAACTACTATCAGATCTTCATCAAAGACTTTTCTCAAGTTGCAGCTCCACTTACACATTTGACTTGTAAAGACAAACCCCAATGGAATGAAAAAACGAATGTTGCTTTTGAATCTTTGAAGACAGCGTTTGTTTTTGCACCAATCTTGTATCCTGTTAATTTTTTCAAAGCGTTCTTTATAGAAACAGATGCATCAGACTTTGCTCTGGGTGTGGTTTTGTCACAAATGGCAACAGATGACAAATTTCATCCAGTAGCCTTTCATTCAAGAAAATTCTCAGTAGTAGAAATCAATTATGAGATCTATATTAAAGAACTTCTTGCAATTAAAGATTCTTTTCAAGAATGGCATCATTATCTAGAAGGCACTTCCAATCTAGTCACTGTATATACGGATCACAAGAACCTCAAGTATTTTATATCAGCACGCGTATTAAATCATCGTCAAGTTCGTTGGAACATTTCTTTATCAAGATTCGAATTCATCATCACTTATCGACCAGAAAAACAACAAGGTTTGTTTGATGCCTTCTCTAGATATTCTTATCTTGTACCAAAAGAAGGAGATGCAGCTTTTTAGTAACAAAGAATGGTACTCTTGAAGCCGGAGCAATTTCATCTTTGAGCAATAAAATCAACATTGACTGTTGATTTAACTTTTCTTAAGCAAGTCCAATTAAGTATGTCTTCAGACCCTCTTATTCATGATATCAAGAATAATTCTTCTAAATCTCATGATCTCTCTAAATTCGAATTCAAAAACAACCTACTCTATTTCAAAAAATGCTTATATGTTCCAGAAGGAAAAAGACGTTTAAGTATTCTTCAAGCTCGTCACGACTTCCCAACAGCAGGACATTTTTGATACAATAAGACTTTAGAGTTGATATCTAGAGATTTTTGGTGGCCTCAAATGTGGAAAGCAGTCAAAGATTTTGCACAATCATGTGATGTTTGCTCAAGATCAAAAACTCCTCGTCATCGACCTTTTGGACTTCTTCAGCCATTACCATTCCAGAACAACCATGGTCTTCTACTTCTATGGACTTTATCACGGATCTTCCAATCTCAGGTTCTTATGACTCTATATTCATGATAGTAGATCATTTTACCAAGATGGTATATTTTATACCATGTACAAAATCTATCACAAGTGAAGAAACAGCTAAGCTCTTTCTTGACAATATCTATTGATATCATGGATTATCCAAGGATATTATATCAGATAGGGGAACTCAATTTGTATTAAGATTTTGGCAAATTCTTTTCAAGATTCTAAAAGTGGATATAAAACTATCTTTGGCATTCCATCCTCAAACTGATGGACAAACGGAGCGTGTTAATCAAGTTTTGGAGCAATATTTAAGATGTACCATCAACTACCAACAAGATGATTGGACAACTTTTTTGCCATTGGCAGATTTTGCTTACAATAATACAGAACATTCTTCTACAAAACAAACACCTTTCTTTGCTAATTATGGTTATCATCCACGACTTGATACTTTTGACTTTTCAAAAGTTGATAATCTTGCTGCGAAAGATTTAGCGATTCATTTGTCAAAGCTACATTCAACAATGAAGGCGCAGTTAAAAGAGGCTCAAGAACAACAAAAGGTCAACGCGGATGTCTATCGAAAGAAAAAACCACCACTCCACTTAGGTGATAAGGTATGGCTACTTTGTCACAATATGAAGACCACTCGTCCTTGTGACAAATTGGACTATCGAAGGCTTAGACCATTTTCTATTTCTATACAAATCAATCTAGTTGAATATCGTTTACATCTATCGGAGTCAATGAAAATCCATCTAGTATTCCACGTGTCTCTTCTTAAACCATACAAGATAGTGGACATACTAAGAAGATGACAAGCTCTACTTCCTTCTATAGAAGTGGATAATAATGAAGAGTTTGAAGTAGAAGAAGTCTTAGATTCAAGGAGGTATCGAAATAAATTGGAATATCTTGTCCATTGGCACAGATATGATATTAATGAAGGCACATGGGAGCCAGTAAAGAATCTTGTAAATATAGCAAAGGCGGTGGAGGCTTTTCATCGATGACATCCATCAAAATCAAGATGAAAATATTCTTTATAAAAGAAACAACATCTAGGCAAAATAATATTTTACTTTCAATTCTTGTTTGTAGCTTCTTTGTAGTTGTGACGCTCAAGAGATGGAGAACCAACAACCAGTGGATTTGATTCAAGAGCCTTCATTTGCTGACCTATCGGACGAGACATTATGATTGTCACAACGTTCAAGATGACGCAATCGAGATGAAGATCTTCAAGAATGACATGTTCTTCTTCAAATAGATGGCGAGATACAACACGTTTGGTATCACGACTTGGGAAGGGACTCTCGATGTTTGGTGATTTTACTAGAGGTAGGAACAACTCCTGATGGCGTTCCAAATGTTCTATTCGAAGGAAGTTATGAAGGCCTCAACAATGATCAAATAACTTGGTGGTCTTCCCACCTTGATATGGGACACTACCGATGGTTGAGAGGCCCTATCAATCATCTTTGCTCGTGGAACTCATCCCTAGAAGTAGAAATAATGTCACGGACATACTCATAATTACATATAGAAATAGGTAGAAGTAAGTAAAAGTAGGTAAAAGTAAGTTAATTCTATAGTATTTGATATGGAAGCTTCATAGAAGCTTTATAGACGCTGCTTTGACTTCATAGGTGTCTTTAATTGACTTTTTGTATTAGAAATGTGATCAACAAGTTAGCCATGTGCCACACATGTTGTTAGCTTGAAGACCAAGCTAACTATGTGGCCTACATGTAAAAAAACTTGCCTTGTAAGTCAAGGCATGTGTCCTATAAAGTCAACACATATTGGAGGTCCTATAGACGTCGCCATGTAGCTCCTAGTTAGATAGTATATATAGAGACAAGAGTGAAGCCTTCTTCACTCTTGTCAACTCCTTTCTTGCTTCCAGTCTAGTTTCAAGGGTCTTTAATTTTCTTGTCTTTTGGCAATAGCCATTCCAGTTTTCTTTTAATATACATACTTATTTATTTATATTTTATTACCTTTCTTTGAATGAAGGCTCACTTGACTGAATTGCTTTTTCATCGAGTTCTTGCTCTTGAAAATATGTTGGTTTTGATTTACTAAGCATTATTCATATTATTGATCCATCAACTAGTATATTATTACATGCATGTTTTTAAAATTGTTGTTTTGAAGAGAATATCTTTCTATTTCTTTGAAGAGGAATATCTAATCAACAAAGAAATACAACACTTGTATTTAGAGCATCAAAAATGTTTATAATGAATCTCGATCCTATAACATCTTTGACTGAAATTGAAGTTGCTAAGATTTTACATCTAAAATAAATTACAAATGAAACACTTGATGGTTTTAATGATGTGCCTCAAATTAGAAGTGTTTCCATTAATGAGGCTTAAAATACGCTTGCTCAAATTACAATACCATTAATTAATATACCTAAGTTTACAATATCAAAAACTAAGAAGACTTGTAAACAAGATAAGCAACCACGTAAAAAAAAAAGGCTATAATATGTATTTATTCTCATATTGTTTCCATGGAAATTTCTACTAAACCTATGAGATCATCAATTAATGATGATATGTTAATAAAAATTATATCTTTACTTTAAATAATAAAAAATCTTGATATTGGAAGGAATAAAATCAAATTGAATATAAAATTATCTATTCTATACTGTATTACAAACAATATTTCGAATAGACTATCTATTATAATAAATGAATCATTTGCATCCATAATTACAAAAGCTCTTTCTTATGAAGAAGAAGATCTTGATCCTCAAACTATTGAGGAAGCAATGTGTCGCTCTGACTCATTAAAACAGAAAAAGACCATTGAAGAGGAGTATACTTCTTTGCTTAAAAGAAAAGTCTTTGGTCCAATTGTGGATACTCTTATACATTGCCCTATATGATATAAGATGGTATTAATATGCGAGCAAGATGCTAAAGATCAAATAATCTCCTATGAAGCCCATCTTATTACCCAAAGATTTATCTAACAATTTGGCATTGATTATGAATTCACATATTTTCTAGTCATGGATTCAATTACATTTTAATATATTTTTGGAATGGCAATTCATGCTACTATTGAGATGTGTCTCATAGATGTGATAAGTATATATTTATATGATTCTCTTGATGTAGATATTTATATCAAAGTTCCACCTAGTTTGGAAATAAAAACTCCATATGCACCCACTCCAAGTTAATATCATGGTATTAAATTACACAAGGCCCTATATGATCTAAAACAATCTAAACATATGT
This sequence comes from Physcomitrium patens, assembly GCF_059467195.1. Lineage (NCBI taxonomy): Eukaryota > Viridiplantae > Streptophyta > Bryopsida > Funariales > Funariaceae > Physcomitrium > Physcomitrium patens. The sequence goes on along the minus strand of NC_143420.1, from coordinate 17,208,683 downwards.
GGTATCAACATCTCTAAGATTATTTAGTTACAAATAAGTTTATAAGTGATCCACTAATTCCTTATTTCTTCATCAAATGAAATAAAATTGATTTTGTGATCATCATTATAGATGTTGATGATCTTAACCTAATAAGTACTAGATCTGCATGCATTATAGCTACTAATTTACTTATTTGTTAGTTTGAAATGAAAATGCTAAGAAAAATAATTTTTTGTATTGGTCTTCAAGTTAAACATCTTACAAATAGTAGCAGTTTTTTTCTATCAACTAACATGTATTAGACAAATCTTGTGAAGATTCAATATGATTAATTCTTATCCATTGTCAATACCAATGGTTGGATGTGGTTGTGATGGTGATGATCCATATTGTTTGTGCCAAAACGAGGAGGAAATATTACCAAAACAAAGAGAAAATATTCGAAGATCAATATTCATACCTTGCATTGGTTGGAGCACTTTTATATTTAGCCACATTTACAAGAGTAGATATTACATTTGTAATTAGTATTCTTACAAGACATAATGCACATCCAATACTATGATATTAAAATAGCATCAAATATTTATTATATTATTTAAAATACACTAAAGATTTGGGAATATATTACACATGATTTGGAAATCCAAAATTGATTAGATATTGTAATGTAAGATATAAATCTGATATTGCAACATCTAAATCTCAAACAAGCTATGTATTTTTAAGACATGAAGCTATAATATCATGGAAATTAGTAAAAAAAACTATAATTGCAACTTCATTTAACTATGCAAAAATTATTAGCTTACATGAAGCGTCTCAAGAATGTATTTGGTTATGATCAATTGATAAATTCATTCAAATAATCTTTGGACTTTCATATGATGATTCTCCAACTATTTTGTATCAGGACAATAAAACTTGTATTGCACAGATGCAAGTCAATTTCATCAAAGGCGATAAGACAAAACATATTAATCCAAAATATTTTAGTTATATTAATGACTTGGTTATTAATCAAGCACTTAAAATAAAGAAAATTGAATCTACAAATAACCTTGCTGATTTCTTCACCAAAGCTCTTCCTTTGTGCAACCACCATCGACTTACTTATGGCATTGGTATGAGGCAACTTATTTTTTTTTGAGCAAGAAAGTTAATGAACTCTTTAAATAATTAAGAAAAATGATATTGTACTCTTTTTCCTTCAATGCCATAAGGTTTTCCTAGATAATGTTTTAATGAGGCAACAATTGTTGATCATCTAAGATTATAGAAAATTATAGATCATAATTCTATGCAAATTTTATATTATATAAATATTATGACAAGTAAGGAGGAATATTGAGAGCATTTAATGTAGCCGACACTCTCTACAATGGGAGGAAAAATTGCTTATCTTCTCCTCCTTCTTTTAAGTGAGACAACCAAACTAATACATAGTTTTGTTTAGAGGCTCTCTCTCCTTCTATATACTCTCTTGTGTGTGCACATTACTTCTAACTACTCTTGTGTCTCTCTCTAAAACATTCTTAACAAGGTGGAAATCAAATGCAAAGAGCGTGAATATATTACCTGCTACAGGCGGTGCGGCAGCACCTCGGTTCAAGGGAACGATGACCATTAACTCCGATAACCAGTTCCGCGGCTGGCAGGCGGTAGCGAGGGGCAGTCTGGCGACCGTCTCCCGCCCGCAGTGTCCCGGGTTGAGTCACCCCCGGCGCCTCCCCTCCCCGGGCCGTCGTTGGACCAGGAACCTACCGCCGCTCCCGCTGACGCGAAAGCCTCCCCGTCTTTCATTCAAGTGGCGGTGGCGTCAGCGTTAGCGTCTGTTTTTGTGGCTGTTTTCTTTTGAAGTAGTGGGTTAGTGAATAGATCTTAGGGAATTCTTTTTTGTGTTAAGAACATGAAGATTATCAACCGGTTAAAATCATCCACCATTACGGTATTCTTTTATGTGTTACATTTTTATTTTTTTATTTTTTATTTTTTTAATCTCTTCCTTTTGGTGTTTGTGTAGTGTGTCTTGTAGATGATTAGTCCTATATGTTTTTTGGATTTGTTGTGTTGATTATGTGTCATTTTTAATACTTGCAATTTGGCTTGTGATACGATTATGTTCCATTGTATTAAATACGTGGAAAGACGTAGTGGTATAATTTTATTTTTAGGTTGAGTACTAATTAAAATATATAATATAATTATTTACAATTACGTGTAAAAACAAAATTTAAAATATCTTGTGATATCTTAAAAATGACCAAATTAAGGCAATATATATATATATATATATATATATATATAAATACATGTTTAGTACATAGAATAACAATCATTTAATTAAGATGAGTTTATAACATATGCATATTTGAAATTGAACCAGTACCACATCAATTTTTCACTAAAATATATATTTAGAATGAATGTCGTTGTCCATAAGCGGAAGAAAAGAGGCTGTAACTCGGTGACGTTCATTCGGAGTCCGATCACTTTGGATGAAGTGACTCTGAGGCAGATTCCAAGTGGAACACGGGGTTAAGAATTTAGGGCCAGAATTCCAGGCGGAATGCGTCGTCTTCCTCGATCGAGCGGAGCCTTCCTCGGGGCTTGCAATACCAAATCCATCCTTGCGAATCATCTGTAATGCGTGATAATTTAGTGGCATAGAAAGGATTTGCACTGTGGTTATGGATTCCCTCAGGTTGGAGAAGTCTTACAGGGAAGGTTTTGCAGCTGCGGACAATAGATGTCGTGATTGATTGGCCATGGAGTGCATTGTGCTCGCGTCCGGGCGTTCGTTGCCTGGACCTCATCAGCACCGGATTCGGCAGAGGAAACAAAATGCGCCGAGAAGGAAACCCTGTGGATTTGGCTGTTGGAGGGCGGTTCTGATGAATGAGGCAGTGTTGAAGGTAGGATTACGGCTGGAGGCGTCGCTGGTGTCATCTGTGTTGCAGAATGCAGTGTTACATGAGTTTGAACGCAGGAGTGGAGCTAAGTTGGAGCGTTATCGAATAACAGGGGCAGCTGGAGGTGAAGACGAGCCCTCTAGTAAGGAAAACAGGGGTTTTACTGTAAAGCTCCTTTCGGTTCGTACTTTGGCAGTTGCATTGTTCTTCGGAGGATTAGCAGGATTTTCTCGAGCGTTATTGAGCTGTCTGCCTCCTGACTTTTTTGACCGGTGGAATAAGCTAATACACGATCATCCCCTGCAAGAGCCCAAACCAGTGGAACAGGAACCGCAGCCTGGAACCGTGATTTATGATTGCCATGGTGTACTATTAGCGAAAATTGTGCGAGGAGGTTACAGCAGTGGGAGGAAAACGGATAATATGGGGAAAAGCAAAGGAATTGGAGATGGCGCCCCACTTCATCCTGGTGACATTCCGTCAATGCTGTGGCAGGCTGTGGTGGCGTCCGAGGATCGAAGATTTTTTGAGCACCAGGGAATTGATCCCAGGGGTCTTACTCGAGCCATTCTGTCGCTGGCTTCAAGTGGAGGAGGGAGTACCATCACTCAACAGGTAGGTTTCCAGAAGCGTTCTCCAAGTCGTGGCTTCTGTGTTTTGATACGACGTGTTTGCTGAATTCTGAAATGGTTAACCGTGTGCACTTTTTCTGTTTAACAATGCAGCTGGTGAAGAATGTGTTCCTCACAAACGACCGGAAGTGGAGCCGAAAGTTTATGGAAATGATCTTGGCGATCTTATTGGAGAGGCAGATGTCGAAGTGGGATATACTGCATCACTATCTGAATAAGGTGAATGCTTGAACTTGAGACTATGACTGTCATCTCTCCATCTACAAACAGAGTGGTGGTGTGTTGTGAAGTTGAGTTTGTGAGTTTTGTTTGCTGACCCCCTGCAGTATTTCCACTGGATTCCAAATCTGGACAATGGCTTCAATTTCAGATCTATTGGGGGCATGGTGTATATGGAATAGAGGGAGCTGCAGCCCTTTATTTTGGTAAGCACCCATCAGTGCTAACCCTGGGCGAATGTGCAATGCTTGCGGGGATCATCCCAGCACCTGAATATCTCTCTCCGTATCGGGATCCCAGCCGAGGGAAGAAACCACAAGCAAGAACTCTTCGTCGGATGGTTGAGGCCGGCTTTCTCGATGCTGCCACTGCGGCTGCTGCAGTCAATGAGCCTCTTCGCTTGGGTTTAGAAGGAGACGATGGTTCATCTGGGCCTTGGAGAGCTCCATACTTCGTGAGTGAGGTATGTTTGACGTAAAACCCATGTATTCATGGGAGTTATCCGAAATTGTGCAAGGTTCTTGGTGGACTCGTAACTTTTTCCTCTTCCACCTTTAATCCAAGGTCAGCCTGCAGAATGTCCTGAACGAATGCTACATGTCGCAGGTGCTTTATGAGTTGTACCAAAAGTATGGGAGAGATGAGGTTTTGCAAGGTGGATTCCAGGTACTACTTATTAGGTTTACTTCAGTTTTGTTCTACTTGGGAACAAAAGTTTTGCTTTTCATCGAGAATCGTGGCGACGACCTTTTGTTTTCGGTAGAAAAAAATGAGATTTCGGGAGTCGGGTGTTTGATCACTGCATATTGTTTTCAAACCCGTATCACGGATCTCAATGATCTTTTTAGTTTACGGTTACCATTCAAGGGTAGCACATGCTGAAAAGACGCTTTCCTCTTAATGCAAACGCAGCAGGGTTTCTGATGTATTTTACGTCAAACAGGTGCACACTACAGTAGATTTAGCAATGCAGGAAGTGGCAGAAAAGGCGGTCAATGATGCTGGAATTGAGTATGACGATGAGCGAATAGTTTTGGCTCAAAAGGCTGTAGAAAGATGCGTTGAAGCCTTGGGCATCCTGGGGCAAGCCCGAGAGCAGAAGATGGAACAAGCTGCTCTTGTAGCTGCCACAAAGTAGGTTGCAATATTTGTTTACTTCTTGATGGTTGTTGCCTCAGGTTAAGGAACAGTTGCACATTTTGTCCTTTTGTATATTGTGAGAATTAAGCTTGTATCTACTTTTTTCAATGTTATTTTTATTTATTTATTTTAAGTAAGGTTTTAAGCATATGTCTTGTTAGTATTCTTCGAGAGATTGACATGGTATTTATTGCTTAATTGATCTGCTAGTTTTAAAGCAGACTCACGAGCTTAATCTATTCTGTTCGCTTCGTCTTGTAAATTTTCAGTAATCATTGGATCATACTAAAGCTTTAATTTGATGTAGGGCTCGTGAGCAGTTTCAAAAGCTCTCCAAGATAGAATCCAGCAAGGGTAAAGAAACATCCGAAGAAGAGAGGTAGTTCTTTGTGGCCACTCTTTCTCTTGAATGCTTTAGGTTTTCAGGACCAGTATAGTAGTTTTGTCGTTGCCTGCAAGGTTTATACAATAATGGTTTAGAGCAAGGTTTCGTGAGTACGATTTCACAACTCAACTTTCTTTAGTCGAAAAGTTTTGGCATTGAAGAATGCAAGAGAAGATCATGGATTTTTTTTAGGAACGCTCATAAACTCGGATGTTTCTGATGTGTCGATGTTCTGTTTTGACTATGTTAATCGTTTCATCGATATACTTACGCCGCTGTTCGATTTCATGTTTGGAGATACCCGTCTTTCACGAAGCACATTATTAAGCTTTGAGCTTTCCTTCCAGGTCAAAGGCAGAGGAACTTGCGGTTTCTGAAGCAGCTAACAAAGCATCTGAGGCCGTTAAAAGGAGATTTGATCTAACGTAAGTAATCTAACGCAACACTTCATCAAGTGATTTGATGCTTGCTGTGACCTTGCAAGTTGTTGATTGAAAGACTGAAGATTGACTTTGGGTTTCGGTGCTTAATGCTGGTCATTGCAGGGAGGAAGCTTTAAGTGCGTCACTAGCAGAACATCAAGAGGAAGTTAAGAAGGCTTCTAAAGCTAGGTCTCGTGATTCATCTTGGTCATTCTATTTCCAGGCATGCGCATTTGTCACGAATCAACACAAAGTGGTGTATTATTTTTGACCTGCAAAATGAGATCCATGCTGAGCGTTCAGTGGTAGTTGTTGATGTTGCAGAGTAGAGGGTGCGGTGGTAGCAATCGATCCTGTGAGAGGAGCAGTTCGAGTTTTAGTTGGAGGCAGAGATTACTATGAAAGCAACTTCAATCGTGCTACTCAGGTGAATTTAGTTTTATCTTGATTTTGTGCAAGCACTTTACTTTTTCATAGATATTTACTATAACGGGTGTGCATATAGTGCAGTTGGTCCTTAAGTGGTTATATAGGCAATAGCTGTGTAATTTTCTATTCATCACGTCCTATTTGGAGGGACATCCTGGGCTGGCTAATGTACAGACAATGAGTGCAGGGGTTTGGGTCGTTTGGACAAGTGTGAAAAGGAAAGAGAACATTGTGAGGGTTCGTAGTTGTTCCGTGTATTGCTGATATAATCCATAATTGCGTCCTTCTGGTCTGTGTTTTGAGGCTGGTTCTTGGTCTTTGTGGCACATTGCACCAAGGTGTACTATAATTTTTTTTTTATATATATATATATTTTTTTTCTGGTGCAGGCCTACCGTCCTCCAGGGTCCACATTTAAGCCGATTGTTTACTTAGCAGCGCTGGCTGAAGGAATGTAAGGATTTTTGCATTTTTTAAGAGCAATCGCATAGTTATTAATGAGAGTTAATTAATGAGTGTTAATGAGTGTTAATGTCTCGAGAATGCTACGCCCCTTTCTTCTTTTGCAGTTTAGTAGTTTGTGTTTCAGCAGCTCCGTTTATTGACATCGAAAGCTAATCGTAAACCCTTCTTGGGATGTGCAGTGAACGGAATCATGTGATCGTAGATGAACCATATTCAGTTGGTGATTTTTCTCCAGAAAACTACGACAAAAAATTTAGAGGACAGGTCAGAGTTTGGTATTTCTGATAACGTGTACATGATTCTGATATTTTGATCTGGTACTGTTCACTGATTGACTTGTTCTTGCTTTCTCTTGCTTATTTTCACTGATTTATACATTGAAGGACTTATTTATGAGACAGCAATAAGTTCTCACAAGTTAGTATGCTTCATCTTCCGCTTGCAGGTTACGCTCGAGGAGTCTCTATTGAGATCTTTGAATGTGCCGACTGTAAAACTCTGTGCAGCTATTGGTGTAGACAAGGTCATTATGCATCCAGAACCCTTGGAACATTAGTGGTCTTTCAACTCTACCCTATGGTTAAACTGAGAGGGAGCTATGCTTACTCAGGACGAACAAGTTTTAAGAATCTTGAAGTATAATGTTATTGATTTTAAAATTTTTCAGGTATGTAGAATGGGGAAAGCTTTGGGCATTGATTCTTACCTTCCCCATGAGTTGTCTCTGTCACTTGGAGGTTGTGAGGTACCTATTACTACCTTCTAAACATGCTTGTGAGTTGAATTAGGACAGACATTTGCATTTGTATTAGAAGATTATTTTATTCACAGTTCTTGCATTTTCACATTAACTACAGATACGTTCCTAAATTATGGGGTGTTTCAATTAATTAGGATTTGTCTAGTTGCAGTAATTCATTACAAAAGTTTCGTTGAAAATACAAAAGTTTCGTTAAATATGTTCCATTTGACCTTGTGCAGATGACTCCGTTGCAGTTGGCTACTGCTTATTCAACTATTGCATCAGGGGGTGTGCTTCACAAACCTTACTTAATCTCACGAGTAGAGAACTATCAAGGGCGAGTCATAGAGGAAGTGAAGGTTGTCTCTTATATTCACATCTTTTATCATATGTATATAGAAATCAACATTTTTTCTTCATGGCAAGGTTGTAGTACATTGCCAGTACTTCTTTTATATCTCATCAAATTACTAGCTGTTGCATCTTAGTGGTTACTCATATTGATGATAGATCTACGGGTACTGCCCTAATCGATGGCATTCATAAATTTAATGTTTACTTAGGATATGTCCAGACCGATAAGCCAAGATCTAAGACTTGTTTATATGTGCTTCCCTAGTGGACAAGCTGAAGGTGGCCCTTTTGTGTGGTTTTGCAGCCAATCTCTACTGAGCACCGTGAGACAGTAGTGGATGAGTATGCTGTATCAGAACTGAGATCACTCTTGCAAGTCAGTTACCAACGTCTGTCCTTTTTTTCTGACTTCTGGTTTTAAATGGTTAGTTGTTGCTTTTTGATGCTAGCCTCTTGACCACCAAATGTATGGCAATTCTGCTGTGCAATGCCAATTTTTTATGGCTTGTTTTAACGAAATTAACTATTTCCCACACCAAATTACAGGCAGTCGTAGATCGAGGTACTGGACGGGCTGCGCGAATTGGACGGCCATGTGCTGGGAAGACCGGCACTTCGGACGGTCATCGAGATGCTTGGTTTGCTGGCTTTACTCCCATGCTCTCGTGCGTGGTAAGAGCTAGTGTTACTTGTTGATGCTTAGCTTAAACAATTCTTTAGACTGGGCCGCTAAGTTGACTTTAGAACACCCAAGTAGTGGTGGTGGTTTATTTGTTCATTTTGGTGGCTTGGAACATTCTCGGGACGTCTCCTCATTTATCATGGTTCAGTGTGAAGTACTCGTTAGAGCATTACGATGAGCCATCTGATGCAATTATCCATGAAGTAGTTTCTATTTGTCTTAAGTTGTTTCTTGGTGTATGTACTGAAAAGTTGGTGTCTTTTTCTTAGGTTTGGCTTGGCTACGATGACAACACTCCGCTTGGAGGCATTTGGCCAGGTAACATAAGACTGTTTGGCATGCTTAGAAATTAAGCTCTGGCTGCGGTGTGAGCATGGGGAATCATCCGATTTCAAATAGTCTTTGCTAATTCTACGGACCTCTGAATATTGCAGCCACGGGGTCTTCGCACGCAGCACCGCTGTGGAGGGATTTCATGAAACGTGTTCACGAGGTATGATATTTAACAACTTGAAAATGAGGGGCTGTTGGGCCTCAACCTGGTGGTTTTTCTGCTTCTGGTTAGTGCGCGATAACCAGTTCCCAACGTTGGCAACCCCCCCCCCCCCCCCCCCCCCCCCTGTCTCCCTCATAGGGCTTAGGCCAACGATGCGGAGCTTACTGGTAGGCATCTTTCTATTGCAAGGCTGCACCATATTCCTCATACGCACATAATCCTAACGGGTTGTCTATTTTTCAGGGAGTGCCCTTTGAGAAATTTCATGATGTTGGACGAGATGAGTTTGGGGGTAGAGCTCCTCGACGAATAAGGAAAAAGTCCCGCCGACCTCGCATCGTTGGTCTACCAGTAAGCTCCGCATTGCTTTTATGGAATAAAATGGTGACCCTGGTAATGAAATCGAATTGTCTGATGGACTTGGACAGCTATATGGGCAGGTCTGACATTATTCTTCCGCATATGTGACGCAGGAAATCAGAAAACATTACAGGCGGCATGACAAGAAAGTCCTATGGAGGGATGTATGGGATTGGGAAAAAGCCAGTTCAGCTTGGGAGGAACGTGAGAGGATGCAGGAATGGACAGCTGACAGGGCAAAACGAGCTGAAGAGATTAAGACAATGAAAGAACAGTTGCAAAAGGCATTGGCCAAGACTGGCATCACCCCCTCTTAGTTTCTCAACCTTCCCAAAATTGAGGAAACTATTTTTTCTGCCTGAGAAAGCAGTATTGATTAATGATTAGCGAAAACGACGGACATAACCCTCACAGCTCGGCAATGAGGTCAGTACATCGACCGCTTACCTGATCAACCTTTGACGTAAATTCTGACGTGGATTATTCAACCCACGTTGAAACACATTAGCCTTTTTTAATCTGTCAACGAGTCAGTACTCTTTGGTTTATGACTGATAAACTACTTCGTTGCTTCTGGCAGATGTGCAGTCAGAGGAGCATGTGGAACGCAGTTAAGAAAAACTCTTTTGAGATTTAGTGTGTAACGGTTCCAGCATTTGATTAGGTGTCGGTTCTCCAGTGCCTGTTAATCTCAATTCGAAATGTGCTCTATATAGCGCACACCTTGTATCTTAGTCTTTCCAGTATTGAATATCGCACGGGGATGATGATTTGTTGTGGTAGCTGTCACATTCAATTTGAAATCACCCACTTATTTGGTACACACATCATACATGTGATGTTCCGCTGCTGTGACACCTACTTGTCAAAACATGGTGTATGACTGGAAGTCTGGCATGATCCATGACATTGCCATGAGTCAACATTGGAAGTAAGTAGTTCTCCCACTTCGATATCATTCAGCCTATTCTACCCTACCTCTAGCAGGCACAGCCCAGCGAACTATACAAAACTAACTTAGGAAATCGTTCCTTATCATGGACTCAAGAACTCAACCGTCCTGGATATGTGTACGAATCAAGTGTATCACAAATGCTGTATCACTGAACTGGCTACGTATCAAATACACAAACATACGGTTGGACCAACGACCTCACAGATGTGCACCGATTGAGACTCATTGAAACAAATTTCGTGACACTGAGAAGAATAGAGGAATTGGGTACTTGGGTACTTGGGTCTTACCTTACGAGTAGCTTGTCAGAGTATCTATTCAATAATGTGGACTGTGGTGACCTTTTTTGGGACGAAGTTTGCCATGTTACTTCAACCAGTGGGAACACCGTGAACACATGTGCCCAGTGCGGGAACATCATGGGGAACGTCTGTGTGTGTACGTTTCTGCGGTGGATTTCACGGTGCAATGGATAATTTGTGTGTAAATTGTTGGGGGTTATTCGCCAGATTTGCTACATATACTTCCCGATTTCGCAGAGAACGATTTGTTTGCTAGTTGAGGTTTTGGTTCAAAATTGCCACTTGTTTGAAGCATGTGAAGGATACCTCTTTCTTCTCTGTGTTTTCCTGCAGCATCGTCGTTTTCCTGACGAATTTGCGTCTGAGAATTGAAGCTGGTCATCTCCTCGAATTCTGTGTTCCTCACTCAACAAGCTCTTGAATTCCTCATGTCACCCAAATTCTATTTCTGAGAAGAGGTGATCAATCCCTGATTGCGGTTTCTGAATTCGCGTCTGAGTTTGCTAGAGCCGTAGCTAGATTTTGAGATTCATTGATTTGGAATGTTGTGGGACGATGGTTTTGTCCACGGGATTGCTGGATCCGTTTGGGGTTGTAATTGCTAGAGAAAGTGGTGATACTGTGCGGTGTAGCACTCTCTCGAGGTTTTCACGATTTGGGTTAAGTGTTGAATTGTGATAGCATTTGTAGGTCCGTTTGTGATTCCTTGTGGCGAAGCTCAGGTGTTTTTGATGCGATTGGGATTTGTAAAGTGGAGGTTTCAGTGTGAGTCGAATCATCAACGATTTTATACATCAGTAGTGTGTTTCTTGAGTAGGGTATTTCTAAGGTGGCTTGTGTGTTTCCAAGCAATCAGAATCTCATCGTACATATTTCAAAATCAATTTCAGACGAATTTGGATTTTAGCGAGGTCAATGTGTTTCTCACTATCATATTTATCTGGTTTATTTCATCATTTATTTGCATATCTTGCTTGAATGTTTGCGAACAGGAGTGTTCAAAAGTCGGGAAAATGAAGGTGGAGGCAGGTCAAGCTGCTCTGATCACAGGAGCTGGAGGCGGAATAGGTTGTCTTCCTCCACCGGTCCACATGCAAATGTTCAGCTTTCATGAATTGAATGAGTTCAATGTGAGCCTCATTTGCGAATTATTTTTTCGTCAGGAACTTGCCGAGTCGTGAATAATTAATCTATCGCACACACATTGGTTTTGGGTGTTTTTAGGACGAGCCTTGGCAGTGGCTCTTGCCAAACGTGGGGTTCAACTCTCGGTGCTTGACTTGGCGTCTGAACAAGGCCAAGAGACGGTGCGTTTAGTGGGTGAAGCGCATGCCCAGATTTCTTACAAGCCTAATTCTCCATCAGCCATTTTCATAAAATGCGATGTCAGTAAAACTGGTATGTTGAATTTTAAGGAAATTCTGCGTTAGCTTGCTCAAAGATCCAATAAACATGTACTTCCTTTTTACATTTTTTTCAGCTTGTTATTCCAATTCCAAATCAGTTTACTGTCTGGATTAGAAAGTGGTCATTTTACATCCTTGAGATTCTTGTCTGTGTTCAGCTGAACTGGCTGCCGCATTTGCCCAACATCAACGTGTATTCGGACGGCTGGATATTTGTATCAATAATGCTGGTCTTGGAGAGGAGAGTAATTTCTATGAAGACAAAAATGATGAAAGGAAGCCTGAATGGCGCAAAGTGGTGGACATTAACTTGACCGCTGTCATTGACGGCACACGGCTAGCGGTACATGAACGCTTCACATTTATACACGAGTGGATGATGTGTTCTCGATAATTTACTTTTACACGTGTGCACGGGTTGATTATGTATTGAATCACTTGTAGGCGTTTTTATTTCTTCGCAGGTTCAAGCAATGAAAGGTCGAGGAGGTCTTATCCTCAATATTGCCTCTGCTGCTGGTTTATACCCCATGCAGTTTGGACCTATATATTCAGCCAGCAAAGGTTTATTGAACTAAGTCAATCTAGCTCATTTGCATCTTCTGTTTGAGGTTTTTAGTTAACTTCCGTGGGATTCCATAATCTTCAGTAACATCTTCGTTTGTGTTATTTTAAAAAATTAAAATCTTTGGCTTCTTTTTTGAGTTTTAGTTTTTGGCTCAGTCTACTGTTACTGCATGATACAGGTGGCGTTGTGATGTTCACAAGGGCCCTCCTGGGTTTGAAGAAGTTGGAAATTCGTGCTAATGCGTTATGTCCTGAGGTTTAATTACTTCCCCTGTTTTGGTCAATAACCTCTGTAACTGTTATTGACGCACTCACCTGTGCATATTCATTCTAACTGAAGTTGATTTATTTTTGTGGTCGAGCAGTTTGTGCAGACACAGTTTTTGGAAAGCGTATCGTCAGCCGGGAAGAAGTTCATAAACAATCTTGGTTACGTAACCATGGATCGAATACTGGAAGGTGAACTTCGTCACTATCTGAGATTAGTCTTTACGAAAGCCCCACTTAGGAATTTGCTTATTACAGCATATCCTGAAGTGTATGCTGAATGATTATGTATTATGTTGTATACTATGGGTAGGTGCATTCATGGTACTCGACGATGAGCGTCAGGCTGGAGCCTGTGTTTGGATTCCAGCGAGAAATCCCACTCAGTTCTGGCCATCTGAAGAAGAGAAGAAGAAATACAGAGTGACTGGGCTACAGAGCAAACCGAGCAATGCTCCTTTGGCCCTGGCACCTCCCATACCCTCACAATTCCAAAAAGTGTAAGTAGTCAGAACCTTTTTCTAAACCCTATGTTGCGTTTCTTATTTTTTTAAGGATTGCTATCAAAAATCTTTTGATTTGTGATCAGTGTTCTTAACGGACTGCTGTCTTGGTTTTAACATTGTTTTTGTTCGGTTTCTGCAGTGTAGTGCACACTTTGAGTTCTAATTTCCGAGCAGCGACTAAAGTTGTGACTGTGACTTACAAACCTCCTGTTAAGCCTGGCCACGTTCTTATTAAGTATCTGTATGTTGGTATCAACGCTAGTGATGTGAGTATTCCTCTCTACTTCATTTTGCATCAGTTCCATCTTCAGGTTTTCAATCAGTCATGCTCCACTCGAGGCACCATTTGATATTTTGATTGTTCTGATTGAAATGTCTGTTGAAATGTCCGTAGGTAAACTTCAGCGCAGGGAGATACCACGCTAGTGTACAAGAGGCAGCTGCGGGATTGCCTCTTGATTGTGGCTTTGAGGTATTTTTCTAAAGTCAACTCATGCGCAGATTAACGTTCCCCCTGTTTTACCCTGCTGAATCTTTTCATGTAACATGTTCTATTTGTGTTTTTTGAATTTTTGTGAACTTTTTCAACTGAAATTGTGTGTGGAGCAGGCTGTGGGACTCATTGCCGGTGTAGGCGACGGCGTGTTGGATGCGAATTTGAAACCTGGGTCGGCGGTTGCCACCGTTGCATATGGCGGGTTTTCAGAATATAAGGAGGTACTGTTTAATGATCCCTGAATCATCCTCCTCCTCACTTATTCTAGTTTATCTGTGGCACTTCCTGCAGATCGGCAGATCTTATTCATAAGTAAATCTTCTGCATGCAACTAAGATTTCATATAACTTCAAGGACATGATGTACAACTTGGTTGATCCTTGCAGATGCCTGTAAAACACGTGTTTTCAGTACCAGTGGCGACTCCTGAAGTTGTGGCGATGCTAACATCAGGGCTTACTGCATCTATTAGTCTTGAGCAGGTAATTAGCTGTCGTTCTGAAATACCTTTTAATTCATTGCTTTTCTTATCTATTTTTCCAATGAATTCTCATTTATGGTGGAGATAAGCGACCAGGGACAGTTCGGTATCATTGAATTCTTGTCAACATCAGGCAGGAAGAATGACGAAGGGAGAGACGGTATTAGTGACAGCAGCCGCTGGAGGAACCGGCCAGTTTGCAGTGCAGTTGGCCAAGTTAGCGGGCAACAAGGTGGTGGCCACATGTGGTGGAGCAGATAAGGCAGCGCTGCTTAAGGACTTGGGCGTCGACCGCGTCATCGACTACAAGAAAGAGAACGTAAAAGAAGTCTTGAAGAAGGAGTATCCCAAGGGAGTAAACATCATCTATGAATCAGTGGGAGGCGAGATGTTTGACACCTGCATGAACGCTCTAGCGATGTTCGGCCGTATGGTGGTCATCGGCATGATGTCGCAGTACACGGAGGGCGAGGGAGGGAACTGGAAGCCAGCAAATTATCCTCGACTCTGCGAGAAGCTGCTGTGGAAGTCGCAAACAGTGGTAAGTACTTATTCAGTAGCAATGATGTACCTGAAAATTGAATTAAAGCGTAGACAGATTCATGGTTTTAACTCGTGTGGTGGTTGGAATGATTTGGGATACGCAGTCTGGTTTCTTCCTCGTGCACTACGTGCGGATGTATCAGCAGCACATCGACAAGCTTTACGATTTGTACAGTTCGGGTAAACTCAAGATTTCGATCGACTCAAAGAAGTTTGTTGGGGTCCATTCTGTGGCTGATGCTGTTGAGCATCTTCAATCAGGAAAAAGTGTTGGCAAGGTAATTGCGCCTCTTTCGCAGCGTCCTCAAGTTGTTTAATTTCTTGCTATTTGCATCAAATGGATTGGTTCGATTCCTTGACCTAAAGATCGCCGTGGGTTGGTTTGGTTTTCTACCAGGTCGTCGTGCAACTTGATCCTAATGCTTCATCATCGCAACATGCATCAAGACTCTGAACAGATGCTCAATCACTGAAACAATGTAAACTATGCAGGAGGAGAATGTTAGTACTACTAAAGTGATTGACTCCGTCATTGTAATGAATTTGCATATGTTCAGATCTGCTGCATTATGTTATATTGTACGAGAAGTTAAACAATCATAATCACGGTTATCATGAAAAAGTTTTTGTCGCTTGGCTCACTATTTTGTTGATTACGATATCGGTTCACGATGCAACATCTTAAGATCTTGTGTGTAATGAGCATCTTTAATCCTGGCCAAATGCATCACTTATCAGTCACGACATTCTGGCAACTGCTACATCCCATGCATAACTTAGTTCGTGCAGCTAACGCTCACCCTCAAGTCCTCAAATGACACTGCATTGGAGTCTAGTCATAAGCTCTTGCAGATAGAAATGTACGGAAAGAAAATTCACGATATTGGTGTTCTAGGTTCCAGTGGATAGTGATTGCCAACCACCTCCTGACCTCCCACGCCATCAACCAAATGCTTGTTTTCGGGGCTGTAAAGGTGATGTTGAATTTTCTCTTTTGGCTTGGTGAAAAGAGATGGGCCCAGGGCTGATTCCTGTCAGGCCAGGGGAACAGTTGGGATCTGGTGCGGTGTGGTGTGGCATGGTGGCGAGCAAGGGTTATCTAACTGTTGCATTATCAGTCTTAGTTCAAGTCTAATTCTCTTCAAACACTTTTTGAGGGCTTTCCCAATTTATTTGGCATGCTATCTTCAGAGACCGAGTTAAGCAAGCGAGAGAAAGAGGGGCGAGAGCAAAAGAGGTTGATCTGCTGGGATGAGAGACGAATTGGTGAGACTGCGATGGCGTGCACACAGGGCGTGAGGAAGAGTCACAGGGATGTGTGGTGAGAGCAGAGGGTGTCAATGGAGAATGAATCCGTCATGGAAACTTCCACACCCGAAGGCAAAGACGCCCTTAGAGACCGCATCGAGAGTGAAGCGGAACACTAAGAGCTAAAAGACAAACAAATCGTTCCGACGCCGAACACGGCTACGCTGGCGAGGCAGGATACCCATCAGATACCATACTTGTATGGAACCAGCAATGCTTGGGACTATTAGGGTCGGGCTTGCCTGTAGTGGTTTGTGAACTTCAGCCACATTCGTGTGAGCGTGCTTCACAAAAAGACATCCTGTAATCTGTTTTTGAACAATTTGTGCCCCTTATTTAAATAAATCAAGAGGCGTTGAAGGAATCTTTTATATTGCATGGAAAGTGATTTCATCACTGTCATATTGACAAGGTACAGAAATCTCCTGCCAGTGGCAGGTTTTCATGGAAAAATGGGTCAATTGGTAGTCTTAGAGTTCAAACGTGAAAAACGAGTTAGATTAAAACCGTTTGGAGAACGTGGCTATTGTAAATCACATATTCGCCTTCTCCAACTTGAGCTTCGCCATGGAAGCGGTGGCAGTCTTGGAGCAAGATGTTCGGCCCAGTTGGTCGCAGATGAATTCACCGACTGCAATCACTTTGTCGAGGCTGACATTGTGTTGGATGCCGAGGCCATTCAACAAGTAGATCACATCCTCGGTGGCCACATTTCCGGTAGCTCCTTTGGCATATGGGCATCCGCCCAGGCCCGCCACCGATGAGTCCACCACACTGATGCCCATCTGCATTCAGTTGATCGCCATGTAGGATTAGCTTCAGTACTATTACCAACAGTTTTTTGAACTGTAAAACGATCACCAAAACTCATTTTCTGGTACGAAATAATTTGGTGCAGTAGGCACGCTTCATACCTGAAGTGCGACGAGGATGTTTACCAGAGCCTGCCCGTAAGTGTCGTGGAAATGCACCGCCAGGCTCTCGACTGGCACCACAGCCATCACAGCTTCAAGCATCGGCACGACCGTGCCTGGGGTACCGACGCCAATGGTGTCACCAAGAGAGATCTCGTAGCAGCCCATGTCGTAGAGCTCTTTAGCCACATAAGCAACTTTGGCTGCCGACATTGGCCCTTCGATAGGACATGCGACAGCGCAGGACACGTATCCTCTAACAGGGATGTTGCGCTCTTTGGCTGCCTTGCAGACCTGACGGTAACGAACCAAGCTCTCTTCCAGGCTACAATTGATGTTCGCCTTGACAAATGACTCAGAGGCTGCTGTAAAGAAGGCCACCTCTTTCGCTCCAGCTTCTATCGCTGCCTCAAAACCTCGAAGGTTTGGAGTCAGCACTGGAAATCGGCACCTACTCGTACAATGCCGGACGTCAGCCATGACGTCTTTCGCATCCGCAAGCTGCCAATACAACAAATTCGTCAGCGACGACGAATCGATTTCAATAACGGGAATATCCAATCTACAGCTTCAAGAAATGTGGGCAAATACATTGGTCCTCGTGTGATGACTTGGTGATTGTCATGTAATAAATACCTGAGGCACCCATTTCGGGGACACGAAGCTGGTGGCTTCCACAACTGGTAAGCCTGCTGCAGCAAGCCGGCGGATGAGCATCACTTTCACGTGGGTAGGGACAGTCGTCTTCTCATTCTGCAAGCCGTCTCGCGGCCCCACTTCCACAATCTTCACATAACTGGGCAATCCTCTCAGTAGCTGCAAGAATACAAATCATCACGTTAATAATGAACAAAATGCAGAACACAGCTCTAGTGCATGTTGGTCCATGAATGCTGCAAGGTATATAATGACATTCCCAGAAACTACGCATGGGGTATGCTTCCAAAACAACTTCAGTGGACATTCACCTTGGGTCGGAAGCGCTTCATCCCATCCGTGTTCGCATTTTCGGAGTCGCCATTTTCTTGCGACGACATCAAAAGGCCTCGTTCGCCATTCACCACATTGTGGTGCCGTTTTCCACCTTTTCTTGGAGCCCGAATGCGTGATAATTCCGGCGTGGATGTCTTTCCACCAACGTGATTGCGTAGCAATGCCAATTTCTCCGCTCTTTCTTCACTGTACAGGAATCACCAAACAATTCGGCACGTCTCAAACCTACAAATCGTCCTCAAGGCTTACGTTTTATGGTGTGAATATCCACAACATACACGCACGAATTTGACTAGAGCCATGGCAGAAGCGAACCTGTGAGTGTCGAATGGGCGCGGATTGCATCCTCCCTCAGGCTCTCTGTCGTCCATGGAGCAGCAGCCATTGTTTGCCGAAGACATTCCACAGCTTCGTGGTGTTCGTGACCAAAAAAGTCCTAGCCCCGAAGACTCACTCTGCGGGGGTAGTAGGTCTCGCTCGCACAAACCTCCAACGCTAGCCATCCTTGAAAATCTGCACCCAGGAATTCGCACGTCAGAGGAATTGCAGCGAGCATCTGGCTATGGCGGGTCACCAACTACAGTGAAAAGTCCAAGCGACGCGATAAGATGAAATCAGCACATCTTCGATGTAACCTCAAATTTGTTTAATTTTTGAATTCTTCTGCTCTCGATCAATAATCAACAACAAGCGAACAAATTCAGGCCCACGGCTATTACAACAGTATTTTCGAGGCGATCGAGTGAATTGACGCTTTTGCGTTATTAGTCAGCGATCAATTATGCTTCTGTCAACATGGGGAGAGGAGGGCAGTGCCGGGACCTAGCAAATTCTGCGTTTCGAAGGAGACTCAACTCCTTCCGGCCAGTATTTTTGCAACGGGATCGAGGGTAGTGAACAAACTGTACACTAGTCGCTGCAACACCGGGCGTCGGCGATTCGGAGACGATGGCTTCGCTAACAATCAAACGCACCCACACCTCCCAGTGCAGGCCACGATTACAATTCTGCGCCGCAAGCTGCCTGTCACATGCTCGGATTCCTCGACGATCAAGCAATCCCACACGAAATTACTTCGGCGATTGGTGGTGCCGCTTTGTGCATCAACTTAGGGACAAGCTCGCCAAGAAAAGTGGAGATCGTCCTTCATAGTGGCTCCCAGAAACGAAAGTCGTCGTCATCGTCCGCCCTTCGTGACAGGAAAGACTCCGTGTGGCAGGGTGGGTCAAAAACGTCAAGCGTGTGTGGTTCGGTAGGATTGGTGTGGGGCCCTTAAACCCAATACGGGTACATTCAGTGACCATAATCAACGCTAATACCCGGAAGTGCGTTCCGCGAGTCGCAGGCGGACGATAGGAAGGAGAGAAAGGCGTAATATTCAAGCCTAAATATAGATTAAAGAATAGGAAAAAGGCCCCAAAGCGATCCACAATGTCGTCTGGAGGTCGTACTTGGACATGACTTTGAATGCTCTGTAGCTAGATTTCAGCCCATTCTGACGAAGACCAAACATCACGCGTAGAAGATTTCATAGATTTGTGGATGTGGAGTAATTTTTTCCATATAAAAATGTACACTTTGTTCGCAATTCTGCATTCCGCTGAAAGTCAGTTTGAAGGTCGTCTCGAAGTCAATATTTGTACTTTGGATGTAACCAGGAAGGAGTCTCTGGATTGCGAACAGAACAGCCTCTTAGAAACTGTGCATGTAGGATTTCGCTTCGAGGCACTTGCAGGAGAATTGGATCGCGAGGGGACCCTGCATCCTCAATCACGATGCATAAACAACGATCGCGACACGCGGCGGGGCAGGATCGATAGAGTGTGTTTAACCAGCTCCCTCGTACATGCACAAAGCGCGGCGTGCACGAAATTTGGCTCCCTGGGCAAGCTTCTAGAAGCTGTGCAAGAAGACGTGCGCACATTCCAGTTTCCACCCCCCACCCCCCAGATTTTACAGAAATTGAGGCAGCTCCATAGTTTGGAGTTCTAGGGTTTGTGCAAGTAAAGAAGAATGAGCTGCTGCGCTTCCTCTATGCAATTCTGAACTACAGTACTTGTAGGCAAGTTCAGAATCCCAGACCACATTCAACAACGGGTAATGACCTTGATGTTGGTCCTCGCTCATAAACGCAATCATGAGTAAAATCAATTTTTGTAGTAACAGAGTGCTTTAGCATCAAGAGGGCTGGTTACGCAGGAATGCGATTCGTCTTCACATCGTAGTGTCGATCGTTGAACCAAGTTAACTGAAAGGAAACTGAGCGGTTTATCAGAACTGATTTGCTAATTTGCTTGCCATTGTTTCGCAGTCTTACTCGTCCCATCACGACGACTCATAGTACAATGAAACAGGAACAAATTTGAGTCTCCGTGCCAGTCGTAGTTACCGATCCGTGCCAGGATTCTATGCTGGGTTGTCATCACGAAACGACCTGCCGTCTGCGGATTACGTTTCAGGTGCTAAAATATCAACTTAGGGAATGTAGTGGGTGTCGTGTACAGCGAAAGTGCATGCGAAGGAATACCGTGCATGATATTGCATTGGGATGCTCCTGACAAGGGTCAGAGACGAAGTTAAGGATTGCCATGAGTTAAAAAAGAGATTTCATGTCAGAATTTCCTAAACCTGTTACAGTGCACGACTTCAGCAATCGAGAACTCGAAAGAAATGTTCCGAGGATGAGCTGACGACATTGTACCATGGTGGTGCCACAACCTCTCAAGGAGCATGCCGATTGCAAGTAGCTGCCTTAAATGCTGAATTTGATAGCCATGTTTTGTATGTGAACCTGCTGCACGGATCACGAATCATGAAATTTTAATCTCGGCAATTGGGGGGATTTCTGCAGCATGGTATTCAACACTGAGGTCTAATATGTCTTGAATAGCTAACATCACATAGGGTAGGTTAAAGAGGAAACAGCTTTTGCGAAACTCCCGGCATTTGACCTAGAATTCTAAAATTTGCACAAC
This sequence comes from Physcomitrium patens, assembly GCF_059467195.1. Classification (NCBI taxonomy): domain Eukaryota; kingdom Viridiplantae; phylum Streptophyta; class Bryopsida; order Funariales; family Funariaceae; genus Physcomitrium; species Physcomitrium patens. The sequence continues at coordinate 17,187,750 of NC_143420.1, read as the reverse complement.
ATTTCAAACATCGGTGAGCAATTCTCACATACACCCAGGATTCGGTCTCGTCTGTCTTCACTCCCAAAATCTCATACTTCGATTCTTCTGGTGCAGATTTGAACGACAGGTTGGCTACGGTCCTCAGCTGCTCATTGCTTGATTCTATGCTACGGAGCAACGCGCATCTTGCGCCGATGGGGACCCATTGCGCAATGCCGTGACAAAACCTACGTAACACTGTAGAACGGGTTCTTGGTTAAGTTTCATGTGGTTTCAGTAGTTCTCTTGCAAAATCTCGCCACAGGTTGATCAGAAGCGCTGCAACTGTTACGACGAAGTTCTCCGCTTCAAGGACCTGGAAATGTGAGCAAGTTTCCGGAAGTCAGTGCAGGATGAAAACGACTCTCCGTCATGTCTTCATATGCAACACGTGTTTGTCCTTCACCAACTGTGAGAACCAAGACTTCGTCTGCTGCAAACCGGAACTAAGGATCAGTGGTCTGACAAATCGGCATCGCTCCCTGCTGGATGCCGCTACACGGACCCTAACATCATCCCAGGATCACGGATGAGGCTCTCCATGCACTGCTCACCATTCGCACCATATCCCAAGCCTGGTCCACACCCCCAACGACCTTCGAAACTTTGAATGAAGCTTAGGTTGGACCCGTTGCAAGAAACCCTTTCCTGCGAACGGCTCCGCAACAATGTAGGAGGCTCCTTTCGCCGCCCTAAGCTGGCATGCGATCCGACGATGGAAACGTGGCCAGGTCAACGTGATTCATTCAAATCCACAATAATAGAATTGGTATGTTTGAAATTGGAAAAGACGAACCCCGATTTAAGGTTCCGAGGAAAGGCAGCTTCCGATGCGGGGAGACGCAGGTCGTGTGTGACCGTTCGGGCTGCGGCAGCGACGAATGAAGCGTGGGGAAGGCACGGAGACATGAGGCGATGCATTTTCCGCTAACAGCAGAAACAATAGGCGGAAATCACTGTAGGAGGAAAAGAGTTTCCTCGATAGCGATGAACGCCGCTGTGTGGAGACGACGGAGCCGCAACCCAGGTGGCGAGCGCTGCTCCATCCAGCTTGCACCCTGGCAGATCCTCCATTATTAGGACGGTCAATGGGGTTTGGACCACGACACGGCTCTCGTTGTGGGTCGGACTTCTTCCTCCACAGACCACCTTAGACCTCAAATTCCTCGCAAGCGTTGAGGATGTCTAGAATCTGCATGAGGACGCGGCTGGCGCAAACCTCTATGACACTGCTTTCTGAGGTAAATTTGCACTGCTACCACGTGGACACAGGGAGAGAGAGAGAGAGCGCGCGCAAGAGCTGTAGTTAAAACCCGCGCTAAAGCAGTTCGACTTGTGCTGCCGTTGATGTCCATTTCTGTCAGAAATAAAATTAAAACACACATATAGTAACAATCTGATTCCTTGATCCTGGGTGGTGAAAGTGAAGTACGATTTGCATTCAGTGTGGAGAAATGTGCAGTTTTTGTTATCTCCCATTGCCACTTCTGATTCAGCTTTTCGTCGAAAATGTAGCCCAACTTAGTTTCTTACCTTGCGATGAATATGTTGGGTATCATGATCTATTACATCCATGGGTAGGTATATATTTTTCTTCTGTATGAGCGTCCGGACTGGTTTGTCACGAAAGGCCACTTGAAATGGAATTTTTCATTTACCGTGGTGGGCCGAGATTGAACTTATTGCGTCCTCCTACAGTATGTGAAACGATGTTGGATTCAACGTACTGCACTCCCCAACACAAACACATGAAACCGCATCCATGTCTGGACTAATACCCTGTGGCCACCAAGGCACGAGTGGCGGGGATGGCACATCAAAAAGCACACTAATCAGTCTGCAAAAGCGAAATGACAGGACGCAGCACAGGTGGCAGCGACAAAGTCAAAAGAAAATGCAAAAAAGAAAAGAGTAACCCCCTCCCCGGCTCCTGCTCTACTGCAACGAACTGCCACAAATCTACTACGAGACCCAAGAGCCCGTTATGTACAGAAAGGGGGGGAGGGGGGGGGGGATCGTGTGTGCACTCGTAGATCGATACTGCACTGATTGAGGGGTCCCTGTGTGCCTCCGAATCCCCGAAAGGTGTCATTTTAGATTCCTCGCCAGTGCTAATCAGCCGATCTGGCGCCGGGCTTGCGCGAAAGAATTCATATGAGCCGGGCTGAATCAACCTCATCTAAATCGCCAGTGCTGCAGAGTGCAACATTAGGGTTCGGGTAATTTTGGATGGTTGTGAGGTCTGTTGCAGCGAACTTTCGAGCTGAGCTTGGTTCGGTGTTGCGAGCTGGCGTCCACGGATCACCATCCTTGTGTATCGGAACCAGTCCAAGCTAGTCTGCCTCGCTAGACATTTACGGTGGACGAGTAGTGGGGAGTGATCGTGCTGATAGAGTCTTGTCCGCCATTTGAAGTAGCTCATACTATCATATCAGCCTTCAGGTATGGTTTGCGCCGCCCCATTTACTTGCTCACTGTAGTTGAACGAGTCTTGCTGCTGTTTGAATGTCCGGTTCTAGTGTCGGTTATATTCTTTAGACTCGGGGCATGTAAACGACGACGACTGGGCAGGGATTGCGTCTGATAATCTGAGAGGAAGAGAGAGATTACCCAGCTTCCGGTGCGTGAGCATTTCGGTTACCCAGTGTCTGGGTTCTCCTTGCTGCCAGTGGCGGATTGGAGTAGAGGTTTGAGTCTTCCTGATAACGTTTGCAGATTTTACCGCTGCTAGTGGCGGAATTCGGACTGGCCATGGGTGACGCGCCCACAGGAATCGATGAGGCTTACAGGATTGGTTTCTAGCTCGGTAGCAGTATAGATCTGGATCCTCTCACATTCAATACATGCATGCTAGGGGGTAGGTTATTTGTGATTTTCGCACTGGCTATGGTGCTGTGAGGAAATCAGTATTCGGCACTGGGTTGATGACCTTCAAGCGAAGGTCCAGCACGACAATGGTGTCTACGGCGAGGAGCACGCTGCTCGCCACTTGGGTCGTCTTCTCCCTCTTCTGGTCACTGGCAGGTGAGTTAGCTCAACTTTCAGTTCTCACACAAGCCTCCGTCAACGTTTCAAGCAGAACCGAGGATAAGGTATCTGCGGTTGTCTTCGGTCTATCATGTAACCGGAAATATGCTTGTGTGCGTATACATAGACGCGACGGCTATCGGAGCAGTCTACGGACGCAATGGCAACAACATCCCGGATGCCACTACCGCCGCCGCGCTTATGCAGCAGTACGATATATCCAGGGTTCGAATCTTCGATCACGACCCCAGTATTATCCAAGCTTTCGCAAGCACTCAAATTCGTGTGATGATTGCGGTGACTAACGAAGAGATACCCGCCATCGCGGCCTCTCAAGGCTCTGCGGATGACTGGGTGAACAAGTACGTCGCCCCTTACATCCGTCTAACCAATATCAACGCCATCGCCGTGGGTAATGAAGTCATCACGAGCAGGCCCGATCTTTCTTCGTCGCTCGTCCCGGCGATGCAGAACATCCACAATTCCCTTGTCAGGCTTGGCTACGACGCTTCCATCAAGGTATCCTCGCCGCATGGAATCGGCCTGTTGGACGTCTCCTACCCCCCATCCGCGGGCCATTTCTTCGACTCGCTCACGGCAGTAGTACACCCCATGCTGGCTTTTCTCCAGGAAACCAAGGCTCCTTTCATGCTCAATATATACCCCTTCTACTCCTACCAGAACAGCATTGTCTCCGGCTCTGTCCCGCTGGACTACGCTCTCTTCCAGCCCGCGTCCCCTGTTGTTGATGCCGGCAATGGCCTGGTTTACAATTCCCTGTACGACGCGCAAATCGATGCAGTGATCGCGGCTTGTCTTAAGCTCAACAAGACGGTGGGGGTAACTGTTACCGAAACAGGCTGGCCTTCCGACGGAGACCCGTCTTATGAACCAGCGGCGAATTACTGGAATGCCAGAATGTACAACCAGAACCTCGTGAAGCGGTCAATGAACAACTCCGGGACGCCGATGCGGCCTGGCGTGGAGTTCGACGCCTACATTGTGAGCCTGTACGACGAGAATTTGCGCCCGACACCGCCCGCATCGGCGCAGCATTGGGGGCTATTCTACGTGAACGGGACGCACAAGTACGGGTTTAACTATTTGAATGGGAGTGATGTGCCTGGCGGCGGTGGTGGCGGAGGCGGCGGTAATGGTTCCACTCCTGGATCACCTCCTGGAAGCGGTGGTGGCGGTGGAGGAGGTAGCAGTGGTGGCGCAATCCCGGGCCAGAAAGTGTGGTGCATTGCAAAGTCAAGCGCTTCTAATACCAGCTTGATACAGGTATGTGGAATGGAGAATCCTCCACAGTCTGAGCTTCGACTAGGGGTGTGACTGATGGATGGTGAGTGGGATTGATTGTGTGGAGCTGCGTTGATGGTCTGTGTAGGGAATTGACTGGGCTTGTGGAGCGGGGAAGGCCAAGTGCGACCCCATTCAACGTGGCGGTGACTGTTACTTGCCCGACACACCCTACTCGCACGCCTCCTATGCGTTTAACATCCACTACCACTGGTTCCAAACGGATCCCCGGTCGTGTATATTCGGCGGAGACGCAGAGCTGACTTATGTCGATCCCAGTACGTACATTGAGCCACCCAATGTGTCAAACTTCTGAGAAGCAGTCTCTGCCAGTTATATGTCCAGTCGCAGAATTAGAGCACTATTTGCTAAGAAATCTGTGGTGACTTTTGCAGGCTATGGAAGCTGCTACTACGTACCGAGGTGAGCCTTCACATCATCTTTGGGTTATGTCATGTTCTCGTCGATTCCTGCATTGTTTGAACATGTCGAACGGTTTGTGACCTTGTGTGTGGTGGATTGGCAGTGGTGCGACGCGAGTGGTGAAGAGGACCCTCTTTCGGAGTCTGATGATGTTTGTGGTAGCGTTGTCGCTGGCTCTTGTCACAGTGTAGGAACAGTTGATCAGGTATTCATATAGTAGTAGCTATCTGTGGAAATCAATCTTCTGGCTGCAACAAAGATGGCGCTGCCCATGGGATTGACATTTTGCACTGAACGATCTCCGTCAGAGTTCATTACCAATAAGCTCTGGCTGAACTTGAAAAACGAGAAGGCTAGTCGAACAGTGTAGGTGTGTACATGTCCATGATTTGACCAGATATATCCGTCCGAGACGCGAATTTTTCCTGGTTGCCTCTCCGGACCCGGCAACTTAGTTCGCTCCACACGAGACCCTCCAGGTGCATAAGGCCATCTTCATGTGTGTAGAAAAGAAATTCAAAGGCCATCATCTCACATTTTAAGTGTTCATGCTACTGGTGTCGTGTCGAACAGTAAGAAAAAACAGCTTCCTCCTTTGCAGTTTGTCCTGTACTTTCATGGCTCGTTGTTGACTCCTCATTCCTTCGTTGTCCCCATCGTCACAAGTCACTGCAGTTTCTAATATAACACATGATGTTCTCCACCCACTCCATCCATTGATGTTGCTCATCGTAATGATCACCATCGCCATAGTTTACTAGCTGAATGATACACATCACGCCTTCATTTTTTCACTCAACCTCACCTCATCGTGAACACTGTCTCCCTTGAGAAGTTTCAATGAATTTGATCGTTGTTTGCTAATTTTTCACGCTGATATCTTCTAGTGGGTAGTAGACGTTTTCATGAGGAAAGCGTGCAAAGGGGGAAGTTTTGAACCAGCTTGCTGAGGCTGCAGCTAAGTACCTTAAGTTTATCTTAATATGAATTCCAGTAAGGCACTAAGTGACACAAATTAAATGAACAAACTGGGTTACCGTCATGTTTTATCATACACCATAAATTTTAGTGTGCAAAGTAGTATTCATCTACACAGCGCAGATGGGGGTAGTGCTGCACCCCCTAAAATAGTGTAGTTTAATCCTAATCAAATGCCAGATTCACTAAACCGTTTAAATTTTGAAGTAATAAGATTCTAAATGAATTCAAGTTGGACTCGGAAATAATACTTGGAAGTGAAGAATTGAGAATCTTGCACATGACTTCCAAGACATAATTGAAATTAAATTAAACAAAGGAGGTGATAGGATTAAAGATAAGGTGATATTTTAAAGCATGACGTGGTTGTCAATAGAATATTTGAACAAGAATTTAAATCATTTTTATATGTTGTTTAAGACTCTTTCTTTTTTCTCTCGAAAAAATATGATGCATACAATTTTCAAAACTTATAATACATCACAAAACATCTTGTTAAATTTATGAGTTAGTTTAAATAAAACACCATGTTTCTTTTTAGAGCTTTCACTTATTGTTATATATAACATGCAGTTTAAAAATATATATATATATATATATATATATTTATGCTGGTTTTGTTGAAATTAACAGAGTGGGAATATTCTCTTAACAGACAACAATGAATAGATACATACCAAGTTTACATTGACATAAAAATAATTGTAAAAGGTGCTTTAAATAAAAATAAAAGTATTGACATGGGTACTTATCTTTAAAAAAAATCTAAAAATCAAAATCAATAAAGAAATTTCGAGTAAAAAATCCTTGAGGCAATGCAAATACCGAGCTATTCACCTATTTAAATTTAGTGTGATCAAATGTTTCTTTTCACATCTACTTGCAGTAACATGCAATAACTGTTTTCAACAAGCATATTATAAAACTTCAAAAATCAAATTCATTAAATATAATTTTGAAAGGAATATTTTGTTGTGATACTTGAACTTGATCAAAGACCATATAATCAGGAGTATCCAACAAATAAAGCTGTGCAAAACCAACTTAACACTTGAAGACCAAAACTCGCTTTCTGTAGAATATAAGCATGAATTTCAATCAGATGTTGAAAAGATTTAACGTTCATAGTTTTTGATCATTTATAAGAGAAAATAAATACAATTATAGTGTATTTATTTGAGGATTGTAATACATATCTGATTTTTGTTAATTTTATTGTTTTGTGTAGGGATTTATAAATTTGAACTATGTCTTACCTTGTTTCTCATAAATAAGAAAATTGTGTTGGATCAGAATTATGCAAGGGTTGATTTACTCTGAACCATTCAAAATGATAACAAAATGATTGACAACATGTTTCACATCGAAATGCATGACTGAAAACATGCCTCACATTAGAGTGTATGATTGACAACATGTTTCATATCAAAATGTATATGCATATGTATACATAACTGAATTTATATAGAAAACAATACTGTTTTTAAGTTATAAAAAAAAAAAAAAAAAAAAAAAAAAACTGTTTGGATATTATACATATTTGCACAGTTTGTTAAAATTTGTATAAACATTTACTTGTGATATAACTTACAATCATCAATCTACAAATAATTTGGCCAATTTCTACATATCAAAGGAAAAGAACTGATCAGATTTGCATATCTAAAAAGAACTAGAAAATCAAATACTTTATCTTCTTTTCTCTCTTTTCTCTCTCTCTCTCTCTCTCTCTCTATTTTTCTTTTATTTATTTTTTGTTTTGTTTCAAAATTATTATTATTCCCATTATCACCACAATATTAGTTTAAAGCAAACAATGGTTACATGAAAGAATCTAACCTCATTTTGTGAAATCCCCACCCATTTTGTACCATTTGTATTTTCCTTCTCAAAAATGCTTCCCCCCCAAGCTTCATAAAGTTAAATAATCTTAAAGATATTGAAACATTTTATTGCTTTTCCTGGCCTCCATAGGCATTGGGCCCCCACAAGAGTATCCTTGCAAAGAGTTTGTCCTCACCTCATAATTAAATGAAATGGACATGTACCTACGTGACATAGTCCAAGAATATTATCACATGAAAAAAAATGCATTGTAAATAATGATTTCGATACAAAATAAAATAAAATAAAAAACAAAAAATAAAGTGAGTGAACTTTATGAATCTACAACTTTATGGTTACCTAATAAATTTACATTGAAAAGCTATTGTTTGGTCTTGTGCATGAATTTGCAATGTAATGTCTATTGTCCAAAACTTTTAAGACCAAACACCAACATAAGTCAGAAGCATGATTTGTGTCCATAAATTATGAATATCAAAATTTTAATATTAATAGGAATTTTAAAGAGAAAAACCTAATATATTGATACAAAATACATAATAATAAAAGGATTTACATGCCAAGTTTCTACTTTAACCTTTTTTAAAATCTGAAATGTTTTTGAAAATTATCTATACACATACATTAGTACACATACATTTGTACACATACCCCACTTGAAAAGCTCCATTAGTTGTAAAACATTTTCTTGTCTTGACATGCAATTTGTAATGCTAAGACATTGTTATCTGATTTTTAAGTCTGCGAAAGCTAATTTAAGGGGTAAAATTGTCTGGCTATTTTACAATAATGTCACTTAACATACATACATGTATGTGTGTATATGTATCAAAAATTAAATGTACATGTTATTAATTTTTGTATTAAAAATCATTGTCTCTCTAAGTTTTCTTTTATTTATTGATAATTATTCCACAACATCTGGCATATGTAATTAGTTAAATTATAATTTAAATATTCACAAGAAGCATTAAAAAGAAACTTTAATTTTGTTATTATTTTAAGCATTTTCTGACACAACTTTTTATTTATTTTAAAGAATCATATTTTTGAGATTGGCTTGCTATATATTCCAAGAAATAACACCATTCATGCCATGTAAAAAAACTTACATCCCATCTCATCTTTTTCTTTTATGGTATTTGAATTTTATTTTTTCTAAGTATGAAGCCAACTTAAAATGACTTCTCAATTCAACCAATCAAAATATCTTAACTCTTAATTTCATAAAACCTTAATATTCCTTATTAAAATGGAAATATAATAAATAATTTTAATTTATGAATATTAGGCATATACAATTTATCAATTGAATATTCGATTGAGATCTCGCAGTAGGTAGAGTTCTTTTAGAGAGGTAAGTGATTTCTCACAAAAAGAAGTCTCGCTGAGAACTGCTCTTAAGAATATAAATAAATAAATAAGTGAAAATGAGATAAAAAAATTACTTTAAAAAAGAATCAAACAAAAAATTGATAGCATGTTTTTGAGAGAAATACTAAAACAGCGTCATTTTTTTCTGTGTTAACGCTGCAAATATATGTTATCGTTTTCTGAGTTCCCTTAAAAACCTACTCCATGCAAAATTATAGAGATAAAAAAAATCACAAACTAGATCTACCTACAAAATAGTATGCAGTTTATTGAGATTTTAGCAACTCTGCAGCCTTTTTCACCAGTTTCGTCGCTACTAGCTTCAAGCACAGTGAGGGAGACCATGCTGCAATGAGACGGGGCGGAGTATGATTCATAGCTTATAAATGTTGCTTAGATAGCCTCAATATGTCTGATCTGGTTCACTTTCGAGTCAAGTTTCTACTTCATAATCGTCGGAATCTGGATGATCCTTTACGCCCCATTGTATACAGTCATAAAAAAAAGTCTGGAGCTCATCAGTGAGGTCGGTGACACCGGGAACAATGTAAGATTGGCAATCGCAATTCGATAATACAATACAAAACGAGGCTTACAGTGAGAGTAAGGACGCGGTGCATGGCTTCTATTGCACAATACGTGAGGTGGACATGAAGGAAGCAGCACTGTAACACTGTTAATTCAGGCCACTGCCTCGGAGGCACTGCCGGAGAGTGCCATTGACATTCCCCTTAGCTAACAAAGGGTACAAGTTTCAGGAGCGTCCACTGCTACTCAGATACGCACACAAACAGTAAGAACTCAAAAGGATCCATCCTGACTACCGCTACGTTTCATTGCTTCATAGTCCAGGCAGTAACAGACCCTAAAAGAGGGCGTCGAGCTCGATTGCCCCATAGAAAATCGAAATTTGAGATTCTTTAAAATTGGTAGAAGATTACTAAATATTGTTACATTTTCAAAGCTCAATGTTCTCCAGGATATAGGGAGCATGCAAATCAAACAAGCTCGCAAGCTTCATAGACAATATCTAGCGCTCAGCTCATGGGAGGACCAAGAAGAGCCAACCCACCGGCAACAAACACCAGCATTGATCACGCAGCTACGAAAAGTGCGATGTACATAACAGTAATTTTTCCAATTGATGTATGACAAAATTACCAAGAGTTGCGGAGCCCAAAGGATGACTTGAGAAATTGAGATCAGTTGACCTAATTAGGAGCAGGCCTGAGGAGCTTTCTTTGCTTCTTCGACATTTTCTTAATAGTCTTGGGGTTAGTGACTTTCTGCACAGCCTGCCCTCGAAGCTCATTCTCCTTCTTAATCCTCAAACGCTCCTCATTCTTCTTTCGCTTCTCAACTTTACTTGCCCTAATCTGCTCCTTGAGCTCCATCATACGCTCTTTGTAAGCCCGCTTCACCTCCTTCTCTCGGTTCTTCTCCTCCAAAGTGGACTTCCGCCCAACCACCTTCATCGCCGAGGTACGCGTGGTCTTGTGCGCTTTCCATTTCCGTCCTGAAACCTTACCCGCCAACACACCGTCATATGTCGGCCGTCCATACACCGGCTTATTCTGGCCATCTCCGGCTACGGCAGCTCGCTTACTGGCATGCTTCGTCTCCTCGCCTACATCCATCGCCTCCGCCGCGGCCAATTCAACCGCCTCCTCTTCCTCCGCTCTCTTACGCTTCCTCTTCGCACCCCCGAGCCCCTCGTCCAAGTGCCGAAAATCTATCGTGCTCGCCATGACTCCAAACTCAGCCAAAAATTACACGAAAATTGTCTAAACCCTTGAAATCCGCAGCTCAAAAACCACAAATATGCAGAAGCAAAACCGGTGCAGGACCAGAGAACCAGGAAATATCGGAGGAGGTCCAAAATAAGCACGACCCTCACAACGGCAGACCACAAGGGCCGAAAGAGAGCAATGACGACGCCATGCCCAGAAATGAAGCAGCTGACTAAACCCTAAACCCACGGTCACAGGGGGGGGCAACTTCCGCTGCTGTCTCATATGACCAACCACCTTCTTCCCGTGAACCTGAAACCCGTGGTCCATCACGACAATCGATCTGCCAGCTCAATGCTTATGAACCGAAATGGACCTACGTGGAGTGCCACGGAGGCAACCGCACTTCGCTGACTTCGTGAGCGCCTTTCCTCTTCCTCACCGTCGTCGTCGCTTTGCATACACAGTGAACTTATATGATCGAGTGTTTCCCTTTTTCTCTTTTGGCGATCCTCGCATGTTATCAAGCTTCCCGTGATTTTAAGACGAAGGGAAATTGGCGCTCCGCATCCCGTGCTCTTTTTCTCTATCCGAGAATTTCTGTGTGTCAGGAAAAACTTCGCTTCGTCTGCTGCAGATTGAGTGAGTTTCTTCGGTTTCTTAAGCGGTGCAGGCTTGTTCGTAGTCTCAAACGGACCGGTTGTTCTTGCTTTGGTGTTTCAAATTATATAAGGTAGTTACCATCCATTTCCTTTGATGCTAGGATGTCTCACAAGTCGGTGGTGGAGCTTGCTGTACTATATCCTACCTCGTGTAGGAATCTTGTGTGTGTGTGATCGTTGTGAAGTAGCCTGGGGTTCGTGGCGTCTCTACTCTTAGTGAGTGCAGGACTGGTAATCATCGAAGGCGGAAAAGTTTCCGACTCTCTGTTGCATGTACCGCATTGGAATAACGTCAATTGGCGTCTGGATGTTGGGATTGTAGCAGGTGTGTTTGATTTTAGGTCGTGTTGTTCGTCAATGTCTGGTTAGAATTTGTTCGCGGACGTTGCACCAATTGCTCCGATGATTTCTGTCTGGTTTAGTCAATTTTGATTGATCGTACGGTCGTCGCGCTGCAGTGCTACTTATTATTGCATTCATTTCCTACCGTCACTTGGATGCATTTATACGTCACCTTATTTAGAGGTCTCGCGAAATTCGAACTTTCGAGGTATCTATTTCGGCTGCGTTGGATATGTCGAGACTTTATCGACAGTCTTTGTTGTGTTTCTTGCTTGAATTAGACTTGAATGCATTTTTGTGTGGGTTTATCTAGCTCATCATTTGCGATATTCTTGTCGGTTCTAATCAAGAGTTTTTTGCGTCAGGAAGGGGTTTGAAGAATGTCAAGAAGGTGGGTATGTAATCCAAGTGATGTATCTAATTCGCGAGTAATGCAAGATCAACCGCGTGCATGTCGCCGGGCTCATTGACGTTTGCGAGCACAACACAGTGGTCGTAGTATCGCTGCTGCAGCTCCTTGGTATGACCCCCTTTGGCGAACTGTGACATTTTCCAGGCCATATATATTGCCGCCAACATGTTGAGAAGGAAGAACTCCAAGCTGGTTTCAGAAAGCAATAGAGAAACTCTCAATCAGGACTTACTACGGACTGACGAAGAGGATGAGAAGAAAAAGTATGCGGTTGCGAAGACGTCCAGAAACGCTGTTGCTCTCAGTCTGGGAGGACTCTTCGTCCTTTTCATATTTTTCACCCCTTTGATATGGCAAGCTAGGCAATTTATGTACCAAAAACATGTAGTTCCACTACCAGAATCGGCACCTCTGAACAAGTTTTCGCAAGAAAGGGCAATGAATCACATCCGAGCACTTGCGGTTGACATTGTTGGCCGGCAGGAGGCAACTTCTGGTCTTGCGAAATCTTTCTCATATGTCATCTCATTTTTAAACGACATGAAAGACAGAGCTAACTCTGATCTCATCATCGAAATAGACGACGCACTCGTAGATGGCTCATTCAACCTCAATTTCTTGGGGCACTCTGTCTCCAACTTTTACAAGAATCATCGCAATTTGGCAGTGAGGATTTCAAGCAAAGATGCTCAGGAAGGAGATGCAACAGTGCTTGTAAATGGGCATCTCGACGGTCCTTTGGGGTCTCCTGGAGCAGCAGATTGTGCTTCGTGTGTGGCAAGCATGATGGAAGTGATGAGGTATATTGTGGACACGAACTGGATTCCGCCAGCCCCTCTGGTTTTCCTTTTCAATGGAGCAGAAGAGGTGTTCCTCTTAGGTGCACACGGTTTCATTACTGCTCATCGGTGGAAAGACTCTATCGGAGCAGTCATAAACATTGAAGCGTCTGGCGCAAGTGGTCCAGATCTAGTGGTTCAATCCGGCCCTGGGACATGGCCTGCCAGAGTTTATGGTGAGAATGCTGTCCATCCCATGGCAAATACTGTCGCTCAGGATGTCATGCCGCTTATACCTGGAGATACTGACTACCGAGTATTTACAAAGGATTTCGGTGACATTCCCGGCCTGGACATCATTTTCGTTCTGGAGGGATATGTATATCACACTGGTTATGATACGGCTGACAGAATTTCACGCGAGAGTTTACAAGCGCGAGGGGAGAATCTTATTGCGTTGCTGCAAGGGTTTACTACCGCACCGGAGCTGAAGAATGCTTCAGTAAGAGCCGCACATCCCGACCTTGTGGAGAAACGTCCCATATTCTTTGATTTTTATGGAATGTTTATGATCAGCTACTCGCAGACGGTGGCTCTGGCGTTGCATGCCTTGCCATTGTTCTATGTGCTTTTCTTCCAAGGAATGCGTTCAACCTCTGAAGGAGCACCTGCTACTGTTGCTACTCGCATGAAAGCCATTTTGCGGGGGGTCAGTCTCCAATTTGTTGGAAGCTTGCTCAGCTTCATCCTGCCCGTAGTGCTTGCCATCCTACGTCTCACTGTCTCAAAGTCAGCGATGACATGGTTTGCACATCCTTGGATATCATATCTCATGTTCGTTCCCGTCTGTATTGCTGGCTTTTTGATTCCGAGAGTGGGTCTTTACGGAGATAATCATAAGCCACTGACCGAGCAAAAAGAAAAGGAATTGGATTGGAGCGCTCATTGGGGAGGGATAGCTTTAAATGCGGCGTTAGCTATCTTTTACAGATCGCTTGGTATCAGTATTGGGTACATGAACTTCTTCTGGGCCTTCTTTATGATACCAGCGCTGTCGACCATGCGGTTTTGTCAGAGATGGTTTGGGAAGGACTCACTTTTGGCCGCAGCTGGATACATCTTGCCTGGATTGTTGCCCGCCGGGTACATGTGCTACTACTCAGGAATTACTATCCAGTTGATGACAGAGAAAATGGGGATGAGTGGCACCTTCCCCCCAGCGATCTCGTTTTACGTCTCTGATGTGATTCTAGCGGTGGTCTTTGGGATTTTTGCTGGCGCCACCGTGGGTCCATTGCTGCCAGTTCTAGCAAGGTGGATTGGCAGGCCTCCAGTTCTCCGTTTCCTTTTCTATGTGAGCATATGCTCAGCAGCCCTTTCCTCTCTGTTATTCCCTTACTCTTTCCACGCTCCGAAACGGGTTATTTTGACGCATGCTTACCAGACAAACGGTTCAACTGAAGTGCTTGCATCAGGCTACACATTCGCAACAATCGACCCAAACCCTATGGATTTTGTGTGGAAGCACTCACCAGAAGCTATTCGAATGCTTCACATCCATCCTCAAGATGCGAGCTTGTCGAAACCCAACCCCAATGTTTTTCTCGCCTTGTATCCAATTTGCACCCTCTTGACTCTGTCTCCAGAGATACCAACACTACACACCACTGTCCGTGTGGCTACACCATTGCCCTATTTGCGAGTTGTGCAACAAAACCTCGAAGAAGGAGACGCACAAACGAATAACCCAGCAAGGCGTCGCGTGCACCTAGAGGTACACATGGGAGCATTGGAGCAGGTATGGTCTACAGTAATGAACATTACGGGCCGGCTTGCAAGCTGGTCCTTGGCGGATCAGGAGCTCCCAAGTCCAGAGAGCGTAGATCAGAATGGTGTGCCCTCGTACTTTTTACGCTTGTCTGGGAAACCTGCGGGAGGAGTCTGGCAGCTTTGGGTAGAAACTGAAGCTTTCGAGAAGCTCAGTATAGACCTTGCAGTGCTCGACCAGGTTGTGGATGACACGACGGCACATCTTTCCAGAAGTTTCCCACCCTGGGTGGCTTTGGTGGCTGGCTCTACGTATATATCAAGTTACTCAGTCTTGGTCGGTTCATAGCCTACTTAGGTGACCGGAAATGTGTGTATAACATTTCTCACTTCTGCTGCTGTCGGAGCAATCCGGTGAACATCTGAATTAGAGCATATTATTCCAATTACAACGTTTCGTAGATAGCTCTGGATTTGATAGATTTAATAACTTGAATCGGTTACCATCTGTGTTTGCATCGAGAACAATCATGTTCTTATTCTTAGGATTGACCAGCATAGTCCAAGCTTGTAGTTGATCACATTACAGCAACATTTTCAATTGTTAAAAATTTCAACTTCTTTCCCGAAAAAAAAGAAAAAAAGAAAAAAAAGAAAAAGTGCTGTTTAATTATTTAAATTTTTTCATGGTTCGAACTTTTTCCAGTTCCTTATGTTTTACATATTGCTCGCTAGCGATCGCATTCTGACTTGTAAATCGAACAAGGGTACCTATGACTATACAATGAGACCTTGCTCTCGTGTTTTGATCGAGTGTGGAGTGTCAGCCTCAAGCAATGGTAATCTCAATTACTGTTGTTACTTGGTGGCCCTGCTTTTATGGTGGTACATCTGTGAAAGCATTCAGTTCAGCACTTGCTTCAGAAATGTAGGAGCAAGAGTTTTTTTTATCTATGCAAGTGGATATTCATCGACTTGCAATTTCTCTATCTTCGTGGATGTGACCAACGCTTCAAGCAACGGTAAACAATGTGCGTCTTACTGTGCACAGCCTGCAGCATTATACTCTGTGGAGGCTGAAGTAGGATACGAGACGGTATACGATTGCCATGAGCACAAGCACCCAGGCTTCCTGCACTCCTGAGTTGAGCTTCAACTCATGTAGAGCTGGAGAGGTTGAAATTGGTTCACATCCTGTGGCGCAGCTATAAGTCTGGTCTGGAGTGTATTGAACCTTCTGGAGGAGTCGATAACCATAGTATACAAAGGACAGGTACTTTATCCATCTCATGAATGGTGGCATTTTCTGCAAGCGTTGGCGACCATGGCTTGTGAGCAGGGCGTTCTCTTCAGACCTATTGATTGTTGTCATTTTATTTTTGTCGATAAACAATTTCTAAAAGCTGAGAGTTGTATTGGTTAGAAGGAGTACCCGAACGTAGTATCCTCCAGCAAGGAGGAATATGAGAAGGAAGATCGATGCTATCACTCCGGCGGATTTCAGGCTCAACGTCGCTGCCCCAAACATCTCTCCAAACCCCTGTCAAGGTATGAGTCCAACACAACTGGCACGATTCAGAATGTTTGTTGAGGCTTTGAAGCCAGAATCTTAACCTTCAAAGTATTGGGGCTTCAAATACTAAGCCGGTGGACATGCCTGAGCCGTGATGCCGATCAGGAACGTCGCAAGCAGGGTATAGAGAAACGCCTCCAGACTCTTTCGTAGACCTGCCATGAAGTACAGGATTCCTATGAAGAGAGTCGGGTAGATGAGTTCGGCCAGGCCATCACAGATTGTGCTGCTTAAATAATACGCGCTCAATCGGTACATGTCGGCAGCTCTCTCCTTGGCTAGGTACTGCCGCTCCATGGGGAATGTCATCAGTGTTGTCCACATTGAAAACGTTGTCCAAAAGATGTTTATATAGAATAGTAAACCTTGCTGGTCTTGAATGTTGGCATTTGTTTCGAGCTTCCCCTGCCACCAGAGAAGGCCAAGAAGCGCGGACACTCCTATAGCCTGCTCAATCAAGGGTGAAATACATTGAGGTTCGTTCTGTTAGCACATTGGCAGTCGAAGATTCGTGAGATGAGGTGTGGATTTCTGACCTGCACAAACTTCAGGGCACTGAAGTAATCTTTGCGACGCTCCGTCCATGTTCGTTTGAATAGTATGAGGAACTGACTTCCCCAGGAGGATGTCCACCTTTTCTTCGCTCTTGTAGCCCGCCCGAGATCCTTCGAGATTGTCGCCATCTGGTGCAGAGATTGTTTCTCTAGTGGCTCTACCAAGGACTTGTAACTTTTTCTCAGGTACTGTTTCAAACCACAAGGATTAAGACATGAACAATCAAAAACTGTGACTTGTTGGATTGATCGCCATCTGCTTCATGAATCGAAAATTCAAATGGCGATTGGGCAGATTTGCATACATCAAGAACAAACTCCCGCTGAGAATCTGCATCGTCGTTTCGAAGTTGTGACATGTGCCGAGTGATTCTAAGATTAATCCCACTTTCAAGATCTTCAGGCACTGTAATGTCGTTAGTAACGCCCGTGGCCAAATCAAGAAGAAATTCTGCTGGGTTCATCGCGATTTGCGGTGCAATACTGAGAGAGCCAAAGTACTGCATTGCTTCACTTGCATATCCAGAATATAGAGGATAGCCTTCCGAAAGGAGTACGAGTTTATCGAACATGTGAAACATGCGACTCGATGGCTGGTGTATTGTCGTCACAATTACCCTGCCTGCCTGTATCGAAATATTGAACTGTCACGATTGAACTATCACAATTTGAAACCTTTTAATGAAGCTTTGATTCATCGTCGACTCAAGGATCCCGTAGCAGATTTGGAAGTTCACCATACCAGAGCATTTTTTTGCAGGACGTTGAGAATTTTGAGAGCAGTCGCAGAGTCGAGTCCGGAAGTTGGCTCGTCCAAGAAAAGCAGTGAGGGTTCCACGAGAATTTCATAGCCAATGCTAGTGCGTTTTCGCTCACCCCCTGACACTCCTCGTATGAACGGCCCTCCAATACTCGTGTTTTTGCACCTGAAGTGAACAACTAGTGAATACGTGTGAAGATCAGTTACAAGTTCGCATCGCTTGGTAAAGTAATGCATTGTGCGTGATTGCAGTCGGAGTACCTCTCGAGACCGAGATCGATGAGAACGGTATCGGCTCGTTGAATCTTTTGAAGCTGGCTCATGCAGCTCGGCAGTCTCAAGAGCGCAGCAAACACCAAAGTCTCCCTTACTGTGAGCGTCGGAAAAAGCACATCATCTTGTGTTACAAACCCCATCCTTCACACAAACCCGATGTCAATTTCATTGTACTTGTGATCCAGGTCACGGTTGATCAAGAGCAGTTGGGTCTTACTGGATAAAATCCTGCATACCTTCTCTTGAGTGCGGTTGAGTAAGGGCGACCATTGTAAGTCACCTGGCCAGTCACATTCTTTTGATGCGCCAGTCGTCCGCCCAGAATGTTGAGAAGAGTCGTCTTTCCGCTCCCACTGGCGCCCATCAAAGCAAGCATTTCCCCTGGAGCAACCGAGGCGGTGATGTCGTTTAATATCTTCTTCTCCGTTGATGGGCTGTGGCGCACTTTGGCAAAAGATTTCAGGCGCGTGGCCCATGCTTGTTTCACTGGTTTCAGTTCCACTTTGTAACTCACATCTTCAAACTGTACGCATCATGATTAAGTGGGACGATCAGAGTAGATAAATGCTTTACTGCACTGCAATGGAGGAGCCGTTATACATTACTGAATGTGTGGGTGAACTCACCTTTAGAATTATAGGAAGAGGGGGTCCTGCACCAGAACGGCCGATGAAACCGCCCTCCACCGGATTTATTCGGAACTGCTCATTATCCGTGAGATCAGAGTTGCTTGTATTTGGGCTGTCGCCATAGTATTGCTGCTGCTGATGATGATGATGATGATGTTCGTTCATGTCCTCGATCTCTAACAAGCAAACATTGACACAAGAGAACTGA